>NC_052164.1:97629725-98245388 GCF_902713615.1 Scyliorhinus canicula | reverse complement strand
TCCCACTTAACCACAGAAATGAACCACATCCATTAGGAAATGGGGTAGTGTCTGACAACTGGGGAAGATCAACAAAGAGGTGACATGTTTGCAAGTGGTGTCACTGTGAGTGACTATTACCCCGTCTGATCAATCAGTTTTTGTCAGAGAATCACTTCTTTGCTGATCTGACATCTTGTATAATACTCTCTGATGCAGAGATGCATTGATCAGGAGATGAATAGATTCCATTACATATGCAGCTCTCAACATTGAGAGGCTTTTTGGCTTCATTCACAGATCCTGGGGAAGAAATTCATCACTGGCGTGATTGGAATCATAGAATCCCTACAGTGCAAAAGGAGGCAATTCGGCCCATTGAGTCTGCACCGACCCTTGGAAAGAGCACCCTAGCTAGGCCCACGCCCCCACCCTATCCCGTAACCCTGTTACCCTATCTAACCTTTGGACACTAAGGGACAATTTATCATGGCCAATCGACCTAACCAGCACATCTTTGGACTTTGGGAGGAAGCCGGAGCACCCAGAGGAAAACCCACTCAGACATAGGGAGAGCGTGCAAACTCCACACAGTAACCCAAGGCCGGAATAAAATCCCAGTCCCTGGCGCTGTGAGGCAGCAGTGCTAACTGCCGACAAGCTCGGAAACCTCATCCCGACATCTAAATTTGGCCTCAGTTACATTCAACAGGCTGCAGAGATAAATAACCAGGAGATGTATCTTTTCAGTCGATGTCTCATTGACTGGCCAGCTCCAACATGGCGCCAGTCCCCAGGTAGGTCATGTAGGTGAGGGTGGGGGGCGCTGGTGGTCAATAGATTGGACCTGGACAGGCATTGGTCACAGTGAGTGGGAGTCTGCAGTCCGTCCCTGACAGGACACACTGCGAGCGAGAAGGGAAGACTTGGCGTTCCAGCCAAAAACTCCATTGGATTTCAGCAGCACGGCAAATCCTAGCTGCGAATGAGGATAGACGGCTTTGGCATGGATTTGAAGGAGATTCATATGGATTTGAAACATTGGGCGAGATTCTCTGGCCGTCCTGTGGTGTGTTTCTTGGCACTGGAGGCAGTCTGCCCGCCAGCGGGATCCTTTACTCCTTCTGCTGTCTCAGGGATTCCCCATTGAATCCACCCCACGCCTCCGGGAAACCCGTGGCCGGGTGGGCTGTCAGTGGGACTGGAAGATCCCGCTGGTGTGAACAGCTTCAAGATCTCTCCCAAACTCTATGGCCCGGATTCTCCGTTTGGGAGCCTCTGCCGCCGGAGATGAATTGTAACTGATTTGCATTCCCGTTGACAGCACAAATCAGGAAGCGATTCCCTATCCTGCGCCATGAACATTTTATGCATAGCGAGGATTACGAGAGATTCCCAAGGGAATCCTGCAAACGGGTCGCCATTTTGAGCAGGCAGCCTGATAGCGAGATCTTGCGCCTTCCCGCCCCTCCGCATCGCAAATCAGACCCTCAACACCCCCCTCCCCATAGCTCACAAGGCTAATCGCTGGCTTTGAAAGCAGACCAAGGCAAGCCAGCAGCACGGTTCGATTCCCGTAACAGCCTCCCCGAACAGGCGCCGGAATGTGGCGACTAGGGGCTTTTCACAGTAACTTCATTTGAAGCCTACTCGTGACAATAAGCGATTTTCATTTCAAATGGGTCCCCACATTGCAAATCTGTCCCCCATTCACGGATTGCCTGGGTCCCCTCCCCAACCCAAGTACAGGGGTGACCCGACCCATCTGCCCTCCAAAGACCCCCTAAATAGGGGGACCCTCCCCCACAGAGATCCTCTAAATATGGGGATGTCCATAGAAACCCCCAAGATTTGAGAATCCTGTCAGGAAGCCCCCCCAGAAATGAGACCTATGTCTGGAAGCTAGAGAGCCATCCAGACAGAGGTAGTGAAAAAATTATTGTTGTTACACTCACCTGGGCAATACACGTGCTGGCTCAGACAGAGGAAGCATCACATGTAATTCCTGAAACAGAAAGCAGTGACCTGTGTTTGAAGCCCTCAGGTGCTCAATCTGCAAGCCATTCATTCATCTCCCTTAATGGACTGTGCTTGACAGCTGCCACATACGCACAGATGTGAGCCTTGCTTCATTCGTCTTTTTCATGGATCAGTAACTCTGAAGTGCTCTGAACCCAATGATTACAAACATCAACTACTTCAAACAGAGAGTTAAGTGGTTCCCAATCACCCCCTTCACGCTTGTGTGATTTTAAAGTGCTCAGCTGGAATTTACAGGCGGCACGGTAGCGCAGTGGTTAGCACTGGTTCAATTCCTGGCTTGGATCACCGTCTGTGCGGAGTCTGCACGTTCTTCCCGTGTCTGCATGGGTTTCCTCCGGGTGCTCCGGTTTCCTCCCGCAAGTCTCGAAAGACGTGCTGTTAGGAAATTTGGACCTTCTGTATTTTCCCTTTGTGTACCCGAACAGGTGCCGGAATGTGGCGACTAGGGGCTTTTCACAGTAACTTCATTGCAGTGTTCATGTAAACCTACTTGTGACAATAATAAAGATTATTATTGACAGGGGGTGGGGTCTGGTAGGGGTGGGATGGGCAGGGCTGGCATTGTGGGGGAGGGTGGACATTGAATGGACTTTGGGGAAAGCTCCTTTAAGGGGTTACCATCTTGACCCATGGTGAAGTCCACCACGTCAGGGCCACGCTGGGAATAACCAGCAGTAAAGCCCAGAGGACCGGAGAATCACCTGGGCCATGAGAATGTTAGGTAGATTGGCCATGCTAAATTGCCCGTAGTGTCCTAAAAAGTAAGGTTAAGGGGGAGTTGTTGGGTTACGGGTATAGGGTGGATACGTGGGTTTGAGTAGGGTGATCATTGCTCGGCACAACATCGAGGGCCGAAGGGCCTGTTCTGTGCTGTACTGTTCTAAATGTGGTGTCCAGGCTGCTGAGTGGGCTCATCAGCCATGAAAGAACCCACAGATACCAAGACCAGTAACACAGAGTTTCTTACCTAGACAATCATACTCATCAGCGAATGATCATCGAAGCACACACTTCTACTCCAATCTCTTTGCAACAAAAGCTTACATGTCATTTACAGGAAGGGGAAACTTTCCCCCGTGGCTAGCTGGACTATATCTGAATTTTGAGTGCTTTCTAACAAGAGGATGAAATGAGAAAGCATTGCACTGTCCAATGCTGCACCTTGGTGAGACCAAGGACATTTTCAAATTCTTATCTAACAATATATATATGTATAATATATATGCGTTGTCGCAAAATTGGAGAAGAAATGGATTAGATAATTTGATCAGAAATGGTTACAGCAATGTGACGTGTGAAGGAGATATCCTGGGCGGGATTTTCCATCCCACCAGCCCATTTTCTGCATGTCGCGCCCTCGCCGGCAGTGGGATTCTCCGTTCCCAATGAGGTTTACCGTCGTGTCCTCCCCCCGTGCCATCAGGGGACCCTCGGGTGTGGGTGCGCTGCCGGTGAAGGAGAATCCCGCAGCCGATGTGACTAGAGAGTCTCAAGTCTCAATTTTGAGACGAATACTTCTGGTGCCGAAGAGCCTTTCATTCAGTTTGGTAATGATGAGGGATCAGCAGCTGAGTCCCACCTGATGAAGGCAGAATTAACTCCAAACAGCTTCATAATGATTGGGTTAACGATGAAGAATCCTCCAGGGACCGAACATCCAACTTCAGGCCTCCCGATGTATAACGACTCATAAGGAGGTTGTCGTGAACGAAGATGAATTTATTTGCATGCTTGCATAGTTAGCATATTAATGGAACGATTCCAGAGACAATGCTTATTACAGCATGTCACTCCCGGTGCAGACCTTGCTGGGAGGATAGATCAGATCAGGCCCGGGCCTGCCTTTATCGCCTGACTTAAGGAGCCCCATGTGGGTGCCCTCCGCCCCCTACAAAGAACAAAGGAAAATTACAGCACAGGAACAGGCCCTTCGGCCCTCCAAGCCTGCGCCGATCCAGATCCCCTATCTAAAACTGTCACCTATTTTCTAAGGATCTGTATCCCTCTGCTCCCTGCCCATTCATGTAGCTGTATAGATCCATCTTAAATGACGCTATCGTGCCCACCTCTACCACCTCCACCGGCAATGCGTTCCAGGCATTGGATATCCATGTATATCTCCCTTAAACTTTTCCCCTCTCTTGAACCCGAGACCCCTTGTAATTGAGTCCCCCACTGGGAAAATGCTTGTTGCTATCCACCCTGTCCATACCTCTCATGATCTTGTAGACCTTAATGAGGTCCCCCCTCAACCTCCGTGTTTCTAATGAAAATAATCCTATTCTACTCAACCTTTCTTCATAGCTATACCATACCAGGCAACATCCTGGTGAACTTCCTCTGCACCTTCTCCAGAGCATCCACATCCTTTTGGTAATGTGGCGACCAGAACTGTACGCAGTATTCCAAATGTGGCCGAACCAAAGTCTTATACGACTGTAACATGATCTGCCAACTTTTGAACTCAATACCCCTTCCGATGAAGGAAAGCATGCTGTATGCCTTCTTGACCACTCTATCGACCTGCACAACCACCTTCAGGGTACAATGGACCTGAACACCCAGATCTCTCTGTACATCAGTTTTCCCCTGGGCTTTTTCATTTACCGTTTAGTTCGCGCTTGAATTGGATCTTCCAAAATGCATCACCTCGCATTTGCCCGGATTGAACTCCATCTGCCATTTCTCCGCCCAACTCTCCAATCTATCTATATTCTGCTGTATTCACCTACCTATGGTGATTCTCCGCCCGCATGATTCTCCATCATTCAGGCGCCCGGGGGTTTCCCGACGGTGTGGGGCTGCCCATAATAGGAAACTCCATTGATCAGCTGGCGCAATGGATAATCCCGCCTGCCAGCCGGGGTAGAAATATGCCGCAGCGTAGCGGAGAATCCCACCCCATATTCCATGAGTCCCACAGGGAGATCAATGATTGTCTCCCCCTGTCCTCACAGGGGTTATAACATGATGCCAAATTATTACCTATTATTTCCTTAGACTCAAATGGGTGGCCCAGAATGTAGATCCACAATTCGGGACTTTACCATTTAAGAAATGTCAGAACCCTTTAGGAATCTTAGTGGCCACTACACATTAAAATAAACAATAAAACAACATTGGGCATGTAAAGAGATAAGTGAACACGCACACATATATAGAATTCTCATAGAAATTACAGTGCAGAAGGAGGCCATTCAGCCCATCGAGTCTGCATCGGCTCTTGGAAAGAGCACCCTACCCAA
The DNA here is from genome assembly GCF_902713615.1 of Scyliorhinus canicula. Lineage (NCBI taxonomy): Eukaryota > Metazoa > Chordata > Chondrichthyes > Carcharhiniformes > Scyliorhinidae > Scyliorhinus > Scyliorhinus canicula. Next base: position 98,240,121 of record NC_052164.1, on the reverse strand, counting down.
GGTCAACACCACCACCCTATCCCCATAACCCAGTAACCCCACCCAACAATAAGGGCAATTTTGGACACTGAGGGCAATTTATCATGGCCAATCCACCTAACCTACACATCTTTGGACTGTGGGAGGATATCGGAGCACCCGGAGGAAACCCACGCAGACGCGGGGAGGATGTGCAGACTCCGCACAGACAGTGACCCAAGCCGGAATCGAACCTGGGACCCTGGAGCTGTGAAGCAGTTGTGCTATCCACAATGCTACCGTGCTGCCCACGAATATATATTGTACATATAGATATATGGACATATTTACACACTACGAAAACACTGCAAATAAGGAACTGCTCTTAAAATCCTTTAAATCTTTTTCCCAAGGTAATTTAAATCGGGGAGCGCTAGGTAACAGGTGAATCACTCACTGTGACATCCTTCAACTTGTATAATTGTAGCCACATGAAAGTGTTTATTTCTCTGTGTCAGCTTCTATATTAGTGATATGCTCTACTGAAGTGAACACCTTCATATTTCTGTCAGAGACTACAATTACTAGTAGCTGTGAGTTTAATTTAAATTGGCGCTATAAAGTCGCTTGAAAGGTCAGTCATAAAATAAGCTTTAGAGGTGTTTGCGTGACCAGGAAATAAGCAGATAAGATGAGGCCTGATTTATGAAATACCTAAGTTTTGATAGTGAATGTGAGTTTGTTTATTGCATTGATGTAACGCCGTTAACATAGTAAAATTTCCCAAGGTGCATTCTCGGAGTATAACCAGACAGAATTTGAGGTTGAGTCACATAAGAAGATATTGGCTGGAAATCCCCTCCCATTGGCACTCTCTACTCCCGCTGGCATCACCCCCGTCCGGATTTCCTGACGGCATTGTTACGTTTCTTAAAAGATTGCTAGAAGTCGTTCAGCAGTTGAAGGATGGTTTATTATGCTCCACAATAAATTACTTTGTTAGCTTTTACTTACAGAATGGCACTTGTAAAGATACTGCTTTTCTATGCTCTGCAATTAGGCCTAATCACCTGCAGCCCTGTGCTCAACGTCCGTCCTGTCCTGCTCCCCTGCTTCTCCGGCCAAAGTGCGCAAGGGCGGGCCTTCGGCGTCACTCTTATATGTCCCAGTGCTGCCCCCTGGTGGTACTTCCATTTCCCATCAGCCCCTTCTGTACACACTCAGGCGAGGATCACTACAGGCATGGGATGGCTTCAATGGGAAATCCCATTGACACGCGGCTGGGGGACCGGAGAATCCCACCCATTAAGGTTTCATTCCGACAAGCTTGGTGAAATAAGTAGCTTTGTTAAGTAATGGGTTAAGAGACATTGCAATTAGTTGTCTCATTTATGTTAAATGTCCAATGGTTGACACTGATATGTAAAGGGGCTTCAGGTGGCCTCTGGGTCTGGTGATGTGTAGAGTTTTGTGCAGTCAGTTGGAACAAATAAAAGTGTGTTGGTGAAAAACGAGCAGAACTTTTGCCTCTTCATACCACAGCATCTAATATGTCTAACAGCTTTTCTGGAGTCTCTTGAATGGAGAAGAGTGAATGAGTGAGGTAGAATGGTTCAGGGAGGGTAATTCAGAGCTAAGGGCCGAGACAGCAGTAGGCACAGCCACCAGTGTTTGAGCAAAGCAAATATTCGGAACTGCAAGAAACATTATTGCTAACGGAGCAGCTTTATATAAGAATCTGAAGAGGCACCAATGCCTCCATCAAAAACATTGACCTGACTTGCCTTCATCCAAATAGTGTCTTCTGAGTTGGAAATTTCCTTGGCACTGCTTATGCTCTGGAGTCCAATGTGTGGTGGATGTCGGCACAGCAAAAATAATTGCCGAATGGGAGTAGCTACCTGGAATTTCCTGTCCCGCATTTACATGGCTGCCTCTTCTGGTGAATCAGAACAGAGAGTTTCCATGGGTCGGAATTCTCACTTTGCTTTGGAGTCACTCTGGGCTTTAACCCTGAATTACACACTGCCTGGGACACACTATCATGGGAGTCTTTCCACTTTATCACCATAACTTTGGCTAAGGATGGATGGAAACCCCCAAAGAACAGATGTAAGGAAATGGTGATGTAATTTCACATCAGTCAAATATTTTGCCAAAAGCTCCTGCAATAGGCTTCTGCGAACTTGGCAGAAATTGTACCCCGACACATTTATCATTAGCACACAATAGAAACTACTTTGCACCAACTTGTAGTCTGCATGTACAAGAAAGATTTTAATAGCAGTACATTGGGGCCTGAATTTTTAGGATGGCAGGGGCTTGCCTCACCCCACCGTAGAGTCCCTCTCCTGCATCTGAAGGTTTTGACAGCCCAATTGCAATGTTATGCTTTGATGAGCATTGACTGGTGTAAGATGGGACTCATCCCCTCACTCGGGAGAAGGTCGTGCTTTGGAGAGTTGCTGGCCAATCACAATTCTGGCAGCTCCCCCGTCCCTCCCGCAACAGTGCTGCAGTGGTCAAAAGAGGTACAGCACGGAGCTTCCTGGGGACCAGAGGAAAAGCTAAGTGTCAGGGGCGAGGGAACGGTCAGGGGGTTAACCAGGCAAATAAACCAGGATCTCAGGGTGGATAGTTGGGGGGGGGGGGGGGGGTAGGCCGGGGGTTGGGGAGGGAGGCCCGGATGCCACCTGGTATCAAGGGGGGAGCACCCCAGTCAGAAGAGGGCTTCTGATGGAGGTGTGCCGCTACCCTTGCCACCTGGGATCGAACTTTCTTTATTTCCGGGCCTCCCCCTGGAACTTTCATCCGCCCTAAATAGTGAGGCAGGAAATGGCCTTCAATTTTCCATTAATTGGCCACTTATGTAATTTGGACATTCTGAATTCTCCCTCAGAGTACCCGAACAGGTGTCAGAGTGTGGCAACTAGGGGCTTTTCACAGTAACTTCATTGTAGTGTTAATGTAAGCCTACTTGTGACACTAATAAAGATTATTATTATTATTGGCCTTCAACTGCGGCAAGGTCAGGCTTTCTGTCTGAGGCCCTGCCGCCCCAGCATAAAATCACTGCCAGTTTGGGTTGGGCGGGAATCCCGTCCATGCAATTTCACGCTGCCCCTGCCTCTGAACCAGGTCTAAATTGTACGCGGGTGAGGACCTGTGGAATTATATCTTAACAGCAGGTGTTCACCATCCTAGCCAGCAGTTCCCCTCAATCATTACCAAAAAATTGAAAAGTCGGACATTGGCCTCATTACTGTTTGTGGGATCTTACTGTGCATATCATTCAAATATTTGACTTCACAATAATAGTCAGCGCACCTTAACTGAATTCAGAATTTACAAAGTGGTAGAAACTAGAAACCAGGAGCAGGAGTAGGATATTCAACTCTTTGAGCATCCCGCATGATCATGTCTGATCTTCTGGCCGGGATTCTCCCCTACCCGGCGGGACGGGGGGTCGCGGCGTGATGGAGTGGCAGGAACCACTCCGGCGTCGGACCGCCCCAAAGGTGCGGAAGACTCCGCACCTTTAGGGGCCAGGCCCTCACCGGAGTGGTTGGCGCTCCGCCGGCTGGCGTGGACGGCCTTTGGCGCCATGCCAGTTGGGGCCGAAGGGACTTTGCCGGCCGGCGTAAGTCCGTACATGCGCCGGAGCGTCAGCGGCTGCTGACATCCCCGCGCATGCACAGGGCAGGGGGTCATGTCCACCTCCGCCATGGTGAAGACCCCGGCGGGGGGTCGGAGAATCCCGCCCTCTATCTCAACACCATACTTCCACATTTTCCCTCGTACGCCTTGATGTCTTTAGAATCCAGAAATCTATTTCCTTCTTAAATATATTCAGTGACTTGTCCTCCACAACCTCTGGTAGAGAATTTTACAGGTTCACCACCTTCTGAGTGAAGATGTTTCTACTCACCTCAGTTCTAAATGGCCTACTCTGTCCATCCTGAGTCTGTGGCCCCTTGTTCTAGACCCTGGCCCAGGCACAGGAAAGTACTTTGGCATGTTTCTGAGAGATGCAGTAATGGGTCACATAAATGTAAAAATTTCTTTGACTGATTATGATTTGAAAAACAATTAATCTTGTTGCTCACTCACAATTGTGAGCAACTTGTTCAGTCTGGATCTAACCAGCTGTTTGAATGCAACTTTGCTCTAATATGTAATAGGATTGATGGAGTGTCTGTAAATTTTCATTGGAGTATTGGAAATCAATAAATGCTGTACAATTGGAAAGTTAGCAATAACTTGTGAACAGTGATGAGATCCCTTTAACTTGTATTACATCTTTCACCATGTTTTTTAAAACTTACTCCGGCACGGTAGCACAGTGTTTGCACAGCTGTCTCACAGCGCCAGAGACCCGGGTTCAATTCCAGCCTTAGGTCACTGTCTGTGTGAAGTTTGTATGATCTCCCTGTGTCTGCGTGGGTTTCCTCCGGGTGCTCCAGTTTCCTTCCACAGTCCAAAGATGTGCAGGTTCAGTGGATTGGCCATACTAAATTTCCCCTAGTGTCCAAAAGGTTAGGTTGGGTTACAAGGATAGGGTGGAGACTCATTCAGAGGATCGGTGCAGACTCAACGGGCTGAATGCCTCCTTCTGCACTGCAGTGAATCTACGATTCCATTCTAAACCATGGGAGGACAGACAGAGGGGAGTGTATTCAACATTTTCCTCACTAACAGTGATGTGCACGTAGCCAAGGAGACATCTCTCCTTGACCTGTATGTAAACACAGCAGAAACTTAAGAATTTTAACAGGAGGTTTTCTTGTTGAATTGTAACTTCCAAAATGTTATGGTTAATAAATGTGGTCAACTTTCATCAGGGTAGTGGGATTATTCTGGACTTTTGTTTTTAAGGATCTTTGTGATACGATGCATGAAACACTAACACTGGCCATTTTATGCATGACCATGATCTATTTCATTTCTTTCCTTTTGAATACATAACAATTCACCAGGACGGGAATTCCATCAAAATGATAATAAGGAGAAATGATCGGCAAATGTGCATTTGTGTTGTTGCTGTTGTGTCTCAGGGGCCCATTATTTCAGCTTTCTGAGTCTAACAATAAACTCAGATGGTGGAGGAATTGTAATTCTTGTGTGATTAAAGGCCGGTTAGATGTTTAGTATTCTGACTGTGATTTCACTGAGTCTTATCTGAAGCTGGCAATTCTGCTAACTGCCTTCCCAGTAGATGTTGGTGAACAAAGTGGTCAGTATTTTATTCACGTCCAACTTCTCTTAAAGCGATGGAATTGCTTGGAGTTCCAGGTTTCGAACAATTAATGTTTATTGCGATAACATAATCAGAAGCATGCGAGAATCTAGGCTGATGATGCAGCATGGAGCAGAAGTTCAGAGATGAAATTCATTGGGCGCGATTCTCCGAAATGGAGGCTAAGTGTTCGCGCCATCGTGAACGCCGTTGCATTTCACGATGGTGCGAAATGGGCGCGGAGTCAACCGGGGGCCAGCACGGTGCTGATTGGTTCACACCACTCCAGCCTCCCTTCCCAGTGCCAAATGGGCGCCGTGCCAACTCGCGCATGTGCAGTTGGGCCACGCCAACCCGCGCATGCGCGGTGGAATTCTTCAGCGCGCTGGCCGCAACGCAACATGGCGTGGGGGTTCAGGGGCCAGCCACGCAACAAAGTAGGCCCGGGGAGGGAGAGGCCAGCCCGCTGATCGGTGGGCCGCAAACGCGGGCCAGACCCCATATGTTGGTCCCCCCGGGGACGGAGCCCCCCCCCCCCCCCCCCCCCACAGGCTGGCCCCCGTCCTTCGCACAGAGTTCCCGCCAGCAGCGACCAGGGGTGAACGCCGCCCGCAGGACTCTGCCATTTCTGCGTGGCCGCTCGGCCCATCCGGGCCGGAGAATCGGCGGCCCGGCCGCGGACAGAGGCCTGCGACTGGCGCCACGCCAAATGCGCTGGGGCAAATGGCGGCGGATCTCCGCACCTTAGAGGATCACATGCCGGCGTCGGGGCGGCGTGGCGCGGTTGAGGTGACTCTCCGGCCTGGCGCGGGGTTGGGAGAATTGCGCCCTACGTTTATTTTTCTCACCGATGAACAGGTAAAAATTCTTTAGGTACTTTGGGAGATCTCATACGGTGGGGTATTCGTTCTTAGGAAGGAGGAACTATCAGAAAAATATTGCTTGTCGCATTAGAGGTGTGTGTGGTGATTGTCCCTTTAAGGGCAACACAGCAGATTAAGGGTCACCTGGCTTGGGGGACCAATTGGGTCTCAGAGTGGGAATCACTGCAAGGGGTGGGGCTCTCTTCGGCAGGAGACATGTAGGGAGTTAGTTGCAGCCATGTAGCTGCTGAATTAATAAACGCTTTTAGTGTCCCCCCCCTCTCTGGGAGTGCATATTTTCAACTGGCGATGAGGATGGGGTAAATGATCCTGGTACTGCCTCTAGCTCGACTCGTGTGAGTATCCTGTTTTAATTGGTTCATATAGTAGCACAGGGCTAAATCGCTGGCTTTGAAAGCAGACCAAGGCAGGCCAGCAGCATAGTTCAATTCCCGTACCAGCCTCCCCGAACAGCCGCCGGAATGTGGCGACTAGGGGCTTTTCACAGTAACTTCATTTGTAGCCTACTTGTGACAATAAGCGATTTTCATTGAAAATGGAATAGTGTAGGTCAGATAGGCTTCAGATGGTTTCACAGGTCGGCGCAATATCGAGGGCCGAAGGGCCCGTACTGCGCTGTAATGTTCTATGTTCTATGTAATTGAAATCTCAGCTCAATAGTCACCAGAATGCCTCTCTTTGGGTGAATAGACCCATTTGACGTATTGAGGTATTACCAGACCCTGAGAAATGCAGAGCTGGATTCTCCATTTGGGAGACTATGGGCTGGATTCATCATTTTTGAGCCTAATGCAGAGGAGCGGTGGCATTTTACGTCAAAAAATTGGCGGCACCCCCTCACCGATCCTGCGATCCAAGTATGGGGGTGACCCAAGTATGGGGACTCCTGTAATAGGGTGACCCCCACATGGACCCCTGTAATCTAAGGGTGATAAGTGCAGTGAAATCACACGCTTGAATGATTAGTATGCACAAAGTACTTGGAATGCACTTACCACTCTTTGATGTGGTCAATGGTTAGAAGCATTGGGGTTTCATCACTTAGGCCATTGAACCATGAAGGGAGATGAATGAATCAAAGCTCCCTTTAGGCAGGGTGTCCCTGTAGGGAGTCCACCTATTACAGAGGTCGCTGTGGGGAGTTCCCTTATTCTAGGGGTCTGGCCGGGTTGGGGGTGGGGGGGGGGGGGTGGGGGGTGGGCACACCACTACAGAGATCTCTGGGGGGGGGGAGGGGAAATTAAAGGGGTCCCTGGGGTGGTCCTCTATTACAGGGGTTCCTGTTGTGGGTCTCCCCATCACAGGGGTACCTGTGGAGGGTGGTCTGGCAGAGGCACGGGTAGGCAGTGCATTGATGGGGGGGGGGTGGCACTTGGATGGGCTCAGCTGGTCTCTACCAGTGTGGCCCTAGCGTGGCTGCCCCCTTAGCCCAGTGTGAGGACTACCACACCAGGGCCACACACTGTCAGAGACTACAAGTGATCCAGGCCCAAATGATTCCCAGCCACGGGGACTGGCAAATCACAGGAGGGCGGAGCAGGAGGTGCTGGGCCTGCTACATAGGTGCAAATGGGTCATTAAGACCAATTTGTGCATTTATTTACATCCCCCAATAATGCACATTGTTGTCTTCATTCACACCACCTGCGGGGGGTCGGAGCATGGCGTTCGGATTGGCACCCGCCGCATTCCGGGTGTCCCGAGTCAGAGAATCCTGCCCATCGAATCAATGCATTAAAGAAACTGAAAGACAGATGTAGAAAAACAAACCTGCGAAATTGGCTGGCAGGGCCAAATGTACAGAGTTAAAAAGAGAAGGCGGCCATGCAGAGCTGACAGCTGGAACAGCTGTAGCTTCAAATACAAAAAGCAGGGCGCTGTGGTTAGCACTGGGACTACGGCATTGAGGATCCGGGTTCGAATCCTGGCCTTGGATCAGTGTCCGTGTGGAGTTTGCACATTCCCCCCGTTTCTGCGTGGATTTCACCCCCACAACCCAAAGATGTGCAGGTTAGGTGGATTGGCCACGCTAAATTGCCCCTTAATTGGAAAAAAAAATTGGGTACTCTAAAATTTTAAAATAAAAAAATATATATAAAAGGAAGGAATTTGGATAAAAGGCAAAGAATTGCTGCAGTTAAAAAAGTTCAAAAGCTTTATAAAAAATGGCTGGCACTTAGAAGCAGTACTGTAGCTTTAAGAGTAAAGAAAAAGAAAATGTTCGGAACGCTCTGTACCTGTATTGACACCTTTGTATAGTGTGGAATACAAGGGATTCCCAGGGAAAACAATTCCCGTTGCAAAATACACCTGCAAAGGCAAGCCGACTATATTCACTACCCTCTGGCTGAAGAAATTCCTCCTCATCTCAGTTTACTTTATCTGAGCCTCTAGGTGTCCTGTAATTTTCAATGCGATCCTCCCTCATCCTTCTAAACTCCATTGAGTACAGACCCAGAGTTCTCAGCCATTCTTGGTATGACAAGTCGTTCATTCCCGGGATCATTCTTGTGAACCTCCTCTGGACCCCCGCCGAGGCTTGCACATTCTTCCTTAGATACGGGCCCAAAACTACTCGCAATATTCCAAATGGGGTCTGACCAGAGCCCTACACAGCCTCAGCAGTACATGCCTGCTCTTGTATTCTAGCCCTCTCGACATGAATGCATTTGCCTTCCCAACTGCCAACTGAAATTGCACATTAACCTTAAGAGAATCTTGAACTGGGACTTCTAAGTCTCTTTGTGCTTCTGCTTTCCGAAGCTTTTCCCCATTTAGAAAATAGTCTATGCCTCTACTTCCTACCAAAGTTTACAACCTCACGCTTAGCCGCATTGTATTCCATCTGCCATTTCTTTGCCCACTCTCATAGCCTGTCCAAATCCTTCTGCAGCCTCCTCGCATCCTCAACACAACCTGTCCCTCTACATATCTTTATATCATCTGAAAACTAGCATTGATGCCCTCAGTTCCTTCTTCCAGATCATTAATGTACATTGTGAATAGCTGCAGTCCCAACACTGACCCCGGTGGAACACCACTTGTCACCGGCTGCCATCCTAAAAAGGACCCCTTTATCACCACCCTCTCTCTTCTGCCAGTTATCCAATCCTCCATCCATGCCTGTACCTTGCCCCTAACACCATGGGCTCTTATCTTATTTGGCAGCCTCCTGTACAGCACCTTGTCAAAGGCCTTCTGGAAATCGAAATAGATCTAGCTCTCCTTTGTCTAACTTCCTCGTTACCTCCTCAAAGAATTCTAACTGATTTGTCAGGCGTGACCTCCCCTTGACAAAACCATACTGCCTCCAAGCACGTCTCAGTACTTCGCGATCTCATCCTTAATAATGGACTCTAAAATTTTACCAACATCAGGTTAACCGGTCTATAATTTCCCGCCTTCTGTCTCTCCCTTCTTAAACAGGGGTGTTACATTCTCCATTTTACAATCCTCCCTGACTCCAGCGATTCCTGAAAGATCACCACCAATACCACCATAATTTCCTCAGAAACCCCCTTCAGAACCCTGGGGTGTAGTCCACCCGGTCCGGGTGATTTATCTACTTTCAGAGCTTTCAGTTTCCTCAGCACCTTCTCCTTAGTGATGGCCACTACACTCACCTCTGCCCCCTGCCTCTTTTGAAGTTCTGGTATGCCACTGGTGTTTTTCACCAGGAAAACTGCCATTCCTCTGCCATTTCTTATTTCCCATTACTACTACTTCAAGCTTATTTTCCAGTGGTTCAATGTCCATTCTTCCCTCTCTCTTACCTTTTATAAATTAGAAAAAAACCTCTTACAATCTTCTTTTATATTACTAGCTGGCTTACACTCATATTTCACCTTCTTCACCCTCTTATTGCTTTTTTAGTTGTCCTCTGCTTGCTTTTAAAGGCTTCCCACTAATCCTCGCCACATTGTATGCTTTTTCTTTTTCTTTAATGCTGTCCCTGACTTCCCTTGTGGCCGTGGTTGCCTCGTCCCCACCTTAGCATGTTTCCTCCTCCTTGCGATGAATTTCTGTTGTGCCTCCCGAATAACCCCCTGAAACATCTGCCTTTGCTCCTCTACTGTCTTCCCTGCTCGGCTCCCCTTCCAATCAACTACATAAATCTTGCATTCCTTTTTATGGAGAGAGAGAAAGAGCCCATTTACTTCTGAATTCCCCCATTTTCCCTCATCAAGTCTGCAGTGGCCCTCTGAAAGAGCACTCTACCTCGGCCCATTCCCCTGCCCTATCCCCGTAACCCTGTAACCCCATCTATCCCGCACATCTTTGGACACTAAGAGGCAATTTATCATGGCCAATCCACCTAACCTGCACATCTTTGGACGGTGGGAGGAAACCGGAGCATCCGGAGTAAACCGGAGCAGACACTGGGAGAATGTGTAAATTCCACACAGTTACCCAAGGCTGGAAACAAAATTAAAAATAAATTAAAAACAAATCATAAAAAACTTCCAAATTCTCCCATTTACTGTATCTTTCTCTATTTCTCCCATTTACTGATACCCTGTCATTTATTTATAAATGTATCACTGACCTGATATGTTTATTTGTTGTCAATGGTATCCATGGCTGGGTGTAGCACCCTCATCTCTGAGTAAGCGAGGTATGAGTTTGAGTCTTACTCCAGAGACTTGAGTACACAAATCAGGCTGATAGAGTCAGTGCGACACTGATGGAATCATACACTGGGAGAAACACACAATCCTTAGATCAAGGGACTGCCCATGACGATTGTTAGAGGAGCTATCTTTCAGGTGAGACAGTAAATCAAGGACTCGTCCACTCTTCATGTATGGATACAAAATAATAATACTAATAATCTTTATTGTCACAAGTAGGCTGACATTAACACTGCAATGAAGTTACTGGGGAAAGCCCCTAGTCGCCACATTCTGACGCCTGTTCGGGTACAAAGAGGGAGAATTCCTACGGGCAGCATGGTAGCATAGTGGTTAGTACAGTTGCTTCACAGCTCCAGGGTCCCAGGTTCGATTCCCGGCTTGGGTCACTGTCTGTGTGGCGTCTGCATGTTCTCCCCGTGTGTGCGTGGGTTTCCTCCGGGTTCTCCAGTTTCCTCCCACAGTCCAAAGATATGAAGGTTAGGTGGATTGGCCATGATAAATTGCTCTTAGTGTCCAAAATTGCCCTTAGTGTTGGGTGGGGTTACTGGGTTGTGGGGATAGGGTGGAGGTGTGGGCTTGGGTAGGGTGCTTGGGTAGAGTGCTCTTTCAAAGAGCCAGTGCAGACTCGATGGGCTGAATGACCTCCTTCTGCACTGTAAATGCTATGATCCTGTAAATGCTATGAATTCAGAATGTCCAAATTACCTAACAGCACGTCTTTCGGGACTTTGTGGGAGGAAACCGGAGCACCCGGAGGAAACCCACGCGGACACGGGGAATTTTAAAAGTCCGAAAGAAAAAGAAAGACTTTCATTTTATTGTTCCCATTCCATCCACGGGGAGAACGTGCAGACATCCGCACGGACAGTCACCCAAGCCGGGAAGCGAACCTAGGACCATGGTGCTGTGAAGCAACAGTGCTAACCACTGTGCTACCGTGCAGCTCAAAAACGTTCTCTGCAAGGTCCTGGCGAATATTAATCCCCCCACCAGCTAGCCTGCCTACATTAAAGCAATCTTCAAAAGTGCTGTAAGTCATTTTGGGATGTCCTGAAGTTATGGAAAACACTATGGGTGCAATTTGCCAGTCCCGTCCACCCTGAGGTCAACGGACCTTTCAACGGTCTGTCAAATTTTCCATCCTGACCACAATAATTCTCTCGGTGGGTGGAACGGAACCAATAAAATGAAACTCTTTCTTTTTCTTTCGGATTGTTAGAATTCCCAGTGGCTGCGCCCATGCGTGGAATAGTGGAATTTTATAATTGCCACTGCCTTAAACTGCCTTAAGCGGCACAGGAGTATTTCGCAGCAAAGCCAAAGTACTTGCTTGATGAAGTGGTTTGCTGGGAATGGCCAGCTGGTTTAGTGATGGTATAGTCCATTGGGAATGGGACAAGCTGTTTTAGTGATTAACTGTTCTCTCTCTCAGAAGCCATACAGCTATACAAAGAAACGATATAACTCAAGCTAACAGTTTAAATTAGGGAGTACACTTTACAAGATAATGCTCTGTGATGGGAGTCTCGCTTTGACAGGTGGGTGGATATGACAATTAATGTGATGGATTCATGATTCTAGAAATATTCTGGCCTTTAAAAAATCACAATCTGAGCATTGGAAGGCTCGCGAATCAGGCCCATAGACATTTGTGCTCTATGTTCCATGTGTCATACAGTGCAGAAGGAGGCCATTCAGCCCATTGAGTCTGCACTGGCCCTCTGAAAGAGCTCCCTAACTAGGCCCACATCCCCGCCCTATCCCCGCAACCTAGTAACCCCACCTATCCTTTTGGACACTAAGGGGCAATTTAGCATGGCCAATCCATCTAACCTGCCCATCTTTAGAGGGTGGGAGGATATCGGAGCACCAGGAGGAAACCCACGCAGACACGGGGAGAACGTTCAAACTCCACACAGTCATCCAAGGCTGGAATCGAACCCGGGTACCAGGCACTGTGAGGGAGTAGTGCTAACCACTGTGTTCCCGTGCTACCCACACAATAATCCCCAGTGCTAACTCATAAACTTTAACCCTCCACCAGCTGTTTGTATTGTTGCTTTTTTGGAGGGGTAAAAAAACAAGAATTTATAGAGCGCCTTTGGATATTGAAATGTCCAAAAATGTTTGACAGCCGGTCAAAGTCCTTTTTGAAACATAGGACGAGATTCTCCGGTATCCCGGCCGCGTGTTTCTCCGAGGTCCGCCATTCGCTGCTGGCGGAATTCTGTCTTCCCGCAGCTTGTCAATGGGATTTTGCATTGAAGCCACCCTTTGCCGTCGAGAAACCTGCTGATTCCGGCCATAGTCATTCTTCTAAAATAGGAAGCTCAGCACCCAATTTGTGCACAGCAAAATCCTGCAAACAATAATGTGATGATGCCCATATAATCTGTTTTAGTTCTGATGCTCAAAGGATAATTATTAGACACGGGGATAACTTATCTAATCACCTTGAATAATAACGCTATGGGGTATTTTACATCCACCTGACAGGGCCACAGTTTACTGTCCCCATTTGAAAGACTGCACATCTGATAGTACATAATACATGATAGTCTCAGCACTGACCTTGAGTGTCGGATGTGCAGGATGACCTGCCTGATAAGCGCACCTTTGCCTGGGCAAACTAGGCACCTCCCAAAGTCCAGCTCATAGTGGATGGGAATCTGCCATCACTACTGAAATGGCACTTCAGCCTGGTGCAATGTGACTGGGCCAGGACGTCAGTAATACCTGCCGGAGGGGCTGGTTGTTAAATCAGCTTTCCTTCTAGAATCACCCTTTTCTAATCAGGCGCTCATTTCACTGTGGAGCTGAGAACAGATGTGTTCGACACGGGCTTTCCAAGGGCAAGCAATCCTGGAGGAGGATGACTTGTAGAATAATGAAAAGCGAATGTTTGTGCAGGCAAGACAGTGCAGTAGGATATTACATCAATTAAAGATTAAGATGCTTACAGGTATTTGGATGAAATTCAGAATGCAAATTGCAGGCTTTATTGGAATTATATTACTTACTGTGGGGTCCAATATTAAAAGACATGTCAGCCTTGTAGTGAAATACACAGATGCCAGTCCCATTCCGTGAGCCACAGCACCAGCCTAACAAGGAGAGGAACGTTTAAGAGCTCAAGCTCAAAAAAATGTTTATTGTGGTACCTCTCCTCAAGAATAGTCACAGGAAAGCACCACAAATACCCCTTTTCCCAATCCTGCCCCACCTCTGCATCATCACCTTCTTGTCGAGAGTTAATTCAAAGGCTCAGAGGCTTGTAATGATATGTGTAAACCAATTCTGTAGATAATATTGTTCCCGATGTCTGACCAGCAGATGGCAGTGTAAGTGTACCATGCGGTTCTGTGTCTCGAGGAGTTGGGAGTAGGTCGTGTTGGTGGATAAACGTATTTTGCAGTAGCTCAAGAATAGTTAGTTAGTGTTAGTCGTTTGTAATATATTCCAGTTATCTTTATTATGCATTTGTTTTATAATAAATCATTTCAACTAGTCAAGAATAGAATAGAACAGTACAGCACAGAACAGGCCCTTGATGTTGTGCCGCGCAATGATCACCCTATTTAAACCCACGTAACCCGTATACCCGTAACCCAACAATCCCCCCATTAACCTTACACTACGGGCAATTTAGCATGGCCAATCCACCTAACCCGCACATCTTTGGACTGTGGGAGGAAACCGGAGCACCCGGAGGAAACCCACGCACACACAGGGAGGACGTGCAGACTCCACACAGACAGTGACCCAGCCGGGAATCGAACCTGGGACCCTGGATCTGTGAAGCATTAATGCTAACCACCATGCTACCGTGTGGCCCCCTAAGAATGAGATGTTTTTCTGTAGTGCATCATTCACACCGGCCTAGCAGAAGAACATGACAAGACTGATCTTTTCATCCAGATTTAAACATTTTGTCAGTTTATCACTTGACAGAGTTGAGGTTCAATGTTGGACTAATATGCCAATCGAATGATTCAATCATGGCACTTGAAGGGATTATAGCTATTCACAACACTGGGTTGACTGATTATTCCAGGTGAACAACACACAAATCTTTTGCTTCATCAAAGGGAGTTTGGATTCATTCCCAGCTCACCATATTAATAGAATAAGAAGTGAGGGTTAGTAATTGAGCCACGGTTGACATTGAATCATAGAATCTCTACAGTGCAGAAGGAGGGCATTCGGCCCATTGAGTCTGCACCGACCCTCTGAAGGAACACCCTACCTAGGCCCCCACCCTATCCCCATAACCCCACCTACCCTTTTGGACACAAAGGCCAAAATTTTATGACAGCAAAACTAAAGAGCTGGTCATGACTTCAGGAAGCAAAGTACTGTACACACCCCTGTCAGCATCAACGGGGCCGAGGAGGAGATAGTTAACAGCTTCAAATTCCTAGGCGTGCGCATCTCCAAAAATCTGTCCTGGTCCACCTACGCCGACGCTACCACCAAGAAAGCACAACAGCGCCTATACTTCCTCAGGAAACTAAGGAAATTCGGCATGTCCACATTAACCCTTACCAACTTTTACAGATGCACCATAGAAAGCATCCTATCTGGCTGCATCACAGCCTGGTATGGCAACTGCAGGGCCCAGGACCGCAAGGAACTTCAGAGAGTCGTGAACAGCGCCCAGTCCATCACACGAACCTGCCTCCCATCTATTGACTCCATTTACACCTCCCGCTGCCCGGCTCACTCACTCTTCCAACTTCTTCAGGTACCACAATAAACATTTTTTGAGCTCGAGCTCTTAAAGCTTCCTCTCATTGTCAGGCTGGTGCTGTGGCTCACAGAATGGGGATGGCATTTATGTGTCAGGCTGACATATTGTTTAATATTAAATTTAATAAGAATGAGTATGAATGGTTTAGCAAGTAATTGTGAAAGCTAATATAATTTATTGTGGGAGGAATTGATTACAAAAGTAGGAAGCTTTAGCTTCAGTTGTACAGAGCATTGGTGAGACCAACATTAGTCTCCTTATCTAAGGGAAATATAAATGCATTGAAGCAATTCAGGGAAGGTTCAGTAGACTAATACCAGGAATGGGAAGGTTGACTTTTGAGGAAAGGTTGGTGAGGTTAGGTTTACATCCACTAGAATTTACAAGAGTGAAGAGTAAGAGGTGATTTGATCAAAACCTTGAGGATCCTGAGGGAGTGGATCTGGAGAGGGTGTTTCCTTTTGTCAGAGAAACTAGAACTTGGGGTCACTGTTTAAAAATAAGGGGTTGATCATTTAAGAGAGGGATGAGGAGATTTCTTCTCTCTCAGAGAGCCGTGTCTGGAATTTCTTCCTCAGAAGGCAGTGGAAGCAAAGTCTTTGAATATTTTTAAGGCAGAACCAGATAGATTCTTGATTAACAAGGAAGTGAAAGGTTATTAGGGGTCAGCAGGAATGTGGGGTTGAAGTTACAATCAGACCAGCCACAATATTATTGGATGGTGGAGCAGGCTTGAGGGGCTGAATGGCCTACTCCTCCTAATTTGTATGTTCGTTTGTATGTTCAAGAAGATAAAGGCCATTTAAAAATATTGGTGGTCATGGGTTAGTCATCCCTTTATCTTCCTTTTCCTATTCTTTGAGGGAGACTGGGGATTTGCTGTACATGGAATTGTGATAACCCTGTGGGAAATGGGCTATGCAGGATACCTTCGCTGTGGTGTTCTGGTGGATGTTTTGTACAGAAAGAAAGGCAAGGAGGCAGAGGTGTAGTCATATTATCACTGGACTAGTAATCCAGAGACCCAGGGTAAAAACTCTGGGGACACGGGCTCGAATCTCATCACGGCAGATGACAAAATTTGAATTCAATAAAAATCTGGAATCAATTGCTTAACGACCATGAAACCATTGTCGGGGAAATAAAACCTGGTTCACTAAAGCCCCTTCCGCGAAGGAAATCTGCCGCCCTTACCCGGTCTGGCCTATATGGGGCTTTAGACCCACAGCAATGTGGTTGACTCTGCACTGCCCGGTCAAAGGCAATTGGGGATAGGCAATACATTCTAGGCCAGACAGCGATGCCCACATCCCATGAAATAATAAATTTATAAAAAATATTTTTCTCTAGCACCTTTCACCAACTCTGGATCTCTCGAAGTGATTTTTGTTTGAACCTGGGACATGGGCATCACTGGGAAAGTCAACCTAATTGCCTTAGGATGAGTCACCTTCTCAAACCACTGCCATACTTTTTGAAGTGTGCAAACTTAGGAAATGCTGCAGCCAACTTGTACACTGCAGGATCCCGCAAACAGCAATGCGCTGATATGGTCAGATAATCTGTTTTAGTGATGTTGGCGATGTTGGAAATCGGGAATAGCCAACATGACCTACTTTGAAATAACGTCCTGGGATCTTCTGAAGCAATTACCCAAAGGGGGTGAGGAGAGAGAATTGAACAGGAAAGCACTGTCACCGTCTGAATCACATTTCAGTTACTGTTTAATGAACACACATTATTGTTTCTTCATAAAATGTAAATGGCTCCTTTGATTGTTGTAATATGGGGGTCTTTATAATTTATGCCTCAAAAAAATGGGTTAAAAAAGACACGCATCTTGTGTTCATTTTCTCCTTGTAAGTTGGGCCTGGCGCCGTGACCTTTCAAGTCGTGAAGAGGTTGAGTTGCAGAAAAACATTCTCATTGGATTTAAGTTATTAATGAAGGCAAATTTTTCATGCAAAGGTTTATCTGTGTCTGTTCAAACCGTTCAGTATTTCAAATTAAGGGTTCAACAAATTTTCCAGGGAGTACAGAATTAATCCCCTTTTAGAATAAAGATTTTCTGTTGAATTTATCAAACTTATTAGTTTATTAAACCTGTAAGGTGCTGACTAACGTGTATGCTACCTCGAGTAAGAAACAAAGATTTCTTACGTGTTTTGTAGGTGCTGTCGAAGGAGCCATAGTGAGTTGCTGCAGTGTGTCTTGTAGACACTGTTGCCACTATGCATTGGTGGTGGGTGGAGTGAATGTTCAAGGTGGTGGATGGGGTGTAAACCAAATAGCTGCTTTCTCCTTGGGGGGGGGGGGGGGGGGGGTGTGGGGGTGGTCGCGCTTTTTGAGTTTTAGTGGAGCTTTAGGAGTTGTCCATCACACTCTTCAATGTATTGAATATGTGAATATACAACAGAATGGTATAGAATACTAAAAATGATGGCGGGATTCCCCGGTCGCCGGGTGGAGAATCGCACCCGAGGTCAATGGATTTTTCCATTGTCGGTGTCTCACCCGTGGCGTTCTTGAGGCAAGGCATGCCAGATCATTAACATTGATACCAACATTACACGTGACAACACCACCCACTAAGTACGCGGTACATACCCATTCGACTCGGCCAATGTTGTCTCCCTCATACACTGCAGGAAAGGTATGTCCCAAGGCGTGGTACATTTGTGAGACCATGCAGACGCTGTGACAATGGATGAACAGACAGGAATGTTCCCTTCCAGTGAGGGAACACTTCAGCAGGCAAGGGCAATCAGCGTCTCAGGTAAGCGTTCTCGAAGACGGCTTTTAAGACACACATCGCAGAATCGCCGAGCAGAAACTGGTAGCCAAGTTCCGCACGCATGAGTACTGCCTCAACCGGGTCCTTTGATTCATATCTCACTACATTTAACCCCCACAATCTGGCCTGAACTTTAAAATCCTACCAACTGGAGGATCTGGATCGGCGCAGGCTTGGAGGGCAGAAGGGCCTGTTCCTGTGCTGTAATATTTCTTTGTTCCTTGTTCTAACTGTCCTGGCTTGAGATAATCCACATCTCTTTAACCTGTGATTAGCCCTCTCTCCGGGCACACCGTCTGGACCTGTAAAGACTTAATTACCTGCAAAAACTCGCATTCAAAGAATCATTTTGCATCATTGGCTTTGTCTATATTTGTTTTTGTGTAACCCACCTCTTCACTCACCCGATGAAGGAGCTGTACTCCGAAAGCTAGTGATTCCAAATACACCTGTTGGACTTTATCCTGGTGTTGTAAGACTTATTACTGCACCCAACCCAGTCCAACGCAGGCATCTCCACATCAAAAATTATGCTGGCAACCAAATTACTATTTCATAGACTTTGCAGTGCAGAAGGAGGCCCTGTGGCCCATCGAGTCTGCAACGGCCCTTGCAAAGAACACCCTACTTCACCCCACACTTCCACCCTATCCCTGCAACCAAGTAACCCCACCCAAACTTTTTGGACACTAAGGGCAATTTAGCACGGCCAATCCACCTAAGCCGCACATCTTAGGACTGTGGGAGGAAACCGGAGCACCCGGAGGAAACCCACGCAGACATGGGACGGACGTGCAGACTCCATTCAGACAATGACCCAGCCGCGAATTGATCCCGGGACACTGGAGCTGTAAATAAACTGTGCTAACCACTGTGACACCATGCTGCTGTCAGTCATGCTCACAGTGTGGTACATTTTTACGTACTGGAAGGTACATTTATTAACACTCAGGGCCCTGTTCTTTGCAGACAGAAGGAACATGTATACCCATTGCACCTGTTTTACCAAAACAAAAGAAGTGGCATCCATTTGCTAATTTATTCCTTAGAGAATGCATTGACCAATCAGGGTCAACCTGCTTGGTTTAAATTTCAAGCAATGCGTGACAGTAATTTATCCGTCACCATCAATTAGTGCATTGTCCACGACAGCACCTCCACCAATCAGTCTACTATCCAACCAATCAACATTCTCTTCTTAATAGAACATTACAGCGCAGTACAGGCCCTTCGACCCTCAATGTTGCGTCGACTTGTGAAACCAATCTAAAGCCCATCTACACTATTCCATTATCATCCATGTTTATCCAATGACCATTTGAATGCGTTTAGTGTTGGCGAGTCCATGACTGTCGCAGGCAGGGCATTCCATGCCCTTACTATCTGAGTAAAGAACCTACCTCTGACATCTGTCCTATATCTATCTCCCCTCAATTTAAAGCTATGTCCCCTTGTGCAAGCCATCACCATCCGAGGAAAAAGGCTCTCACTGTCCACCCTATCTAATCCTCTGATCATCTTGTATGCCTCTATTAAGTCACCTCTTAACCTTCTTCTCTCTAATGAAAACAGCCTCAATCCCTCAGCCTTTCCTCATAAGATCTTCCCTCCATACCAGGCAACATCCTGGTAAATCTTCTCTGTACCCTTTCCAATGCTTCCACATACTTCCTATAATGCGGCGACCAGAACTGCACGCAATACTCCAAATGCGGCCGCACCAGAGTTTTGTACATCTGCATCATGACCTCATGACTCCGAAACTCAATTCCTCTACCAATAAAAGCTAACACACCGTACACCTTGATAACAACCATATCAACCTGGGTGGCAACTTTCAGGGACCTGTGTACATGGACACCGAGATCTCTCTGCTCATCCACACTACCAAGAATCTTACCATTAGCCCAGTACTCTGTACTCTTGTTACTCCTTCCAAAATGAATCACCTCACACTTTTTTGCATTAAACTCCATTTTCCACCTGTCAGCCCAGCTCTGCAGCTTATCTATGTCCCTCACAACCTGCAACATCCTTCCGCACTGCCCACAGCTCCACCGACTTTAGTATCATCCGCAAATTTACTCACCCATCCTTCTACGCCCTCCTCCAGGTCATTTATAAAAATGACAAGCAGTAGTGGTCCCACCACCCTTTGTCTTCTTCCAGCTAGCCAATTTCTGATCCAAACCGCTAAATCACCCTGAATCCCATGCCTCCGTATTTTCTGCACTAGCCTACCATGGGGAACCTTATCAAACGCTTTACTGAAATCCATATTTACCACATTAAGTGCTTTACTCTCGTCCACCTGTTTGGTCACCTTCTCAAAGAACTCAACAAGGTTTGTGAGGCACGACCTACCCTTTACAAAATCGTGTTGACTACCCCTAATCAAATTATTCCTTTCTCGGTGATTATAAATCCTATCTCTTATAATCCGTTCCAAGACTTTGCCCATAACAGAAGTAAGGCTCACTGGTCTAAATTTACCAGGGATGTCTCTACTCCCCTTCTTGAACAAGGGGACAACATTTGCCATCCTCAGTTTTCTGGCACTATTCCTGTAGACAATGACGACATAAAGATCAAAATCAAAGGCTCTGCAATCTCTTCCCTAGCTTCCCAGAGAATCCTAGGATAAATCCCATCCGGCCTACGGGACTTATCTATTTTCACACTTTCTAGAATTGCTAACACCTTCTCCTTGTGAACCGCAATCCCATCTAGTCTAGTAACCTGTATCTCAGTATTCTCCTCGAAAACATTGTCTTTTTCCTGTGTGAGTACTGATGAAAAATATTCATTTATACAGTACAAATTGTTGTTTCGCCTTTATGCTGCTCTTCTTGCAAAGTGTCCAGGTGAGTGCAAGATTAAAAGATTTGACGTGTCTCTTTTTCGGGCAATACGCAAGCTCTGTGCCAAACAATGATATTTGAGATTGCAATCAACTTTTGATCCAGAGGGTATGGGTGCAATTTAATTTAGGAGATGGAAGGTAAACCGTCAGCTTAGATTTACAGTAACTGATTCAGCTTTAGAATAGAGAATGTATTCAGTGGACTATCCAAGGAGAAAGATGCTCAGGAGAAAATAGATATTTGAAGGAATGTGCCACAGAAGATTGGGTTATGGAGTTTATCGGGTTTATTTTTTTCCATGTTCACGCGGTGAGATAATACACAATAAACCACAATTAACACACGGGCTGCATTTTGCAAAATGTAAAAAGCAACCACGAGGAAGTTGCAAAACCTAAAACATTATTAACGAATGAAAAAATAACCTTTATAAACCGGGCTATGTATGATCAGCAGAGGCAGTGATAAAAGCCTCCAAGTTGGAAACCTGAAATATCACAAGTGCTGGAAGCACACAGCAGCTGAGAGCACAAGATAGGTTAACTTGTCAGATGAGACCTTTCATCAGAACAGCTTGAATTCTTCAATCATATTGGCGATGATTGAGGAGCAATCTGTTGGTAAACTTCACTCTGCATCTTGTCTGCACATCAATCACGCATTCCTTAATTGCAATTTTTCTGCACTACAATCTGTCCATTACTGTTTAACCGCAGAATCCCACATGCTTAGAAATAAAAACAACTTTTATCAGATAGCAGGCAGTTCCACACTTGACACGTAACATTAGGGTGAAAAATGTTGGTCCAACAGGTGTTTTTCACAGCATTCTGCTGTAGAAATGAACAATGAAATAATCTGTACATTGGGCCAATTTGCCCTCATATGTAGCACATCTAACAAGCAGCAGAATAGCTTGACTCGATGTGTGCTAACCAGATTGACAGTACATTGTACATTGAAATGAAATGAAAATGAAAATCGCTTATTGTCAAGAGTAGGCTTCAATGAAGTTACTGTGAAAAGCCCCTAGTCGCCACATTCCGACGCCTGTCCGGGGAGGCTGGTACGGGAATTGAACCCGTGCTGCTGGCCTGCTTGTTCGGCTTTAAAAGCCAGCGATTTAGCCCAGTGAGCTAAACCAGTCCCTTGATGACAGATGTGCTATTCCAGATACATTAACCGAGAAAATATTAATTATGCCAACAACGCAGGCAACAGGGCTAGTGATAGGGTTAGGTTGAGGAGCATATATCAGCATAATTGGACACACGATGCTCCACACCAGCTCGATGGATACCATTTAGCAGTGTGGATAACTTTAAGGCTACTGACTGTGGTTCCATCGCCAGGGCAGAGAGCAGCGGGGTCGTAGCACATCGTTGACGGGTTCCCCTGGTTAAAGGGAAGCACTCTGAGTGAAGAGAGTTAGTGTGTCGACTCGCGGAAGGGGAGGTATAAAGAAGGCGAATACAAGAAGTAAATTTTGGACCAAACCCAAATTTACCCCCAATTGCAAACAGGTAATACCACCCCACCCAGTCAAAAGCCTTCTCCGCATTCAGAGAGACCTTTGCCCCTACCTGCCGGTTCTCATGCCAACCTGGCACTGCCCCAGTGGCACTGCCTGGGTGGCATTGCCAGGGTGCCAGGCTGACAGTGCCAAGGTGCCTGGGTGCCAGAGGGAGAATCAGCACATAGCAGTGCCCTTTCCCCGACCACACGGGGCTCTCCAATGGCCTGAGTGACCCCCCCCCCCCCCAGGTGCCGTTACGACTGGTCCACGTTTGTGTAGACCAGTCCTCATGGTGGTAAATAACAATACACCGGCATATTGAGAGGGAACATATCGAGAAATAGAATGGACTTTGAAACAAAATAGTGGAGCTGAAAATCCTGTCAAATTGGGATACTAAAAAGGTGGAACTGGATTATTCTAGCTGGATGAATTAAGATGGATCCAACGGACTTCTCAAAGTACCTTGTGCTTCTGTGACTCCCGGGTAGCAAGTGGGAGTTGCTGGTGAGAGATACTTGCCCTGTGATGAAACCTTTTCCTAACACGCCTCCAATGCGGGTGTCACCAATGTAGTCTGATGCTCAATGGGAGTCAACAGCTTCGACAGTGTATGGCCTCAGCTGGTGCTTAATTCTTGACTGGTATTTTGAGTGAGGGACAGGTTCTGCAACTAAATGTAAATAACTAAGGAATATATCACACGCTGCTAATGTCACAATGATAAATGGTTCACTCTGTGGGAACGCGTTTGTAACGCTTGGTTTGTTGCATATTCAAAATTAGCTCCTGGAGCTAGAACAGTTGCCAATTCCATCATCTCTGTCCTTTGGTTTTATTGGCATCATAAAACTGTACATCAGTTTCCTCTCTCTCTCTCTTTCTCTCTCTTTCTTAATCCAATATCTTGATAATTGCTTCTCTGGCTCATTATCCTATCAACAAATGACATCTCTTCCAGTGAGTGTCTTTCTCCTACTTTGTACGCTGATTGACTGTGCTGGCGGAGTGTCTGATTAGCATATTATGATTGTACAGGTCTGACTCAGATGTTCGGAGCGAGAAAGGGAAAAACAAATTAGCGCTGCTGGGATTTGAGGGGAAAAAAAACACATCCTCTTTCTTGCAGAACTGTCAGTTAATGGAGAAAATAGTCACAACCTTAAAACTTCCAGCAACTCTCTCTTTGCTGAACCACACAGTTGAATAGGGTGGGCTAATATTGATGGAGTCTGGAGCAGAAGCTTCCAGGCGCTGACTATATCAATAGGATAGACATCCAGTAAAGATTTACATAAGTCTTCATAGTTTGCAATCAAACATTTATCATGCAAATAAATGCACTCTTTCATATTTTAGTAGGGCAGTGTATGCACAGATGGTTTATTAATGATTTCATAACTGAATTAATTAGCTAAGTAGTTTATACCAAAACCTTTTGTGAGCCCAGAGATTCAGAATTAGCTGTAGGGGAGATGATTTCTGGAGCTGAATGATGAGGCTGGAGATGAACCTGAGTATGGGCCTTGGGCCTCATTTCTGTTGAGCTAGCAAGCTGTGGACAGCTTGGTATCGGCTGCCAGGACCCTAGCTGAGACCCTTAGATGTTAACAACAGCCTTGAGGTGGTGGAGGGATAGACGTGCCAGTTGGGAGGGCGATGCCCTACAATGCACCAGGTGTTTGGAGATTAGGGCGGCGAGGATCAATCCTGCTCCACCAGTCTCCACACTCCAACACGTATATCTAAAAACCTTGCATTGTTGGTTGCAGCCGAACAGGAAGCCTCTTTAAGTCATGGGTCCACCTGAGGCAACTTGTAACCCAGTTTTCCTGAGTGCAACAGGTGCCATCTGCATCAAGTTTACTATTTTCATAATGGGGGGAGGGGGTCCTCAAACAGGAGTTAGGCCCACACGTTAGGCAAAGAGATAATGCCTGTCACCAATTGCCAATATATCAGACTGCCAGCCTGTAATGGCATCCAGATTTTATCCATCACAATGGAAGCAAAGTAAGAAGTCTTACAACACCAGGTTAAAGTCCAACAGGTTTGTTTCAAACACGAGCTTTCGGAGCACTGCTCCTTCCTCAGGTGAATGGAGAGGTATAGAACATAGAACATAGAACATAGAACATAGAACAGTACAGCACAGAACAGGCCCTTCGGCCCTCAATGTTGTGCCGAGCCATGATCACCCTACTCAAACCCACGTATCCACCCTATACCCGTAACCCAACAACCCCCCACTTAACCTTACTTTTTAGGACACTACGGGCAATTTAGCATGGCCAATCCACCTAACCCGCACATCTTTGGACTGTGGGAGGAAACCGGAGCACCCGGAGGAAACCCACGCACACACGGGGAGGACGTGCAGACTCCGCACAGACAGTGACCCAGCCAGGAATCGAACCTGGGACCCTGGAGCTGTGAAGCATTTATGCTAGCCACCATGCTACCGTGCTGCCCCTATGTATGAGAGACTTTAACCTGGTGTTGTAAGACTTCTTACTGTGCTCACTCCAGTCCAACGCCAGCATCTCCACATAATGGAAGCAAAGGGCAGTGTTTCTCAACCTGGGGGATCTTTGCCCCCCCCCCCCCCCCCTAGGGCCCAAAGACACATAATGTGAAATGCAAGCTGAGAGCAGATTTGAGCTGTAGAGTACAGTGGGCTGGGTGCCTCACCTGGGAGAGGAATCATAGAGTCAGAAAGTGTTACGCACAGAAAGATGTCCATCGGTCCATTGTGTCCGCCCCAGCCATCAAGCACCCATCTATTTGAACCCCATTCTCCAGTGCAGAAGGGTAGACAGATTCTACAAAGAAAAGCTTGCTTACACATCTCACTGATACCTGTCAGTAAATGCCTGGTTCCTTAAAATCATGAATAAAAACCTCTTTGCAGTGCAGCACTCCTGTAATTACATAACATAATTTAGATAGGGAGAGTCTATGATTGTCAACCCATTAGAGAAAGTGGCCTGCAACCAAAATAGGTGAGAACGCCCGAGTTGGCTTCTCATCTGAAACATGGGCATCGTGTCTCTGAACTTACAGACCTAAATATTTTGCCAAGCGTGACAGGCTAACCTTCCTTTCATTTCAACCTTTAATGATTGTTTTCTATACGGTTTATAAGACATGAGAATTTCAGACTGTGGTCATTTTCCTAACCAAAGCTGTTCTTTTATTGACTATAAGGAGGAGAGCAGAAGTGGCCCAAAGAGGTGGCAGCTCCCTCATGGGTGAAATGTCAGGTTAAGGTCACACTCACTCATTGTACTGACCTCCACAAGGCAAGAACCCTCTAATGCTCACAAAGGAATCTGATACCAAACTTTCTCCAGGGGCAGAATTTTATTGTCCCCCTGAAGCAGGTTCCGAGGCGATGGGGGAGGTGGGGAGAGCATGAAATTGAATGGATGGGACCCCCCCCCCCCCCGCCCCCCCGCGCCTCAGGAGCCCGCCCGTCCAAACACAGGTGCAATTTTACACTTGGCCGGGAAACCCACCCTTTCACCTATTCAGGCTCTTAAGTGGCCAGTTAATAGTCTTTATCTGCCCAGCTTCAATTTTTAGGCTGTTGGGTGCAGGTAGGATGGGAAACAGAGAAAAAATGTCTCCATCTCGAGCAAGAATTGGCGGGGGGGTGGGTGGCATGTGGGGGGGGGGGGGGGCTCTGGGGCGCGCCTCAACCTGAAGACCCCTTCAGAGTTGGGGCACCCTTCCCTCCAGGACTTTGGAGCTCTGGGCCTTACTATCCTCTGGTCCACCCCGTGACACCACGGTCGCCCCCTCCTGATCTTCCAGGACATCCCCTACCCTCCCGCCCCTGGGAACCCCAAGACTCTCTCCAACGGCCCCGGGACCCAGCTACAGACACAGTGCTGAAGTATGGCTTCTGCCCACTACCGTGCTGTGCCTGGCCAGGTTGGGGAGCTGTCAGCCAATGAGACAGCTCTCATGGGCAGGGCCTAATTCCAAGGGTGGATTGAAGCCCCACCCACTGCCAGTCAATGCTCAAGTGAGTGCTAAATGGCAGTGGGAATCTGAGAGTTGGCAGTCACTCGGTGCCCACCGACTGTCAGGCTGGCAAGCATCGATCGCACGCCATCCTTAATATTCCACCCCAGGTTTTGTTTGTTTTTGATCTATTGCAGGATTGAGGAATGAAGACTTTTCCAAATTTCTATACCACATGACCCTGCCAACATCTCCAATACCGCCAGCAAAAGAAACATTCAGAAGAATGTTTCCTTTCCCCATGCCAATTAGTTGATCCAATTATGTAACCCAGGACATGGACATAAAGTTTGTGGTATGTTATCTATTCTGTTCCTGCTTTCCTGAAGGTGACAATGGGCAGTACAGTAGCATGGGCAGCACGGTAGCGTAGTGGTAAGCACTTTGGCATCACAGCGTCAGCGTCCCAGGTTTGATTCCCGGCCTGGGTCACTGTCTGTGCAGAGTCTGCACGTTCTCCCCGTGTCTGCCTGGGTTTCCTCCGGGTGCTCCAGTTTCATCCAACAGGTCCCGAAAGATGTGCTATTAGGTCATTTGGACATTCTCCCTCCGTGTACCCGAACAGGCGTCGGAATGTGGCGACCTGGGGCTTTTCACGGTAACTTCATTGCAGTGTTAATGTAAGCCTACTTGTGACAATAAAGATTATTGATTGAATTCAGAGTTTATTAAGATTTGGTTCCATGAGCAATTGGTCCGACTCAGGGACTCCACATTAGCAAATGTCACTGGACCTTTGTTGTGGGATATCTTTGCTGAGTTTGATTCTAGTCCTTAACTAGATTTCCAGCAGCTCCGAAACTTACCAACGTACGACCACTTGGTTCAATGAATCGCCGACACTGGTTTCAGTTGCCCAAGGCAGGTGGAGGGGTGATGATGATGATGGGAGAGGCACTTTCGACAGTATTGTTTCTCTGAATGACGCTTCCTTTCTTATGGTCTTTTTTATGCCACTCCAAGAAGATCACATGGTTAAAGGCTGGGAAATGAGGAAAGAAGGGGGCGAAGGAGGGGTGTAAAAAGAGAGGTATTGCGTAGGAAGTATCTCCTGTTGATGCTCTGACACCCTCGCGTGAGGCAGGCAGGATGAAACAGTGGGCTTGTTCCTCCAGTTTCAAAAGACCAATCCTAATCCCCCATCCAAACACTGCTTCCTTCCCTGAGATCTACCTCAGCACAGACCCGGGATTGAACATGGAATGCTTTTGGTTTATTTGGCCTAGTTACTCAGCAAACATTTACTCATTGGGGAATTATGGAAACTTGATTTTGTTTTTAAGCACTACCAGTAAACTGGCACTGCCCTTGGTCTTCTAATAAATAAAGCTTAGACATCGGAGTATAATTTTAACCGTTGAAGCCTTGAACAATGCATCCAGAAAGGGGGATGAATTTCTACACCGAGTATAAAAGTGAATTGCTAGAATTGCTAGAATTGGTGTGGATCACCATCTTTGTCATTCCCCATGTGAGGTCTGCTCCAGGTGAACACGAGAATGGTAGCAGGAGTGGTAATTCAGCCCCATGAGCCCATTTCGACGGTCAATACGATCATGGCTGATCTCCTCTCGGCCTCAACTCCACTTTCCTGCCCATTTTCCATAGCCCTTCAACCCATTACTAATTAAAAATCTTTCTACCTAGCTCCTTAAATGTACTGCTGTCAGGTTAAGTAGTAGTCTGACACAGACAAGAAGGTGCAGGCTGTTTCCTGACAGTCTCTCTCTCTCTCTCTCTCCCCTTCCTGTCAATCTTTTTAAAGAAACCCTGTTCAAATGTACAGCAGGTAACCCTGTGTTTCCTAACTTTATTTATAGTGTGTTTTTGACCTGTGATGGGTTTTGTTTGATTGGAGATAAAGAAGGGAAAACTTGGACTGGATTTCGGAATGCATTATTGTGAACAAAGATATAAAAACATGTCCTTTGGGAGTGGAGTTTGGAAACTCCACATGAAAATTATCTTGGAGGAGTCTGAGGAGAAATTCACTTGAGGTTCAGAGTGAAGAGTATATTTGACCACCGCCATTTTATGCCTTTAAAAGGACGATGTGTTACTGAGACTATCGTAGCTTAAGATATACTTTGTAATTTGTGTGTATATATTAAGCTGAGCGGGGAGCAAAAGGAGTATTGTATAATAATCCAACTTTTCACGCTTAGTAAATATATTTTCTTGTTGTTAAAACTAATTAGCAGTCCTGTGATTCTGTTTTACAAAATAAATTACAAGTTACGTTTTTTGAGCCAGGTTCCATTCTGGAAATCTTCCCGTCCAATTATAACCCCACCTGGGATGGTAACTTGGTTTTAATATGTATTTTGTGATTTACTAAAATATTTACAAATCCAAGGAGATCAGTGACCTAAAACAATTTGAATTATTCATTTCTGTTTTACGACTCAGTTCATTGAACAAATATCTAAGTGACACTCTTTTCTCAGATTTCTCATCAATTTATGATTTCCATTTAATTAGTAAATGCAGCAAGAAATAAATTACATTTCTTCTATAGAGGGCATACTTCATTAAGCTGCAAACATAACTTCATTAAAGTTGAAAGGAATATTTGAATTCCTATAGCACTTTTCACATCCACTCAGAGTCTCAGAGCGATTTGCATAAAGACATTTGTGGCTACTTCTGTTCTCCAAAGTCTGAAACTGGAGGCATCAGCCAGCACCGGCCAAGGCACCAGAAATAACGACAGCAAAGTCAGCCCAAAGCCCTGCTTACTAACATCGAATGTGCCAAAATCGGGAGTACTGTCTCACAGACCAGTCAAGCAACATTGAATCATACCTTCCAGACAATGCCTCAGATACCACCTTTACCATCCCTGGGTATGGCCTGTCCCACCGGCAGAACA
This sequence comes from Scyliorhinus canicula, assembly GCF_902713615.1. Taxonomy (NCBI): domain Eukaryota; kingdom Metazoa; phylum Chordata; class Chondrichthyes; order Carcharhiniformes; family Scyliorhinidae; genus Scyliorhinus; species Scyliorhinus canicula. The sequence continues at coordinate 98,210,584 of NC_052164.1, read as the reverse complement.
GACCCAGCAGAGGTGGTGGCACAGTGGTAAGCAGTCAGGAGGGAGTTGCCCTGGGTGTCCTCAATATCGGCCTTGGATCTGATGAAGTCTAATGGCATCAGGTCAAACATGGATAGGGAAACCTTCTGGTTACCATGTACCATCCTGCCGTAGCTGATGAATCAGTTCTCCTCCACATTGAACACCGCTTCGAGAAAGCACTGAGGGTGGAAAGGGTGCAGAATGTCCTCTGGTTGGGGGGAGTCCAATGTCCCTCTCTAAGGCATAAAATGAGCTAGTCGATTCTGAAAGGACATAACTGTTGGGGCGGCACAGTAACAAAGAGGCTGGCACTGTTGCCTCACAGCTCCAGGGTCCCAGGTTCAATTCCAGGTTTGGGTCACTATCTGTGTGGAGTCTGCACGTCCTCCCTGTGTCTGCGTGGGTTTCCTCCGGGTGCTCTGGTTTCCTCCCACAAATCCCAGAAGATGTGCTCATTAGGTGAATTGACATTCCAAATTCTCCCTCAGTGTACCTGAACAGGCTCTGGAGTGTGGCAACTAGGGCATTTGCACAATAACTTCATTGCAGTATTAATGCAAGCCTACTTGTGACGTCAATAAAGATTATCATTATTATAGACTGGGCCTGCGACAGGAGGGAATCATTAAGAGGACAATCCCTATTTGACCACATCCTCACCAATTTCCCTCTTGCAGATGCATCTATAGAACAGTACAGTACAGAACAGGCCCTTCGGCCCTCGATGTTGTGCCGAGCAATGATCACCCTACTCAAACCCATGTATCCACCCTATACCCGTAACCCAACCCCCCTTAACCTTACTTTTTAGGACACTACGGGCAATTTAGCATGGCCAATCTACCTAACCCGCACATCTTTGGACTGTGGGAGGAAACCGGAGCACCCGGAGGAAACCCACGCAGACACGGGGAGGACGTGCAGACTCCACACAGACAGTGATCCAGCCGGGAACTGAACCTGGGACCCTGGAGCTGTGAAGCATTTATGCTAACCACCATGCTACCGTGCTGCCCCGCACTCAACACTGTGTGATGAGTTCCAATTCAGCTAGGATGATTGAGGTGCTGCAGAGAGTGCAGATTAATTCCCAGTCCAAAACATTTTGATACTCTGTTCCAGCGCTCTCCTGTCCATCCATCTTCCATGTTACACACCCGAAACCCTGCTGCCCATACCCTAACTCACCCCCTGACCTACACTAGCTCCTGGCCTGGCAATGGCTCAATTTTAAACTTATTATCCTCATTGGTAAATCCCTCCATGATCTTTCCCTTCCCTATCTCTGAACCCACTCCAACCCTACAACACCCTGCGCCCTCTGCATTTCTCCAATTCCAATGACTCTTTGCAAATCCCCTATTTGCATTACTTCACCATGGGTGGTCAAGCCTTCAGCTACCTGGGATTAAGTTCTCGCATTCTCAGCCTAACCTTCAGTGCCTCGCTACTTGCCTCTCCTCCTTTAAGGCCCTCCTTAAAGCCGATCTTTTTGACCAAGTTTTCATCTTCTGTTCTGTCGTCTCCTACTTTGGCTCAATGGCAATTGTTGTCCGATTATGCCAGTGGGTCATTTTCTTACCGCCCATTTTGCCTTCGGCAAGATCTTGCGGCTGTTCACGGACGGCGGGATCTTCTGGTTTTGCCGCCGACAGCGCACCCCGCCACGGGTTCCTGGTGGCATGTGGTGGATTCAATGGGAAACCCCACTGACAGCAGTGGGACCAGACCGTCCCATGCTGGATAACGGCGGGCCACCTCCCACTGCCGAGAAAATACCGCGGCGAGGCCAGAGAATCTTGCCCGTTGCTATGGGTGCTGTATAAATACGGTTTGTTGTATCTCTCTGTTTGTCAATTTGTTTATCTATAGCCTATGTTTCTATCCAACAGTCTATTTGTGTAGTTATCTAGTACAGGAAATGGAGGCGGGCATATGGATCCTGTATGATTGTTTGGGTTCAACATTGTCAGGGTTAGTTAATGATATGTTGGCTAGTGTAGGCTTGACAGATGAACAAACACTTCCAACACTGATGAAGGTTCAACTCAATTTTATTAACTACTTCTAACTAACTAACACACGATGACTGTGGGTCTAAATGATGCTAATTTAAACTAGAGACCTAAGCCTTGTCCGAACCAGCTGATCCTCTCAGCACGTGTTGCGAGTCTGTGCTGGGCTGGATGAGTTCCTGTTACACTCAGAGGCAGCACCCAGAATGAGCGGGAACCGTGGTGCCCTCTGCCTTTATAGTGTGTGTATTCTAACTGGTGATTGGCTGCGGTGTATGTACATGTTGATTGGTCCCTGTGTGTGTCCATCAGTGTGTGTCTGCACCATGATATACTGGTGTATATTATGACAGTTAAGTTTTCATATTCCATGTGTGTGGGACAAAGATGAGCAGTGAAGATAATTCGCTTACCGTAGATACATATAAATACATAGAAGATAGGAGCAGGGGGAGGCCTTTTGGCCCTTTGAGCCTGCTCCACCATTCATCACGATCATGGCTGGTCATCCAACTCAATAGCCTAATCCTGCTTTCTCCCCATAGCCTTGACCCCATTCTCCCCAAGTGCTATATCCAGCCGCCTCTTGAATATATTCAGTTATAGCATCAACTACTTCCTGTGGTAATGAAAGTAGTTGATGGAGTAGCTGATGGGCCATGATGGAGTGCCCTGGTCCACAGTGGGAGATTGAAGCTGATGGCACAACATGAGGAAACATCTGTTTGTAGAAGCTGCATTTTGATCAGATGAGCATTCGCTATTTATTCTACTTCAGTACAATCTATGACACCAGATGTTGTCCCTTGGCCAGTACCACAGAGAACGGCACGCAACAGATGCACGTCAGCGATTCTTTTTAATATTGAGCATCCAATTTGGGAGCCATTAATTAACGTAAGCTCTTTTCTCCTCAAATTTAAGTCGTGTGATGAACAAACTTCAGGTGTAATCTCTGCGTCCCCCTACATGTTATAGGATAGATCCTGAGTGCTAATTTAAACAGTGCGTAGGATCGAACCTTGAACTTTAAGTTAGTCAGGCCTCAGTTCTACACCGTCCGAAATTAAGTTGGTCCCTTTAACGGAAGGAAATCTCGACAAATATGAATGGTTATTATATTTGTGAATGGAATGGTATTTCTTCCTTGACAATACAACTAGCTCAGTGAAATATGATTTCAAAGCCAGTAAGAACAAAGGGCTGGATTCTCCGCTGTCGGGATTCTCCGCTGTCGGGATTCTCCGCTGTCGGGATTCTCCGCTGTTGGGATTCTCCGTTGCGTGGGGCTGCCCACCATTGAAAACCCCATTGGCCGGCTGGCGAGACGGAGAATCCTAGCGGACGTGCCGCATCAAAGATCTGGTGCGGTGGGACAGAGGATCCCGCCAAAAATGTGTGCATCGCCTTTCTCACCCATCGAAGCAAATGGGAGAAATAAAAACAGAAAATGGTGGAAACACTCAGCTGGTCTGGCAGCATCTGTGGAGAGAGTAAGTGGGCTGAGGATTCGAGCCCGATATAACTTCTTCAGAATCAATATCAATGCCTCTAAGCCAGTGGGGAGATTTGTAGTTCTTTTCCTGTCAAGACCGTGACCATTACTACACTGTTCTAAATCCGATTCAGAAAGTGCTGACTGATTTGAAACCTGGTCAATACGAAAACAGTCCCCAGGATTTCTATTTTGTCATATTTGAATTGGCGTTGCCTCTCTCGACATACATTCACAGTGCTGTCAGTAAAAAGAGTGCAGCACCGGTGTATAATAATTCATTTCAACTTAGAGGTGGAATATCATTCCCAGCAAAACGACTAACTGAGCTAAAAGCAAATTACTGCGGATGCTGGAATCTGAAACAAAAGGGAAAATGCTGGAAAATCTCAGCAAGTCTGGCAGCTTCTGTAGGGAGAGAAAAGAGCTAACGTTTCGAGTCCGATGACTCTTTGTCAAAGCTTTGTCAAGAGCTTTGACAAAGAGACATCGGACCCGAAACATTCGCTCTTTTCTATCCCGACAGATGCTGCCAGACTTGCTGAGATTTTCCAGCATTTTCCCTTTCGACTAACTGAGCTGTTGATTATTTAGTAGCTGATGTCAACACGGGCCAATGGGGCATTGTCTTCGCAGGCCTCGGCTCTTCAGACTATGAGTTGATACAATTTTAATGCTAACCATTAGCCGAGAAAAACAAAGTTTTTGTTTATTATCAGAGGCTTTGAGCATTGCATTCCGAATGTAAGTATGAAGATGACATTTCTGCAATGGTGCATCATTCAAAGTAAAATAGATTTTATGATAATCTTTGTAATCGAAATTTGTTTTGTGAGGTTGAAGTGCAATAAAACATGCATTTGAATTTTAATGCATTTTCCTATTATCTGCATATCTCTATGGCTCTTGTTGATTTTGTTTGTAATGGTTTCACTCAATTTCTTTCTTATAATTTGAAAGGTGGCATAGAGTAATCATCCCTAGTAATACAGTGACAACCTCTGGTGATATCATCCCTAGTGATACAGTGACCATCCCTAGTGATACAGTGACCATCGCTAGTGATACAGTGACCATCCCTAGTGATACAGTGACAGCCCCTGGTGATATCATCCCTAGTGATACAGTGACCATCGCTAGTGATACAGTGACCATCTCTAGTGATACAGTGACCATCCTGTGGTGATATGATCCGCATACTCGTCTGCCATTGGGCCAGAACGTCGGCTTACCATTGGCCCTGGTCGGTCATGTGCCTCTCGACCGATTGGCCGAGAGGCTGAGTTAACCACGCCTCTATTAACGAGGTATAAATGGTCAGACGCCTGACGATCGTCCCTTTCCATTGTAGACGATCACAGAGCTGTGTTCTAGTCAATTAAAGCCAGACTTTGGTAAATCACTCGCCTCGCGTACAATCGATGGTACATCACATTCCTAGTGATACAGTGATACAGTGGCCATCCCTAGTGATACAGTGATACAGTGACTATCCCTAGTGATACAGTGATACAGTGTCCACCCCGGTGATACAATGATACAGTGACCATCCCTAGTGATACAGTGATACAGTGACTATCCCTAGTGATACAGTGATACAGTGGCCATCGCTAGTGATACAGTGACCATCCCTAGTGCTACAGATACAGTGACCATCCCTAGTGATACAGTGACCATCCCTAGTGATACAGTGATACAGTGGCCATCCGTAGTGATACAGTAACCATCCCTGCTGCTACAGATGCAGTGACCATCCCTAGTGATACAGTGACCATCCCTAGTGATACAGTGGCCATCCCTAGTGACCATCCCTAGTGATACAGTGACCATCCTTAGTGATACAGTGATACAGTGACCATCGCTAGTGATACAGTGACCACCCCTGGTGATACAGTGATACAGTGACCATCCCTAGTGATACAGTGATACAGTGACCATCCCTAGTGATACAGTGACCATCCCTAGTGATACAGTGATACAGTGACTATCCCTAGTGATACAGTGACCATCCCTAGTGATACAGTGACCATCCCTAGTGATACAGTGATACAGGGGCCATCCCTAGTGATACAGATACAGTGACCATCCCTAGTGATACATTGATACAGTGACCATCCCTAGTGATACAGATACAGTGACCATCCCTAGTGTTACAGTGACCATCCCTAGTGATACATTGATACAGTGACCATCCCTAGTGATACAGATACAGTGACCATCCGTAGTGTTACAGTGACCATCCCTAGTGATACAGTGATACAGGGACCATCCCTAGTGATACATTGATACAGTGACCATCCCTAGTGATACAGCGATACAGTGACTATCCCTAGTGATACAGTGACTATCCCTAGTGATACAGTGATACAGTGACCATCCCTAGTGATACATTGATACAGTGACCATCCCTAGTGATACAGTGATACAATGACTATCCCTAGTGATACAGTGATACAGTGACAATCCCTAGTGATACAGTGACGATCCCTAGTGATACCGTGATACAGTGACTATCCCTAGTGATACAGTGACCAGCCCTAGTGATACCGTGATACAGAGACTATCCCTAGTGATACAGTGATACAGTGACAATCCCTAGTGATACAGTGACTATCCCTAATGATACAGTGATACAGTGACAATCCCTAGTGATACAGTGACCATCCCTAGTGATACAGTGATACAGTGACCATCCCTAGTGATACAGTGACAATCGCTAGTGATACAGTGACCATCCCTAGTGATACCGTGATACAGTGACTATCCCTAGTGATACAGTGATACAGTGACAATCCCTAGTGATACAGTGACTATCCCTAGTGATACAGTGATACAGTGACAATCCCTAGTGATACAGTGACTATCCCTAGTGATACAGTGATACAGTGACAATCCCTAGTGATACAGTGACTATCCCTAGTGATACAGTGATACAGTGACAATCCCTAGTGATACAGTGACTATCCCTAGTGATACAGCGATACAGTGACCATCCCTAGTGATACCGTGATACAGTGACCATCCCTAGTGATACAGTGATACAGTGACCATCCCTAGTGATACAGCGATACAGTGACTATCCCTAGTGATACAACGACACAGTGACTATCCCTAGTGATACAGCGATACGGTGACCATCCCTAGTGATACAGTGACCATCCCTAGTGATACAGTGATACAGTGACTATCCCTAGTGATACAGCGATACAGTGACTATCCCTAGTGATACAGTGACAATCCCTAGTGATACAGTGGGGTCGGGGGGGGGTCGGGGTCGGTGGGGGTCGGGGGGTCGGTGTCGGGGGGGGGGGGGTCGGGTCGGGCCGGGGGGGGTCGGGGCGGGGGGGGGGGGCGGGGGGGGGGTCGGGTCGGGGGGGGGGGGGCCGGAGTGACCTGGTATATGATCGGGACTCACCGATCGGCGGGCCGGTCTCTCTGTCGGCAGGTCTCTGACGCCGGTCACGCACTCGTTGATGGCGCCCCCTAGCACATGGCGCCCCGGGCGACTGCCCGAGTTGCCGGTACCTTGAGCCGGCCCTGCCTAGTGATACAGATACAGTGACCATCCCTAGTGATACAGCGATACAGTGACTATCCCTAGTGATACAGATACAGTGACCATCCCTAGTGATACAGCGATACAGTGACTATCCCTAGTGATACAGTGATACAGTGATACAGTGACTATCCCTAGTGATACAGTGATACAGATACAGTGACCATCCCTAGTGATACAGTGATACAGTGATACAGTGACCATCCCTAGTGATACAGTGATACAGTGACCATCCCTAGTGATACAGTGACCATCCCTAGTGATACAGTGACCATCCCTAGTGATACAGTGATACAGTGACCATCCCTAGTGATACAGTGATACAGTGACCATCCCCAGTGATACAGCGATAGTGACTATCCCTAGTGATACAGTGACCATCCCTAGTGATACAGTGACCATCCCTAGTGATACAGTGATACAGATACAGTGACCATCCCTAGTGATACAGTGATACAGATACAGTGACCATCCCTAGTGATACAGTGATACAGATACAGTGACCATCCCTAGTGATACAGTGATACAGTGACTATCCCTAGTGATACAGTGACCATCCCTAGTGATACAGTGATACAGTGACCATCCCTAGTGATACAGTGATACAGATACAGTGACCATCCCTAGTGATACAGTGATACAGTGATACAGTGACCATCCCTAGTGATACAGTGATACAGTGACCATCCCTAGTGATACAGTGATACAGTGACCATCCCTAGTGATACAGATACAGTGACTATCCCTAGTGATACAGTGATACAGGGACCATCCCTAGTTTCCCTGAGTGTTTGGTGCTTCAGAGGGCAGAGTAGAGGCACCTACCTTGAAGTGGGCCCTGAATCATGTACAGACTAAACAATAACAATAATAATAATAATCTTTATTGTCACAAGTGGGCTTACATGAATACAACAGTGAAGTTACTGTGAAAATCCCCTAGCTGCCACACTGCAGCGCCTGTTCGGCTACACAGAGGGAGAATTCAGAATGTCCATTTCACCTAACAAGCACGTCTTTCGGGACTTCTGGGAAGAAACTGGAGCACCCGGAGGAAAACCACGCAGACTCAGGGAGGACGTGCAGACTCCGCACAGAAAGTGACCCCACTGGGAATCGAACCTGAGACCCTGGCGCTGTGAAGCAACAGTGCTACCCACTGTGCTACTGTGCCACCTGGTAGCAACAAGTTCATAACAGGTTTTCTCCCTTAGACAATGGCAGGGATAATGTGAATGAGGAAACAAGATTGTTTTTTGCTTGTCTGAATCACATTGTAGGTCTACCTGAGGCTCCTGTTGCTATCTCATTGTCTGGGGGTATAGGAAGGCTAGAATGACAGATGCATTGAAAATTGAGTTGCTCAAAGGCAAATCTTGTACAAAAAGCTCCTGTTGTTGCTACCCATTATTATCTACACCTGACAGCTACCACTCTGCAAGGGTAACGCATTGATTATTAAATTGAACATAAATCTGTGAGATCTCGCTTCCGACCCGTTCATATGCAGCTGATATCTTCCTCGGTGGTTTTCTGCTTTGAAAGGTTGCAGGGAGTGAGAAAGGTGATGTACAAACTATGTTAAATTGTATATTGCTTTTGAAACACTCTGGAGAGCAGGGACTGAGTGAAGTCATAGGTCAGCACATCCCCGCTTCTCGGAATTGCTCTCATAACAACACCCGCCTCCAAAATTCCTGCTGTAAGGGTCTTCTGCGAAAGACGTTTAAGGTATCTGCCTGGGACATTAGAGTTCCACTCAAATTGTTGATTGCCACAAATTCCAATTCCCTTCTCTTCCGTCAGCACTGAGGCAGACTCTCACCTGCTTCCACTGCTCGTAATTCCTGGAACAGGTCGCTTGTCTGTCGCCAGAAGCTCATAGCTTGAGAGGCGCCGCTCCACATCAAGAAAGGCTGACCAGGAGTCTCTTCCACTTTTACCACTAGCCATCGCCGTGTTTGGAAGGATTAGAAGGATGACTGACACTCAACCTGTTTGGCCGTGTTATGAACGCACCTTCCAGGGCGGTATGTGGCTCAGTGGTTAGCACAGGGACTGCGGCGCTGAGGACCAGGGTTCGAATCCCAGCCCCGGGTCACTGTCCGTGTGGAGTTTGCACATTCTCCCCGTGTCTGCGTGGGTTTCACCCCCACGACCCAAAGATGTGCTGGTTAGGTGGATTGTCCACGCTAAACTGCCCCTTAATTGGAAAAGAAAAATAATTGGCTACTCTAAAAAAATTTTTTTTAAATGAGCGCACCTTCCTTGGCCATCAGGTCCTGGGGTGGGACTTGAACGTGGAGCTTCTAGTTCAGAGGCAGGGGTGCTAACACACTGCGCCACAAGACCTCTGGCGATGGCCTCAAAGATGCCAACAAAATGTCTGGGCCGGAATTCTCCGGCCATTGGAATTCTCTATTCCCGCCAGTACTGCATCCCGGTTCATAGATTCCCCGGTGGCAGAGAGTGGCTTCAAGGGAATTCCCATTGACGAGCAGCGAGAAGAGAGGATCCCTCCGCTAGCGAATGGCGCGTCACCGGGAAGCGCGCGGCCAGTGAACCGGAGAATCCCGCCCCGATGTGATAAATGAAACTTTTGCACAAGGACGAGAGGGTTCCTTAACCAGCTTTCACATGAACTGACCTACAGGGAGCTGCTGATTCTGCAGACTCACATCTATTTCATTCTCAGCAATGACATCCCTCAACTCAATCAGCATAATATTTATTAACCAAGAAAGCTTGGGAGAAAAATATCTGAAAGGTACATCTGCTGAGTACAAAAAGAACTGTAATTGTTTTAATCCTATCTTTTAAGGAATTGACATTGAAAACCTCTTCAAAAAAATAGCAGGCAAAATTATTTCCTATTCATCTTTTCAAAGGGACTTTTCTCTGCACTGCACTGTCACCTGATTATATGCATTACCACAAGAGGCTTCATTCAACACGACAAGAGAAAATCCTTATGCTCGCATTTAGAAGTAATCAGAAGTGAAATCCACATATTCTGCCCTCTCATCTATGTTCCAGTCTGTCACCACGGCTGCAGAACTGAGGCATTTACTTCAAAAAAGAAAATGGCAGCAGTGCTGAACAGGGATGTTGACGGCTAATGGTCCTGTCGTAAAAATTGCCCAGCAGAATCTCGAGTGGATTTGTAACAGAATCTATTCTTTTGACGAGTTTGGGGCACATATCGAGGGCATCTGGTTTTCATATTCTCAAGAAAAAAGTATTTTGGCAAACTTGTTTATCTTTGCTACCTGGGGACAAGGTTATGTCAAAAGCATTGTCTTATTAACGAATATTGGGAGAGAGCAGGGAAATAGATTGAGAACAATTAAACCCAAAGTGGTACTAAAAATGCATCTTAGGTTTATTTTTAAATTCGTTCGTGCGACGTGATGTCTTGGATTACTCCAAGGGTTCTTTATCATTCGGATGCAATGTAATAAAGAGAACAACGTTAGACGTTCATCTACTCTACTTTATTAGCAAAAATAATACACATAAAAATATAAAATAAGAATACAAAACAAGAATCTCACGTCCTTCTGCTCGACGGGGACCCCTGGGTTGACAGCGGTTTCGAGATTCGACTCCTGGTACCGGTCGTGACTCTAGCCCGAGGTGAAGTCCAACAAATGAGCAAAAGGGCCTGATATTTATACAGTGAAGTAAATAAGTCGAATCGATAAGCAGTTGGGAAAGTTATAGAGGCAAAGAATTTACAGTGCAGAAGGAGGCCATTCGGCCCATCGAGTCTGCACCGGCTCTTGGAAAGAGCACCATACCCAAGCCCACACCACCCTATCCCCATAATCCAGTAACCCCACCCAGCACCAAGGGCAATTGTGGATACTAAGGGCAATTTAGCATGGCCAATCCACCTAACCTGCACATCTTTGGACAGCCAGCAAGATGTTGCAAATAGTTGGATAAATGAAGTATTAAACAAGCATAGCGTGGCATTAGAATGCCTGAGTTTGAACATCTGCCACTTTATGTCCCAGTAGACTTCCTGGCCATAGAAGGCTGCCAAGTATCCTTACAGTGAACAGAATTAACCCATTCCTTACACATGGGCATCACTAGCTGATCCAGCATTGATTGCCCATGCCTAATTTAGGGGGTAGTTAATAGTCAACTACATTGCTTTGTATCTGGGGTCACATGTAGGCCAGACCCGGTAAGGACGGCAGATTTCCTTCCCTAAAGTACATTAGTGACCTATTTGGGTTTTTACAACAATTGACAATGGTTACATGGTCTTCATTGTTCTTTAAATTCAAGATTTTAATTAGCTGCGGTGACAGGATTTGAACTTGGGGTCACTAAATTACTAGGCCAGTAATAATAAACTGTGCCACCAACTCCCCTTGATTCAATGGATTCCTGTGCTAGGATATGGTCGATTATCAATTTACCACCCGAAGATGAATCTAATGTGCAGTTTGACTGTCTGTTAGAGAACCTTCCATTTCCCGTATCAGCTGTGGATCAGCTTAGCACTCACCTCTAAAACAGAAAGTTGGTGGTTCAGGTCTTGCGCCAGAGACTTAAGCACATCATCTGGGATGACGTTGCTTTGCTGTGTTGAGAGCGTGCTGCACTGTCAGAGGGGCTGCTTTTCAAATGGGGTATTTTTGTTTGGGGCAACAAAAGGAGTTCACACCGAGTTTAGAGATAAAAAACGAAACTTATTTTATTTAACCCGTTAACTATTATGTACAGCTCCACTCATTCCCTACTGGGTCTTCTCTAGTTGGTGCCTGACTGGCCGCCTCTATTGATACAAAGGCGCATGGGCGGCACGGTAGCACAGTGGTTTGCACTGTTGCCTCACAACGCCAGGGTCCCAGGTTTGATTCCCGGCTTGGGTCACTTTCTGTGCGGAGTCTGCACGTTCTCCCCGTGTCTGCGTGGGTTTCCTACGTGTGCTCCGGTTTCCTCCCACAAGTCCCAAGTGATGTGCTGTTAGGTGAATTGGACATTCTGAATTCTCCCTCTGTGTACCCGAACAGGTGCCGGAGTGTGGCGACGAGGGAATTTTCACAGTAACTTCATTGCAGTGTTAATGTAAGCCTACTTGTGACAATAAAGATTATTGCTATCATGAACTTAATTAAGGGTCCCACGTCCCCTTATTGGGGAGCTCCTTTCCGTAAGCTCCATGCGATAGTGGATCATCCCTACCCTGTAAGACCCGTGCGGGTTAGAACAAATATTACAGACCTCTCAAGCGGATATAAAGGATCCCACAACATTATTTTCAGAATGACATTCTTCCATTTGTATAGCGAGTTCCACAACCACACAACCTCTTACAGCCAATTAAGTATGTTTGACACGTTGTTAATGTTGTAATCTAGGAAACACAACAACCAATATGCAAACAGCAAGCTCCCACAAATAGTATTCTACAATGGCCAGATCATCTGTTTTTGTGCTGTTGATTTAGGGCTGAATATTGGCCAGGACACAAGGGCAATACTGCTGCTCTACTCTGAAATTGTGGCCCCGCTATCATTTAAATCTGCCTGAGAGGGAAGACTGGTTTAATGCCTCATCCAAAAGACATCTCCAACTCCACACTCTCCCAGTACTGCACTGCAAGTGTCAATCTTGATTTTGTGTTCAAGTCTGGGAAAGGACTCAAATGCGCAACCTTCTTATTCTAAAGTGAGAATCCTTCCAACTGAGGAGCAGAGCCGATAGTGAGCAATGGCATTCTCCTTCACGCCCCTTGTCAGTTAGCTCAGTTGGCTGGATGGGTGGTTCGTGATGTGGAGCGACACCAACAATCCGGTTCAATTCCCGTACCGGTGGAGTTTATTCATGAAGGTTCCAACCTCACCCCTCGCCTGAGGTGTGGTGATGCTCAGGTTGAACCACCACCAGTCAGCTCTCTCTCCGAAGGGGAGTGCAGCCTATGGGTCCTTTGGGACTATAGTGACTTTCATATCCCTCAACCAGTATCACTAAAACAGGTATCCATTTGACACAAATTGACTGCAACACATCCTTATGGTAGCAGTGACATCAAAAAGTACATTGGATGTGAAGCGCTTTGGGATGCCCCAAAGTAATGAAAGGCAGTTTATAAATGCAAGACATTATTTTATGTGTGCTCAGTTGGAGAAAATATTAAGTGCAGACCATTCATTGGAGCAACTCTATGGGTGGAATTTTCTCACTTTTCAACAGACTGGTACAACAGGCGGGTGAACTGCCCCAAGGGAGCATCCATGCCGTATATTGGGTGTCATTGAAAAGAACGTTAAGGGGTGGATCCCATGTTGGCAGGTTGAGCTCTGATTGACCCCGCCCCATCAGCAAACTGGCTGTGTGATTGGCTGTGTGAACACTGGACCCACACATTGCACCACTCAACCTGCCGTTACATTATGACGATGTTTAGGGGCTGTTTAGCACACTGGGCTAAATCGCTGGCTTTGAAAGCAGACCAAGCAGGTCAGCAGCACGGTTCGATTCCCGTAACAGCCTCCCCGAACAGGTGCTGGAATGTGGCGACTAGGGGCTTTTCGCAGTAACTTCATTTGAAGCCTACTCGTGACAATAAGCGATTTTCATTTCATTTTCATTTTCATTTCATGGTGGGGAGTCATTTTTGAATTTCACTGCCACAAATTCTCAGTCTTGTTTTCAAATCCCTCCATATCCTCCCCGCTTCCTATCTCTGTCACCCACATGGCCCCCTCCTGACTTCATGTTACATGTCAGAAACAAATCGTTCGACCCATCAGATCTGTACCCTCCACTTTGCCTCCAAATCAGATGCAGCGTTAATTAAGTGCAGAATAAACCTTCCTCTGCTTGGACACGCCCGTAGCCCCATCCAAAGCCTCAGTTGGCCATGGAAGATGCCAATGGCACGGAGGGAGAATTCACCTTGATTCCCAGGTTAACATTTGTCACTTGTCACTAAAACAGAGGATTTGCTCATTTATCACACAGGAACATAGGAATTAGGAGCAGAAGTAGGCCGTTCAGCCCTTCGAGCCGGCTCCACCGTTCAGTCAGATCACGGCTGATCTCTTCCTGGTCTCAAATAAATCCCCCCACCTGTTCCCCATATCTCTTTAACCAATTTCGTCAATCAGAAATATATCTATCTCCTCTGGAAATCATTTAATGATTCAGACTTCACCGCACTATGGGGCAGCGAGTTCCACAAATTCACCACCCTCTGCAAGAAGTAGTTCCTCCTCATCTCAATTCTTAATCTACCGCCTCTCAACCTATATCTATGACCTAGCGTTCTAGATTGCTCCACAAGGGGGAACATTTGGTCTACGTTTACTTTATCAATCCCTTTTAGTATTTTATGTACTTCGATCAGATCCCCTCTCATCCTTCTAAACTCCAGCGAGTAGAAGCCCAAATTGTTTAACCTCTCCCCATACGTCAACCCCTTCATCCCCGGAATCAATCTGGTGAATCTCCTCTGAACTGCCTCCAATGCCACCACATCCTTCCTCAAATAAGAAGACCAAAACTGGACACAATACTCCCGATGTGGTCTCACCAACACCCTATAGAGTTGCAACAACACTGCTCCGCTTCTCTATTACTTTACAGTTTGTGACAGTTTGTTGTGTGCAGATACTCTGCTCGGTTTCCTGCATCACAACAATGGGTAGAATTTAATGCCCACCTTGAAGGGGGCTGTGATGTGGGGCTGAGAAATTGGGTGGCATGGCTGGGGGGGTGGGGGGGGGGGCGATGTGGGGGCACTGTGCCTTTCGCCTACCTGCCGTTGTTATTTTACCAGTGATGTGGAGGTGTCTGGTGGCCTGCTTGACCTTGGGACAATTAAGGTCCATAAGTGGCCAACTAATAGTCACTTAAGGGCCTCTTCCTGCTCCTGCTGGTGTTTGAACAGTGATGGGGGGGGGGTTGCCCATGCCACTTGGCGAGGCTGCTAGGCAGCTTTGGTGCAGGCTTGGGCCCAATGGAGGCCCTCCCCAAAGGGGCAACCTGCTCCTTTGTGTTTCCCACACAGCCCTCCCGATCCCCGCCCCTCACATCCCCTGCTTGGATTGGGCAGCCTAACCTCGGCAGAAACCCTTTCCTCACTTTCTAATCTGGTTCCAGCGGCTATCGTCATTGGGACTACCTGCAGTCACGCTAAGCCAATTAACGGTCTGACAATTGTTAAGTTGGCTTCCTAGTTATGCGGAGGCACGCTCTCCCTTAAGTTTAAACCAAGGGCACAGCCTCCATCCCCACATTGATGATTTATGAACGCATTTTGCTAGATGTAAATAGCTTACAAGTTAGTCTTTCTCCCATTCTCCGCGTTAAGCACTCCTCGGTCAGATATTTCTACGATTAGACAGTGTTAAATTGCCTATGTAACTGACTCAAATCCTATTAAATTTAGATTCATTGTTACATGTACAGAGGACAGTGAAAAGCATTGTTCTGCGTACAGTCCAGGCAGATCGCTTCATACTGGAAAACATAGAACATACGATAAATATATGAGGATACATAATGAAGATACATAAACATAGACAGCAGGTGAATTATACGGTGTATTGTGCTACAGCTGTGGAGACGATGCGTAGAAAGATCAGTTCAGTCCATAAGATCAATTCAGACCCTAACAGGGTCACTCAGGAGTTTGGTGACAGCGGGGCAGAAGCTATTTTTGAATTTATGGTACGTGTTCTCAGACTTTTGTATCTTGCCTGATGGAAGAGGCTGGGTGGGAGGGATCTGTGATTATGCTGCCCGCTTTCCCAAGGCAGCGGGAGGTGTAGACAGAGTCAATGGATGGGAGACGGGTTTGTGTTATGGACTGGGCTGTGTTCACGACTCTTTGTAGATTCTTATTGCCTTGGGTTCAGCAGTTGCCATACCAACTTGTAATGCAGCCAGTTAGGATGCTTTCTATGGTACATCTATAGAAATTGGTACGAGTCCATGTGGACATGCTGAATTTCCTTAGTTTCCTGGGGAAGTATAGGTGCTGTTGTGCTTTCTTGGTCATAGCATCGGCGTGGGTGGACCAGGATAGATTGTCGTTGATGTTTACACCTTGGAATTTGAAGCTGTCAACAATCTCCAACTCGGCACCACTGATAGAGACAGGGGCGTGGATGACACTTTGCTTCCTGAAGTTGATGATCAGCTCCTTTGTTTTGTTGGCACTGAGGTTGTCATTGCACCATGCCACTAAGTTCTCTATCTTCCTCCTGTACTCTGACTTGTTTGAAATCCGACCCACAACAGTTCCATCATGAAAAAACTTGTAAATTGAGTTGTAGCTGAATTTTTCCACACATTCATGTGTGTATAGGGGAGTACAGTAGGGGGCTAAGCATGCAGCCTTGTGAGGTCCTGGTATTGAGGACTACCATGGTGGTGCTGTACTCAATGAATAGGAGTCTGACGTAGGGATCCTTGTTGTCAAGATGCTTCAGGGATGAATGCAGGGCCAGGGAGATAGCGTCTGCTCTGGACCGGTTGTGGCGCTAGGCAAATTGCAGTGGATCAAGGCATTCTGGAAGGTTGGAGTGTCTCATGACTAACCTCTCGAAGCACTTCATAAGAATAGATGCCAGGGTCACCTGTTGGTAGAAGATCTGAGTGCACAACCAGGGACTCCGTCAGGACGCATTACTTTCCATAGGTTTGTGGTTTTAAGATGGCCAATCTAACTTCTGAGACGGCGACAATAGGAATGGGTGTGTCTGAGGCTATTGGGGCAGATGATATTGATTTAGATCATAGAATTTACAGTGCAGAAGGAGGCCATTTGACCCATCGAGTCTGCACCGGCTCTTTTGAAAGAGCACCCTACCCAAGCTCACACCTCCAACCTATCCCCATAACCCAGTAACCCCACCCAACACTAAGGGCAATTTTGGACACTAAGGGCAATTTGTCATGGCCAATCCACCTAATTTGCACATCTTTGGACTGTGGGAGGAAACCGGAGCACCCGGAGGAAACCCACGCACACACGGGGAGAACGTGCAGACTCCGCACAGACAGTGACCCAAGCCGGGAATCGAACCTGGAACCCTGGAGCTGTGAAGCAATTGCGCTAACCACTATGCTAGCGTGCAGATTTGTTGGCTTTCTGCTCAAAACGGGCATGGAATGCATTGAGGAAGAGAGCTGCTCTGTAACCGGAGATTCTAGTCGGCTTTGCTTTGTAGCCCGTTATATTGTTTAAGCCTTACCATGCCTCTAGCTTAGTCTGGCATTTTAGTCTGGTAGTCTTGTACAAGGCCACGGAGTTTATTTTCTGATTTTCTGCATTATTATTCCTGAGAAGTTTAATAGTCCAGCCAGTGATGCCAGTTGGGAGGTAGCTCATTGTGATTATTGTACAACTGTTTCCCTGGGCCGGCTGAAACACATTTCTTTACACTGGAAGGTTCAAGAAAGGCCTCTTTGGGATAAGGGAGAAACAGCAGGGGATTTGACAAGAAGCTGTTCTATTGGAGTTATTGTTGAGCTACTTCAGGCCATTTATAAAATGGAGACGAGTGCAAAGTTTTTTTTAAAAAGCGTCCTTTCCCCAACATTTATTCAGAAAAGACATAAATAGATTAAAGAGGAACGTCAAGGCATAAACTCACGGTTGCTACCTAACCTGCGAGGTAACCTCTGCAGAATGCTGATGTATCAGAGACGTTTCCATCTTTGAAAAACTGCATGGTGCCAATTTACTCTTCCGTTTCCTTCTGCTGCCTACTGTTGACAGGCTGACAGAGACATGAAGGTGTTTTAAAGCCAGCACACACATTCAGCCCAGCACCTAAAATTGACCCTTATGCTGCTCATCCGTCACATTATTGATCACTTGTAGTTCTTTATAATTACTGGCATTTAAATGAAAAGTTTACACAATAACATCACAGGTCCATTGCCGTGGAAGTTAAAGTTAACTTGTCGGCATGAGCTAGGCTGCGATTTTTGTGGAACCTTTTTTTGGTCAGGTATTTATTAAACATCTTAACCATCACATTTTCTGCACTCTTCGCGTTCAACTGAATTACAGTCCGCTGGATCTATAGCCATTGATAGTCCCACCAAAGTGGACATTCCTATACATGACTTTTCGTGGTAAAAATGTTGATGATAGGGGGAGATTGAATTCTGAGAATGATCACAGGCAAGATCACCCTTGTTTCCTTTAGGTGTCCACATGCTGCTTGGGAGGGCAGTGGAAACGGAGACAGTGAATGATTTCTAAAGGAAATTGGATAGGCTCCTGAGGGATACAAACTTGGGCTAAAGACATAGAAGAGGAGAATGGGGCCACGTAGATTGCTCTACAGAAAGCTGGCATGGCCTTGACTATGGGTCAAACGACCATCAGTGCTGACTCCATATGAACATTTCCCAGTTATGGTTAGCAATGAGGCCATCTTTTCTTTTTTTTTCTTTTCTTTAAAGTTTAGAGTACCCAATTCATTTTTTCCAATTAAGGGGCAATTTGGCGTGGCCAATCCACCTATCCTGCACAGCTTTGGATTGTGGGGGCGAAACCCACGCAAGCACGGGGAGACTGTGCAAACTCCACACGGACAGTGATCCAGAGCCGGGATCGAACCTGGGACCTCGGCACAATGCTAACCAGTGCGCCACCGTGCTGCCCCAGTGGCCATCTCTTCTGAACCTTCCTGCCCCTCTCTCTCTAACTCAGAAGGTGGTGAGACTAATTATAGTGACCCTGTTATTACCCCAGCTGGGTTGAGCAAGTGCAGCACAGTCGATGGATCAGGGTTTTGTCCTTCTTGCTTCGTACATGTCAGGACCACTAAAGGTGCTCCATTTACATAAAGTTTCAACAACTGCCTTACATTTAAGCATATCTGGGGTTGGATACACTGCTCCTAATCAGCCATCAGATTTGTTTAGTTCATTGAGCTGTGTGTAAAAAGCAGTTCTTTTATCCCCTTGTATGTCACTCGGCCTCTGGAACTCAAGTTCAAAGTTTCAAATGATCAAATATCTTTGCTCCACCATTAGTGGTGGAAGATCCAATCTCTTCAGTTGTGCTTTCTGGAGCTCTCTGCCAACATATCCCCTTAAATGTAAGTGATTGCATTCTCACCTCTGAGTCAGATGATTGTGGGTTTGAGTATTAAGGGTCTCGAGTATAAAAGCTAGGCTAATGTTCCCTGTTGGAAGTGCTGTTGTTCAGGTGAGCCATTAAACCCATGCCCCTTTAGCTCTCTCAGCCTGGATACAATGGCACCATTTTGAAGATATGCAGGCGAGTTTTCCTCAGAGCTTTGGTCAAATCAACACCTAAAAGCAGATCATCTGGTCATTGCCACATGGCCAGGCGTGGAACCTCTCTATCTGCTGCGTTACCTCCCATCACAACAGTGACAAAATATCAAAGACTCCTTGACCGTAAAGCATATTGTGACATCTTGGACAATAAATGCAGGTGGAACCTTCTGGATGCTCATCTCCTTGACACGATCTTTGGTCACCTTCCTGGCGCTACGGCCATTTTCTTAACATCTGTGAATCGCCCGATGAGATTTCTGTCAACTGCACTGAATGGGCATTGCCATAAAATTGTGTGTCATTTTCTGAATAAGAAAAGTACAACTTTGTACGATTGAGCCACAAAATTGCAAACTCAGGTTGATTTACAATGGGAGTCTCAGCAGCATCAGATAATAATCTTTATTAGTGTCACAAGTAGGCTTACATTAATACTGCAATGAATTACTGTGAAAATCCCCTAGTCACCACATTCCGGCACCTGTTCATACACTGAGGGAGAATTCAGAATGTCCAAATTACTTGACAAGCACGTCTTTCATGACTTGTGGGAGGAAACCTGTACCCGAGGGAAACCCACGCAGACACGGGGAGAACGTGCAGACTCCGCACAGACAGTGACCCAAGCCGGGAATCTAACCTGGAACCCTGGATCTGTGAAGCAATTGTGCTAACCACTACGCTACCGTGCTGCCTATTTTAAAAAAAAACATCTTTCTATTTGCTATAAGCCCTCCAAAGGAGACCTGCACTTTCTAAATGCTATACTCTCTGTGATACTCACTGCCACTCTTGAGCATCTCATACAGGTTCAACGTTACCTCCGTGATTTATACTCTGTACCCCTATCAATACAGTCTAGAATACCTAATCCTTTCAAATTATACCCTTTATATTGTCTCTCCATGTTCTTCGTACCAAAATGAATCATTGCACGTTTCTCATTTGTCCTTTTGAAGTTCTAAGCCATCCTCCTCACTAGTCACAATGCTCCCACGTTTCATACCATCCGCAAATTTTGAAATTGTGCCCAGTACACCAAGATCTATATATCAAAAAGCAAGGGTCCCAACACTGGCCTCTGGGGAACTCTACTACAGGCATTCCTCCAGCCCAAAAAGCATCCACTCTAATAAAATAAAAATAATCTTTATTATTGTCACAAGTAGGCTTACATCAGCACTACAATGAAGTTATTATGAAAATCCCCTAGTTGCCACACTCCGGCGCTTGTTCAGGTACACGGAGGGAGAATTCAGAATGTCCAATTCGCCTAACAAGCACGTATTTCGGGACTTGTGGGAGGAAACCAGTATGCCCGAGGGAAACCCACGCAGACACGGGGAGAACGTGCAGACTGCACACAGACAGTGACCCAAGCCGGGAATCGAACCTGGGACCCAGACGCGTGAAAATGAAATGAAAATCGCTTATTGTCACAAGTAGGCCTCAAATGAAGTTACTGTGAAAAGCCCCTAGTCGCCACATTCCGGCGCCTATTCGGGGAGGCTGGTCCGGGAATTGAACCGTGCTGCTGGCCTGCCTTGGTCTGCTTTCAAAGCCAGCGATTTAGCCCTGTGCTAAACCAACCCCGTGTGAAGTAACAATGCTACCCACTGTACTACCGTACTCACCATCCTGGGACTGAAAGCTGTCCCCCTTCCACCGGGACCTACATCAACGTGAGCAAGGTTCAGTTTAATGTGAAAGCACGCACCATCAACTGTGCAGCCACCCCTCAGTACTGCACTGGCATATCAGCCTCTAAGTGTTCAGGTTCCAGAATGATGCTTGAACCGACGATGTACAGGGCCCAGGAGGTGAGGATGCTACCCGCAGAGCCTGGAGGGCATATGAAAATGTGTTGTGCTAGGCATGCTGAAGATTTTCAAAGTGACAACAGCAGAGACCTGTTATGCATTTCACCCAGGTGAGAGTAAATCTGTTGCAAGCAAAGAAGATGAATGCTTTTGTTTGACAAGGTGAGAGCAGTAAAAACAGAGCAAGCTCTGACCTTATTCAGTGTAGCTACTGGTTTTCTACACAATGCCTGCTGCTTAGAAATATCTCCGTGATCTGCTGCCATCAAGCTCTGGCGAGGGGAAAGAAAAAGACTAACGTAAGAATATTAGAAAGGCGCATTGGTCTCGTATCATAAATCAAAGGGGTTTCAACCTGTAGCTCCTGAATCCAGAGGGGGAAAAGTGGCAAGGGTGCGTGGGGGGAGGGAAGGATACAGCACTGGGAGTGGCAGGATTGGGATAGGGTGGTCACAGTGGAGCAGGTTGGTGCCGATAATCCCCGCGCACCGTCCTGACTTGGAAAGATGTCACTGTTCCTTCACTGTCGCTGGACCAAAATCTTGGAACACCCTCTCTAACAGCACTGTGGGTGTACCTACACCACACAGATTGCAGCGATTGAAGAAGGCAGCTCAACTCCACCTTCTCAAGGGCAAATTGGTATGGGCAAAAAAATGCTGGCCTTACCTCCATATTCCATCGAAGAATAAAAAACTGAGGGGGAAAAAGATTAAAAACAGAGAAATAAGAATATTGGTTGGAACTGGTCTTGTGTACCTTAAAATGGAACAGCTGTAAAAGTTGGGAAATAAGAATACTGGTCTGAACTGTTTTTTCCTATTGGGGCAATGCATGCACTGGAGCTGTTGGTGGCATTAGGGTTCTGGCAGCAATGGGGATGGTGATAGAAAAGGACGTGCCAACAATGGGGAGAGGCAGTACTGAGGGAATTCATAGAACCACAGAACTCGTACAGTGGAAGGAGGTCATCAACCCTCCGAAAGTGCACCTTACCTCAGCCCATGTCCCTGTCCTATCCCCGTAACCCATATATGTCAAACTCAAGGCCCGCGGTGGAATTATCTTTGGCCCGCGAGACAATATCTTTTAGAATTTAGAATTTAGAATTTAGAACAGTACAGCACAGAACAGGCCCTTCAGCCCTCGATGTTGTGCCGAGCAATGATCACCCTACTCAAACTCACGTATCTACCCTATACCCGTAACCCAATAACTCCCCCTTAACCTTATTTTTTAGGACACTACGGGCAATTTATCATGGCCAATCCACCTAACCCCGCCAATTTTTGGACTGTGGGAGGAAACCGGAGCACCCGGAGGAAACCCACGCACACACGGGGAGGACGTGCAGACTCCGCACAGACAGTGACCCAGCCGGGAATCGAACCTGGGACCCTGGAGCTGTGAAGCATTGATGCTAACCACTATGCTACCATGCTGCCCAGATCTAATTACTTTTTTTTTTAATTTTAATTTTTTTTAAAATTTAGATTAGCCAATTATTTTTTCCAATTAAGGGGCAATTTAGCGTGGCCAATCCACCTACTCTGCACATTTTTGGGTTGTGGGGGCGAAACCCACGCAGACATGGGGAGAACGTGCAAACTCCACACGGACAGTGACCCAGAGCCGGGATCGAACCTGGGACCTCAGCGCCGTGAGGCGGTTGTGCTAACCACTAGGCCACCGTGCTGCCCTAATAATATCTAATTACTATTAAAGCTGGCCCCAGCAATTGAAGCGCCTATGGCGTATGATATGGCTGATGCCGAGTTTATTCAGGTATAGTGTGAATCACAAAGTGTTGGCCTGTGGAAAAATGTTTTCATTAGAAATTACTCTGGGAAAGCTCCAGATAAAGCAATAAGAAATAAATGCAACTAATTTATTTATTTATTTAATATTTAATGTTGTTTTTATAGGCAATAACCTAAGCTTTATTAGTTCCAGGTTCAATAAGTTAATTTCAATAAGTTTTGCAAAAAAACATTGAACCAGTCCGTCCCTCGACTTGTCCCGATTTTTAAATTTTGGCCCACGGTGTATTTGAGTTTGACACCCCTGCCGTAACCCAACCTAAACTTTGGACGCTAAGGGACATTTTTTTAAAGCATGGCTAATCAACCTAACCTGCACATCTTTGGACTGTGGGAGGAAACTGGAGCACCCAGAGGAAACCCACGCAGACATGGGGGAGAACGTGCAGACTGCACGCAGACAGTGACCCAAGGTCAGAATCGTTAACCTCCTCTTTCCGCCCACAGGTAAGTGAAGAAAGGAAAATGGACCTCACATGATGTCATGTCATATTTCTCTGAAGTTTCAAGGTTTTTCAAACTGGATGAATTATTATTGAAGTAACTGCTCTGTCGACAGAATGAGTAACACACATCATTGCAAATGATTATGGTAATAAGTGTACTTCAATTGACATAGTTCGTACACTGCAAATTTAATCTAACTCCAAATGCTGTAATCTTAGTGAGTTCTCAAAAGCCCCACCACCAATCGAGTCAGTGTAAGTGGCTTTTAGTTTGTGTTCAAACACATGAAGGAAGAATAACCTTGTGGATATTGCATTTTGTGCGATAACATTTCCCGTAGTTTAATTGGAACATTTATCTTTATTTTCAGGATTAGATAAGCAGTTAAAGTTAATGATTTGGGTTTCCTAGCTTCTTCGCAAGTGACTCTCTCCAGGCTTGCTTCACAATCAATTGTGTTGATATGTTGCTGATCGACAGCAATATCACTTTCCCCCAGACCTGCCCCCATCTGTCGCCTGCACTCCCTGCACCACCAACGGGGCGGCAAGGTGGCACAGTGGTTAGCACCTCTGCCTCACAGTGGCCGGCGCCCGGATTCAATCCCGGCCTTGGGTGACTGTCTGAGTGCAGGTTGTACATTCTCCCCGTGTCTGCGTGGGTTTCCTCCGGGTGCTCCTGTTTCCTCTCACAGACCAAAGATGTGCCGGTTAGGTGGATTGGCCACGGTAAATTGCACCCAAGTGCATTAACCAATTGCTGAGACAGGTGGGGGAAATGGCAGAAGAGAGGGCTTTTGAAGATGAAGCAAAATGTAACAAGGCAGGCACACTTTGGTAGAGAATTTCAGAGAGCAGAGCTGCACAACAGTGGTGGATCAGCAGGAGGCGATGGAGGCTGGAATTGGAGGAATGGAGAAGACTGAACTCAAGCAATTGCCGATCGTGGAATTCAGAAATGGGAAGGTGGCATTGGGGGAGAAGACCACAAACTTAGATACTCCCTCCCAGTCAATGTTTCTCCCCCTCATACCATTATTTACCAAGATGATGCGCATCATAGCAACGTCCACAGAAACATGCCAGGGCGATGATTCTCCTCTTCTCCAACTGCGGGAAGCAGCTGCCTAATTCTTCTGGCAAGGTGACACCCATTGAAACTGTGAATGAGTTCACATGGAGAATCAGGAGCGTGAATTAATATCCTGCTTCTTCGTCACCTGACAGATTGGAATGACAACACGTGTGCCAGCTCAGTGCTGCCAAAGCAATAAAGATGGCACCACACGAGCACTTTTTGTACCTTAAAAAAAAGTGATTTCACTCTGGGAGGTGTCCATTTCTTAACTCATTTGAGCAGTACCGATTCCACTAGGTTATCGACAAGGGAAAAGGTGGCACCCACAAAACCAACAGTGCACTCAAAATTAATAATTGACTTTACTGCATGAAGTCCAATTGGCCTGTGTCAGGGTCTGTGCTCCACGTCAGCTCCTCTGCAGGGCGAACCCTATCAGCACATCTTATTTCTTCCTCCCTTAACTACGTATCTAGCCCAGGGCCCGGTGCCACCAGGAGAAAAACTGGCCGTGGCCTCGGGCGGCAATATTTGTGGAGTCGGATGCGACGCCGTGACAAAAAACTGAAACCTGAATTCTAAAGCTTTAAAATTACATTTAAGGTAGATGCCAGTGTGTTGGTGATGCCACGGATCCAGGGGCCCGGGCTCTCTCTGGGATAGTGGGTTCAAATCCCACCCTGGCATCTAGTGGAATTTAAACTTAATGAATAAAAAGCACCCTGCAGTTGAAAGCTAGCCTCTGTAATGGTGACCGTTAAGCTGTTGTCGATTGTTGTAAAAACTCATCTGGTGTACTAATGGCATTTCGGGAATGAAATCAGTCATCGTTACCTGGTCTGGTCGACATCTGACTCCAGACCCACGGCAATGTGGTTAACTCTTAACGGCCCCCTGAAAGGTCCGAGTGAGCCACGGAATTGAAGGATTCCTCCCTCCCTCTAGCAGGCAACAGCGGCGAGCAGATCTTTCCTGGCCCTGCTTTATCAACCCCTCTCACCCGATGTGCTGCAGCCTGTGTGTAGTGCGCATCAGTCTGGTAACAGTGGGGAAAAGGCTGCTTTTGAATCCGTTTGTGTGTGTTCTCTTCTGTATCTCCTGCCTGATGGAAGAGGTTGGAAGAGGGA
The DNA here is from genome assembly GCF_902713615.1 of Scyliorhinus canicula. Taxonomy (NCBI): domain Eukaryota; kingdom Metazoa; phylum Chordata; class Chondrichthyes; order Carcharhiniformes; family Scyliorhinidae; genus Scyliorhinus; species Scyliorhinus canicula. The sequence goes on along the minus strand of NC_052164.1, from coordinate 98,184,915 downwards.
GTAAGCCGGGTGAGAGAGGTCTTTGATTATGCTGCCCGCTTTTCCCCAGGCAGCGGGGGGGTATAGATGGAGTCAATGGATGGGAGGCAGGTTTGTGTGATGGACTGGGCTGTGTTCATGACTCTCTGAAGTTTCTTGCGATCCTGGGCCAAGTAGTTGCCATACCAGGCTGTGATGCAGCCAGAGAGGATGCTTTCTATAGTGCATCGATAAAAGTTGGTAAGGGTTAATGTGGACATGCCGAATTTCCTTAGTTTCCTGAGGAAGTATAGGCGCTGTCGTGCTTTCTTGGTGGTAGCGTCGATGTGGGTGGACCAGGACAGATTTTTGGGGATGTGTACCCCTAGGAATTTGAAACTGGTAAACATCTCCACCTCGGCCTCATTGATGCTGATGGGGGTGTGTACAGTCCTTTGCTGGATGGTGGTGTTGCAAGGCAAAAGGCATGGTGAGATATGGGAAGGAGTGGTCTGTGGGAGAGGGGTGACTCACCTGCTATAGGGACATCTACATTGTATTGGGCTCTCATTTGATTGCCGCATTCTGACCTCCATGTCATCCACTGCCCTCCCCTCGGATTTGGTGTGGACCTGCAGTTCAACAATGCCCCCTTGAGTAATTTTCCGCTTGTGCCTATTGTGGGCCGCCTTATTCTAGGGGACACAGAAAGGAGCCTGGGAGGCTGGTTCTACAGGGCTGGGGTCTGCAACTAGTGACATGTGTGCGCAAGGCTCCTGGCCAAAGAGTACAATACAGGTGTTGGGGTTTGGTGGAGGGTGGGTTGTAAGGGAGATGCAGGCAAGTGGGGTGCTGTTGACCCTTAGGGAATTGGGGGACGATGTGAGGGCTGAGGGACAGGAATGATGCCAGGGGCACAGAGTTGGTGACTCACCCAAGCTGCCCGGACGAGGTCATTATCTTTTTTGCTGCACTGGCTTCTGGTCCTTCCAGTGAGGCTGGCAGGACTGCCACCTCCTCCCAGGCGCTGTTGACAAAGACTAGCTCGAGTCTCCACCCCACCCCAGGGGAAGACTATGACCCTCCTCCCCTCCGCTGCATCCAGCATCCTATCCACTTCACTTTCCCGAGGGGGGGGGGGGGGGCACAGATTCCCTCTGTGCCACCTTCTTGGCTGGGATGAGAGTGTGTGGTGAGTGCGGTGCTTATAAGTAGCTCCGGCTTGTCAGGCTCTATAGCGCTAATCCAGCCCAGGTGGGTCAGATGCCAGTGGCAATGGGAATGCTGTCATGTCACATGGGCAGAGTGCTGTCCCGTTTCCACACCTGGTCGCTGCCGTTGTGAACATGGGAACCAAATGCTGGTTTAAGGCTTGTGGGGGGCGGAGAAGGGAGTGAGCACCACGGCCGTGCTCGGGAGGAGACACACTCTTTCCCCTCCGCCGCCCTGAAAGATCAGCCCGCCACGTCTTGCGGGGCAGCGGAGGGGAAGACGGCAACCGCGCATGCGCGGGTTTGAGCCGTCAGTCGTCGTGACGTCAGCCACGCATGCGCGGGTTGGAGCCGCCCAACCTGCGCATGCATGGCTGATGTCACTTAGGCGCCGCCGTCGCGTCATTCTCGGCGCGCCGTCTTGACGCAAGCGTCAAGGCCCGGCGGCCGAGAGTTACGGAGTGCCACTCCTAGCCCCCCGAGTGGGGGTGAATAAGGTGAGAGGAGCGGCCTCCGAGGCCGTCGTGAAACTCAGCCGAGTTCACGACGGCCTTCCCGATTTATCGCGGGAGCGGAGAATTCCGCCCATGGTCTGTATTATCTCAGTCAATGTGATACCACAGTTAATAAATAAATGCAGTCTATATATCAGTCAATACTGTACCATAGATTATAATTTTTTTCAACGTTTTTCCAGTTAAGGGATAATTTAGCGTGGCCAATCCATCTACCCTGCACATCTTTCGGTTGTGGGGGTGAAACGCACGCAGACACGGAGTGAATGTGCAAACTCCACACAGACAGTGACTCAGGGCCGGGATCGAACCCGGGTCCTTAGTGGCCGCGAGGCAACAGTGCTAACCACTGCGCCACCGTACCGCCCCACTGTAGATTATTAAATAAATGTGGCCTATATATCAGACAATGTGGTCCGCAGGTTATTTTTCATAATGTTCAATGTGCTGAGCCGGTCAGTGAACAAACAAAAGGTTATCAATTCTGGTGGAAGATGTTCAATAAATTGCTGTGGAAATGTTATCCCAGAATGATAAATCTGCCTTTCCCTATCAGGCAGTGAACTCCTATTAGCTCCAGAGACATCACTTAAAAGCAACTTGACAGATCTTAAAAGTTTTTTAATAACGTATATAATGCTATTGACTAAGCCTTGATTTGTTGTTCAACTCGAGCATTACTGCTGATCGACAGCTGCTGAGATAACACACTGGGAGTAAATAATATGACTGTCAATGTAACATTGGAGTGTTACTGATGGATGATTTTTTTCAGGAAAACTCTCAAGAGTGCATGCATTTATTTTTTTTACAGAGTCAATTTACCTTCCTTGACTAGTCTCCCCCCCCCCCCCCCCTCCCTCCCCCCCACAGTTATAGAGGAGAGGAGTTGGTGATGGGTCTGTTCAATTACCTTACATTTACCACCTGAAATGTTCCAGAATTCCATGCCCAGCTGTGTTTTGGATTGGCCCTGGCACTGGACTGCGACGTGACTAATTGACACATCCTGACCACCCTGCCGAGAATGTCAGTGGCCTCACCCAGACGCCTACTGAACGATAGCCTCAGAGGATCCGTACCTTTAAAGGTGAATTATTATGTTCGGCGTGGAGTGTCTGTGAGCAAAGAAGTTTCTGGCTAAATCTGATTTGCGCGTTTGACGTCAATCCCTGTTATGCTGATTGTGCAGAAAACAAATCTCCTTGAAGCTTTTCCGCATTTCTCTCTCTCTCTCTCCAGCCTCTTTTCTCACTTCCCTCCTTGTTCTCCTGTTCTGCCTTTCTCTGACTTTGTTGCGTGTGCCACACTTGCTCTATTGTGTTGACTACACTTTCGTCAAGCTCTCCTGGAGTGTGCTAATGTTTTCTTTCCGTCCATTAACCCTACATGCTCTTTCTGGGTGCATTTCTCCCTCTTTCTACATCTGATTGTCTGTCTCTAATGTCTGCAGGTGGGTTTTCCAGCCCTGACTAAGTCGCTCCCTGTTACTGGTTCCCTGGCGACGGGCAAGCCATACAAAACGGTGCAGGCATTAGCAGGACTGGATGGTGTTGCTGGCGGCAGCCAATGGTGAACTGCCTCCACCGCCAGAAAGCACGCCATGAGAGGAGTGGAAAATCCCGTCCTGTGCCTTTCTCTGGCCGGGATTCTCCCTTCTGGGGACTAAATCCCCACGCCGTCGGGAAAACCGGCACCAATGACTCCGCGTCAACGCCCCCCCCCAAAGTGAGGAATTCTCACATGTCTAGGGGGCTAGGTGGATGGCGGAGGGGTTGGCGGCGCTCCAGCGGCCTGCGTTACCTCGCGCATGCGCAGAACCGCCGGCGTGATTCTGCGCATGCGCAGACCGGCTAGCGTATTTTGGCACATGCGCGGGGGATTCTCGTTTCCGTGCCGGCCATGGCGGAGCTCGACAGGGGTCCGGCGCGGAAGGAAGATGTGCCCCCACGGAACAAGCCCGCCCGCAGATCGGTGGGCCCCGATCGTGGGCCGGGCCATCATGGGGCTCCCCCCTGGGGTCGGATCCCCCCACACCCCCCCCAACCCCCGAGGACCGCCCACACATACTCACCTGCCAGGTCCCGCTGTGTGGGACCATACGTAACCCACGCATGCGGGACTGGCCAAAAATGGGCCCGAAGAATCACCGGAGGGGCCCGCTGCCAACGGCCCTCGACCGGCGTGGTGGGAACCCTGCCCATGCATGAAAAATGGCGCCGGGAGGGCGGAGAATCCCACCCTCTGTCTTTGGCTCTTTCTTCTCAACCCCTCTCGTTCTGGTTTTTCTCATCCTCTTGACTCATGCTCACTCCTGCTCTCCTGGTCTGGCGTTTCTCTCTCACTTGCCCGTTCTATCTTTCCTTCCTTACACCCATACACCCTTCCCCCACCAACAGAGCACCTGCCACAACATGGATATGCACACCTTTTGTTTCATTTTTCTCTTACTTTCAAATGAAGATGTAGAATGTGATCATCAGCAGAATTATATAATTGGAGTACAATGCAAACTCCCTGGGCTAGATTTTCTGTCCCTGCGTCTGAGCGCCACACCCTCACTGATTCGCTACCGGTGAGGGGCTAGCACCGGCACCGCGTGAAACACCCACGGAACGCGTGGAAAATGGTGGGAGAATCGCCAGGTTCGTGCTGGACACGTGCAGGGCTGACAAGCTGCAGCAGCACGTAGCCTACACCCACCATACACGCACCGACCGCGGTGCCGCTTGTGCTGGACCACGTACCCATCCACTCCGATCCTACAGCCCACCTCCTGGCCACCCCCAGTACTCCCCCCAGCCCTGGCAGAAGCCCCTCCCCCCAATATTCAAACATGGTTGCGACTGCGCGTGTATCGATGTAGCCATCTGGGTTGGCCACTTCCAGAATACAAAATGGATGTCTGCAAAGACTATAGGGAAACATGGACAATGCTAAGAAAGAAGGCAGGCACAGAGCCTGGAAGCGTATTGAGAAGGCAACTCCCAGACGAGCGCCAGAAAGACACTAACAAAGCAAGGCCAACGGCCACCTAAGACACGCCCAGCCATCAGGGCACCCACTCCTTTATTGGTCGAGATCAATACCAGTGATCAAGATGCGGTCTAATTAATCGGGGCCAGGTTCAAGGCCCACACAAAAGCGCACAAAGACCCCTTCGGGTATAAGAAGAAGCTACCAAGAGAGAATCGCTCTCTTGGACTCAGCTCTCAAAGCGGAGAGATCCGTCCACCAGCTGCACCAGAAGCAGTAAGTCCAAGGTCAACACTCGCTATCAGACGGACGACCTTAGCTGTTCTCCTGTTACCTCTTCGTACCCAACAGCCTCAGATCCGAACAACGGCCTTTGTTCCTCTGACTGAGTGGGCACCCGAAGTTAAGTATAGGCGTTAGCGTTAGAGATAGTTTAGTTTGTGGTATTTTGTGCATCAGTAGATATTACTGTGTGTGTAAATAAATAGTATTGACTTTGAACTAACTAACTGGTGCATTGGTTCTTTGATTAGAATTCGGGTTTGAACCTTGTGGCGGTATCAAAAGATACCTGGCAACTCTAGAGCAAACATAATTAGGATTAAGGAAGGCAACCATATTGATTGCCATATTTAGAACCAGATAAACAGAGCAACATCGATGAAGGCGATTTGGAGGATGCGGTGCACCGTGATCTGCCATCAAACTCGCGCCTGCCACGATTTTGGCATCGGGAGCCATTCTCTGCTCGATCGCTGTTCCCGATTTCAGCGTCGGGCAACGAAGAATCACACCCCCTCACTTTCAAAATCAAAATGTCTGATTGTTGCAGAAAGATCAATGGTGTGTTGTGTGTTTAACTAGAATTCTCAGCCTATTAGCTCCCCCTCTTTAACAAGTCTTGTGTGACTTTTCCCTATTGGTGGCTTATCTTCGTAACATTTCAAAGTCAGTAGATGACCTAAAAGCAGGAATTTTGTCCTATCTAATACTCAAAGTATTATTTGGTTGGTCACCTATCCTCATACCTCCTTATCTAATTCATGTACCAGGTCACCCAAATCCGTCTGTACCACACATTTCTGCAATCTATTTAAATAATACACGACTTTTCCATTCTTCCTGCCAAAGTGGACAAGTTCACATTTTCCCACATTATAATCCATTTGCCAAATCTTTGCTCACTACCCTTAATGGAGAGCTTTTCACAGCGTGACGAAAATGATGGTAGTGGCTGAAAATCATAAGTTCTGCCTCGAACATGACTCTTCCCATTTTTGCAGGGCAGGAATGGGGTCGGTTCAAAGTTCGCGCATGCCCAGTTCTCATGGACACAGCTGGCCATTTAAATCATCAGCTCTCTCCACTGGAGTGGGACTTTTGTTAGCACAGGAGCATGAAACACAAAATTGCAGAGTAGACCTGGTAAGAGCAGTTCTGAACTTTGCGCATTCCCTCAGATAGACAAGGTACCCTTCACAACTATCTATTATCACAGTAGGTTGCCTGCCATTTCACAGTTACAAGAGCTTACAGAATCTTTGAAGTGGGATTATTAATTCCAATGCTTATTGTTAATTGGGAATATTTGTTGTTATTCAACTTTATTAAGTTGAAGGAATGTAAATGCAGTAAATGGGATTTTATGAAGCTGTGCGTTTTCTTTCAACAGTGAAGTCTTCAGTAGACACTCAGAACTTCATTTTGGTTCATCTCTGCACGGGTCCTGAGATCTGCCCATGGTGGACACTGTGTGAGTTGGCATGGGTAGGTGTAGCGGAAAAAGGTCGTGGACGGAGTGGTGTGAGTTGGTACAAAGTTTTTATAGGGTCTATAAAGGGCTATAGGGTGGATAGTGGGCACAGATTCTCATGGAAGGTATGAACGATCTTGGGAGCGGGTACAGGCTATAGGTTCAGAATAGAGGGTATGATGGGTTAGTGGATGGCTGCATGGTTGAGGTGGCATGCATTAGCGTGGATGAGCAGTACGCGGGAGGACAATGGGTGTTAGGAACGAATTTTGGACTCAGTGCCGGAATCCCAGTCTGCTTCCACACCCAGCAACCAAAAAAACCATAATCTGGACAACAATTTTTAAAAGTCAGCTTTGCAGAGCCAAGAATTCTCCTGACTCTGCACAATGTCAATCGCAGACGAAAATCCAGATTTTAATATCTTCTTGACGACTCACTCTCTAACTATCGTTGTGTTTTCGGCAAATTCAGCAACCATGCATCCAAGTCATTGCCATTGACTCTAAGTAGTTGTGACACTGGAGTCTGGCATCAATGTGCGCTCGGCAACCCATTTTTAATATCTTACACGCTGACCCCCTCGTTAAGTTAATTTTTAATGCAGTATCCAAGTTCTTGAGCAAAATCATTCCTTCTCAGCCCCAAAGAATGTAACCATCTTTAACCAAATGGAAAGAGTTTCCTTCCTGTGCCAGAAATCAGGAGCAACCCAAATTCATCTCCCAACTGCAGTTAAATCATTTGGATAAAACTAACTGAGCTTTTCCATTTGGAAATATAAATCTGTCTTCAATGGCTTTGATTTACCAGCCGAGCATTTAACAAATAAATATATTGTTGCTGCTATAAATCACAGATGTTGTTTGCCGTTGTTTGCACCTGAGGCTAAAAAAAATGAGCAGCAAATAACAGATGACGAGTGATGGTTAATGTTCTAAATGTGACACTTCTTTATCAAAAAGCTTTGAATGTGACTGACTGAAATGAGAGACATGTCCGGGCCGGAGAATCGCCGGGGAGGGGGGGGGGGGGGGGGGGGGGGGGGGGGGGGGGGGGGCGGAGTGAATCCCGCCCCGTTGCCCCAACGTCGGCTGCCGGATTCTCCGGCGCCGGTTTTTCGGCAGGGGTGGGAATCGCGCCACACCGTTCGGGGGCCTTTGGCAGCGCCACCCCCCCCCCCCCCCCCCCCACCCCTGGCGATTCTCCGGCCCGCGATGGGTCGAATGGCCGCCCGTTTTCGGCAGGTCCCGCTGGTGTGAAATAAACCAGGTCCTTCCCGGCGGGACCTCGCTGTGCGGGTGGCCTACGCTGTCCCCAGGGGGGCACGGGGGGATCTGGCCCCAGGGGGGCGGGGGTGCCCACGGCGGCCTGGCCTGAGATCGGGGCCCACCAATCCGCGGGTGGGATTGTGCCGTGGGGGCAATCTTTCCCCCCTGTGCATGCACTGGGATGACGGCAGCACATGCTGGCACTCCCGCGCATGCGCCAACATGCGCCGGCCGGCGGAGGCCCTTCGGCGGCAGTTGCCGCGGTGCCAAGCCAGGCGCCGGCGCCGGCTGAGCCCCTGAAGGTGCGGAGGACTCCACACCTTCCGGGTGGCCCGACGCTGGAGTGGTTCATGCCACTCCTCGGTGCCGGTACGGCCCACCCCGCCAGTTAGGGGAGAATCCCGCCCATGTTGTCAAATCTTTTCATCTCGCACTATTCAGGACAAATGGAAGAATGCAAAATTTCAATTTAAAGGACAAGAGATAAGTGGGCTGACTAGTTGGCAAGATTACTCTGATTGGCTGAGGTGTTGCCATGGTGAAAGAAAAGGTGAATTATAAATTTACCAAGTTCCCCAGTCATTCAAAAAAGACGTTTTACTTTGGGGTTTGCAAGCTCGGGCTGGTTGAGTGTGGTCTGTACTCTCCTATAACAAACAACTGAAGGAAGATACTGCACGATTCAGCCAGCCAATCACTGGGACTGGCATTGCACCGGAATGGATACACGATATTGCTCCAAAAATGTGTGGTAAGCAGAAGGTTTTTTAAGTGGTGGGGAGGGTGAGTGTGGGATCAAACCCAGCAAGGCCTGTGATGTGGAGGTCCTTCCACCACAGAATCATGCCTGATAGCTTGTCAGATTGACCAGCAACAGTGGATAGGAGAAAAAGCGAATGGCATCAGGTAGCAGCCATGGGCCAATTAAATTAAAATGTGGCTCAGTGGTTAAAAATGACAAATGTTGCCTGTGGACAATCTATTTGCTGGAGAGTTTCTTTCCAGAAACCTCCCAGTTACAAATCTCCACACTCCAGCTACCCCTGCCCCCCCGCCCCCCCTCTCCCTAATTTACTCTCTGAATATAAAGAATTCTCGTACTGGCGGTGGTACAGAAGTGACTCTATATCTCACTCCACAATTGCTGCCTGACCTGCCGAGACTTTACATAATTTTCTGTTTTTATTTCAGATTTCCAACATCTGCAGTATTTTAGTTTTTGTAACAGAGATTAAGTTGCAACTGCAAGCTTGGGTAGTCCATTTAACCTGAGAGCATATCACTTTTATGAAATGAAATGAAAATCACTTATTGTCACGAGTAGGCTTCAATGAAGTTACTGTGAAAAGCCCCTAGTCGCCACATTCCGACGCCTGTTCGGGAAGGCTGTTACGGGAATCGAACCATGCTGCTGGCTTGCCTTGGTCTGCTTTCAAAGCCAGCAATTTAGCCCAGTGTGCTAAACAGTCCCTGTTTACATAACTACCACGCAAATCTCCTGTCCCTTGGCTTTGAAGAGTTTAAGATCCGACAGGAATAAATGTGTAATGGAGAAAATTATAGGTATACCTACATACCAATTGAAAGGGTGAAATGGAGAAAGTGTTTGAAAGAATGCACCCTATAATCTTTGTGATCTAATTATAGGTATGGACCATCTATGATCCATTACACATCTTGATGCTTCTGGTTGTATCAGAAGTGATACACATATTGCAAATTTGGACTCATTGAGATAGGGTCGAAGGAATAATAGATGAGGAAGGTGCGATCTGGTAAGTCAATATGGCTCGGGTAAGGAAGAGTGTCGGAGCAATCGTTATGCTGTGAATGGGTCATTCGAGTTTGTCTAAATAACCTTGGATACTTTCACAATAACCTTGGTGTATTTCACAGTCTGCTGAAACTGGCAACCGTGGCACAGTTTGTGGTTTGGGGAATGATTGACGGATGGAGCAGTTTAAATTCCGAGGTGGCAGCTGAGCGAATGTGTTCTGTAATATTCAGACACCACCTTCCTTCATTTCATAGAACATAGAACATAGAAGATTACAGCGCAGTACAGGCCCTTCGGCCCATGATGTTGCACCGTCCTGTGAAACCCCTCTAAAGTCCCTCTACACTATTCCCTTATCGTCCATATGCCTATCCAATGACCATTTGAATGCGTTTAGTGTTGGCGAGTCCACTACTGTTGCAGGCAGGACATTCCACGCCCTTACTACTCTCTGAGTAAAGAACCAACCTCTGACATCTGTCCTATATCTATCTCCCCTCAATTTAAAGCTATGTCCCCTCGTGCTGGACATCACCATCCGAGGAAAAAGGCTCTCACTGTCCACCCTATCTAATCCTCTGATCATCTTGTATGCCTCAATTAAGTCACCTCTTAACCTTCTTCTCTCTAACGATAACAGCCTCAAGTCCTTCAGCCTTTCCTCATATGATCTTCCCTCCATACCAGGCAACATTCTTGTAAATCTCCTCTGTACCCTTTCCAATGCTTCCACATCCTTCCTATAATGTGGCGACCAGAACTGCACACAATACTCCAAATGTGGCCGCACCAGAGTTTTGTACAACTGCAACATGACCTCATGGCTCCGAAACTCAATTCCTCTACCAATAAAAGCTAACACACCGTACGCCTTCTTAACAACCCTCTCAACCTGGGTGGCAACTTTCAGGGATCTATGGACATGGACACCGAGATCTCTCTGCTCGTCCACACTACCAAGAATCTTACCATTAGCCCAGTACTCTGCCTTTCTGTTATTCATTCCAAAATGAGTCACCTCACACTTTTCTGCATTAAACTCCATTTGCCACCTGTCAGCCCAGCTCTGCAGCTTATCTATGTCCCTCTGTAACTTGTAACATCCTTCTGCACTGTCCACAACTCCACCGACTTTAGTGTCATCTGCAAATTTACTCACCCATCCTTCTACGCCCTCCTCCAGATCATTTATAAAAATGACAAACAGCAACGACCCCAAAACAGATCCTTGTGGCACACCACTAGTAACTGGACACCAGTCAGAGCATTTCCCATCAACCACCACTCTTTGTCTTCTATCAGCTAGCCAATTTCTGATCCAAACTGCTAAATCACCCTGAATCCCATGCCTCTGTATTTTCTGCAATAGCCTACCGTGGGGAACCTTATCAAACGCTTTACTGAAATCCATATACACCACATCACTGCTTTACCCTCATCCACCTGTTTGGTCACCTTCTCGAAGAACTCAATGAGGTTTGTGAGGCACGACCTACCCTTCACAAAACCATGTTGACTATCTCCAATCAAATTATTCCTTTCCAGATGATTATACATCCTATCTCTTATAAACCTTTCCAAGACTTTTCCCACAACAGAAGTAAGGCTCAGTGGCCTATAGTTACCGGGGTTATCTCTACTCCCCTTCTTGTACAAGGGGACAACATTTGCTGTTTCTTTCCAAGTCACTGGCTCGGACATCTTCCACTTTATCTGCAACCTTATCAATAATTCCTGGCTCTTGCTCTCCACTGACTTAATTATTTTTGAACGACCCAGAAACACTTTTCCTCAAATTTCCACATTAATCTGCAATATTTCTAAATCTTTTTTTGAACACTTCCCGGCTCCAAACCAGCAGAAATCATTTTGACACAGAAGGGTAAAGAAAGGGGAAAATCTCCGTAATTATACTTATTTTGAATTGACACGCTTCTATTTTGGGTCTCCATGGCACACTTTAAAATCCTGGCACAGAAACAGGCCTTTCACAGCATAAAGATTGCACTCGCACAGCAATGATTTATCAGATCTCACCTTCCTCACCCATTGTTTGTTTGAAGCTATCAGAGTGACCCCAAATTTGCAGTATGTGTTCCCTGCACGCAGCCCTCCAGACAGAAGATTATCCTTATAGTGTATTCCCACATTCAGAATTTTAATCCTGCCCAAAATATCCATCCATGTCGAAAAATATCCATCTGTGTGCGTTGCTGTGGCCCAATGGGCCGGAAGGTCGTGGATTCAATTCTCACTCCTGACACTAAACACAAAGTCCGGATTGACTGGACTGAGGGAGGGCTGCATGGTCGGACGTGTTGTCTTTTGGGTGAGAGCTCAAATTGAGGCTCCTTCTGCTCGGTCACGTGGACACAACAGATCCTACTTCAAAGAAAAGCAGCGTGTTCCTTCCCCACCCCTTGGCCAATGCTTATCCCTCAGATTATCGGGTCATCACCGCTGCTGTTTGTGGGAGCTTCCTCTGTGCAAATTGTCTGCCATGTTTCTGCAATGCAACAGTGACAACATTTCAAAAGCATGTTATTGGCTGTAAAACACTTTGGGATATTAGGAGGTTGTGAAGTTAATGCATCCATCTCTCTTCCCCCTTCCCCGCCCCCCCCCCCCCCCCCCCTTTCCCTCTATCAATCTAATCAATGAAAAATATTTTCTTAACCGATTCTCCCATTCCTGTATTGGGTTTCCCTTTGCCATACATTGCCCATGGCTTACAGACCTGGGGATCATTCTGCTTCGATGCTTATTCTAGTACTACACAGAGGCTGGCTATTATGAGGTGAGCATTGTGTGACTCTCCTGTGTATGTTGTTGTTTGTTGACGCAATGTTCTCCTGGATAATCACTCTCCAGGTAACAATTCATACCTGTTCCTTCATTGTCTGGTATCTATTCTCTGTGCAATAACTCCCTAGGTATCAATTATTCTCTGTATAATTACTTTTACACATCCGGCATTCTCCACAAACTGACTCCCAAGTATATATTATTGTCTATGTAATCATTGTATTGCATCCATTATTCACCATCTAGCCATGAAGGCATGTCGATTATTGTCTATATAATTATTCCCTGGGTACCCAGCATTCTCTAAGCTTTTTATAATGCTTCTGTTAAAATTAATTTGACTAACATAGCCATCTGTGTAAAGGGGATAATTCAGTCCCTTTCAAATACTATTAACCACTATGCATCTATTAGCAAGAAAATTATTGGGTTGATAGATGTGTGCAGTATGACTAAGATGTGCCAAAGCAGTTATAGATAAATCAAGTCCAGGAAATTAAAGGTGCACACTACGAAATTTATTTGATAAGTTAGAACTATTTTACTTAATTGTGATTGTTTTACGGTTTCACACAATTCGTGCTACTGATTTCAGAATATTTTTCTTTTCACTGCTTACTATAACATTTAATTAAATGCAATTCCAGTTATTGCAACTATCTGGCAAAAACAAAACCTGCAGAGAACATATTGCCCCGAATTCTCCGGCTATCCACTGTCAGCGAGATTCGCTGGTCCCACTGGCAGCGCATCTTCTCTAGCTGGATTCCCAGCAGCGTGGGGTGGCTTCGATGGGAATTCCCATCGATAAGCAGCGGGAGAAGAGGATCCCACCACCAGCGAACAGTGCGCTGCCTCCTGCTGGGTGGTCGGAGAATCCAGCCCATTACTTCAGTATTATAAACACAACTCAGACTGCTATCACTTAAAATTTAAACCTGAAAAAAGTTTCAAGCCAGATTGGACCGAGGTAGGATGATCTTACAGAGGGCTGGAGCAGATTTGATGGGTTGAATTGCCTCCTTCTGAACTGTAGGGATTCTCTAATTCTATCATCATTCGAAGAGTGGGAAAGGTTTCCTGAACAACATTTATCATTCAGTATAATCCTTCCATTCATCTCCATAAGACCATCAGACCATAAGATATAGGAACAGAATTAGGCCACTCGGCACATCGATTCTGCTCCGCCATTCAATCATGGTTGATATTTTCTCATCCCATTCTCCTGCCTTCTCCCCATAACCGCTGATCCCCTTGTTAATCAAGAACCTATCGATCTTTGTCGTAAAGACACTTAGTGATTTGGCCTCCACAGCCTTCTGCGGCAAACAGTTCCACAGATTCAGCACCCTCTGGCTGCAGAAATTCCTCCTCATCTCTGTTTTAAAGGATCGTCCTTTTAGTCTGAGATGGTGTTCTCTGGTTCTAATTTTCCTACAAGTGGAAACACCCTCTCCACGTCCACTCTATCCAGGCCTCTCAGTATCCTGTATGTTTCAATAAGATTCCCCCTCATCCTTCTAAACTCCAACGAGTACAGACGCAGCGTCCTCAACCATTCCTCATACAACAAGTTCTTCATTCCAGGGATCATTCTTGTGAACCTCCTCTGGACCCTTTCCAAGGCCAGCACATCCTTCCTTAGATACGGGGCCCAAAACTGCTCACAATACGCCAAATGGGGGTCTGGCCAGAGCCTTATACAGCCTCAGAAGTACACCCTGGTCTTGTATTCGAGCCCTCTTGACATGAATGCTAACATTGCATTTGCCTTCTTAACTGCCGAATGAACCTGCACATTAACATTAAGAGAATTGTGAACATGGACTTCCAAGACCCTTTGTACTTCTGATTTCCTAAGTAGTTCCCCATTTAGAAAATAGTCTATGCTTAAATTCCTCCTTCCAAAGTGCATAACCTCATACTTTTCCACATTGTATTTCATTTGCCATTTCATTGACCACTCTCCTAGTTTGTCCAAATCCTTCCGCAGCCCCCTTAAACATAGAACATAGAACAGTACAGCACAGAACAGGCCCTTCGGCCCTCGATGTTGTGCCGAGCAATGATCACCCTACTTAAACCCACGTAACCAGTATACCCGTAACCCAACAATCCCCCCATTAACCTTACACTACGGGCAATTTAGCATGGCCAATCCACCTAACCCGCACATCTTTGGACTGTGGAAGGAAACCGGAGCACCTGGAGGAAACCCACGCACACACACGGGGAGGATGTGCAGACTCCACACAGACAGTGACCCAGCCGGGAATCGAACCTGGGACCCTGGAGCTGTGAAGCATTTATGCTAACCACCATGCTACCGTGAGGCCCCTTGCTTCCTCAATACCAGCTGTCCCTCAACAGATCTTTGTATCATCTGCAAACTTAGCAACAGTGCCTTCAGTTCCTTCTTCCAGATCGTTAATGTATATTGTTGTTTGCTAGTGGTTGCAGTGTATAAATTGTCTGTTAGATTTCTGATTTCCTGGGTATCTGCTATTTCTCAGTTGATAGCACTCTCGCCCTGATCAGAGGTCCTACCACAAGGCTTCAGCACAACAATCAAAGCTGACACTCGACTACAACATGAAGGATGTTCTGCACTGTCGGAGGACACAGCTTCCAGGCGAAAGGTTAAACCAAGGCCCCGTTTACCCTTTCAATTTCATGACACTATTTTGAAGAGTAAATTGGGAGATAGCTACTCGATATAAATCTCCCCTGAGTTTCAAGCCGAGTGAAGTCAGCGGCTGAGATTGAAAACCGGGGACTGATCAGCTTGCTATCCCAATAAAACTAACAGATGAGTTCTCAAAACTGGAAGTCCAATCGGAGATCCTCCAGCCCTGGGACAACAGCAACCCCATCTCACAATGGCCGCGTCCTCTGAAGGCAAGGGTAAGAATGTTGAATTTAAAAGACCTAGCTAGTCCATAAAAGGTCATAGCTAGTCCATCCAGTGGTCACAGCTGTGACCCAGCAGGAACGATGTGGGGTGTGTCCCGGGAGCGGTGGAGAGCTGGCCCCCTCACACCTCCTCAGCGCCTCACAGTTCTGATAGCGTCAATAAACCATTTAATAGGCCTAATAAAACTATCCATAGTTTGAGGACAGGCACTGGTCACCACCCAACGTCCCTGAACTGTCAGCTCTCACTGGGAAATGGCTTCTCAGAAGTGAGAACATGTTGGCAATCCATTACAGGGCCCACTGAGGCCAATTTTCTAGCCTTCTCAAGACTGGCTCCATCTAGGTCAGGCAACAGAAGTACTGCACACTCAGCTGATTCAGGTATAACTGGGGTAGTGGCGGCACAGTAGCACAGTGGGTAGCACTGGTGCTTCACACTCAAGGGTCCCAGGTTCGATTCCCGGCTTGGGTCACTGTCTGTGTGGGGTCTGCATGTTCTCCCCGTGTCTGTGTGGGTTTCCTCCGGGTGTTCCAGATTCCTCCCACAAGTCCCGTGCTGTTAGATAAGATAGGCATTCTGAATTCTCCCTCTGTGTACCCGAACAGTCGCCGGAAGGAGCTTTTCACAGTAACTTCATTGCAGTGGTAATGTAAGCCTACTTGTGACAATAAAGATTATTTTTAAAATTTTGAATCGTAGAATCACAAGTGCAGAAGGAGGCCATTCGATCCATTGGGTTTTCCCCTGAACCTCTGAAAGAGCACCCTACCTAGACCCACGCCCCCACCTTACCTAAGGGGCAATTTAGCATGGATAATCCACCTAACCTATACATCATTGGACTGTGGGAGGAACATGGAGCTACCGGAGGAAACCCACGCAGACACAGGGAGAATGTACAAACTCCACGCAGAGCCGCTCACCCGCGGTCGGAATTGAACCAGGACCCTGGTGCTGTGAGGCAGATGTACCACTTTGCTGCCCAGTGTATTGCTGCCTGTGTAGGGAGAAGAGCAAATCCAACAAGTTATTTTTTTTCCAGTAAGGGTTAATGCCGGTGTAGTTGTCCAGTTTTCGCTAGATTATTGAACTACTTGCAGTTTATTCCCCTGTAAAGAGCTTGTAAATACCAAGGGAAATGCAAACAATCTCTAGCTCCAGCAGTTTAAAGGTATATTATTAAAATCCCATCATGCTGGACAACTCATTATAAACTGTGAGCTTAATAATGAATCCACCATGACCATATTCAGAGTTGGGAACTGCACTGAGGGGAAAGATGAATCGGAAAATTGTAAGTATACTTGTGTAGTCTTACCCTCAGCCCGCACTCACTAGAGTGCACCTTCCTGCTTCCATGTTGATTTTACTCTGGCATTTCTAATTGCTGGCAGAGTCTAAAAGGAACATTTGGAGGGTGGGCATCTTAACATCCTAAATAGCTTAAGACAGAATAATTATTTTTTTTTTGCGACTCCTCGTTAAAATGAATTCAAAGATCATGCTGCCAAAATATAAACAGGGCTCTCTGTTTAAAAACTTTTCTTTAAGTAGGTCAACTGAACATTCTTATTCCTCCTGGCGTGCCCATTTCAAAATATCTCTTTTAGAATGTGCGCCTGCCGGCCAGAAATAGGAAAAGAGAACATTGTTTGTTTAATAAAGAATCCAAAACTGTAACAAAACATTTAAATGTGAGGCATGAGAAAAGAGCTAGCGTGATTCAGGTCTTGATATGCCTGGGTAGATGTTACCTGGCAACCGTCAGGAAGTAAAGCATTATCACAAGCAACTGAAGAGAGAAGACAATAAAAACCCAAACAGCCAGCCCAATGGTTCATCGCTTGTCTTTTCTGTGATTCTGTTACTGCGACAAGGCACTCAAAGGCAGCTATCTTGATTGTAAAAGCCTCAGATCACTTTACTGACTCCTCCTGGGATAATGCAAAGGCTAATATTCAGCACGCTGGGCAGATAATGTGACTACTCTAAGCGCGTAATGATGGACGAGTCATGCTCAACCTAAAAAGATCAATTTCCTTTGCAGTCTGTCGGATATAAGACACGGCATGTGAAACGAAAATGAAAATGGCTTATTGTCACGAGTAGACTTCAAATGAAGTTACTGTGAAAAGCCCCTAGTCGCCACATTCCGGCGCCTGTTCGGGGAGGCTGTTACGGGAATCGAACCGTGCTGCTGGCTTGCCTTGGTCTGCTTTCAAAGCCAGCGATTAGCCTTGTGAGCTAAACAGCCCAGGACCTCAATGTACCTCAAAGCAGAACTGTTGGTGAAGATTCTCCCAGTGCGTTGTACAATGTCTTCACTGGCAATCTGCAGATGTGTTCCTTTCTTCACAGATTGATCAGAGGATATAATTCCCAAACGGGTAAGAGTCTACAAACACCTCATGACCTTTTGGATGATACAGAGTATAAACTCACATGGAGACATTGTTAGTTTAGAAATTTGCCCAAATGGTTTTGTCAAAGGTCCTTGGATAACTATGTGTATTCACGTATGGATTTTAGTCACTGAGCAAAAGAACTTTCATTTATGTTTCACTTGAATATTAAACATCTTTACATTCCAAGAGTAAAGCACTAACTTAATTGCCTTCTTTGGTGAAAGTAATAGTGACGGTTGATGAGGGTAATGTTGCATAAATAGACTTTCAAGAGTCGATTGATAAAGTGTTACATCATAAACCAGACACTCAAATTGAAGCACATGGTATTAAAGGGACTGCATCGGCATGGCTATGGAATTGACTAAGGAACAGAAAGTAGTGGTGAAAGTTCGTTTTTCAGATTTGAGGGTAGTGTGGAGTGGTGTCCTCTCAGAGTCGATGTTGGAGCCACTGTTCTGTTTGGTTGATAGCATTGATGTTGGCTTGGGGATCCAGGGCATAACTTCAAAGTTTTCAGACGACATAAAAACTCAGAAATATAATAAAGAGTGAGGAGGATAGTAAAAGGGTTCAGGAGGATATTGCTGAACTGGGAAAACAGTGGAACCTTAATGTGAAAAAGTGTAAGCGATTCATTTTGGGAGGAAGAATTAAGGAGATGATGTAAACTAAATATTACATTGTGAAGTATGGGCTAGATGAGGATTTAAAAAAGGCACATGTGCTTTATAAATAGCCATGATGTTTAACCTGGTGTTGTAAGACTTCTTACTTTATAAATAGGGCACTGGAGTGTAAAACCAAGGAAGTTATGCTCAATCTTTATAAAATATGAATTAGTCATCACAAGGAGAACAAGTGGTGGGACATTCTGGTAGAGGAAGTCCACCATTGACCAGCAGAGGGATCTTCTGTTTCCACTGATGTCTACAGGGTATTGCGGGCCCCGTACCCTCTGTCGCTGAGGAATGCGCCATGGGAGGGAGGTCGCTATCGGCAGGTCTGGAAGATCCCAATGGCGGGAAGGGCTGGAAAATTTCGACCAGGGTCTTTGAGAGGGTGCAAAGCAGATATACTGGAATAGTACCAAGGATGAGGGTCATCAGTTATTTGGAAAGGCTAGTGGAAAATTTGAAAGAAGTTTTTAAAATCATGAAATCTTTTGGCAGAGTACATGAGGAAAAAATGTTGGTAGCGGCAGATGGACCAGAGGACGCAGGATTAAGGCAATTTGGAAAAATGCAAGAAATGGCATCAGCACGAAGGAAATTGACATAGTGAGTTTCTAGAATCTGAAATACCTGAAAGAGTGATGCAAACCTTCAGAAGGTTAAATACTTGAAGGGGAAAATTTGCAAGGCTGTGCCGAAAGGGCAGGGGAGTGGGACTAATTAGACAACTCCTTCAGAGAGCCAACACGGGCACAATGGCTGAATGTATCATTTTATCAATTAATGAAGTGTCCAAAAAATGTCATGCATGGCATAGATGCCAAAATTAAAGTGCTCTAGAAATAACATCAGAAACACTGAAATAAATAAATAATCTCTGGATTGGGTTATGTCACCCTGGGGGAGTGCAGTCAGTCCCAGCCACACAGACCCCGGAGTCCCGATTTATGTGAATTAACCAATAATTTGTGTATTCTCCAGAGATCTTTAACTCTTGACTGCTCCAATGAGTTACGCGTACAAGATTTATAAGTGAAACATTAACAAACATATAATGGAAATAATGGAACGATGGTCTACCAGTCTACCTATTCCCAAAACCATGTCCCACCCTCCACCCAGACATACATAAGACAAACATACTGTAGGGGGTATTAACAGGGATTAACAGGTATGAGAGATTTGATGGCCTTCACGGCTGGTGAACCGTTGGCTGGTTTGGATCTTCAAGCAGGCCCACTCAGGCTGAACACAGACTGTGGGACCCTCTCCAGGGCCACACTTTCACTTGTGTTGGGCTGAGCCTTACGCACGGAAGATGCACTGCAGGATTGCTCTGATATGTGGACAGCCTCAGCAGACTCATCCACAACTTGTCTCAGTTAAACAGAATATCAGAGCATCAGTTTGCGCGAGGCAATCAAGCAATCAAGTTGTCTGGTACCTTTATTGGGAGAGGACTCCAGAGATTTCCCCTTCCCCAGCTCTATCTTCAGTTCCCAGGTTCGAATCCCGGCTTGGGTCACTGTCTGTGCGGAGCTTGCACGTTCTCCCCGTACCTGCGTAGGTTTACTCTGAGTGCTGTGGTTTCCTCCCACAAGCCCCGAAAAACGCGCTGTTGGGTAATTTGGACATTCTGAATTCTCCCTCAGTGTATCCAAACAGGCGCCGGAGTGTGGCGCCTCGGGGCTTTCCACAGTAACTTCATTGCACTGCTAATGTAAGCCTACTTGTGACAATAAAGATTATTGAATTGAAGTACTCACTAACTGTTCTGTGTACCTGAAGGATGTTCCAGCTGAGATTTTAGAGCGAATTGCCCTCTCCTGGGAGAAAGACTCAGAAGGATTCTAGTTAGCTCTGTAGATCCAAAATAAAACGGAAGCAAAAACAATCACCAGCAGGACATTCTCGAATAATACGGACCAATCCGCATCAAGAAACTGCCACGTTCCGTGAAATGAAAGTAGCCGATTAGCTGTCAGCCACATCTGCCAAGACGTGTCAATACTGATGTCAGCATCTCGCTTTCAAAATTAAAGGTAAAGCACCCAGCAATCCCAGGTGTAGGAATTATAACAGCCAAAAGAACAGGAATTAAAATGGAATTAAGAGTCCAACGAAGATTCACAAGAAAGTTCCTTATAATAGGAATGTTTATACATCGTAGAACTTTGAAAAATACCTATTTCTGAGATGTTTGTCAGGTAGAGTTAGATTTATCCTTGAGTGCAACTTTTTTTCCACAGGTCAATGGCTGTTTAATAAGAGAATGTTATGTTTGATTCAGGTGTTAGTTGTGCTGCCTATTTGTTCAGTTAATTCTAACATTCTTACCTCAGACAGATTTCACTCTGGACACTTGGCAGTCCAGTGCAGCACTGAAGGAGTGCTGCGCTACTGAAGATATCAGCTGGAATTCTCCATTTGGCAGGCTGTTGCCGCAGGGACTGAATAGTGTGTGATTCGCACTTCCTTTGCGACATTATTTGGTGAGCAATTCAAGACATGCGATTCGCCAAGAATTTTGCCGGTGTGAATTGAGAGCAATTACCAGCCCAACCGATGTCACAGCCGGGGCCGGAGTAAGCACTAAAGAGCCTGGCAGCTGGAGCTGTTTTGAAGCGTGCCACTTATCCCACACTCACTGCCATCATCATAATAATTCAGAAAAGACCTGCTCCCCTGGGTTTTGGAGTCAGAGGAGGTCCCCCAGCATCATGTCAGTGGGGAGCCGAGGGAGCGGTCTGAGCCAGGCCTGAGGGGCCTCGCCATCAAGTCTGCGGTCTTGGCACCAAGTCACACCCCGCTACTGGCCAAAGGTTGGGCAAGCCCCCCACCCACCCTCCCCATCACACCACACAATTCTTCAGGGTTTTTCAGTGTTTTCTTTTTACCCCCCTCTCCCCTTCACAGCCAGGACACCCAGGCCCTGTTTGTACTAATTAGCGCGGCGAGATTTCCGCCAAAGAGGGATGGAGCACTGCAGAAGGACGGAGCATGATGTGTCCAAGCTGCTAATAATATTAAAATTCATCCAAATGATGGTCTTGCATGGATCTTGTGGCGCGGGGCACAAACATTGATATTGCGGCCAGCGAGGGACTTGCATTGGAATCGGAGCAAACCTCAATTTTCGGATTAACCGCGATTCCCCCGATTGCAATTCGCATTTCCGGCGTCCATTGAGGCCACCATCTCTGATTAGGCATTAAACACAGGCCTTGCTTTTCCTTTCAACTTGCCACAAAATATTCCACAACATCAAATAAGAGCAGAGATGGTCTCCCCCGTGTCCTGGCCGATAATTATCCATCGACATACATCCCAAAAGTAGGTGATCTCGTCATGATTGAATTTTGTTTGCGGGGGCATTGCTGTGAGTAAATTGGCTCCTTTACCTCACAGCAAGCGTATAGAATAATGCAGAAAGCCGATCTCCTTCATTGCTCTCGTAGTCACTCGGGGCGGAGGATTCACCGAGCGCCGTTTGCTAATGGTTCACAAACCAATCATGATGGCACCTCGGTGGGTCTCGCTGGGGAGTTGATGCCCCAGGTGGTTGGGGACAGGACACTGTGGCACGCTGGCACTCCTCCTAGAACTGGGGCACCTTGGCACTGCCAGCTTGGCATTGTGGCTCAGCCGCCAGGGCTCCCTGGTACTGCCACCCCATCAAATACAACATCAGGCATCTATTATTTTACTTTCAATTTGTTGAACAATACAACGATAAAATAAATAATTATTCTGGAAATAATCTTTAATATTACAAGCTAACTGAGCTCCTTGAATAAATTGGTACATGTGGAATTGAGCATCGCAGAAATAACTGGACACATTGCCCAACCACTGGCCAGGGTCCTCCCTGCCTATTGTGATCCTGTGACCACCCCCCTTGTTGGAAATGGCTCATGTGTGGATGCTGGACAAAGATAGAATGGGCTGATTTGTGAAGCTTCCTGCAGTTGAAAGGTTTGCTGACAATCAGTGGGAACGAAGATGCAGGATTGGAGATTGGTTGGGGCCCAATGTGTATACACCTACCTCCACCCCGGAAGGTGAGGAAAAGGGCGGAAACGCTTGAACAACAGAAAAGCAAATCTTTGGAACGGTATTTTGAAGACACTCTGATCTAACATTGCTATAGGGGGTATAGAACTTGGCAAAGGATTATTCCATAAAGTCTAGCCTCTGGCAAAAACTAAAGTTTCACCTCCCGTCAAGATTAAATGTTAGTTAATCATTTCCTGAAGAGAGCAATGAAGGAGCGAGGCTTTCTGCATTATTCTATACGCATGCTGCGAGGTAAAACACAGATCTGTCAACCTTGCCAAGCTCCAGCAAGTTGACATTAGCTCACAGCTATATTGCACAAGATAACTGACTTTAAACAGCAGTATTTAATTGCCACCTTCAGCTCACCTTTACATCTCAACAGAACTGTGTTACTTATAATCGTGTGTGGGTTTGTGATCTTTGCTGAGCCTGTTGAGGTGGGGGAGTGTTTCCTCCTGCTTGATGCTGTTCCAAACAGATCAAGAGGGAATCTGGGCGAGATGGAGTTCCAGTCACTGAATCAAGTCACAAATAATACTTGCTCTTGAGAGGGTGTTGAAGGTGAAACACATGACTATTCCTGGCTCCAGGAAAATAGGTTATGAAGAAAGGTGAAGGAAGTTAGTTTCTTTTTTCTCTCTGGAAAGGGATTTTGCGGCAATCTAGGTGAAGTTTAAAGATTATGAAATAACTTGATGAAGTTGACCGAGGTCAGTTTTTCACTTGATTTGAAGATTCAAGTTGCTGGAGGAATTAAGCAGCAGGTTAGTGGCCAATCGCACACATGCGCATGGGTGGATTGTCCCGTGCGGCCCACACGAGGGCAGAAATCCTCACCTGAGGTTGAGGAACCTCTAAATGGTCCATGAAATGGGGTGCGATTCAACCGGACAAAAAAAATCCATGTCTGGTTTTGGGAGCGTTTATCGGGGTGTTTTGTAGTGGCAGGAAGCATCTCACTTTATAACAGCACTTCGCCCTTCTTTTTTTACCGTTCTCCCCACTGAGGCCCCACTTAGAACGCCTTTCTGCTGGTGAGCTCCTCGCAGATCAGGGCTCCATTTTGTCCGGCAGCCCTGATCACCACCCCCCCCCCATGTTCTTTTGACCACCCACCCCTCACTCCCCAACATTGGCGAGGCCCCCAGGAACCCAGGCTCACTGCCCCTTACTTGGCAAGCTTCCCCCACCGCGCCCCCCCCCCAACCCCGGATCAGCACCTGACATTGTTAACCTGGCACATGGGCATCTTGGGTCTGGCACCCTGGCAGTGCCAATGGCCAGATGCCAGGTTGCACCAGGGTGCCACCCTGCTCAGCCTCCAGTGGCATAGGAGACCTTGCCCAGGTGCCGTAATGATGAGTTCATGTTTGTGTGGTCCAGTAATAAACAGCGCCCTGGCGTGGTGCTCGAAGTAGCCAGTGAGTCTCAGGCACACAGGTGAATCCTTATGGCTCATTTAAATATTCAGATCTGAATCCCGCCCAGCGAGGGTGAGACGCAGATCGTGCCAATCTGCGGAGACCGGAGAAGTCGGGTGACTCATGCGCAGAGCCCGATTTGGGGCTCACGTGCATACTACCCGTTGCACCCGAATCCATGCCGGGCACAATGGGGTCGCTAAATCATGCCCGATATTTCTTTATTAATTATGTGCCAATCCTCACTGGATGCATGTTACCAATATTAATATTTCATAAAAACACCAAGAATTACAATCCCTCTTCATCTACCTACAGCCTTTGACAAAGCTAACCACACCATCCTCCTTCAAAGTCTCTCCTACATCGACCTGTTGGGTAGATTTGTTTAACTTGGTTATATTTTTTCGGGTCTGATTGTAGCCAGAGAATCACTTAAAATGGCTTCTCTTCCCACTCATAAGTTGTTATTTCTGGATCCCCCCAAGAGTCCATCCTTGGCTATCTACTATTTCAAGTTATATCATTCAAAACACATTAGGGTTCACATCACGCTGACGGCACTCAGCTCTATCACATTAGCAGCTCCTTGGACCGGTCCATTGTTGCTGATTTTTTTACTCTGTTTGGCTGATCTCTAGTATTGGATGAGTAGAAATTTACTACACCAAAGAATTGGAACAGCAGAAACTACTGGGTGGATTTTCTGGCCATTCCCACCGGTGAGATCTTCCAGTCTCTCCAATGGCTTGCTGTGGGTTACCTGGCACCATGAGATAGCTTCAATGGCAAATCACATTGACAAGCTGCGGGAGTATAGAATCCCATTGCCACCACATCGCTAGTGAGAAACACATGGCTGGCAGATCAGAGAATCCCTCCCAGTATGTCTGCTAAAGCTGTGATTATGGGGTTGTAAAATGGAGATAATCATTGATTTTGCAGGTGAAGTGTCCTGCTAATAGATTTCAGAACCATTTACTTGTTTTCAGCCATCTAGTTAATGGAATATTACATAGAACATAGAACATACAGTGCAGAAGAAGGCCATTCGACCCATCGAGTCTGCACCGACCCACTTAAATCCTCACTTCCACCCTATCCCCATAACCCAATAACCCCTCCTAACCTTTTTTGGTCACTGAGGACAATTTAGCATGGCCAATGCACCTAACCTGCACGCCTTTGGACTGTGGGAGGAAACCGGAGCACCCGGAGGAAACCCACGGAGACACGGGGAGAATGTGCAAACTCCGCACAGACAGTGACCCAGTGGGGAATCGAATCTGGGATCCTGGCGCTGTGAAGCCACAGTGCTAATCACTTGTGCTACCGTCAACATTTAAAGGACAACTGGGGTGTAGATAATTTATGAGTGGTATTGTGTTTGGTCCTGGTTAAACAGGACATGGGACTTTTTGTGGGAGGAGTCAGAAGAATACCTTATGCTTTGGGTGCAGATTCTGTAATGAAGGGGAGAAGCCAGGTTCTTCCTCGGATTTTAATCTGAACAGAGGTGTTTCAGTTTTGCTCCTTAAAGATTCTCTCTCAAAAGATTCTGCAGAGAGAAACTCAAGTAGAAACCTGGCTGTTAACTTTATTCTTGAGTAGTATTTGAACTATGTTGGTTTGCCTAATTGGAATATAGAGGCAGATTTAGTATGTGCATTAAGGTTTTTCTTCTTCTTGCACTGAAGAATTGTTGTAATTGTTCACTGTAAAGCTATTCCTCTGTTGTTAATGTGGTTAATTCTGTATTTAAATTAAAGTTGTTTCAACATAAAAGATGCCTGTTGGTCAGTGTTGTCACTCCTGTGGTGCAGGATATTTCCTCACCATTTTACAAGTTGAAAATAGTTGGCTTCTCATCCAGGTTCCTAACACGCGCCTCAAATCTCATTCACCTATCACCTGCTAACCTTCACAACACCTCAATTTAAAAACTCTTATCCTTTTTTTCAAACCTTTCCGTGATCTCGCCCGTCCCTATTTCTGTAGTCTCCTCCAGCAGGAAAGGCCTTTGAAATTTCTCTGCTTCTCTTGGCCTCTTGCACATCCATGATTTTGGTGGCTCCACCACTGGTGGCTGTGCTTTCAGCTGTGTTATACCCTATGATCTTTAACCTCCCTATAAGCTCTACTAACTCTCAATTTCAAAGTGCCCCAGGGCAGCACGGTGGCCTAGTGGTTAGCACAGCTGCCTCACGGCACTGAGGTCCCAGGTTCGATCCCGGCTCTGGGTCACTGTCCGTGTGGAGTTTGCACATTCTCCCCGTGTCTGTGTGGGTATCGCCCCCACAACCCAAAAATGTGCAGAGTAGGCCACACTAAATTGCCCCTTAATTGGAAAAATTAATTGGGTAATCTAAATTTATTTTAAAAAAACAATTTCAAAGTGCCCCTCTTAGCTCAAGCATTCCTGATATTCCCCTTTGCATCTTTGTGTTAAAAATGTCAACAATGTTTTTATTGATACCGCTTGTGCTAAACGCCTCAGGACATTTTAATACTTCAAATGAGCTAGAAAAATATAACTGCTTGTTGCTGTTGAAAAGAGAATCGCAGTACACAATTATTAAAATATACCCAACATTAACAAATGTCATGTTAATATAGCTTCTTAAATTCCCCACTGGGAGAAAAATTCTGTTCCATTCAAAAATTTCATTAGTTTTCATTATAATTGCATTTCAATGTTTGTTTTAACATTCTGGTCTGGTATATGAAATTGCTTTTGGTGAAATTTGTGGTTGATTGTTTAATACATTTGCAGACATTCCTCTATTTTAATGAAGATGATACATTAATTATCTTGTTACAATATACACAGGGGAATATCATAAGTGTTTTTCCACTAACAGCACCAATAATAATTATTAGGTTCTTTGTTGTATGAATATGTAGATCTGGATATGAGGTAAGCCAGTTCATGTTTCAATCCTCTTTCCTGTTTGATAGCGCTAGGTTGTTCCATGTGTAACGTGCAATAAGATCTTAACAGCAAATTATCCCCCATATTAATTATTATACTTCAGTGGGGAAGAAAATCTTGCAACAAATGGAGAAAAATGTCAAACTGCCTCAGTCTCCTAGTCTCCACTTTGCTCATATTTACATTTTCACTCTCAGGGGAAACACACGGACTTGATGCCGAATTCAACATCTAATATAGAACAGCCTCTGCCACCTGAAGCATGGCCTTGATATCCATGCTCTAGATTTCCAGGGTTTTTCATCTCAAGTGCCTTATTGCAGGTACTTACCCTTTGATGGAATAATTTCAGCTATCCACGCTCATTTTGGTTCTGGCTTTCATCTAGGTTAGCACTATTCCCTTTGTTGCTTGGAAATCTAAAGGTGTGTCGGGCCACTTGCTCAGCACCAGACTCTATGCAAATGCATGGCAGATGAAATCCTTGCGCAGAAAAACATTCCCCCATCAGGGAGTTTGAAGCGAATTATTGTGTGAGGGACCAGAGGGAGAGCTATTCAATCCGCACTTTGGCTCAAAAGTACAACAGCATCTTGTAGATTCGCTCTGGCTAACAGAATGACGGGCAATCAGATTGCTGCGATCTGAGAGAACACTGAAAGTCTGTCTTCAGATAGGTGGTTATTGATCCCACCTCTATAAAATAATGTTATTCCTGGAATAGCTGTAGCCTAAACAACCGGCAGCATGAACTGTAAGACAAGTCATTGTTTCCACTCCCTCCATTACTCTGCTTGAAGAGAATTGGAGAGGACACATCTTGGTATTGTCTACATTTTATTGTGTACAATTAATTAGCTTTCTGCCTTATTTCTCGAATCCATTTAGGGGTAAAGAGGACATTCCAGAGCTGAAGGCCTTGGCTACTGAAGGCAAAGCCAATAATGGTTGGGTAATGACAATCGGGGCTGGGTAAGCGGTCAGAATTGGAGGAGAATAGATATCTTGGAGGAGGTTGCAAAGGTAGGGAGGGAATGGAGCCACGGAGGGATTTGAAAACAAGAGCCTCGGAACCGAGGGGTGCTGGAAAAGGAACCAGTGAAAATCAGCATGCACAAGGATGATAACTGAACGGGATTTAGTTTGAGTTTGATGTATCCAACCCAGCACCTCAAATCTCATACAGCCTGTGGTTTCAAAATCTTTCCTGCTCATTATCCCAAGTTTCCTCCAGTTTCGCACGACACCCTTTTACACTCATCAATTATCTCCTGGCCTCTCCTACCAAGAGTTTTTACTCCTTCCTCGGACGTTCTTGCAAAGGCACACGTTTCCCTTTGAATGATAAATTAAACTGCAAAGCAAATTTTGATTAGCTATTCACAAGGGTCACTGAGTGTTCAGGTGTCAGGTAAGACCGGAGGTGGGATTCTCCCTCCCACCGCACCCGTTGTCTGGTGTGGCGCGCCCCCGCCGGCAGCGAGGTTCTCCGTCCCGGCAGCCGGCCAATAGGGTTTCCTATTGTGGGCACCCCTACACCTTCGGGAAATCCGCAGGCGTGGTTGCGTTGCCAGTGAAGTGGAGGAACCCGCCGACGGAGAATCCAGGTGAAAACATTGCCAGCATAACTATAAAGGCTCAAAATATTAGAATTTGAAAGATTCTTTCATGGGATGGGAATGTGAATGTTGGCAACAATGGCAGCATTTATTGCCCATTCCCAGTGGTCCCCGAGAAGACATGGACATGGCTAATCTAGTATGGACTGTGTGGCTGGAGAGCCTGTTTCTTCATAGAATTTACAGTGCAGAAGGAGGCCATTTGGCCCATCGAGTCTGCACCGGCTCTTGGAAAAAGCACCCTACCCAAGGTCAACACCTCCACCCTATCCCAATAACCCAGTAACCCCACCCAAGACTAAGGGCAATTTTGGACACTAAGGGAAATTTATCATGGCCAATCCACCTAATCTGCACATCTTTGGCTTGCGGGAGGAAACCGGAGCACCCGGAAGAAACCCACGCACACACTGGGAGGATGTGCAGACTCCGCACAGACAGTGACCCAAGCCAGAATCGAACCTGGGACTCTGGAGCTGTGAAGCAATTATACTATCCAAAACGCTACTGTGCTGCCCCTTCTGTTCCTGTTTCTGTTCTGTTCTGTTTCTGTTTCTGTTCCATATATTCCAATGTATAGTTGTATTGGGGCGCCTTTAGTCAGTGTGGTGACTGTGGGAAAGGATTTCATGTTTTTAACCCAGCAGCAGTGAATGTGCATCTACATAATTCCAAGTCAGGACGGTGTGTGGTTTGGAGGTGAACTTGCAGGTGGTGGCATTCCCATGTGTCTGCTGTGCTTCGTGCCCTCGGCGTTACAGATTGTGGGTTTGGAAGGTCCTGACGAAGGAGCCTTGGTGAGGTGCTGCAGTTTATGATAGCAATAGTGGGGATATGGTGTGGTACAGTGGTACTGTCACTGGACTAATAACCCAGAGGCCCAGGCTAATGTGCTTGGGTTCAAACGTCACCAGGCAGCTGGTGGAATTTAAATTCAATTAATTTTTTTAATCTGGAAGCCTCGCCCAGTAAAGGTGACCATGAAATTGTCATCGATTGTGGTAAAAGTCCATCTGGTTCACGACTGCCCTTTAGGGAAGGTAATAGAGATAGAGATAGAGAAATACAGCACAGAACAGGCCCTTCGGCCCACGATGTTGCGCCGAACTTTTGTCCTAGGATAATCATAGAATTTTGGACAATTTGTCATGGCCAATCCACCCAACCTGCACATCTTTGGACTGTGGGAGGAAACCGGAGCACCCGGAGGAAACCCACGCAGTCACGGGGAGGATGTGCAGACTCCACACAGACAGTGACCCAAGTCGAAATCGAACTTGGGACCCTGGAGCTGTGAAGCAATTGTGCTATCCCCAATGCTACCGTGCTGCCCTTAAGAAGTTAACCTACACTCCCTTATTCTACCCTAATCCAAGTACCTATCCAATAGCCGTTTGAAGGTCCATAAATTTTCCGACTCAACTACTACCACAGGCAGTGCATTCCATGCCCCCACTACTCTCTGGGTAAAGAACCTACCTCTGACATCCCCTCTATATCTTCCACCATTTATCTTAAATTTATGTCCCCTTGTAATGGTGTGTTCCACCCGGGGAAAAAGTCTCTGACTATCTACTCTATCTATTCCCCTGATCATCTTATAAACCTCTATCAAGTCGCCCCTCATCCTTCTCCGTTCCAATGAGAAAAGGCCCAGCACCCTCAATCTTTCCTCGTATGACCTACTCTCCATTCCAGGCAACATCCTGGTAAATCTCCTCTGCACCTTTTCCAAAGCTTCCACATCCTTCCTAAAATGAGGTGACCAGAACTGCACACAGTACTCCAAATGTGGCCTGACCAAGGTTTTGTACAGCTGCATCATCACCTCACGGCTCTTAAATTCAATCCCTCTGCTAATGAACGCTAGCACACCATAGGCCTTCTTCACAGCTCTATCCACTTGAGTGGCAACTTTCAAAGAACAATGAACATAGACCCCAAGATCTCTCTGCTCCTCCACATTGCCAAGAACCCTACCATTAACCCTGTATTCCGCATTCAGATTTGTCCTTCCAAAATGGACAACCTCACACTTGTCAGGGTTAAACTCCATCTGCCACTTCTCAGCCCAGCTCTGCATTCTATCTATGTCTCTTTGAAGCCGACAACAGCCCTCCTCACTATCCACAACTCCACCAATCTTCGTATCATCTGCAAATTTACTGACCCACCCTTCAACTCCCTCATCCAAGTCGTTAATGAAAATCACAAACAGCAGAGGACCCAGAACTGATCCCTGCGGTACGCCACTGATAACTGGGCTCCAGGCTGAATATTTGCCATCCACCACAACTCTCTGTCTTCTATCGGTTAGCCAGTTTGTTATCCAACTGGCCAAATTTCCCACTATCCCATGCCTCCTTACTTTCTGCATAAGCCTACCATGGGGAACCTTATCAAATGCCTTACTAAAATCCATGTACACTACATCCACTGCTTTACCTTCATCCACATGCTTGGTCACCTCCTCAAAGAATTCAATAAGACTTGTAAGGCAAGACCTACCCCTCACAAATCCGTGCTGACTATCCCTAATCAAGCAATGCCTTTCCAGATGCTCAGAAATCCTATCCCTCAGTACCCTTTCCATTACTTTGCCTACCACCGAAGTAAGACTAACTGGCCTGTAATTCCCAGGGTTATCCCTATTCCCTTTTTTGAACAGGGGCACGACATTCGCCACTCTCCAATCCTCTGGTACCACCCCTGTTGACAGCGAGGACGAAAAGATCATTGCCAACGGCTCTGCAATTTCATTTCTTGCTTCCCATAGAATCCTTGGATATATCCCGTCAGGCCCGGGGGACTTGTCTATCCTCAAGTTTTTCAAAACGCGCAACACATCTTCCTTCCTGACAAGTATCTCCTCAAGCTTATCAGTCTGCTTCACGCTGTCCTCTCCAACAATATGGCCCCTCTCATTTGTAAATACTGAAGAAAAATACTTGTTCAAGACCTCTCCTATCTCTTCAGACTCAATACACAATCTCCCGCTACTGTCCTTAATCGGACCTACTCTCACTCTAGTCATTCTCATATTTCTCACGTATGTGTAAAAGGCCTTGGGGTTTTCCTTGATCCTACCCGCCAAAGATTTTTCATGCCCTCTCTTAGCTCTCCTAATCCCTTTCTTCAGTTCCCTCCTGGCTATCTTGTATCCCTCCAGCGCCCTGTCTGAACCTTGTTTCTTCAGCCTTACATAAGTCTCCTTCTTCCTCTTAACAAGACATTCAACCTCTCTTGTCAACCATGGTTCCCTCACTCGACCATCTCTTCCCTGCCTGACAGGGACATACATATCAAAGACACGCAGTACCTGATCCTTGAACAAGTTCCACATTTCACTTGTGTCCTTCCCTGACAGCCTATGTTCCCAACTTCTGCACTTCAATTCTTGTCTGACAGCATTGTATTTACCCTTCCCCCAATTATAAACCTTGCCCTGTTGCTCGCACCTATCCCTCTCCATTACTAAAGTGAAAGTCACAGAATTGTGGTCACTACCTCCAAAATGCTCCCCCACTAACAAATCTATCACCTGCCCTGGTTCATTACCAAGTACTAAATCCAATATGGCCTCCCCTCTGGTCGGACAATCTACATACTGTGTTAGAAAAGCTTCCTGGACACACTGCACAAACACTACCCCATCCAAACTATTTGATCTAAAGAGTTTCCACTCAATGTTTGGGAAGTTGAAGTCGCCCATGACTACTACCCTGTGACTTCTGCACCTTTCCAGAATCTGTTTCCCAATCTGTTCCTCCACATCTCTGCTGCTATTGGGGGGCCTATAGAACACTCCCAACAAGGTGACTGCTCCTTTCCTATTTCTAACTTCAACCCATATTACCTCAGTAGGCAGATCCCCCTCGAACTGTCTTTCTGCAGCTGTTATACTATCTCTAATTAACAATGCCACCCCCCCACCTCTTTTACCATCCTCCCTAATCTTGTTGAAACATCTATAACCAGGGACCTCCAACAACCATTTCTGCCCCTCTTCTATCCAAGTTTCCGTGATGGCCACCACATCGTAGTCCCAAGTACCGATCCATGCATTAAGTTCACCCACCTTATTCCTGATGCTTCTTGCATTAAAGTATACAGACTTCAACCCATCTCCTTGCCTGCAAGTACTCTCCTTTGTCATTGTTACCTTCCCCACTGCATCACTACGTGCTTTGGCGTCCTGACTATCGTCTACCTTAGTTGCTGGACTACAGATCCGGTTCCCATTCCCCTGCCAAATTAGTTTAAACCCTCCCGAAGAGTACTAGAAAACCTCCCCCCCAGGATATTGGTGCCCCTCTGGTTCAGATGCAACCCATCCTGCTTGTACAGGTCCTACCTTCCCCAGAATGCGCTCCAATTATCCAAATACCTGAAGCCCTCCCTCCTACACCATTCCTGTAATCTGCCGTCTCTACCTGGTCTGGCCTACATGTGACTCCAGACCCTCAGCAATGTGGTTGACATTTAACTGCTCACAATAATGTCACAAAGCCACCCAATACAATGGGAATCAGGGATGAGCAATAAGTTATGACCCAGCGATGCCCACTTCCCATGAATGAAGTAAAATAAACACTACTACTGTTACGATCCCAGTTGATGTTATAATTGGACTGGATGATCAGAATGGAACCCTGGCTCAAAAGAGCGAAACATTTCCTTTTTTAAGAAAATGTGGAGGAGCAGAGTCACAAGACCGCTAATTAGTTTCAACAACAAGAAAAAAACATTAATTAAAAGAATTAATTATAATACAATACTCCTTTACTCCCCCAAGGGCTAATTAATTACATGTAGGTTTTAGGACTATCACAGATTACCAAGGACATCTCAATCTACAATGGTCTCATTGACACAGTCTCTTTTAAGCACCCAAGATGACTGTGGGCAAATAAACTCTCCACGGTAGCCTGGCCCGCGATCAGGGCCTACCGATCGGCGGGCGGGCTGGTTCCATGGGGGCTTACATTATTCTGCGCCGGGTAGCCTATAGGGCTCTGCCCGGGGGCTGGCGCGCTGAAGGGAACCCCCGCGCATGCGCAGAAATATGCCGGCCGTTCCGCGCATGCGTGGAAATATGCCGGCCGTTCCGCGCATGCGCGGAAATATGCCGCCCATTCCGTGCATGCGTGGTAATACGCTGGCCATTCCACGCTGGCTGGAGCTGCGGGGACCTAGCCCCCTAGCCCCCTAGAAAGGGAAGAATTCCTCACTTTGGAGGGCCATAGACGCCGGAGTCGTTTGCACCGGTTTTCACACTGGTGTGGGGACATAGCCCCATTATTAGAGAATCCCGCCCATTAGAATCACAATTGGAACTTAAACAAACCTCACACACACAAACACCTTAGTCTAACTATAGATTTTACCCTTCCAGGCACAGAAACCCACTATACCTTATTTCTAATGTTTACCAATACAAATACAAAACCAGCTTGGTCTTCCCAACACTACCACTATGTGCCAGAGACGATACAGGGACTTATTATGATTGAAGACTGAAAATAGGCTCTAAATTTTGCAGTGCTAATGAAATTAGCCTGCTGAATGTCCAGATTTAGCATACAGTATTGGTCTAAATTATTTATTACCATAATTTGAACTCTCCTGAAGGTACTAACGCTCATGTGTCAATTAGGTGCAAGTTTCAGTGAGTGTTATACACGAGGCCCTTGCACCTACATCTACTGTCTGGCACGGGTCTGGGAGAGGGCACGCAATTTCTCAGAGGCCCTGGTGGAGGGGATCAAGGGGGGAGCGTTGGTTTGTACCTGTGGAAGGGAAGGATATCACCTCTTCCTCCTGTTCCTCTCCACCAGAGCAGCTGGTGCTGCTCAACCTGTTCTCCTTCCATTCCTTACCCAAACCAAGGGTGACAACCCCTTGCAAGAAGCCAACTCCCTTGCTCCTGGTGACCCCCGTAAAGTGTTTAACAAGCCGGTGTAGTACAAAACTCACTCTATTTTGATTCCATAGAATCCCATTCGGCCCATGGAGTTTGCACTGACCCTCCGAAAGGGCACTCTACTAAGGTCCACTTCCCCACCCTATCTTGGTAACCCCACCTAATCTTTGAACCCTAAAAGACATTTTAGGGTGGCCTACCCACCTAACCTGCACACCTTTGGACTTTGGGAGGAAACCGGAATGCCTGGAGGCTCAAAGAATATCCTGAATAAATGCTGCTCGAGTGTTGGTGAAGTCTTGAAAACATGAGCCCGAGAGTCTCCCAAAGTATTCCAGAGATCCTCTAATGTGAAATATTTGAAACCTCAGCAATGCACTGCACTTTTAATAGTGAGATCTGATGGTCTTCTACTTAAATACATTACTATGCTCCTTTGGTGCGTAACTTACTTTTAGGAAGGAAACATAAGGTTGTCTATTGGTGTTCCTTCAAGACAGATGCTGTGCTGAGCTCCAATCTCATTGACTTTCCATTGAACCAAGAACATTGTTTGGGAATAATTTGAATAATTGATCAATGAACAGCAACCTGTGCGCGTGTGTTTGGCTGTGTAATATAAGACACTTATCTGAGTATCTGTGCTGGCAATTTATATGCAAATTGAATGATCTTTTTCCCTACTTTGAAAGGCACATTTTATAATATAACTCTCTATATGAAGCAATTTTTGCCTGCAAGATCCTCTCGATATAATTGGTAAACACAGCAGTTAGCTGATGGCAAGAAATATTAAGCAAATGAGATTTGTCTGCATCGTAGGGGAGGTGTGTGTCCCTATTTGGAAAGGGTTGACAGTCTGAAGCAGAATGTGTCTGTTTTCTTTATGGCATGTGGTTTATTAGCTGTTGGATGGCTGGGTTTGGATAGAACATCAAGTGAAATTCAGATCCGGAGGCCTGTCCAGTGTTTCAAGGTTGGCTGTCTCATTTTGAAGAACCCGTTTGGTCTGAGTGAGTGTGCCAAGAAGGCGTACCTCACAAAAGCAAGATTAGGCTGGCTGTTGTTTAAAATCAAACTTGTCATCTTTGACATAATGGAGAAGTATGCAGGCTAGAGTTTCTCCAGAACTTTCTACCCCTCCAGCCACAGAAGGCAATCGTTAACCTCTAGATTGGAACACTGCTTACAGTTACTATGTTTCTTTCGAACATAAATTGCCAGCTGTGCCGGTTAGGCCGATTGGCCATGATCAATGCGCAGGGTTACAAGGATAGGGCCGGGGACTAGGCCTAGGTTGAGTGCTCTTTTGAAGGGTGGAGGCAGACTGGATGGGCTGAATGGCCTCCTTCAGCACTGTCGGGATTCTATGTGTCGTCTTTCAGATTATAAAGTAAACCAAATGCTCATCTTCCCTCGCAGATGGCCATAAAAGATCCAGTGACACTATCTGAAAAAGAGCAGATGAATTCTCTTTGGTGTCCTATTTATCACTCAAATGGCATCAGAGACCTGGTTATTTATTTGACAACTGCTTGAGGGGATTTACTGTGTACAAATTGGTTGCTGCATTTGCAACAGTACATTGGTGAGAACACTCCAAATGCATTTCATTGGTTGTAATACATTTTGGACAGCTCAGGTCTCTATATAAATAGAGGTTCTTCCTTTAACTTTCCATCAGTAGAAAATGGGCAGCTAATTAATTTGGTGATGTTGGGACAATGGTGAATGTTGGCCAGGACACCTTGCTCTCCATCAAATAGTGACAAAGCATATTTATGGCCACCTAAAAGGCAAATGGAGCCTTGGTTTAACATATCACCTGAAAGACTGTGGGCGGAAATCTCCATTGCCTGACGCCGAAATCGGGAATGGCAATTGGGCGAGAATAGCTCCCGACGCCAAAATCACGGCAGGCTCCGCCCCCTCCAAATCAGCATCATTGCAATGCCCGCCGTGCATGGTTACAACCGCGTTTGCATCTCATTATAGGGGCCAATCTCAACAGTCGTGAACCTGGTCTGGTGGGTGCGGAGAGACAGAGGGCGTACAGACCGTGTCCAGCACTGCCATACTTCGCTGGCAGTCATGCCGCAGGCTGGGGGGTTCTGCCAGTGCTGGGGGGAGTATTGCGGGCGTGGCCTGGAGGTGGGCTGTGGGGTCAGGGTGGATGGGTACGCGGTCCAGTACAACCAGCGCCATCTTTTCGGGCGCAATCGGTCCCGAGTGTGTGGGGTGTACAGTGCACGCACGGCTGCAGCTTGTCAGCCCTGCGCGAGTCCATCACAGACCTGCCGAGATCTGCCGGTGTTAGAACATGCGGCACCGGTGCTGGCCCCTCACTGGTAGCGGAATCGGTGCGACTGTCGCGCCGATTTTTCCAATGTGGAACTCCACGGAACCTCCGTTGGCCTCAGCACTTAGACACAGGATCGGAGAATCCAGCCCAGTTTCTTCAACACAACATTTCCTCAACAATGACAGCTCAGGTTGTGTGCTGCCATTGAATCATTGCACATGTGTGGGCACATCTTGGGCTGGATACTCCATTGGTCGGATCCTCCGTTTTGCCAGCGATGCACTCACGCATGCGGATTTCCCGATGACACGGGGCTGCCCACGATGGAAAACCCCATTGGCCGGCTGCCGGAACTCAGAATCCCGCTGCCGGCGGTGGGGGGGAACGCCACACCAGTAAACGGGTGCGGCAGGACGGAGAATCCCACCCTTCATTTTTGGAGGTGGCCGAGAGTAGCTCCTGAATGTCCGCCTGTGACAAATGTAAAAGTGTTCCAAGATTGTGGTTACGGGGTCAGTTTTTAAAAAAATTGTGGCCTGGCAATAGTTTTGAAAAGATGCATTTCGTAAAGATATCTAAGATTTTTACATGCTCTCATTTGGATATGTCAACTCTCTATATCAAATAGTGCACATCGTCACTCCGATCTGAGTGCATTTTACAATATAAAAATGGAAAAATGAGGTGAATATTTATCTTCTTGAGTCGGCTCTACCATGTAATAAGCTCAAGGTCGATCCGTGCCTCATCCCATTTACCTGCTTTTGTTCAATATTCTTCAATGTCCATATCCAACAAAAATCTAGCAATCTTCGTGATGAAAATTTCAATGGACCTCCAGCATTCACAGCCTTTGCCGGAGGGAGAATTCCAGATCTGCACTACCCCTCTGTGTGTGATGGAGGAGAGGTGATAGTGTAGTGGTATCATCACTGGACTAGTAATCCAGAGATCCTGGGGGTCATACTTTTGGGACCCGGGTTTGAATCCCATCCTGGCAGATGGAAAAAAAGGTCTAATGGTGACAATGGTCGATTGTCATTAAAATAAAGCCTGATGAAGTTGAAATCTTTTCCTAGTCTCCAGGTCCGCAGCAACGGCTCAGCAAGCCACTCTGTTCAAGGGCAATTTGGGATGGGCAATAAATACTGGCCTTGTCATTAATCATACAATCCCTACAGTGCAGAAGGAGGTCATTTGGCCCATCGAGTCTACACCGATCCTTTGAATGAGTACTCTACCCTGGCCCACTCCCCCATCCGCCTAAACATATAACCTAACCTGCACATCCTTGGACACTGAGGGTAGATTTAGCATGGCCAATCCACCATTGGACTGTGGGAGGAAACCGGAGCACCCGGAGGAAACCCACGCAGACACGGGGAGAACGTGCAGATTCTGCACAGACAGTGACCCGAGGCCGGAATCGAACCCGGGTCCCTGGCGCTGAGAGGCAGCAGTGCTAACCACCGTGCCACCCCTTGAAAGAATATTTAAAAAAGGAACGCTTTCTTACACCAAAAATCTAAAGCATGTTTACGGAACAACTTGATTTGTTTCCCCCGATTTTCCCTCCCCTAATGAATAGGCTGTGCACACAGCAAACAAAACATGAGGTGGCACTGTCTCACAAATTAAAGTGAAGGAAATGTACAAGTTCCAAAGTAGCTGTGCACCAGAGGAAAGAGATCCTCATATTCTCCAGTGATACAAGGAGACACAATCAAGCCCTGACCTTAATTCCCCAACAATTGTGCCCTGACTGACATCTAAAATTCACAAAACTGATCCTCCAGCTGTCTTCATTCATGTGCTGGTGAAAAGTGCAGATCTTTCCTGAGATAAACCGTGGAAAATGCCATGAATAACATGTAAAGTTGAGAGACAACAACCTTAAATAGCATTTGTGTCAAACACTTTAATCGAGTTGGCAAAAAGAAATCGGGAAATAAAGGTGACCATGAAGCTCACTGGTTAATATGGCGGATGTGCAGTCTATGTGACTCCAGTTCCACATTAGCGTGCCTGGGCTCTTTCAAATAACCTCTGACGTGGCCACGCAAGACACTCAGTTGTATCAAACAAAGGACTCATCACCACTTTCCAAGGTAACTAAAGATGTGCAATAAAGACCAGCCTTGCCTGAGTTGCACGCATCTTGAGTATGACTTGTCGAGCATTTGGCATGACAGTAATAATGTGATATGGTTTCACAATCATACAGCAGAGTCAGGGTCTCAATTGTATGATTGCACTTGAGTTTCGTGAGCTACTTATTCCTGGTCTAAGATCAGTTTTCTCCTGCAATTTGTTCCTGCTTTCTACAGCTAGTATTTCCTCGATCGATAAACTGCAATGGCTTGACTTCAAGTTTCTGATGTTGTGGGCCACGGTTTAGAAACTCCAAAGTGTATTATGAAGTTCACCTGGCTTATAACTTTTATGTTGAATTTGGCTAGGATGAACACAAGAACCTTCACTTCAGGTGTGATTCATTAGACTTCTTAGGCGCTTTTATCAAAACAAAGTTTATTATAAGAACGTAGTTAACATAAGTAAAACACGTAGCAAGAATTTGTTATCAATTACAAACATGAAAAAAACACAACAGCTACAGTAACCTATGTGTATAATTCTTACTGAATCCCCCTTAACTGTTCCAATTCAATACAAAATCCATTAAAACCAAAACCCCTTTCAAGGGCATGGCCCAGCACACTGTAATCTCACTTAAATGGGACTGATCCTTTCTCTGAGATTCTGATCCAGTTTCAAACCAGCAGATTCAAAACTCCTTAAGGAAAGCAACTCTAGCTTTCAGATTATCACGGCAGCTTGCCGCCCCCGATGTGCTTTCAGTTCACTGGAACAGCTTTAAAGTAAAACAGAGAAACTTCCTGCAGTCCAAACAAACAAACCAAAATTGAAACCAAAAGCCCCCTCCCACCTGACAGCCACAGCCCAGCTCCACCCACAAATGACATCACTGAAGCCGTGCGACAAGCCATGTGGTAAAATAAATCCTTTCTTAAAGGGACATTCACATGACACTGATGGATGTTGCAGGGACAGGGTGCAGGGCCCTTTACATTATCCCAGTTTCATTTAAGTTTCATTTTGGTTAATGGGAAGCATGTAAATCTTCACAATCACTGCCAATCTGTCCAATATAATTTGGGGGTCCTTCTGTGCATGCAGTTGATGTACTCAGTCACCAATAGAAATGAGGGATCATCACTATGGGATTGCTATTAATTGAGTCCTTTCACTTGCTGAATTCTTTATCTGGAGGTATAAAAAGGAAGAAACGGCACTGAATCAAAACTTAGTCAATCCGAGGTCATCCATTTCCTACATGTTTGAAATGGATTATTGCCTCTTAGACTTCTCCAATGATCAATCAATTATATATAGTCTATATAGTGACTATATTGATTTTCACCATTGATTGGGATAATTATATCTATCTAAGGGGCAATACAAGCTCAGTAATATTTTTGTACTATAATAGCATGTCCTCTGCTTCAGAGATTTGTTATTCCATTTTGCAGCTTTGCATACGTTGCTTTAGCTGATACATTTTGTTCCTACCGTTCGATTGGCATGTGAATCTTTCAAGCTGCGCTGTCTAAAACCTGCTGTGCGTGAGAACAATTCTTCAATGAAAATTTTAATCACAGAAGTGAAAGTTGAAATGTATCTTCAAGGCCCCGCTGATGACACAGCCATCTCTCAAATTTAGCACCTGGACCTCGGAGCCAGAAGGTCATTGGTTCACTTCATCCTTCAGAGGCCTAAACACAAAGGCCTCTGCTGACGCCAGTCTAGTACTGAGGGAGTGCTGCACGGTCAGAGACGTTGGCTTCCCTTGTCGCCCTCTCGGGTGAATGGAAAATATGCCATGGTACTATTTAGAAGTGGAATAGGGCAGTTATAGAACATACAGTGCAGAAGGAGGCCATTCGGCCCATCGAGTCT
Source organism: Scyliorhinus canicula (assembly GCF_902713615.1). NCBI lineage: Eukaryota > Metazoa > Chordata > Chondrichthyes > Carcharhiniformes > Scyliorhinidae > Scyliorhinus > Scyliorhinus canicula. The sequence goes on along the minus strand of NC_052164.1, from coordinate 98,144,416 downwards.
GCACTGACCCACTTAAGCCCTCTCTTCAGCCATATCCCCTGAACCCTCCTAGCCTTTTTAGACACGAAGGGTAATTTAGCATGGCCAATCCACCTACCTGCACGTCTTTGGACTGTGGGAGGAAACCAGAGCACCCGGAGGAAACCCACGCAGACACGGGGAGAACGTGCGGACTCCGCGCAGACAGTGACCCAGCAGGGAATCATACCTGGGACCCTGGCGCTGTGAAGCCACAGTGCTAACCACTATGCTACCACGCTGTCCTGGTGTCTTGGCTCATATTGATCCCTCAACCAACCTCACTAACATAGATTAACTGTGATCTTGAGATGCCGGCGTTGGACACAGTGGGCACAGTAAGAAGTCTCACAACACCAGGTTAAAGTCCAACAGATTTATTTGGAATCACTAGCTTTTGGAGCGCAGCTCCTTCATCAGGTCCATAGATTATCTGCTAATCTCACCGCTGTTAGTGGGATCTTGCTATAAGCAAATTGGTCAGAGCATTGCCGACATTACGAAAGTATTCTACGTTGCAAATGTGTCTTGTTGGCTGTAAATCAATCAATCTTTCCTTCACCCCTAATCGCTGATGAAAAGTGTTCAATGGTTGTAAACCTCTCATTAACAGTCCACATCAAGTCAAACCTCAACAATCTTGTGCTACGTATTTATCGAAAGCTTATTGACGCTCAGCATATAAACTCTGCACCATATGCTGGTACATTAATCAAAGTAATTAGATTAATTTGGTAGATCTTCAGCTCTTTTATTGACTTTTTCTAACTAGCTTAAGCTGCGAGCTACTGATTCTGATTAGCAATGAGTAAATAAATAACAAAATCTTTCATATCTTGGAGTTTCTGTTAATAACTAAAAAAAATAAAAAATAAAAACTGATTTGCAATTTTGGGTCCAGGTCATAGTTGCGTTTAAGGTCACAAAGTATAATTCTCTAATTTCCTCTTGAAATTTGCTTGGTGTCTGCTTTCTTCCTTCTAGTGAATTATTCCTGCACAGTTCATAGTCATCTGCTTATATTCAATTATATAATGATCTGCTTCTCTGTCATTTAAGATTGCCCAAATTTATTTAACAATAGGCAGCCCACACTGCCTGTCAACACTCACATCGTTACAATAAAGAAAAAGAAAAGACTTGCATTTATATAGCGCCGTTCAAGATCTTCCGTTTAAAGACTAATTGGAAAGACAACACTTCTGACAGCTCCACTGAAACATACACTGAGGTAACGAGCCGATTTCATAGAATCAAAGAATTTACAGTGCAGAAGGAGGCCATTCAGCCCATCGAGTCTGCACCGGCCCTTGTAAAGAGCACCCTACTTAAGCCCACACCTCCACCCTATCCCCGTAACTCAGTAACCCCGCCTAACCTTTTCTAAGACCATAAGACCATAAGACACAGTAGCAGAATTAGACCACTCAGTCCATTGAGTCTGCGCCGCCATTCAATCATGGCTGATATTTTCTCATCCCCATTCTCCTGCCTTCTCCCCATAACCCCTGATCCCCTTATTAATCAAGACCATGTCTTAAAGACACTCAGTGAATTGGCTTCCACAGCCTTCTGCGGTAAAGAGTTCCACAGATTCACCACCCTCTGGCTGAAGAAATTCCTCCTCATCTCAGTTTTAAAGGATCGTCCCTTTAGTCTGAGATGGTGTCCTCTGGTTCTAGGTTTTCCTACAAGTGGAAACATCCTCTCCACGTCCACTCTATCCAGGCCTCGCAGTATCTTGTACATTTCAATAAGATCCCCTCTCATCCTTCTCAGCTCCGAGTACAGACCCAGAGTCCTCAACCGTTCCTCATACGACAAGTTCTTCATTCCAGGGATCATTCTTGTGAACCTCCTCTGGACCGTTTCCAAAGCCAGAACATCCTTCCTTAGATATGAGGCCCAAAACTGCTCACAATACTCCAAATGGGGTCTGACCAGAGCCTTATACAGCCTCAGAAGTACATCCCTGGTCTTGTAGTCTCGCCCTCTTGACATGAATGCTAACGTTGCATTTGCCTTCTTAATTGCCGACTGAACCTGCACATTAACCTTAAGAGAATCGTGAAAGTCCCTTTGTGCTTCTGATTTCCTAAGCATTCCCCATTTAGAAAATAGTCTGTGCCTAAATTCCTCCTTCCAAAGGGCGTAAGTGCTTTTGGACACTAAGAGGCAATTTATCACGGCCAATCCACCTAACCTGCACATCTTTGAATTATGGGAGAAAACCGGAGCCCCCGGAGGAAACCCACGCTGACACTGGAGAACATGCAAACTCTGCACAGGCAGTGACCCAAGGCTGGAATTGAACCCGGGTCGCTGGAGCTGTGAAGCTGCAGTGCTAGCCCCTGTCGCCCGTAAAGAAAAATGCCACTTTCACTGTAGCAGTTGGTATTTCTCAAAGCTTACAAACTCCAAAGGTTAGGGCTACGCAAGAGGTTTGGAAAACAGGCAGTGTTTCCTGCTATGGTTTATCAAGGTCAAAAAACAAGGCCCCAGGAATTGCGGACCTGCTAACTTGGGTCCATCCTGTGACAGCATTAGAAACTTTTATAAAGGAAGGATATCAAAAGTGTTGAACCGTTTGACTGCACACAATCTCATGTTGCAGCTGTATAGAACCTTAGTTAGGCCACACTTGGAGTATAGTGTTCAATTCTGGTCACCGCATTACCAGAAGGATGTGGAGGCTTTAGAGAGGGCGCAGAAGAGATTTACCAGGATGTTGCCTGGTATGGAGGGCATTAGCTATGAGGAGCGGTTGAATAAACTTGGTTTGTTCTCACTGGAACGAAGGAGGCTGATGGGCGACCTGTTAGAGGTCTACAAAATTATGAGGGGCATAGACAGAGTGGATAGTCAGAGATTTTTTCCCAGAGTAGAGGGGGCATAGGTTTAAGATGCGAGGGGCAAGGTTTAGAGGAGATGTTCGAGATAAGTTTTTTACACAGAGGGTAGTGGGTGCCTGGAACTCGCTGCCGGAGGAGGTAGTGGAAGCAGGGACAATAGTGACGTTTAAGGGGCATCTTGACAAATACATGAGTAGGCTGGGAATAGAGGGATACGGACCCCGGAAGTGTAGAAGATTTTAGTTTAGGCGGGTAGCATGGTCGGCGCAGGCTTGGAGGGCCGAAGGGCCTGTTCCTGTGCTGTACTTTCCTTTGTTGTACTCCGAGATTATGACTGAGGTAGAAGGAGAAAATTAATGTATATATTCGAATTTTTTTTTAAAGTAGCAGAGAAACACAGAATGAGCATCCTGCAGGTGTGTCAGCAACTGGAAGGTGGGTAGGGGCCCTTCACTCAATTCTGATCAAGGTCTCCAGCTGAAACACTAACCTGTCTTTTCGCCTCTCAGATGTTCAATGGGTCTGCTGTGCATTGTTGCATCCCCAGAGAAATTCCTGTTGTTCTGATTTAACCAGTTGGGCACATTTGTAGCTCCTGCAGATGATCATAATCTCTAATAAAGGCACTTAATTTATGGGGAATAAAATTAATGCTGGATTGTCTTTGTACAAGAGCTGAAAACATGTGAAAGTGTTAGTGCAGAGAGACAGATCCACCTTTCCACATTTATTTCCTGTACCTGTTAGCAGGCTAACAGTGAAGATGATTGAAGGGACCTGGACTGGTTCATTTTCAATAGCTAATCCGTCAAGTCTTGATGTACTGTGTCCTTGAGTAAACTATCACAAACATGTTTTCTGTATTGATGAAAAGAATCATTTTGTACGCAATTACTATTAAAAAGAAAAACACAACTGAATTGCTTGTTAATTTTCTGTTCATTATTCTTCGGGGACTTGCGGAATAATTATGATCTCTGACATTGCATTTCTGAGGGCCTGTTGCAAAGAATTGGGCTATTTCCTCCTAATGAGACTATGGTTTCAATTAGCAGGCTGAGAGTTCATCAGTCACTCTTAATTGCTTTCCTATAAAGTCTTAAAAATATTCAGCATCTTTAAGCTAGTGAGGGAAATTAATTAATTCCTGCTTGAGACAGCTGGCCAGTTTGAGTGTGTGACTCTTGTGTACGTGTGTGTGTTTATGCGCAGGATCAGACATGTATTGTTGATGCCAGTAGTGTTGAATAGACTGTCAACGTTCACTGGTTTGAGCAACGAGTAGATGCTGATGTCCGTCAAACTAAACCCCAGCAAAAATCAATGGCTTTAGGAGATGGGAAGAGAACATTGCCAGTGAAGAGCAGCTACATATACATCTCCAGAAATTAAAACGTAAAGTCTAAGATTGCAGGACTTGGATTTTGAAATCATTTAAAATGTAATCAAAATGCCCCAAAAAATCTGAAGGAAGGTGGACCTTTATGTATTATTTCAGATACAATCAAGTGTTTGCAAGAAAGGCACAAAGATTTGCATATATAAAAGAGCACAGTGGTTAGCACTGCTGCCTCACAGCTCCAGGGTACCGGGTTCGATTCCGGCCTCAGTGACTGTCTGTGTGGAATTTGCACTTTCCCCCCGTGTCTACGTGGGTTTCCTCCGGGTGCTCCCGTTTCCTCCCACATCCCGAAGAGGTGCAGGTTAGGTGGATTGATCATTATAATTTGTCCCTTCGTGTCCAAATAAAGGTCAGGTGGGGTTACTGGGTTACGGGGATAGGGTGGAGGCGTGGGCTTCGGTGAGGTGCTCTTTCCAAGGGCCGGTTCAGACTCGATGGGCCGAATGGCCTCCTTCTGCACTGTAAATTCTATGATTCTTGATAAACTTTTAATATTTCCTTTTTAGGCATAATAGTAATAAGGAGCACATTGAAATGCACTGCCTCTTGATTGGCATGTAAATAGTTTTTATGCACCGTTCACTTCATACACTTTTCCACAAAGACAATTTGACTTTAAAACTGAGCAGAATACCTATCAGGAAAGTGCATCGTTGAACATTCCCATGACAGACATTGCCCTGGATTACAGGGTTGAGGTAGCTCATTAATTCCTGGCATCATAACAAGTGCTGTTAAGTGTTGACAAAAGTCTGACATTACTGCACTTCACAACACAGTAACCTAACCAGTTTGCCGCAGAATCCATTCAATAATTTAGTCATTAATCACCTTTTGGAGAACAAATAGCTGCGCGCAATACTGGAGAGTTGGGAGAAATTTAAAGATCGCATTAAAAAATCTACATTGTACTTCAGATTTCCAGTGAACGGAAGTGAGCAATTTGCTGCATTTTATTTCCCGTGGCTCCATTGATGCTTGCCTCAGCTCCACAGATCAGTCAAAGGTAGTGGCTGAGTTATCCATTTGGGTCTCAACCAATCAGTTCCTGTGTCAGGTACCAGCAGCGGGCCAGAGATTTCTCAGAGTCTGTTCATGTTTTCCTTCCTTCTTCGATAGAGCAGTTTTGCTTCACGCTCCGCTGACAGTTTAGGTTCAGCTGGGACTCAGATAAGTTACACTCTTCCCTCTGCGTCAGAAGGCTCTGGGTTCAAGTCCCACTCCAGAGACACATAATCCAAGTTGACTCTCCGAGAGTAGTACTGAGGTTGTGCCACACTATCAGAGATGTTGGGTGCAATTCAGCGACCGCATTGCATCCTGTGCGGATCCGAGCGCGTCAGGCAAATTGTGGGGAGACCCCCAAATCGGGCTCCTCGCCGGATAGGGTAGGGTAGTACCCTGGCACACCCCGCTGGCACCTGGGCACCTTAACACTGCCAGCCTGGCACCCTGACAGTGCCACCCAGGCGCCTGATAGTACCACTCTGCCCATTGGAGGGGGGTTTCCCAGGACCTTGACAAGGTTGGGGGGGGGGGGGGGTGAAGGAGGGTCAATAAAGCAGGGGAGCCTGAAAGTGGGGGGTAGGGGGTGGGGGAAAGATTGCGATCAGCCCACCAGCAGGAAATACTTATCAGGAAAGTGCATCGTTGAACATTCCCATGACAGACATTGCCCTGGAATCACAGGGTTGAGGTAAGAGAGAGGAAAAAAACTCAAATTGCCGTTGAATAGGGGGGTTGAATAGGGAGGTTATTCTTGCCACTGCTTTTGGCAGACCAGCTGTGTCACAGAGTTTCATCGATATCTTGCAAACCTCCTCTCAAAGCCCATCTCCATGGCAATATGAATCGTGTGGGCCTTGTATCCAGGTAGAAAAGCTGATTAGCTATGCATTAGAGACCAACTCTTTTTTATCTAGGATCTACATGGACAGTTTCAAGCATAACTGCTTGCACCCTGCATTCTCAACAATCTCCTGAAACTTGAGACCATCAGTCTAACCACTGTAAACGCAGGTGCTTCTGCCATTGTTCCGAAGTGTGAACATTAAACTTTCATTCCAACAATGCAACCCAGACCTCCTTTTAATCTTTAACGGCCACACCACACACAGACCTGCTGTTAGGCAGACCTCAGCCTGGATTATATGACCACTCCATCAATCACTTTGCCCTAAGTTAAAGACACAGGCCAAAAATGAAGCAATTTTATAAAGCTTCATGGTTGTAATGATGGGGCACTCAGGGAGTTTATATATCACTCAATAGTGGTATTGAGCTACATTCTAGAAAGAACCAATGGGGGGGGGGGGGGGCAGAAAATATTGGTCAGTGTTCCTTCTGATTATTATCAGAATTATTATGGGCAGCAGGGTAGCATGGTGGTTAGCATAAATGCTTCACAGCTCCAGGGTCCCAGGTTCGATTCCCGGCTGGGTCACTGTCTGTGTGGAGTCTGCACGTCCTCCCCCTGTGTGCGTGGGTGTACTGTTCTATGTTCTATCTATCCAGAGAGTTTTGATGCCTGTGTAGACTTGGGCTCAGCTGTGATACTCACCATCGCCAAAACAATCTGGCATCAGTAAGGAAGCTGTATCCAATATTGGATATGAGTGGGTTGTCAAGATTCCTGGCTGTTTGCACAAGATCACTGATTTGCCACAGTCTGAGTGGGTTTTTTGATCTTCAGCCAGCAACTTTTTTCAGGAAGAACCTGGATCTAACAGAGATGGGACGGGCAAAGGAAGAAGGCCACAGAATTCCCAACCCTTCATTCTCCTTAAAAGGGGCCCGATTTTAAAAAAATAACCTCACTGACTGCTCTGTACGTTTCTCAATGTTGGCCCGAGGGTTTTAAAAGCTTCTAGATTTTAAACATTTACGGGAAAAGTGTGAGTGATAGATGGAGGGACAAATCAGAAAGAGAGGCTGACGGAGTGAGATGAGGAAAGATGGGAGATTGTTCATGTGGAGCATAAACAGAATCAAATGTCCCTTTTCTGTGTCAGAAACACTAAATGATCGGGCAGCATGGTGGCTGCATTGCTGCCTCACGGCGCCGAGGTCCCAGGTTCGATCCCGGCTCTGGGTCACTGTCCGCGTGGAGTTTGCACATTCTACCTGTGTTTGCAGGGTTTCGCCCCCACAACCCAAAGATGTGCGGGGTAGGTGGATTGGCCATGCTTTCAACAAAAAAGTCGCCAATTCTGGAATGCCTATATTTCACTAAAATGAGTACCTTCTTTATATTTAGAGAAGAAAACTCCAAATGTTGAAATAAAATGCAATGCAACCAATGTTACCTATTTAAAACAAACGATTGCCATTATAAGCCCCCACATAGGAGCTGGAACTAGGGGCTGGTTTAGCACAGTGGGCTAAACAGCTAGCTTATAATGCAGAACAAGGCCAGCAGCGCGGGTTCAATTCCCGTACCAGCCTCCCCGAACAGGCGTCAGAATGTGGCGGCTAGGGGCTTTTCACAGTAACTTCGTTGAAGCCTACTTGTGGCAATAAGTGATTGTTATTACTATAGGAGCAATAGTTAAAGGCACTGTGCAGATCAGTAAACCAGAGCTCAGGCACCCCTCACCCCCACCTAATCATTGCAGTCAGTTGATTTCAGCCAGGGGAACTGATAATGGTGATGGCTGATAATCAGCGAGGGTCCCACCCTGCCGGAAAGTGCATGTCGAAACAGGAAAAGGACCCTCCTTGGCTGTGGTGCCTTCCTTGGCACACACCTCACATGTTTAGACTCAAAGAGTAAATGCCCTGGATGCAGGAGTGGTTGAGATGTCTCTGTGTTCTGCAAGAATTCAATACTTTCAGGAGAGGAGGGAAGGAAGAAAATGCACACTAACCTGAAATTTTATTCTTGAAAGCTTCGGTCCTGAGGAGATAGACAGTAATTACCTGGACTGTGAGAATATGCTCGAGCTTCAAATTAAGTAGCAAATTGCTATTAAAATGTGAGCCAGAATCTAATAAGCCCGTCTGATTGTCTACTCCTGCAGTGCTGTACCATGTGGTAAGCTTTCATTTGGAGCAGCCAGATTACTTTAAGTCATCAGTACTATTTTGTAAATTGGTCTTGTTAAGTTCAATGTGCATTACCTAACGGACCTTGAAATTCAATTGGTCTCACTAAGTTGTTTTTTAAGAAGCTAACCACGCAGCTGCTAGGCTGAATTTTCCCAAACTGGCACCAAGGAGGTCAGGCAGCTCTTATTTACTTACTCCCGGGAGGCCAACATTGATTGCTCATCTCTCTGTACCATTGAGAGGGTGACAGTGAGCTTGTGAACCACTGCAGTTGTTGGTGTGGGTACTCCCATGGTGCTGTTCGGCAGGGAGCACCAGGGTCTTGACCCAGCGCTAGTGAAGGAATGACAATATATTTCCAAGTCAGGGTGGTGTGACCTGGGGAGGTGTTACTGCCCCCAAGCATCCGCTTCTCCCACCCTTCCACCTGGCAGAGGTCGGAAGTTTGGAAAGTGAAATCCCCACCTTCTGACTCAGAGAAAAGTACTCAACCAACTGAGCCACAAATGTATCAGATCTTTAAGAGCTTTGGGCCTATATCCTCTGAAAGTTAGGACGAGCGATGATCCTAATTAAATGTATAAAATTATTATTGAGCTCAGCAGGGCGGTTGCTGGAAGAATGTTTCCTTAGCTGACAGTTTAAGCCCTAAATGGCCACACCTTGAGCTTGAGACTGAGATGATGAGAAACCCCTTCACGCAGAGGATTGTGAATCTTAAGCATTCTCTACCACAGACAGTAGCAAATGCTCTGTCGTTAAGTACATTTGAGACGGAGATGGATATTATTTTTTACACTAAAGGAATCGAGGGATATAGGGATTCTGTGGGAAAATGGAGTTGAGGTTGGAGAGCAGCCATGATCTTAGGGTGGAGCAGGCTTGGGAGGGCATTCATATTCTTTTACATTTTTAGGATGTACAGAGGACATAGATTGGGACTTGAATATTGAAGGGTATATAACATTTAGAAGGACAGGAAGCTAGGAAAAGGTGGAGCATTGGCTCTGTTAGTTAATGATGACATTAGTATTTGAGAGCGGGGTGACCTCAGTTCGGTAAACCAAGATATAGAAGCAGATGAGTAAAGATGAGCAATCATTAAGGCAGGAAGTATAGAACCCCCCCTATTGTACGTACCCGGGAGGACAAGATATAAAGGAAGCATAGTGGTTAGCACAGTTGCTTCACAGCTCCAGGGTGTCAGGTTCGATTCCCGGCTTCAGTCACTGTCTGCGTGGAGTTTGCATGTTCTCCCCGTGTCTGCGTGGGTTTCCTCCGGGTGCTACGGTTTCCTCCCACAGTCCAAAGATGTGCAGGTTAGGTTGATTGGCCATTCTAAATTTCCCTTAGAGTCCAAAAAGGTTAGGTGGGGTTACGGGGATAAAGGGGGATAGGGTGGAGGCGTCGGGTTTAAATAGGGTACTCCTTCCAAGGGCCGGTGCAGACTCGATGGGCTGAATGGCCTCCTTCTGCACTGTAAATTCTATGATAAGAGGGAAGGCAATGACCTAGTGGTATTGATGCTGACTTGTCATTCAGAGTCCCAGGATAATGCTCTGGGGAGCCGGGTTCAAATCCCACCATGGCAGATGTTGAAATTTGAATTCAATAAAAATGCAGAATTAAAAGTCTAATGATGACCATGAAACCATTGTCGATTGTTGTAAAAACCCATCTGGTTCACTTATGTCCTTTTGGGAAGGAAATCTGCCGTCCTTACCTGGTCTGGTCTACATGTGACTCCAGACCCACAACAATGTGGTTGACTCTCAAATGCCCTCTGAAATGGCCGAGGAAACCACTCGGTTCAAGGGCAATTAGGTATGGGCAACAAATGCTGGCCCAGCAACGCCCACATCTCATGAACGGAGAAATAAAAGTCAGCGGGTGCTTGTCAGAAACGTACAGCGATAATCATAGGAATTTTAATTCTATGGTCCAGCCTGAAGAATCATGCTCCTTAACCTGCTTGGCAGAATTAGAATCATTTCCCTGAACACTCCTGATCCGTTCAGCTCCATTTCTTGTTTACAACCCACCGCTGTTCTTTTCTATATATGGATATGTCTCACAGAAAAGTTGAGGTCACCCAGACAATAACACGTTGGGCTTGTTTTAGTAACTTGACCTTGTTCTTACTTAACAGCTCATTGCAGAAATTAATTAATTGCTGTTAAGTCTATAAAAGTGCTGAAACGACAAGTGGCTCATTTTCTCCTTTTCAGTTTTCTTTCTGAGTTCTATTTTAGTTATTTTCCTTTCACTGATTCTGGAACTCACTTGCTCTGAAACAATAATCAGTGCAATCAAGAATGATCGAATTCAGGACAGCACGGTGGCGCAGTGGTTAGCATTGCTGCCTCACGGCGCCGTGGTCCCAGGTTCGATCCCGACCCTGGGTCACTGTCTATGTGGAGTTTGCACATTCTCCCCGTGTTTGCGTGGGTTTCACCCCCACAACCCAAAGATGTACAGGGTAGATCAGGGGTGGGCAAACTATGGCCCGCAGGCCGCATGCGGCCCGCCAAAGGTCTTTATGCGGCCCACCAAGATCAAGTCAGAAATTATTTTTTTTTTTAAATTAAAAAAATTTTTTTTTGTTAAGGTTAATGGGCGGGGGGGGGGGGGGGTGGCTGTTGGGTTACTTACTGGTATGGGGTGGATATGTTGACTTGAGTAGGGTGATCATTGCTCGGCACAACATTGAGGGCTGAAGGGCCTGTTCTGTGCTGTACTGTTCTATGTTCTATATGAGGCACCCAGAATCATAACCGGGAGAAGTAATTATTTTACTTAATATACTATGCGGCCCTTTAAAATTGTGAATTTCTGAATGTGGCCCTTGCACGGAAAAGTTTGCCCACCCCTGGGGTAGATGGATTGGCCACGCTAAATTGCTCCTTAATTGGAAAAAACGAATTTGGTACTCTAAATTCATATTAAAAAAAGAAGGATCAAATTCAAAGGGCGCGACGCCGGGTGGGAGAATCGCGGGAGGGCCTCCCGACATTTTTCACGCCCTCCCGTTATTCTCCCCCCCCACGCCCGACCCACGCCACGAATCGCCGCTCGCAGTTTTTTACGGCGATTCTCAGAGGCCGATGGGCCGAGCAGCCGGGCCTTCACGCCCGTTTCAACACGGCAGCAAACACACCTGCTCGCCGCCGTCGTGAAGCGGGTGCCAGATGCCCATTTGGGGCATCTGGGGGCCCCATTGGCACGGCAGTACCACGGCCGTGCCAAGGGGGGCATAGGCCCGCGATCGATGCCCACCGATCGCAGGCCGTGCGTCCGTAATGGACGCACTCTTTTCCCTCCACCACCCCGCAAGATCAAGCCGCCATGTCTTGTGGGGCGGCTGAGGGAAAAGACGCTAACTGCGCATGCGTGGGTTGGCGTTGTCCAACCTACGCATGCGCGGCCGACGTCATCGGCCGTGTCAGCCAGCGTGACGCTTGACATGTGGCCTTGATGACCGTCGACAAGGCCGTGCCGCCGTGACGCACGGGGCCGCGCTCCTAGCCCCACCCGGGGGGGAGAATCGGCCCCGGAAGTGGGCGTGAAGGCTGCCGTGGGTCACGGCCTGTCCCACGGCAGCCTTTACGATTCTCCGCATTTGCGGAGAATCTCGCCCAATGAGTTTTGTTTGCAAAGTTCCTTTTCCGCTTCTGAAAGACCTTTAATTTCTCCTTCCATTCATGACTCAGGGTTTCATTTTTGTCAAAGCAGCAGATTCTTCCAAAATGGGAAATCCTGTGCACCAACCCCTTTTGTTCCAGCACAGACCCTTCCTTGCTACCGATATTTTTAAAGGTCCCAGTTGACCTACAGAATTTGCATCAATTCGGTTTAAGATTTAAGTTTGAAAAGAGCACAGGTCCGGTTAAACTGTTGTTAGGTTTCTAATATTAGATAAAACACCAATCGCACAGTCAATTCTTTGTTAGCACTAGACTATTGGTCAGAGGCTGTTGGAAGGAAACTGCCTGTATTCAAGCCCCTTGCCTGGAAAGGAGAAGATTTTAATTCAGTGTTGTTCGTGCACATCATTCTAACCCTGTGTTCAACAGTCCCTGCAGCATAACTGCAGCAGATATTAGATTACGTTTGCACCTGCATAACACTGAGTTTCCTTGGCTATTCCACAAAATACTCACCATAACACCATGGAAATGGCTTGCACGGACGTTAGGGAGCTGAGTACATTCGAGTCCTACCTCAATTTCCATTTCTAGCTGACATTGTAAGTGAAATAATCTTTGTCCATTTCTTTTGATGTCATGTCACGACAGAGTGGATGGAGATGGGACCCAAGACTGCCTGTGTTTGTTCTTGTTTCCCTATCTATGTGGCGTCACGGCATAATCCTGGGAGCTGGTATGCCAAGGAAGATGATCCTTAGGGTAAACGTTGGGAAAGGGGCAATACGAGGGACTGAGGCTCCAAGCCAGGGAGTATCCAGGACACATTCCGATAAATCAATGCTTTCCGGATTGGACCCCTTACGTAGCAGGATGAAGGAAATCCTTGGGGAAGGGATTGTACCTTCCTGCTCTCATCCCTTCCTGGACGGTTGGCAAATGTTTGTGTCTGTGCCACATGGGGGACAAGTAGGTATCTGAGATGTGTCTGCAGAGGTCTGGGCTCTTGCATTTGCTGCTCTCCCAATGCCAATGCAAATTACAGCAGGGTCAGAGATGGAGGGCATTGAAGAGTGATATCTTGGCATTAATGTTGGGATTATAGTCATCAGCTCTCCACTCTAGACATTTCTGCAAGATGTTATGCATTCTAAACATGTGTTTACTGTATTATGGAACAACCAATGGCAAATACACAGCCTCCCTACTCAACTGTACTTACAAAGAACCAACAGTTTTTCCAAGGGTTTTAATGCTATTGCCCAATCTAAGGCGTACAAGTGCCTTATCTGTCTGACTGTAATAGCATGATATTGTCATGAGGTGTCAAAGGTGATAAATTAGCGAGTGCAAAGAGCAATAATGATGTCTCTACTCTGTGTGCCGTTTAGGAAATGGTAATGGACATCCCATTTGATGATGGAGAGCATTAGGTAAACAAGAGGGAACAAGGTGGGGAGGTTGGATTTGGAGTGACCTCAGAGAAACAGACTTTGCTCAGCAGCAGTGTGTGAAAGGCGAATTTTTATAAAGCCTTCTTCCTAAATTTTAAATCTCAACATCCTCATAAAACACTTGTCCAAATTCAGCTCTGCATGACGAGGCAGAAAACACAATTGAAAGGCTTCGTCAAAAGCCTGTGGCTGTTAATAGCCAAAGTAATGTCAGAGACCTTTGAGAAAATGTTGCACTGCTCTTCCTGACTCCTTGAATAAACTTGTCATCTACTCAAATCCAGTTATATACAGCTCTTTTGCTGCAGCAGCCAGTTGGGTTCAACCTTTGAAATTCTGAAGCTGAGAAAATGATCCCTCGGTTGGGGAAATATATAGCTTGGGGTCAAAACCCAGGAGACGTTATCAGCCACTGAGATGAGGAGGTAATTTCTTCATTCAAAGGATTGTGAATCTTTGGAATTCTTTCCCCCAGAGAGTTCCGGATGCTCAGTTGTTGAGTATATTCGAGAATGAGATCGATACATTTTGGGGCACAAAGGGAATTAAGGGATATGTGCAGAGTGCGGGTAGTGGTGTTGAAGTACGAGGCCACCATGGCCTTGTTGAATGACTGGCTCAAAGGACTAGATGACCGACTCCTGCTCCCATTTGTTATAATATCCTCCCAATAGGATGGACCAGCAACTCAGGCTTGGAGTTAAGATGGCAGAGTTCCCTCCAGAGTTAGGTCCCCAAAATCCTTCTGGTTGCTCGGACACTGTTGATATGGAGGAACACTGAATGATGAAATTGTGTGCTCCCACATGTATCAAAGGAATGGGGTCTCATAAATATGCTACTTACGAAAAACAGTATTCACTGTTTCCTTTTGAAGTGCTTACCTTCTGGAGGAATTGAAGAGAATAACCTTTGATGATCTGAGCTGAGGGGCTGGATTCTCCAATTTTGGGGCTATGTCCAAAGGATCTGTGGTGTTTTACATGGGGAAAATCGGTGAGTCCCCAACACCAATCCTCTGACCGGTGAGGGGCTAGCAGTCGTGCCACGTAAAACGCATCATGGCCTTCCTGATATAAACACCTGGAGAATTGCTGGGTCCATGGCCATGCGTGCGCATGGCGATGACCTGCAGCTTCGCGCAGTACAACATGGCGCCGGCTCTGCGCAGACCCAACGTGCCAAATAGTGCGCCCCTGGGCACCCCCTCGACACCCCCGGCCACCCTCCACCAGTCCCCCAGCCCTCGCCGATGTTCCCCCCCGACTAGCAGCACAGCTCTTGCCTGACTGTTGGTGGCGCTGAACTCATTCCGCAGCCGCCACGCCGGTTTCCCGACTGCTGAGACCATGGGTCAACCACGCGGTTAGGAACTCGGCCCATCGGGGGCGGAGCATCGGGGGAGGGCCTTTAGGTAACGACCGAAGGCCGTCCCAACAGCCTGCGGCGCACCCCTCGCTGACCCATGTTGGAGGGGGTGGAGCATCCGAAAACAGGCCCTATCGTAAACAGGGATTCTCTGCCCGATCGCCGATACGGGAACAGCACCGGGAATGGAGAATCCCGCCACGAGATCTTTACCGCACTAATTCGAAGTTTTTTAAAACCTAGTGAGCACATTGGAAATAGGAGAAATTGAAGGATAAAAGCAAAATGCTACAGATGCTAGAAGCCTGAAACCAAAACAGAAAATGCTGGAGAAAGTTAGCAGGCCTGGCAGCATCTGCAAAGAGAGAAATGGAGTTAATGTTGTTCTTCGGAGGGAAGGAGAGGATGCCTGTAAGGTTAACATCCAAGGAATGAATTTTAAAAAGTGCCTCAGCCTCCATCCCTTGTCACAGTCAATAGAGTTTGACAGCACAGCAAGAGGGCCTTCACCCATCCTGTCTGTGCCGGCCATCAAGCAAAGTTCTAAGTTGGTCGATATTTCCTCATTTCTCAGCCTCCCACATTTTGCAATTGCCCCGCTGCCTCTCTTAAATGGTGCATTTGCTGCTGGGGAGATTCTCTGGCCTGTTAAAAAAAAATTCATGAAATATTACACACAGGAAGGAGTTAAATGTTGGTCTGTGGCAATTGTAACTTTGCATGCAAAACAGGTCCTTGACATTCTGGGCATCAATAAAGTTGATTTTATTTGACAATTTATCCAGCGTCCGATACAATTCAAATTCCCCAACACACGCAGATCTCGACTCAGCACCATAAAATATTATTCCGATAATCACTGTGAATGTTCATATCTGAGATTAATGTTCATATATATTCATGAGGAATAGTGATATCTGTACTATTTAAATAGGTTTAAGAGGACATGGGAGATTATTTTCATTTTTATAAATTATTCTACAACCAATAAACACCTGACTATCTTCTGTTTGTCCAATTGAGGAGACTGAACTTCTGTCTGTCACCTGACAGTCACTGTGCTAAAACGGGTTTCCTGACCAACATAGAGGGTGGCCGGGCGCAGGGTGAAGGGGGGGGGCTGTGTGTGGGGGGGGGGGGGGGGGGGGGGGGGTGGCTGGTGTGTGTGGCGGGGGGGGGGGGGGGGGGCTGTGGGTCTGCCCGCCGGAAACCGGATTCCCGATCGGCTGGAGAATCCCGCCTTGAGGCAAAATTGGGATTTGCAGCTGCAATTTAAGTAGGCATTAAAGCTTAAATATGTTTGCACGAGAGTT
Source organism: Scyliorhinus canicula (assembly GCF_902713615.1). Lineage (NCBI taxonomy): Eukaryota > Metazoa > Chordata > Chondrichthyes > Carcharhiniformes > Scyliorhinidae > Scyliorhinus > Scyliorhinus canicula. Next base: position 98,128,318 of record NC_052164.1, on the reverse strand, counting down.
GTTATCATAAAGTTCCATATTTTTCAAAAGAAGGAACAGGTCCTGAGATGGGCTGAAGGATCATCGTGGTTACAAATGGGAAGGGCATGCCATCAGGATGTATCAGGTTGTTGGAGCAAAGTTGACGAGGGAGCAAGCAGTGGTTAATAAAGCTAAGGCTGCTCTACGTGAGAAGGGAGTTTGAGTTGGGATGGTGTACCCAGTGAGGCTCAGAGTGACTTTTGAGTCAAGAGACTATTTTCTTGATACGCCGGCAGGTGCAGAGGCTTTTTTTAAAAAAAAACATGGGCTGGGTGCAAGTTCATCGGGGTTTGTGAGATATTTGGATGTTGGGGGTGGTATGTGGGTGTGGGGAGTGGTTGGGAGTGTTTGTGTGTGTCTGCATCTCTTTGTTCTTGGGTAAGTTGATGGTTTGACAGGTTAGAATTGGGCAAGGCATTCAAAGTTATGGGGAGGTTCTGTTCTTTGTGTTGTAATTGAACTGGAATGGGTTAATTTAAGCCCAGATTGCTAGATCCTTCAGAAATGGCTTTATATTAGGGACCCAGTTTCCACCATGGATGAGATAATGAAGCTATTTAGGAGGTTTGACTCCTTCTTTGGGTATACGTTGAAACTGGAGAAGAGCAAATACGTGCCAGTTAACCCCGTGGGGGAGGGGAGTCAATATGGGGGTGTAAGCTTTTTGATTTGCTGTCAGAAACATTTCAATTCCCTGTTAGCAGATGACTCAGATTCTTCCAGATCCCTGATTTTTTGCAGAAGACTGTTCCCTCTTTTCTCCTGTCACTACCGTCCCCCCTTTTGAAGATGATTTTATCTTTGGCCGGGTTTGGTGGGGGAGTATTTTGGGGTTTATGGTCAGATCGTATCAGCGGAGTCGGCTCCATTGGATGAGGTGGAGATAATGTGGGAGGGTGAACTGGGGGCTATTCTGGGTGAGGAGGTGTGGAGCGAGGCTCTTCGTAGAGTCAACTCCACATCCTCCTTTGTTCAGCTTAGTTTGATCCAGGTCAAGGTGGTGCACTGGGCTCACCTGACCAAGGAAAGGATGAGTGTTTTTTTTCCAGGGGACAACAGGTACGAGCGATGTTCTCGGGGGCTGGCAAATTGTACTCAAATGTTCTGGTCATGTCCCAGGTTGTTCAGCTTTCGGGTCTCTTTCTTTAACACCATGTCAGAGATTCCTCATGTCGAGCTGGAGCCTTGTCCGCCGGTGGCCATTTTCGGGGTCTCGGACTCGCCGCTGCTGCAGACGGGGGTGAAGGCGATGTCCTCACCTTTGCCTCGTTAATAGCCCGGAGGCAAGTTCTGTTTGGGTGGAGATCTCCTACTCCGCCCAGTGCTTCGGCCTGGTAGGGTGAACTCATCAAGTTTTTGCATTTGGAGAAGGTCAAGTACACCGTTAGGGGGTTAATAGAAGGAGTCTATCCAGGGTGGCTGCCTTTCATTTCCTTTTTCAAGGAGTTAGTCCTTCGGTTATTAAGGTGGTTTTTGTTTTAGTTCACGGGGAGGGTGGGGGGGTGGGGGGGGGGGGGTGCGGGGGGGGTGGGGGGGGAAGAAATTAGATGTGTTGATCGCTGATTGTAATCCTTATATTATAATATTATGTTGCTTTTATCTTTTGAAAAAACCTTTCATAAAAATATTGTTTAAAGAAAAGCAGCATCACCACCAAACTCCCCTCCAATCTCACACCACCTTCTCTTGGACTTACATCTACCTTTCCTTCATTGTTACTGGGTCAAGACTCCAACAGGGCTATGCAAACACCTTCACCACAGAGGTTGCAGCCGTTCAAGAAAAAAAGCCCAGCACCACCTTTTCAACGGCATGGAGATAAAATAGTTATTTGTTTATTGATTGTGTTTAGTTGTATGTAGGTGATGGGAAAGGCAATATTACAATAATCATGGGGGACTTCAATATGCAGGTGGACTGGGAAAATCAGGTTGGTAGTGGTTCCCAAGAAATGGAATTTGTGGAATGTCTAAGATGGTTTTTTGGAGCAGCTTGCGACAGAGCTTACTAGGGAACAGGCAATTCTAGATTTGGTGATGTGTAATGAGGCAGACTTGATGAGGGAACTTATGGTGAAGGAACCCTCAGGGAGCAGTGACAACAATATGATAGGATTTACCCTGCAGTTTGAGAGGGAGAAGCTGCAATCAGATGTAACAGTATTATAATTAAATAAGGGTAACGACAAAGACATGAGGGAGGAGCTGGCCAGAGTTGATTGGAGAAGGAGCCGAGCAGGGAAGACAGTGGAACAGCAATGGCAGGAGTTTTTGGGGGTTATTAGGGAGGCACAACAGAAATTTATCACAAGGAGGAGGAAACTCGAGAAATGCTCGGGGAGGACAAGGCATTCATGGCTGACGAGGGATGTCAAGGACAACATAAAGGCTAAGGAAAAAGCATACAAAGTGGCGAGAATTAGTGGGAAGCCAGAAGATTGGGAAGCCTTTAAAAGCGAGCAGAGGACAACTAAAAAAGCAATAAGGGGGGAGAAGATGAAGTACGAGTGCAAGCTAGCTAGTAATATAAAGGAAGATAGGAAGAGGTTTTTTTCAATACATAAAAGGTAAGAGAGAGGCAAAAATAGACATTGGACCACTAGAAAATGTGGCTGGAAAAGTAATAATAGGAAACAAAGAAATGGCAGACAAACTGAATAGTTACTTTGCATCAGTCTTCATGGTGGAAGACACCAGTGGGATGCCAGAGCTCCAGGAGAACCAGGGGGCAGAGGTGAGTGCAGTGACCATTACTAAGGAGAAGGTCTGGGGAAATTGAAAGGTCTGTAGGTGGATAAGTCACCTGGACCGGATGGACTACACCCCTGGGTCCTAAAAGAGCCAGCTGAGGAAATTGTGGAGGCATTGGTGGTGATCTTTCAGGAATCACCGGAGGCAGGAAGGGTCCCAGAGGACTGGAAGGTGGCTAATTTAACACCACTGTTTAAGAAGGGAGGGAGGCAGAAGACGGGAAATTATAGGCCGGTTAGCCTGACTTTGGTCATTGGTAAGATTTTAGAGTCTGTTATTAAAGATGAGATCGCGAAGCACTTGGAAGTGCATGGTAAAATAGGACTGAGTCAGCATGGCTTTGTCAAAGGGAGGTTGTGTCTAACAAATCTGTTAGAGTTCTTTGAGGAGGTAAGAAGCAAGTTAGACAAAGGAGAATCAGTGGACGTGATTTATTTAGATTTCCAGAAGGCCTTTGACAAGGTGCCGCATTGGAGAATGTAAAATAAGTTAAAAACCCATGGTATTAAGGGTAAGATCCTGGGCTGAATAGAGGATTGGCTGACTGGCAGAAGGCAAAGAACGGGGATAAAGGTGTCTTTTTCAGGATGGCAGCCGGTGACTAGTGGTGTGCCTCAGGGGTCTGTGCTGGGACCACAACTTTTTCAATATACATTAATGATCTGGAAGAAGGAACTGAAGGCACTGTTGCTAGGTTTGCAGATGATACAAAGATCTGTAGAGGGACAGGTAGTATTGAGAAAGCAAGGGGGCTGCAGAAGGACTTGGGCAAGACAGGAGAGTGGACAATGAAATACAATGTGGAAAAGTGTGAGGTTATGCACTTTGAAAGGAGGAATCTAGGCATAGACTATTTTCTAAATGGGGAAATGCTTTGGAAAGCAGAAGCACCAAGGGACTTGGGAGTCCTTGTTCACAATTCTCCGAAGGTTAATGTGGAGGTTCAGTCGGCAGTTAAGAAGGCAAATTCAATGTTAGCATTCATGTCGAGAGGGCTAGAATACAAGACCAGGGATGTACTTCTGAGGCTGTATAAGGCTCTGGTCAGACCCCATTTGGCGTATTGTGAGCAGTTTTGGGCCCCATATCTAAGGAAGGATGTGCTGGCCTTGAAAAGGGTCCAGACGAGATTCACGAGAATGATCCCTGGAATAAAGAACTAGTCGTATGAGGAACATTTGAGGACTCTGGGTCTGTACTCAGAGTTTAGAAGGATGAGAGGGGATGTTATTGAAACTTACAGGATACTGCGAGGCCTGGATAGAGTGGACGTGGAGAGGATGTTTCTACTTGTAGGAAAAACTAGAACCAGAGGACACCATCTCAGATTAAAGGAACGATCCTTTAAAACAAAGATGAGGAGGAACCAGACGGTGGTGAATCTGTAGAACTTTTTGCCGCAGAAGGCTGTGGAGGCCAATTCACTGAGTGTCTTTAAGACAGAGATAGATAGGCTCTTGATTAATAAGGGGATCAGGGGTTATGGGGAGAAGGCAGGAGAATGGGGATGAGAAAATATCAGCCATGATTGAATGGCCGAGCAGACTCGATGGGCCAAGTGGCTTAATTCTGCTCCTATGTCTTATAGTCTTATGGACATTAACTGGGATTTCACTTGAACACAAATAAAGAGACGCTCATTGAAACCACAGGTTGGTTAAGGTAGGAGGTATATGCTTTTAATGTTTCAATCTGTAAATAAATGTTCGACTAAGTAAAGATTGGGTTTATTGCTATCCTTTGCTCACTGGCGTTCCGGAACAAAAGCCATAAATGATGCCCACATCCTGAAAATGAATATTCGAAAACTGAAGATGCAGATTCATTGAGCACTTCTGTTATCTGACAATTGCACTCGGTATTGAAACAAGTGGAAAAACATACTTTTGAATTAGAAATTGGGTTCTGTGAAGGTTAATATATGGCTACTTAGTACAATGGTGCCAAATCGGTCATTCTTCAATGATAATTGGGGCATCACGGTAGCATTGTGGCTAGCACAATGGCTTCACAGCTCCAGGGTCCCAGGTTCGATTCCGGCTTGGGTCACTGTCTGTGTGGAGTCTGCACATCCTCGCCGCGTGTGCGTGGGTTTCCTCCGGGTGCTCCGGTTTCCTCCCACAGTCCAAAGATGTGCAGGTTAGGTGGATTGGCCATGATAAATTGCCCTTAGTGTCCAAAATTGCCCTTAGTGTTGGGTGGGGTTACTGGGTTATTGGGATAGGGGGAAGTGTTGACCTTGGGTAGGGTGGTCTTTCCAAGAGCCGGTGCAGACTCGATGGGCCGAATGGCCTCCTTCTGCACTGTAAATTCTATGATAATAGTGGTGTTAACCCATTTATAATGAAATTACTTATAAATAGTTATATCCCTATAAAATGAGAAGCCATGTTAAGGAATTTACAGTCTGTAATTTGATCAAGTTTTAAATAAATTTTCCAAGGAATATTGCCAATAGATTAATTCAAAGTTACAATATCAAACACTTTTCTTGAAGAAGTTTAATTTTAGACATTTTTAAAAACTGTTTGTGCCCTATTGTGTGGGACATTGCAGTTTGAGCATATTGGAACATTCAAGCCACCCCAGTGTCAGCATCAATATAATCTTGTTCAGTTGTCTTACAATGAGATGAGGAAGAAATCTCTCGCCAATCTCCCCCAACGACACACATCAGCCACAAGCTCTAAACTTCTAAAGAACAATTACCAGGCTGACATTCTTTGTCATTTTCAACATCAACCTGTCCAAGTACAATAATCAATAGCGCCAGATGAGGAAAGAAATGTTCGCAGGAACGGAATCAAAAATAGCCAAGTATATTGTGCATATGCATACCCCACATCTGATTATGTAGAAGGAATTTAGTTCCTCCATTCTGCATTGAATTACCATTTCAGAACAAAGGTGCCAGTCCAGTGCCCCAATCCACTGCAATATGTAGTTGCTTCAAAAGGGCAAACATTAGCCTCAATTTTACCCTTCCCCATGGGTGGGAGGGGATCAAAATATCATGATCAACCCAACCTACTCGTCCTTCTACATTCTACTGTTGCCAATTCGCACCGGAGACACCAATAATGTTGCTCTTTTTAACCGGATACTGATATGAAAAGAAAATGAAATGAAAATCGCTTATTGTCACGAGTAGGCTTCAATGGTTACTGTGAAAAGCCCCTAGTCACCACATTCCGGCGCCTGTCCGGGGAGGCTGGTATGGGAATCGAACCGTGCTGCTGGCCTGCTTGGTCTGCTTTAAAAGCCAGCGATTTAGCCTTGTGAGCTAAACAAGTTATTAATGATGAACCAGTTATTAATGATGATCTTGCTTTTCAGAGTCGCCAGGTATCAAATTATACCACTACAAGGCTTTACTGGATATCGATCAAAGACCCAACAACCAGTTAGTTAGTTCAAGTTCAATGAAAGTTTATTTACACAAAAGAACTACTTCGACATGCAACATAAAACAATACAAGCTAAATTACACCTAACACTACAACAACCTGTACTTAACTTCAAGCACCCGGCTTTATGCAGAGGAACAAGGCCTTTGTTCGGATCTTGCATGGCTGGGTCTGGAGAAGTGACTTGGTTTCTGCTGGGCTCAGTAGCGATCGTTGGTCTTGAATTTGTCTTCTGGTCGTAATGCTGCACTTGGTTTAGACGTAGGTCGGGGCCAAGAGAGACTGAACGCATGGCAGTGTCTCTCTTTATCCTTCTGGGGTTTTGCGCTCTTTTGGGCGGTCCTTAGCTTTGGACCCAATAATTCGGCAGGCTTCGATTACTGCCTTCGATTGTGGCCAATAAAGGGGCAGGTGCCTTGATGGCGGGGCGTGTCCTGAGCAGTCATTGACCTTGGCTTTTTGGGCTCCCTGAGCAAAGGGAGTGGCGCCGATCAGTTTGTTTCTGTGCCTGTTAGCTGAGTACAAGTCTTTTGTTCTGGGGAAATGGGCCATTTGAATGCAAAGTTGGCTGGGGGTTTCGAAAGCGTCTAGTTATCTGAGTTGCCAATAGCTCTGAGCGTCTGAGTCCTGGGTTGACCATATTTCCCATGGTCCTTTGCAGGAGGTCATATTTCCCGGGATACCTTTGTAAGTGGCCATCCCAGACGGCTACACTACCTTCTACATTGTGACAAAACGTTTGTCGTTCTGTACTTCCCCGGAGTGGAGAAACTATGACATCGTCTTCGCAGCCTTCAACACATCATCGATGAAGACGAACATCTTGCCAAGGTCATCCCCACACCCCCACTACTTGCCTTCAAACAACCGCGCAACTTCAAACAGACCATTGTTTGCAGCAAACTACCCAGCCTTCAGAACAGTGACCACGACACCACACAACCCTGCCATGGCAATCTCTGCAAGACGTGCCAGACCATCGACATGAGTACCACCATTACACGTGAGAACACCACCCACCAGGTACGTGGTACATACTTGTGTGACTTGGCCAACGCTGTCTACCTCATACGCTGCAGGAAAGGATGTCCCGAGGTGTGGTACATTGGTGAGACCATGCAGACACTGCGACAACGGAAGAACGGACATCACGCGACAATTGCCAGGCAGAAATGTTCCCTTCCAGTCGGTGAACCCTTCAGCAGTTAAGGGCATTCAGCCTCTGATCTTTGGATAAGCGTTCTCCAAGGCGGCCTAAAGGACGAGCGAAAACACAGAATCGGCGAGCAGAAACTTATAGCCAAGGTCTGCACACATGGGTACGGCCTCAACCGGGACCTTGGATTCATGTCACATTACATTCAGCCCCCACCATCTGGCCTGGGCTTGCAAAATCCTACCAACTATCCTGGCTTGAGACAATTCACACCTTTTTAACCTATGATTGTCCCTCTCTCCAGTTGCTCTGTCTGGACCTGTAAATACTTAATTACCTGCAAAGACTTGCATTCAAAGTATCATCTTGCATCATTGACTTTTGTCTGTATATATGTTTCTGAAACCACCTCTTCATTCATCTGAAGAAGGAGCTGTGCTCTGAAAGTTAGTGATTCAAAACAAACCTGTTGGACTTTAACCTGGTGTTGTAAGACGTCTTACCGTGCCTACCCCAGTCCAACGCCGGCATCTCCACATCATTGTGACAAACAGCAGTCAGACCCTCAGTAAGGCATTGCAAACTAGCAGCCTGATGATATCAACAGGGCTGTGAGCTAACTTTAACTGGAAGTAAGGGTTAAAGCCCAGCTATTAGCTTTCTGCGTGCTGATTGCAACTTCCAAAAGGTAAGTATGAAGGATTTGTTCTTTTTGCACTTCCTATAGGCTAATAGGGGAAGGAATGTTTCTTTACTCAGGTAGAAGAAGAAAGTCTTAGGTCTCCATGAGCTCCGAACATGACCTTGTTCTGCTCACTGTTCTGAGTTTCTCATCTCTCCTTGACCCTGATCTCCAGTCTGTCTTCTCCTCCCCTTCCAGTTGTGTGCCTGGAGCTGATGTTCTCTTCTGACCATTGGGAGGCATCCCCAATCTGGCCTCCAGCCTCCAGTGTTCCTCTCTCCTGCTGGCAGGGCTGTGCATGTGGCTGGGTTGGAAGCAACCCGACCCAACAGTACTCTAATGAGGTCCCAGGTCATATGTTGGTTCCATTGTTGTTCACGCCCTTGTCAGCCACCGTTAATTTCATCGTCAGTAAAGTTCCCCGATTACTGGGAAAGGAATGGGCGGAAATCGCCAAAATGCAGCTGGCCCATTTCTCAGACCCGGCTTGCCAATTCTCCCTTTAAACTGGAGTTCCCGTTGGACTCTGGTACAGGCCTCATTATCAATGATGTACAACGAGTCCCAATGGAACTTTAACCCAGCACTGTGCAGGCTTGCTGTCAAGTTTGCTTGAGCAGACACTCGAAGGTAGATTTTTTAAAATTCCTGCACGGGAGCGAAGGAATAGATCAAGTGACCTCCTCACTGTGCCTCTGACAAAGACTCAAGCTCGGGGCAGCCAAGTTAAAATCAGCCACACTGTGAACATAACCCATTTCTTTGAACGCACCAAGACTGATTAAATCCACTTCTTCAAGACAAATATTTTTAGAGTGATTCGCACAGCTAATGTTTGTCACTTCCAGCTTGTGTTGCTCTTGGAGTGTGTCAGATTCTCACCTCTGCTCAAGTCCCGATAAACAGTCCAGCAGAACTTTCTACAGAATAAAAGTGCAGCAAGAAGAATTCTGCAGAGTTGAACTGGTTCATTATTTCACTTCTTTTCTCCTCAGGTTTTAGTGAACCTGCTGAAGAAATGCATAAACATCAGTATCTGTACCAAGGACTGTAGCGAGATCCTGATCTCTCTCCATTCATTTCGCTGCAGATTACTGAATTGACATTGAAGTCTCCAGTCAAATGTGAAATTAAGAGGCAGGTGCAGTAATACTACTCTCTCGTTAATAACAAAGCCCTTCTGAACCTCGCAAAAAATTCATATAAATTGGAAGAAGAAACATCAGTTGGAGAAAAAGAGGGGCCTCACGGTAGCATGGTGGTTAGCATCAATGCTTCACAGCTCCAGGGTCCCAGGTTCGATTCCCGGCTGGGCCACTGTCTGTGTGGAGTCTTCACGTCCTCCCTGTGTGTGCGTGGGTTTCCTCCGGGTGCTCCGGTTTCCTCCCACAGTCCAAAGATGTGCGGGTTAGGTGGATTGGCCATGCTAAATTGCCCGTAGTGTAAGGTTAATGGGGGGATTGTTGGGTTACGGGTATACGGGTTACGTGGGTTTAAGTAGGGTGATCATTGCTCGGCACAACATCGAGGGCCGAAGGGCCTGTTCTGTGCTGTACTGTTCTATGTTCTATGTTCTATGTATTTACAATCAAAAGAGAAATGCTGGAAAATCTCAGCAGGTCTGGCAGCACATGTAGGGAGAGAAAAGAGCTAACGTTTCGAGTCCAATGACTCTTTGTCAAAGCTAAAAGGCAGAGAAAGTGGGAGATATTTACACTGTAGGGTGAGGGAATGAAAGATGAGTCATAGCCACAGAAACCAAGGGGAAAGAGCGCTGACGGCAGTCCCCAGAGAGAACAAAAGGTGTGAAAGGCCAAACAGCAGAGAAACTAAAATCAGAGGGTAAGCTGTGACAGATGTAGATGTGGGGGGAGGGGGGACATGGTAGGAGAGAGGGAAAATGAGAAAAAGGGAGGAAGGGGGAAGCAAAGGGGAGAAAAGGTAAGGAAAGGGGGATAGGGGCTGGTTTAGCAGAGGGCTAAATCACTGGCTTTGAAAGCAGACCAAGGCAGGCCAGCAGCACGGTTCAATTCCCGTACCAGCCTCCCTGAACAGGTGCTGGAATGTGGCGACTAGGGGCTTTTCACAGTAACTTCATTTTGAAGCTTACTTGTGACAATAAGTGATTTTCATTATTTCATTTCATTTTAAGATAGGGGTACAGAGTGGGGGGGGATATATATAAAGAAAGACAAGAAACAAAATAAAAGGTAAAAGACAGTTAAAATGAAATGGAATTAAATAAAAGGGGTCGAGGTGGGGTAGAGCTAATCATGAACATCGGAAGCTGTTGAATTCAATGTTGAGACCGGAAGGCTGTAACGTGCCTAACCAGAAGATGAGATGTTGTTCCTCCAGTTTGCGTTGAGCTTCACTGGAACATTGCAGCAGGCAAAGGACAGACATGCTGGCATGGGAGCAGGGTCTTGTGTTAAAATGGCAAGCAACGGGAAGGTCAGGGTCCCGAATGCACAGAGACCGAAGGTGCTCAGCACGTATTTATGTGGTGTCCAGCATAACCACACCCATAGTGCTTTTCACCCAATTAATTGAAATGCACTAACTGTTGCAACTTAGAAAATGCAGCAGCCAATTTGTGCAGGGCAAGATCCCACAAACAGCAATGTTATAAATGAACAGATAATCTCTTTGAGTGGTATTGGATGGAGAGACTAAGAGTGAACGGCCCTCTCTCCTTCGAAGTATTGACTTTTGTTTTGACATTATTCACCTGTCATCAAGATTCACTTTTCCCCCTGGCAGCGCACCGCTGATCTGGAGAATCCCACCCACTGATCTTTTCCGTAAACCAGATGATGCGGTTCAGGAATATCGGGCAAAATTTTCCCCTACCCGGCGGGGCGGGGGTCCTTTAGGGGCTAGGCCCGCGTCGGAGTGGCTCCCGCTCCGCCGACTGCCTTTGGCACCAGGCCGCCTGGCGTCGGGGCTGGCCGAAAGGCCTTCGCCAGTCGGCATGAGTCCGCGCATGCGCCGGAGCGTCAGCGCCGCTGACGTCACCAACAGCGCATGCGCGGTGGAGGGGGTTTCTTCCGCCTCCGCCATGGTGGAGGCCGTGGCGGCGGCGGAAGAAAAGGAGTGCCCCATGGCACAGGCCCGCCCGGCGATCGGTGGGTCCCGATCGCGGGCCAGGCTACCGTGGGGGCACCCCCCGGGGTCCGATAGCCCCGCGCCCCCCCCGGGCCCGCTTGCGCAGCCAATCCTGCCAGCACAGAGATGGTTTAAACCACGTCGGTGGAAGAGGCCTGACAGCGGCGGGACTTCGGCCCATCGCGGGCCGGAGAATCGCCGCGGGGGGCATGCCAATCGGTGGGACGGGATTCCCGCTCCCGCCGATTCCCGGGTGGCGGAGAATTCCGGCCACGGTGGGGGCAGGATTTACGCCGGCTCTGAGCGATTCCCCGATTCTGCGGGGGGTTGGAGAATTCCGCTCCATGTTTAGAGCCCAGGAGCCTGACTGGACCATTTGGGGCTTTGGGCCTGATCCGCATTTCAATACGATAATGGATAACCTGGTTGTGGTCACAATTCCACCTTCCTGCCTGTCTTCCTCAACCTTTGACTCTCTTGCCTATCAAAATTCCGACAGCCTTGAATAAATTCAATGATCCAGACTCCACTGCTCTTGGGGGGGGGGGGGGGGGGGGGGGGGGGGGATTCCACAGACCAATGATCCTCGAGGAGAAAACAATGTTCCTAATTTCCATCTTAAATGGAGACCTAGTTCTTAAACTGTGCTCACTCCGGTCAATGGAGAATCAGCAGATCGGCGTTGGTGCGATGTCGTGCGATTCATGCCCAGCCCAGCGATTCTCCAGCCCGGCATGGCTTGGGAGAATCCCACCCAGTATTCCAGATCTGGTCTGGCCAAGGCCCTGTATAGCTGCTGTAAAACCTCTCTACTTTTATATTCCACTCTCCTTGCAATAAATAGCATTGCCATCGCTGAATCCCCCACAATCAACATCCTGGGCGTTACCTTTGATCAGAAACTGAACTGGACTAACCGTATTAATACTGTAGCAGGTCTAAGGTGAGGAATTCCATGGTGTGAAACGCACCTCCTGACCCCCCCAAAGCCTGTCTATCATCGACAAGCCGCATGTGAAGGGTGTAATGGAATACTCTCCACTTGTCTGGATGAGTGCATCTCCAACACACTTAAGAAGTTCAACATCATCCAGCCCGCTTAATTGCTTCCCCTTCCACAAGGGTGGCAGCTGTTTGAACCATCTCCAAGATGCACCGCAGGATCTCTCCAAAGGTGCTTAAGCAGCACATTCCAAATCCACGAATGCTACCATCTAGAAGGACATGAGCAGCAGATACCTGGGAACTCTGCCAACTGAAGGTTCCCCTCCAAGTCACTCACCACACTGACTTAGAAATACATCGATCGCCGGTCCTTCACTGTCACTGGGGTAACATCCTGGAATCCCTCTTGAACAGCACAGTGGGTGTACCTACACCTTATGGACTATGATGTGGAGATACCGGCTTCGGACTGGGGTGAGCACAGTAAGAAGTCCGGGTTTCACCTGAGGAAGGAGCAGTGCTCCGAAAGCTAGTGTTTGTAACAAACCTGTTGGACTTTAACCTGGTGTTGTAAGACTTCTTACTGACCTCGTGGACTGGCAGCGGTTCAAGAAGACAGGTCGCCTCCACCTTCTGAAGGACAGCTAGGTGTGGGCAATAAATGCTGGCCTAACCAGCGATACCCACATTCCATCAATTAATTTTTCAAAAAACAACATTCCATTTGCCGTCTTGATCACTTGCTGAACCGGCGCACTAACTTTTTCTGATTCATGTAACAGATTAATTAGATCCTTCTGTAAACGTGCCAAGAAGGCATTGGATGATTTTTTGAATAGAAACAACATGCAAATTGCCCATCGCCAAAGCAACCAAAGGGTGGCTGGCACATACATTGGTCTGTCAGGTTCGAATAGAGGTAAGGAGCAGAAAACTCCATAGATATTTGAATTGGTAAATGCATCAATGGGTGTATTGTCATGGCAACAGCATAATTCCAAGTTTGATTCAAAATTTGACCAATTTCTGCTAATATTCCAAACGGCAAAGGAGGCAGGAACCAGGCAGAGTTCAAACTGCTGTATTCTCTCCAGTGATCACCCAGCCTTGCTGGAATTTGAGCATTCGTGGTGAGGGCAAATTGGGTGTGTTTGCAATGACCCCGATTGGTGGAACAAGTCTGTAAATTGTAGGCCGGAGGGGAAAGGGCTGGGGAACTGAACTAACTAATTCACCTTTGCAAAGAGCTGGATGGCCTCTTTCTGTGCTTTAACCGTCTCACGATGCAAATTGAATGGTCGAACAAGCTTGATGGGCTAAATGGACTGCACCCGTTCCGATGTTCCCAGCAACAATAACCCAAAAGCAATTATTATTCATGGAAGGTTGGTCACTTGGGGTATTAGAACAGAGGAACTAGGAGCAGGACTGGGCCATTCAGCCCCTGGAGCCTGTTCCGCCATTCAATATGATCATGGCTGATCTCATCTCGGACTCAACTCTACTTTCCTACCCTTTCACCATAACCCTTCAACCCATTACTGATTAAAACTCTGCCTGTCTGCTACTTAAACTTACTGAAAATCCCGGCACCTGCTACACTCTGTGGTAATGAATTCCACAGATTCACGACCCTTTGAGAGGAGTAGGGCGCGATTCTCCGCCCCCCACGCTGGGTGGGAGAATAGCGGGAGGGCCTCCCGACATTTTTCATGCCCCCCTGCTCTTCTCCCCACCCCCAGCCACGCCCGACCCACGCCACGAATCGCCGCTCGCCGTTTTTAATGGCGAACGGCGATTCTCCGAGGCTGATGGGCCGAGCGGCTGGGCCTTCACGCCCGTTTCAACATGGCAGTAAACACACCTGCTCGCTGCCATCGTGAAATGGGTGCCAGATGCCCGTTTGGGGCATCTGGGGGCCCGATTGGCGCGGCAGTACCACGGCCGTGCCAAGGGGGCCGTGCGTCCGTAATGGACGCACTCTTTTCCCTCCTCCGCCCCACAAGATCAAGCCGCCACGTCTTGCGGGGCGGCTGAGGGAAAAGGTGCCAACTGCGCATGCGCGGGTTGGCGTTGTCCAACCTGCGCATGCGCGGTTGACGTTATCGGCCGCATCAGCCGGTGTGACGTTTGTCGTGCGGCCTTGATGACCGTTGTCAAGGCCGCGCCGCTGTGACACACGGGGCCACGCTCCTAGCCCTGCCCAGGGGGGCGAATCGGCCCCAGAAGTGGGCGTCAAGGCTGCCATGGGTCACGGCCTGTCCCACGGCAGCCTTTACGATTCTCCGCATTTGCGGAGAATCTCGCCCGTAATCTCTCCTCATCTCTGGTTTAAATCTGCTACCCCTTATCCTAAAACTCTGAACTCTCCTTCCAGATTGCCCCACGAGAGGAAACATCCGCTCTTCATCTCCTTCGGGAATCTCCTTTATCGTCTTACGTACGCGATTAGATTAATTGCTGCCGTACATTTCCCATGGGAGGCACTGCCTTTAACAAAGGGGAGGGGAAGTTACAAAAAGGATACAGCAAAGGTAACTATCCAAATTCAGATCAGTGAGGGGAATCCATCCCCACCAGGAGTATACACACAAGCTGGCCAGGATTTTCCACCCATGGAAGCGAACGGTTGGAACACAATGGGGAAGGCGACCTCTCAAGCTGTTTGCCCCACCTTCCAATTTTTCGCTCAGTCTGTCTTCAATTAGATTTGATCTTCATTCGCACTTTAACGTGTTTCTCTCTGCCGACTCAAACAGACACAGGCGGAAACCAGCGAAACAGCTTTCTGGTGATTCAGTGACAGCTGGTGCAAATAGAACTTGATAAGCAGAAAGGAGCGCTCTGCTGGATGATCACCCAGTTACAAACTATGATAGATTCACTGTTGCCCACACTCTGAATGTTTCATTACTCAATGGCAGGAGGGGAATTACATGTTTTGAACAAACCACCGTAACCTCCAGATATTAATGGAAAATAATGTACTGAGCTGCTACCTCAATTAATCTGTATTTTTCAACAGGTAAGCAATGATTCCCACCTTTTCCGACAGAGCTACTGGAATGCGGAGACATGTTTATGAATTTGATCTTCCTCGCCATTGCGTAAAATGGAGGAATGCTTCAGGAAGGATAGACAATAAGATAGGGAAAATGATCTTTCCACAGGGGCCTCTGATTGCCTGCCTCCAGGTACCGTTCCAACTGGTCCCCGTTTGTGGGGAGCAGTACTGAATGGCGCCCAGGCTGGGGTCTTCTTGGCAAGGCCAGTTTACACTCATCATGGGTTGCGTGTTTGTTCTTCAAGTTTAAGGAGATGATTTGCATTCTTGCAGCACCTTTTACAGCTTCAGGACTTCCCCAAGTGTTTTACCGACAACAAGGTACTTTAGAAGTGTGATTATTGTAATGTCGGACCTGTGGCAGGTAGTTTGCACACAGCCATCTTCCACAAACAGCAAAGACCCAATATAACCTGTTTTTAAATGATGTTGGTTGAAGGATAAATATTGGTCAGGACACCGGGGGAAGAACAACCCTGCTCGCCTCTGAATTAGTATTGTGGGATCTTTTACACCCACCTGAGGGGGGGGGGGGGGCGTCATGTGAGAGTACCCTTTAAGAAATGGGTGTTTAAGAAACGTATCTTTAAGAAATGGTGCTCCGGGTGCTCCGGTTTCCTCCCACAGTCCAAAGATGTGCAGGTTAGGTGGATTGGCCATGATAAATTGCCCTTAGTGTCCAAAATTGCCCTTAGTGTTTGGTGGGGGTTACTGGGTTATGGGGATAGGGTGGAGGTGTTAACCTTGGGTAGGGTGCTCTTTCCAGGAGCCGGTGCAGACTCGATGGGCCGAATGGCTTCCTTCTGCACTGTAAATTCTATGTAAGTTCTATGTAAAATGGAGCTGCTCATGTTACTGCAGTGATGTCAGAGTGTGGGTGGAGCTGAGCTCTGGCTGCAGTGATGTCAGAGTGTGGGTGGAGCTGAGCTCTGGCTGCAGTGATGTCAGAGTGTGGGTGGAGCTGAGCTCTGGCTGCAGTGATGTCAGAGTGTGGGTGGAGCTGAGCTCTGGCTGCAGTGATGTCAGAGTGTGGGTGGAGCTGAGCTCTGGCTGCAGTGATGTCAGAGTGTGGGTGGAGCTGAGCACTGGCTGCAGTGATGTCAGAGTGTGGGTGGAGCTGAGCTCTGGCTGCAGTGATGTCAGAGTGTGGGTGGAGCTGTGCTCTGGCTGCAGTGATGTCAGAGTGTGGGTGGAGCTGAGCTCTGGCTGCAGTGATGTCAGAGTGTGGGTGGAGCTGAGCTCTGGCTGCAGTGATGTCAGAGTGTGGGTGGAGCTGAGCTCTGGCTGCAGTGATGTCAGAGTGTGGGTGGAGCTGAGCTCTGGCTGCAGTGATGTCAGAGTGTGGGTGGAGCTGTGCTCTGGCTGCAGTGATGTCAGAGTGTGGGTGGAGCTGAGCTCTGGCTGCAGTGATGTCAGAGTGTGGGTGGAGCTGAGCACTGGCTCTGTTTTTTAGTTTCAGTTTGAGAAAAGCTTGGGTGTGTCTGTGAGCTGCACTGCTGTTGATCTACGGCATCCAAAGTCTATCTATGGATCATTTGGGTGAACACAGAATTGTAACAAGGGGCGAAATTCTCCGACCCCCCGCAGGGTCTTAATATCTTAATAATAAGATATTAACTGTTTGTTTTAAAAAGGTTAACTTGAGTTCATGGAATAAACATTGTTTTGTTTTAAAAAACCACTGGTCCATTTTCTGCTGTATCACATCTGTAGAGTGGGCCGTGTCCTCCCCATGCCAAAAGTTGTGGGTAAGGTGAACTCCATGTTACACTTTAGGGTTCTCTAAACCCTGGCCCATAACAGGGGGCATCTGGATCCTCGCCCAAGCTGGTACCTCTGCCCGTGTAGCACCCATTCGGTGCTGCTGTGAAGTCTCAGCCCAGACTGAGATAGCTCCTCCTGAGCGATGGTTAACACCTCACCCCCAAAACCTCTCAAATAGCTCAACGCGTCGTTTTGCAAAGTAAAAATGCGGCAAGAAAATCTCTTTGAGTTAAAGTGCTTCATTATTTCACCCTCTTGCTCTCAGCCTTCACTGAGCGTGCTGATAAAACATTACACATCAGGAACATGCAGAGCGAAATCTCTACAGAGGTAAAGCAGCTCATTATTTCATTATTTTGCTCATAAGTATTTGACGAACTTGCTAATCAGATATTAAACAGTATCTGTGCCAAGGGAAGGAGGGTGGCACTGATCAACTATTTTGCATTTGCACACAGCATGTGTCTAACTAGGGCCACTGACTGGCAATTCCGGGGGGCCTTTACCAACATGAAAGGTAACATAATTCTGGTTTGTAATTGGTGTGTCTTCCTACCCACCTTAAGCAAACTAAGAAGGACATTTAGGACCTGAGAGAAAGTGCTGATCAGCAAAATTTTATGAAGTAGATGTCCTTGTCCCGACCGTCACAGGGATCGGCGTGGACAGGACGGAATGTTTGACGGATCATTTAAAGGTCCGTTGACCTCGGCCGGGAACTTCCAGTCTTGGGGTGTGCACAACCGGAAAATCCCATCTTTGTTTCTGTCTCTGGAGTAGAGTTTGAACCACATCCCTCTGAGTTCAAAGTGCTGCTATCGAGCCAAGCTGAGGCTTTGGACTTGAACTTAACTCCTGACTGAAAGCAGGATGTGAGGGTGACGGTGAAACTGGAATTCCCTTTTAGAGAGATGCATGGGCGTCTATTCCAAAACGGGGAAAGCCACCTTGCTAAGTATCCAGAGCCCTCTACATAATTTGACTTACAGGGCAATTCAATTAATTGCTCAATGACTTGAAGAAAAATATTTAAGGCAAGTTATTCGCTAATTGTCATCTTTCTACGCAAACTGTTACAGGTTGATGTCTACATATATGATACAGAATGCTATGCTTCATTTTGAATTAACACACTAATTGAAAAAACTATGGGTGCGATTTAACGGAAATGTTTCTAAGTGTTTTCTGAGGTGGGTTTGGCTGGGACTTTCTCCTGGCTGCGTTGGTGACTTCCCTGCTGCTATCTAACCACACTTGAGGCATGATCTATTGACCACGTTACACCTGAAGGGAGGTGCAACGCGGCTGGTAGTTGCCGGGAGAGGTCTCCGCAGGACTTCCCGATGGCTGTTACGCCTCACGAGGTCTAACCAGATCTCGCGTGACATTGTGATCTGGATCCCATCCACAACGGGCAGGATCCAGTCTCGCAGAGTGGAGTCGGCTGAGAAGCTGACTTATGTCTGCCTTCACCGGATCGAATGGCCACCCGGAATTTACCGGCCTTGCCAAGAAGACCCCAGCTGGGCGCCATTCAGTATTGCTCCCCATACACGGGGACCAGTTGAAACGGTACCTAGAGGAGGGGTCTTGCAGGCAATCAGAGGCCCATGGGTGGTCGGCCTCCAGGAGGGTTGTACCCTGGCATTACTGGTGCAATGTGCGCACTTTGGCACTTCCAGGCAGGCACCCTGGCAGTGCCACCTGGGCACCTGGAAGCACCACCTGGGTGGCAGCCTGACACTGCCAGGATGCCCAAGTGGCACTGCCAAGCTAGCAGGAACACTGCAAGGACACCAGGCTGGCTGTGCCAAGTTGCTAAGCTGGCATTGAGCCCATGCCAGGAATCGGGACTGGGAGTGCCCTGTCCGTATGCCCCCCCCCCCCCCCCCCCCCCCCCATCCGACAGGTGAGTTGGGGAATTGAAAGGGTCTGTCTGCTGCGTCGGAGGGTGTCATAAGGTCAGGACCCCGTTTTAAATGGTGCCAATCCGTTCCAGCACTGAGGAGCTCTGCTCGTCAGAATCCCTCAGCGCAGAAAATGCAGCTAAGTGCTGCCTCGGCAGGGCGTTCCCCATTGGGGTACAATAACAAGACAGAGTGCCGTTAGCACTGGGAACAACCCGGCTAATCCCGGCCAGATCAGCACTCTCTTTTATTTTGATTAGATCGAGCCCTTAGTCACTTTCCTGGGGACTTTCCCTTCGGTCTACCCACATTTAGTGTGTGATCTACCGGCTGAATCTAACATCGCGTGACCCAGTCTCGCACGGTTAAGTGGGTTTAAGAACCCATTTAATCCGTGCTGCCGGCGGATTTAACCACTCCTGGCATCTACCGGCCTCCCCAAGGAGACCCCAGCCGGGAGCCGATTAGAAGTGGTCCACACAAATGTGGAGCAGGCGGGACGGCACCCAGGGGGAAGTCTCCCAGGCCATTGGAGGCCCCTGGGTAGTCAGGGGCAGGACAAGGGGCAAGGGTCAGGGTTTGAGGGGGGGGGGGGGGTTATGAAGGGTGGGAGCGGGGTAAAGGGTGGGTAGCAAGGGGTCTCTGGAAGGTTGGGAGGGTAGATCGCGCCTTATACATCTTTTTCATTTTATCGCTACCAACTACAAGAGCATGAGGGGAAAGCAGCAGCAATATCAGCCTGATCGCTCCTTACTCTTCAATGTGCCAATACCTGCTGAGCAGAAGGGACATTTGTTAATTCAAAAGTGAAAGATACTTTAGTGTCCTTGGTGCTGAGATCATTATTTCATTGTCATTGCAAGATAAGCTGACCCTTAAACCATTATATTCAACGCAGGAAAGAAACAGGTCTTGAGTTTGCAGCCTGTCCTCATAATAGAACATAGAACAGCACAGAACAGGCCCTTCGGCCCTCGATGTTGTGCCGAGCAATGATCACCCTCCTCAAGTCAATGTATCCACCCTATACCCGTAACCCAACAACCCCCCCCCCCCCATTAACCTTATTTTTAGGACACTAAGGGCAATTTAGCATAGCCAATCCACCTAACCCGCACATCTTTGGACTGTGGGAGGAAACCGGAGCATCCGGAGGAAACCCACGCACACACGGGGAGGACGTGCAGACTCCGCACAGACAGTGACCCAGCCGGGAATCGAAACTGGGACCCTGGAGCTGTGAAGCATTTATGCTAACCACCATGCTACCGTGCTGCCCTATAATTAAATATATTTAGCCTAGTATCATTCTGCGGAATCAATGCTACTCCCCTTCGAAGGTCAATGTCTGCTTCTAGGGGTAGAGTATTCAAAAGCAAATACAACAGTCCAGTTGAGGTACCATCAGAGAACTATACAGCTGTCACAAAACTTTCACCCTTTTGTATTCCAGCCGCCTTGAGATGGAGGCCCAACATTCCATAGACTTTTACTTGATTTGTTCACTAGCTTTAAGTGATCCCTGTACTTGGCCCCTTTAATCTCTGCTCATCCACAGTTCCCTCATCTTGTCATTTAGAAAGTTCTTTGATCTACTTGTCATTGGTCTGAGAAGGATGACCTCACACTTGAACGCCATCTGACACAATTTGTCCCGCTCACTTAATCCATCAACGCCCATTTGCATCGATCTGCTCCCGTTCCATTATTTGCTGTCCACCTAACTTTGTGCTGTCTCGGATTCTTCAGGCGTTCCCGAGGATAGGAATAGATTGGAGATGGAAGGAAGGAAATGCTTCCTATTTTGAAGAACTGCAGGGGAGTCATCCCTCAACATTAATCCCTCGACCAACATTGCACGTGGCTTCCTGCTAGGTTTGCTGTTTCAGCGCTGTTGTAGTAAGAAAAAAGCCCACCAGGAGGCGCAGTCCACCGAAACTAAAGGGAATTTTTACCATTTCAAGCTCGTCACAGAACAAAGTTTGCAAAGCTGGAGGGGCAGGTGGGGGTGGGCGTGGGGGTGGCAGGGACCATTCACACTTTCTCCAATGTAGGACATTACGCTTCTCCTGTTCAAATTTCAATTAGATTATGAAGCACGTCTCCCAATTACTCGATGCTGAATGGATTATGGCCCACCATCTTGTTGCCTGGAGTTATATCCTGTCTGTGAGCATCCTGTGTCCGGGTGATGGGGAGAAAAGAATTCTGGAAATGACTTTGTCCACCTAGGCTCTCCCATATCAACATTTTAATCAGATGAATCCTGTTTTTAACGATGAGTCACATATGTTTTTATTCTGGACCCCAGTTCACAATCAGCCCTGCAATTAAAGTTGGAGACCCTAGTTAAATAAATCAACGCCTCCCTCACTGTGGTCACCTTTGCGGCCAAGTTGTGCTGGTATGGTAGGAGACACAGTATTATTTATCTGAACCTTCTGTGCTTAATCCGGCTGCTATATGTCTCACATTCCAACAGTAACTACGCTTCCAAGGTTGTTAATTGTCAGTAAAGTGCTTTGGGACATCATGAGGAGGTGGTGGCTTCCTCCTCGTTGTATTACCATGCTTGGTAATATATTATATTCTTTGTCCTTTCTTCCGGAATGATCCGATGTAGCTTTGACAAAGAATATACCAATCAAAAGATTGAAAAAAAACTAATTTATTATTACACTAGTAATTAAATGAAGTTCGCACACTCTACTGAGCTACAGATAATAATTAATTAATATTGAATCTATCTTACAGTACTCAATAATCTAAATAGTCACTAATTACACTATGATATAACCTCTTGTTAACTCTATCTACTCTAATCTTCTCCTTATGCTACTCCATCCAGCTTCTCCCAGAATTCCTTCAGAGTCTGACTTAAGTACAGATAAGTGGTAGTGCCCTATATACGCTATATGCATATCATTACACTCCTGAGGCTGAGTGGTACAAGTCACTGAACTGGCGAACCAAAAGCCCAAAGCACTAATGCTCTCGGGTTCCAGGTTAGAGTCTCACCATGGTGGCTGGTTGAATTTTAATTCTGAAATAAACCTGAGGTTGTGAAAGGCGCTATGTAAATGCAAGTCTTCCTTTCTCAAAAAAAAAGGAACATCACGTTGCCACCAAAAACTATTCCGTTTTACAGGTGACTTCAGCAGATAACCGTCACCACTTTGAGCTCCATTAAGCAAGTTAACCTGTTTCAGCCAATCTCACAGTTAACAATGTGGTGATTAGATACTCGATGGGGCCTGAAAGAAAGCTGGTTTGAATCCCTTCAGTGTCTGTCAACCCAGGTGAAAAGCAATCAAAGCAAAACAAAACACTATTTGATTCCCTCTCAAGTTTTCAATCTGTATTCGGTACAGTGTGTATAAAATGCACGGGGTTAATAATTGTTGGAGTCAGCCTGTTGTGCCTGGTTCTCCGTTTTTAATACTTCTCGATTTAAATTATTCACCACATCCAAAAACAGCAGCCCTGGACACAGCACCAACTCGTTACAATTCTGTATATTGCTGACAATGAATTGAATAGGGGCTTTGTCATCTGATGCTCTTGTGTATAATGTGCTATTTGGCGATAATTCCATAGAAATATGGCCTTTCAGTTAAGGGAACATTTGCTTATCAAGAGGCAGGGCAGGAGAACGAGCAGAATAATTTGCCTGATGCCGAGATCGTAAACAGAGAGACACAAGTTGGATCATAGCTTCACCTTGGCAGTAAACAAGAGATGTGCGATGAAAAATGATGCTGTGTAACAGGAATTTAATTTGCAAAGAAAGGTTAAGTAAATTGAGCTCATCAATTTAAAAATAGGCGAATCTTTGAGATTACCCAAAATGAACAACTGATTCAGGCCAATTGCTAGTCACAGTGAATAGTCCATTTATCAGAGGAGTGCAAAGACAAATTTGTGCCTTAAACAAAAGCAAAATTAATCAAGGATCCTTCACAACAAAGGAGGTAATGGGCAGACAAGAGTTACAGGAAATTACCAAATCATGACTGAAGGGATATGTTATGTTCTGTGCTGTGTCCGCGGTAAAGATGCAAGCGGAACATCTAGTTCTTTGACTAGTAAGGTGGCTTAATAACAAATTGAACACTTGGAAAGATAACTAACGAACTATAATACAAATGACAACGATTAATGAATTCAGTGAATTCTCCTGGAGCTACTTCTAATGCAACTGTCCTCGAGTATGACTTACTGCCATCTGCCGGATCTCTGGAGTCACATGGTGGATCTCTATCACCACCTGCTGGTCAGAGGTTGTACATCCAACTATATACATTGCTATGCATATGCATATCATCACAGGATAGACCTGCTGAATATGGCAAGACAGATGCATAGAAAGGTCAGATTGAGGGGGATAACCTAATGGAAATGTCAGATTCAGGGCCCACTAAGGTTTTATGTTCAAGTGTCAGTCAATAACTGAGGCACGCCTTGGGCTACTGACATGCCCAAGACTGTAACAGCAAGATGCGCCCCTCACCAGATCACAGAGAATAGCCTATTCCTTGTTATTAGCTCAGTTCCAAGTCCTACCACTGCAAATCCACCAACTTCAGTGGCATGCCTGAGTCATGTGCACTGGTAACCGGGGGAATAATGTACGGCCAAACACATATGAGAAATGATCTGAATGAGGTAGATCATCGATCATAGAATTTGCAGTGCAGAAGGAGGCCATTTGGCCCATCGAGTCTGCACCGGCTCTTGGAAAGAACACCTTCCCAAGCCCACACCTCCATCCCATCCCCATAACCCAGCAACCCAACCAACACTAAGGACAATCTTGGACACGAAGGGCAATCTCGCATGGCCAATCCACCTAACCCGCACATCTTTGGACTGTGAGAGGAAACCGGAGCACCCAGAGGAAACCCACGCACACACGGGGAGGACGTGCAGACTCCGCACAGACAGCGAGCCAAGCCGGGAATCGAACCTGGGACCCTGGAGCTGTGAAGCAACTGTGCTAACCACAATGCTACCTTGCTGCCCTTTATTTCACACCTGGAAAGATCGATGTTATCTAGCCCTGAGGTTAAAACACAAGACGTCAATTTATTTTCATTGGTTGAATATCACACTGCTTTGTACCCAAAACACTTATTTTCAAATTCATAATTGTGTGAAGTTTTGCTACCAACATCACTGAGATGTGAATAAATACTGTGCAGCAAAAATGACTTTTTTTTTTCTCCCTTTCTGCTCTCCGACTATTTTTCTTTCTCTCGCCCCATCTTTCCATCCCTCCCATTTCTTTCTCCGTCACTCTCCTTCCTCTTCTCAGTCACAGACCGCTTTGTGGATCCGTTTTGTGTAACTTTCCGGTTCCTAATTGACTCCCTAGACAAACTGATTTAAGAACAATTTCCTAAATCTGTCCAGCATTTTCTGTTGTATAAATATTCCAATTCTACCCAGCTTTGACAAAGAGGCACCCAGACTCGAAACATGAGCTCCCTTCTCGCTCCACAGATGCTGTCAGACCTGCTGAGATTGTCCAGCATTTGTCCCTAATTAAAACCACAAACACGCAAATCATGTTTGCCTTGTACAAAATGAAGCTGAAATAGACCACACCCAGCAAAACCTGTTTTCACTCATTTAGGTTAAGACTCGTATTTTAGATTATTTTACATCTGGTGCATTGTACCAATTTCACAGCTCGGATTTATCAGCCAATGTTAAGAGGTCCTGCTGCCATACGGCGAGCGATCAGAACATCTTTCAGGAATTTGTGACAGTTTTATTCTGCTGAGCACGGATTACAGACAAGTGTGCGTTTCCCCCCCAACCACTTGCTACTCTTTGGGAACAGCTCTGATCTCACTAGCGATTATAGAAAAGTAACCAAATTCTCTGCAATGCAATGCACAAGCCAAATTGCTTGTTACCCATTTGAACAGCCCAACTAATCAGCCTGTAATAAAGAAGCAAAATACCGTGGACGCTGGAATGTGAAACATACACAGAAAATGCTGGCAAAAATGCAGCATGTCTGGCTTTATTCCTTGTTAAATTAAATTTAGGAGTCACTTTGCACCAAAGATTTCCTTTGCCTGATAGTGCAGATCTGCAGATGTAACAATCTGGTTAACTCGATTTGTTTGAGGTCAGTTTCACTTTAATTCCACAGTCTATTTCCATGTTGTTTCTGGCCGCACACAGCTAGATAATGGCTACCTTGAGTAGCTTTATGGGAGAACTGGGGCAAAATTCTCTGACCCCCCGCAGGGTCGGAGAATGGCCCGGGGCCGCCGTAAATCCCGCCCCCGCCGTGGCCGGAATTCTCCACCACCCGGGAATTGGCGAGGACGGGCATCGCGCCGATCGGCGGGCCCTCCGCGGCAATTCTCTGGCCCGCGATGGGCCGAAGTCCCGCTGCTGAGAGGCCAATCCCGCCGACGTGATTTCAACCACCTCTGGTGGCGGCGGGATTGGCGGCGAGAGCGGGCCCCCGAGGTCCTGGGGGGGGGGGGCACGGGGCGATCGGACCCCGGGGGGTGCCCCACAGTGGCCTGGCCCGCGATCGGGGCCCACCGATCGGCAGGTGGGCCAGTGCCATGGGGGCACTCATTTTCTTCCGCCGCCGCCACGGCTTCCACCATGGCGGAGGAGGAAGAGAACCCCCTACCGTGCATGTGCCGGTGGTGATGTCAGTAGCCGCTGACGCACCGGCGCATGCGCGAACTGGCGAAGGCCTTTCGGCCAGCCCCAACGCTGGGCGGCTGGCGTCAAAGGCCATTGGCGCCTGTTTTGGCGCCAGTCGGCGTGGCGCCAATCACTCCGGTGCGGGTTGGCGCGACTCCGCTACGCCGGGACCCCACGCCCCACCGGGAAGGGGAGAATCCCGTCCCTGGACTGCCCTGTAAGGAAAGCCCCCACAGTCCCATGGATCCTTCATGGATAACCTCAGGCAGTGCGGGAATTGAACCCGCGCTGTTGTCCTTGCTCTGCATCACGAACCAGCTGTCCAGCCAACTGAGCTAAACCGGCCCCCCTTTCCTGTATGACTGGAGCTGTTCAGCGATCCTGTGGCCACAAATCATGGCCATAATTTCAGTGCTAAATGCCAAAGCAGAAAGATGTAATCAGGTCATTGAGAGCCCCCAGTGCAGGCAGCGTTTCACCAAGATACTTGTGCTAAAGAGGAACATACTTTTAATTACTCCTATCGAGCAGCTCACCCAAGAACCAGAAGCATTTTCAGGAGATGGTGATTATGTTCCCTACGACTGGTGCTTTGAAGCTGAAAAGACATGTTTAGCCTGCCTGGCCTCCTAATGTCCCTCCCACCTGATGCCCTGCTTTCAGAATGCTGCCTGCGAGGATCATGACATGACAAGTCCAATCAGAAATCTGCAGGAAAATAAATGCAGAGAGCACAAAATGATCCAGGATATGTTTTGCACAGGACACAATACTTTGATGTGTGCTTCTTGTCAATCTGCACATAACAACTGCAAAACTACCTCATTAGAGGAAAAGTGTAAAGAGAAACAAGTATTTCCGGAGGAATGTACAACACCAGCAGAAAGTTTTTGGTGTCCAGTTTTGCCTAACTTGGCAACATTAAAGAACTCAGTACCAATTCCCCTGGATATAAGTTAAATAGCGACGAGTGATTAAACAAACTAATATTGCATTCGCCATAATTTGGAAGGTAGAAAAGTGATGTGTCTGAGGTTTCAGATATTAAGGTAAACTGATACAGTGGATAGAGAGAATTGGGGAGTCGAGAAATGGGGAGAAAGTCATAAAATCATGGAATCATAGAAGTTACAGTGCAGAAGGAGGCCATTCGGCCCATCAAATCAGCACCGGCCCTTTGAAAGAGCACCCGACTGAAGCCCACACCTCCATCCTATCCCCATAACCCAGTAACCCCACCTCACCTTTTGGACACGAAGGGGCAATTCAGCATGGACAATCCACCTAACCTGCACATCTTTGCATTGGAAATTAATACTCGAGTTAAGTCAGGAAACACTGCTAATGTGAAGGGTAATAGACGGTTGGAGCTCTCTCACAAGCAACAGAAGAATTGTTGATTTTTAAATCTGCGGTTGATCGATTTTAATTAATGGAAAGTATGAAGGAATACAGACAAAGATGGACATAACGAATTAGGACACTAATCAGCCGATAATCTGTATGATTGGGACCAGGAGTTAAATGGCCTCCTCCTGTTCCTTCATGATGGATCCTCGATCTCTGGAGGAACTGCACAAGGAGGTGCAAAGTGCAGAGAAAATTCAAAGAATCTTCCACAATTGCCCACTTTCAAGATGCACTGGCAAAGGTCGGGAATATAAGAGAGACTTTTATGTCTGTAATTTCCTTCACCATCTCAGGGCATTCCAAAGCATTTTGTAAACAATAGAGTACTTGTAGCAACTTTTGCGATGTTGAAATGTGGCAGCAAATCTTATGCAGAGCTAGATTCCCACAATCAGCAATGCAGTAATGGTAAGTGTTTTGTGCAATGTTAATTTAGGGACAAATATTGGCCACAATGCTTAAGGGAACTCCCCTACTCGTCTTCAAAATAGTGACATAAGGTGTCTCTCTGAAAGAGCAAATGGGTCCTCCGTTTAATGTCCCATCTGAAACGCGGCACTTCCAGTAATGTAGCACTCTCACTACTGCGCTTGATGTCAGTTAAGTGCTCAAGTGTCTGAATTGGAAGTCTTCAAGTATGGCCGATGGGGGTCAGCAAGTGTGACATTTTGTTTCCTCATCCAACATGTCTGAAGCAGATATCTGGTCATTATCACATTGCTATTTATGGGATCTTGCTGTGCGCAACATTGCAGGTGTGCTTCTCTACATTAGAACAGACAGTACATTTCAGAAAATTACTCAATTATCTGTGAACAACTTCCGGGATGCGTTGAATGAGGGCACCCAGATCCTTTCCTTCTAATTGAACGACGGGCTCTACCAGTTAAATTTCAGCTTTGCACTGCAGGGTTGATAATAATAAGGGCAGAATGCAGAAATTACAACAGAAGTAAAGAAGATTGCTATGAAAAGAGTTCGAGGGGAATTAAAAAAGTTGAAGAGGAACAAAAGGAGGAATCTGGCGCCGTGAGACAGCAAAGCTACCCACTGTGCCACCCTGCCACCCTCGCCTATCAAATAATCTGTCAATGCCAGCGTTGAAAGCTCCAACTGTCCCAGCTCCCACTGGAAAAATTCCAACTTTCTCTTACTTTGTTTCAGAAAGTTGTTCTGAGTTTGCCGCCGCCTGGCCGAGCTGCAGTTTATGAATATGTTCCCAGGTTCTTCATTTCTCCATAATAGGAGTTTGTTTCTCTGCATCGGGTCCCTCAATTAGGAGGAAAGAAAGCAGATGCGAAAGTTTACGGATTGACCCAAGGGAAACTGTTATATCAGCAATCCATGAAGATAACTCAAGCATTTCACAATTCTCTAAAGATGGGTCTCCAAAAGATTCTTGGAGAAATATCTGAAGAAATAAAAGCGGCAGAAGGGAAACTTGATTACCTGGCAAATGAACACCATTCTCTCAAAATAATTGGAGATCTGCACAATCTGATTTCTCATTGAACTTACTGAAATTGTATTTTGATGCTGTTCTGATTTCTCAACACTTCCAGCTCTGCTACTTGGCAGATTGTTTGGATGCAGAGACATGCCTGGAAGTAATTAGTAGAACCCTTCCAACAGCAAGTTCTCAAAGAAAGTTGGAATATGCACTTTCTGTGGGGTGCAGTATGTAACCCACTTGAACTTTCGGCTGATGTTTGCCTCCCTATGCCTCCGAATACTACCTCCATTGCTTAATGTCCAGGTCTCTGCTTCCGAGTCCCACTTGTGTTTTCTATATTTTTTGTGGTCAGGGAGTTAAATCTGTGGAGGACTTTTGGGCAGTAAAGGCGTGTTCTCATGGACAAGGGGAGTCAACATGCACCAGAATTTAGAGGGTCAATGAATTTGAAAAGGGTGTTATTGAATTTGGGAAGAGTGCCTGAGTAGGAATTGGCAATCATGGCCAGGCTGACAAACTGAAAAGGTTCACCGTAAATGTCTTATGACTAGGAAAAACATATATATAGACAAATTCAAAGATGCCAGACAATGCTTAGAATGCGAGCATTGTCTGGCATCTTTGAATTTGTCTATATATATGTTTCTGGAACATATCTCTTCATTCACCTGAGGAAGGAGCAGTGCTCCGAAAGCTAGTGTTTGAAACAAACATGTTGGACTTTAACCTGGTGTTGTAAGGCTTCTTGCGATGAATGGGACGGTTGGGAAGGAATTGAGGTTATTGATATTCATAACTGCAGACTTCAGGGCTTGTAGCAACCTTGAGGGTCAGAGACGAATTTCCAAGCTTATCCTTAGTTGCTCAAAGAATATTATCCTGCTTCTCAAAGAAGAAAAGAAGAAGAAAGGTACGGCACAGAAACAGGCCCTTTGGCCCTCCAAGCCTGTACCGACCATGCTGCCCATCTAACCTAAAACCTTCTACACTTCCGGGGTCCATATCCCTCTATTCCCATCCTAATCATCTATTTGCCTAGATGCCCCCTTTAACGTCACTGTCGTACCTGCTTCCACTTAAAGCAGCTACAACTCAGGTATAAAGAGAAAGAAGATTGTCGGGGGCTCCAAGGAGATTGTGTGCCTGAATGGGAAGATGCATAATTGGTTCATTCGCTTCCTTTCCTTCCAATCTGACTTGAAATTTCTAACAGTAGTTACTCAGGAACACGTTGGGAAATCCTGAGGATGCGACGAGGCATGACTAACTTTGCCCCGACATTGGCAACAGTGCCGTCAGCCGACTGGGCCCAAAGCTCTGTAATTTCATCTCCGGACATCAATGTTTCTCCTTTCTTTAAGATCTTCCTTACCGCCTAACAAACCTTTGGACACATGTCCTAATGTCTGTTTCCGTGGCTCAGTGTTAATTTTTGATCACCTAGCCCTTTGCATTGAGGGAACAGAAAGAAATGAGGATCGAGGATGACACAAAGAAGAACCATTGGGGAAAAGAAGGGCACAACCATTAACTAAGGAGCAGCTACAATTTAACACCCACCTCTGCCCTCTCCCTGTCAAAGGTTGAAACAAAAGGGTTTCTCCCTTTCTTCTTTGAGCAGATACCCAAACAATCCCCGCCCAACATCGCTCTCCTCCGCCTGGCTGAACTTGTTCTGGCACTCAGCAATTTCTCCCTTAACTCAGCTCACTTCCTGCAAACAATAGGTGTGGCTATAGGTACCCACTTGGGCCCCAGTTATGCCGGTCTTTTTGTGGGTTATGTGGAACATTCCTTGTTCTAGTCCTACCCGGGCCCGCTCCCACAACTCTTTATCTGTTACATTGATGACTGTATTGGTGCCGCTTCGTGCACTGGTCTGGAACAATTTATCAATTTCGCTTCCGATTTCCACCCCTCTTTCACCTTCACCTGGTCCATCTCCGACACTTCCTTTCCCTTCCATGACCTCTCTGTCTCCATTTCCGATGATAGACTGACTCATTGTAAACCCACCGGCTCCCACAGCTACCTTGACCACCTAAGCACTCTGTCCCATTCTCCCAGTTTCTCTGCCTCAGTTGTATTTGCTCTGATGACGCCACCTTCAAAAATGGTGCTTCTGACAAGTCGGCTTTATTCCTTAGCTGTGGTTCCCCTCACCTGTGGTTGACAGGACATTCAACTGGGTTGGACCTATTTCCTGCACCTCTGCCCTCACCCCTCCGCCTACCTTCCCTCCCAGAACCATGATAGGGTCCCCCTTGTCTTCACTTTCCACCCCATCAGCCTCCGTATTCAAAGAATCATGCTCCAGCCATTTCCTCCAGCGGCAACACAATGCCACCAGGAAACACATCGTCCCATAACCCCCCCCCCCCCCCCCCCAACACCCCCATCAGCATCCCACAGGGACTACTCCCTCCGCAACACCCTGGTCTACTCCTCCATCACACCCAGCTCTCCATGCCCTTCACTTGGCACCTATCCTTACAGCCGCAGAAAGCGTAACACGTGCCCCTGTACCTCCTCCGTGCTCACTATTCAAGCACCAAACATTCCTTTCAGGTTAACCAGCGTTTCACTTGCGCCTCCTTACACCTGATACATGTTCAGCCCCTGTCACGTGTGGAAGATGAGATTGATCATTTGAGGTGAAAATTAAAGGGTAGGTGCAATGTCCCCCATTTCAGGAATTCTGCCGTGGAGACACAAAGGCTGTTAAAGGGTTTCCCATTCAATGGGAAACAAAGTTTTGAGGCAATGGAGTTGTGGAGTGGGAATGGATGAGTTGTGCTCTGAACGTGAATTAAAACAAATTCTCAAACATTAGAATTTTGTCTTAATAATTTGTTCCTTTAATTGCCTTCTCATTTAGGCTACTTTACCCAATCAAGTCTCCCATCCTCCTTCACCAGGAGAAGCTGTAGAAGTGTACAACCGAAGATCACAATTCACTTTGATCTTCATTTGATATGTCAATGTGCTTCAAGGCTCATCTCTTTTATTTCCTTAAATTTAGAGTATCCAATTATATTTTTTCCAAAAAAGGAACAATTTAGAGTGGCCAATACACCTACCCTGCACATCTTTGGGTTGTGGGAGTGAAACCCATCAGATACAGGGAAAATGTGCAAACTCCACACAGACAGTGGCCGGGACCGAACCAGGGTCCTCAGTGCCGTAGGCAGCAGTGCTAACCACCGCGCCGCCCCACTACAAAGTTAATGTCAAGTCTCAAACCTAAACTGGACATATTTTGACAGGAGATATTCAAGTGTGGACGTTAGAATTCTTATTTCTTTGTACTCAATGGAGTGTAAATGCTGGTTTTAATGATTTTACTCAGGAAGCCAATGTTTAAAATGTGCACACTAAAATGAAGCCCATCCCTCCGAAGCCAGGGTTGAGCCAAATGCAGCTTTAATCAGCGAAGGTGTGAGCTGTGATTCAGTGTTAACACCCTCACCTCTGATTCCGGAGGTGTGGGTTCACATTCAATTCCACAGGATTGAGCACAAAATCGTGGCTGCCACTCCTGTCCAGTATTGCTGCACTTCCGAATGTTAACGATCCGTGATGCTCTTTTGACGAGAAGTTTTCTGGTGCCCTGGTCAATATTTCTTTCTCAACCAACATTCACTGAATAGATAATCTGGTCACTATCACATTGCTGTTTGTCAGAACTCGTGTCTAAGTTGGCTGCCTCGTTTCCAACGTTACAGCGCTTAACAGTGTTTTACTGGTTGTATAACACTTTGTGACAACCTAATCTCCTGAAAGACAAATTCAGGCTTGTTTCCCAATATTGGCAAAGACACAAGGCAAACTCGATACACCTTGATCTCTTTCCATCTATCCATTCCTTTGGGGGCTGTTTTAGCTCAGTTTACTGGACAGTCAGTTCATGACGCAGAGCAAGGTTAACAGTATGGGTTCAATTCCAACACCAGCTGATGTTATCCATGAAGATCTTGCCTTCTCAACCTTGCCCCATCACCTTATGTGTGTGCTTTGACAAAGAGTCATCAGACTCGAAACGTTAGCTCTTTTCTCTCCCTACAGATGCTGCCAGACCTGCTGAGATTTTCCAGCATTTTCTCTTTCGTTTCAGATTCCAACATCCGCAGTAATTTGCTTTTACATCATGTGTAATCCTCAGGTTATATCACCATCAGTCAGCCCTCCCCTTAAAGGGGAAAGCAGACTATTGTCATCTTGGACTTTCACATCCAGGGGTGGGAACAGCTGGGTGCAGGGAATACCATTGACCTGTTCTCAAAATATTTTCTTTTGGGGCAGCACGGTGGCCTAGTGGTTAGCATAACCGCCTCACGGCGCTGAGGTCCCAGGTTCGATCCCGGCTCTGGGTCACTGTCCGTGTGGAGTTTGCACATTCTCCCCGTGTCTGCGTGGGTTTCGCCCCCACAACCCAAAAATGTGCAGAGTAGGTGGATTGGCCACGCTAAATTGCCCCTTAATAGAAAAAATAATTGGGTAATCTAAATTTATAAAAAAAAAAAAAAAAAAAAAATATTTTCTTTTGATTCCAGAATTCTGTGGGTTCATCTTTGACCCAAAGACAGCACACAGACTGAGTCGGAAGGAAACAGGGAGATATCTAGTTGGGCATATGAAGAGCCCGAGGAGAATAATCCTGAAAGATTCACAAATAGTTGGCAAGTGCTTGCTCGCAGAGGAACCCCATTAATGGGCCATCACTACCAAGCACAGTTCTGGCTGGGCAATTGAAATTGCCAACAAAAGCATCGGTGCAGGAGTTAACCTGGGAGTCAAAGTGAAAAATCATGATGTGGACAGAGGGACAGCAATTATTATTTGTCAGCTTGGCACAAGAGTGGAGGATGTAAGTTAACGTGGGTGACACCTCAAGCTGTCAGAGTCTGTCTCGATTTTGTCGGTGGCTCTGTATCATTTTACTCTGCTGTCAGTGAAGGTGCAACTCCGCTGCACAATGTGATGTTGCATTCACTGAACTTGTTCCTCCTGCCTGCTAGCTCACAAACACAGGAATAAATAACACTCTGGTTTTGGAACCTCCACTGTAGAATACATGAAAGAATAAGTAAACATTAGAATGTTCAGAATGCGAGTAAATTTTATTATCTCACGCTGCCATCGTAAAATTTCAGCTATCAGGAGCCGCAGTTCGAGGCCCAAATTATTTCCCCTTCTGTTAGTTTGGAAGGAAACATTCACCGGCTTCTCATCCCTTAGTACACAGATTTCCAATTTAAAAAAAATAATCATCATTTACAGGATGTGGGAATTACTGGCTAGGCAAACATTCATTGCCCGCCCCGAGCTCCCCTTCAGAAGATGCTGGTGAGCTGCCTTCTTGAACCGCTGCTGTCCATGAGGTGTAGGTAATCCCTCAGTGCTGCTAGGGAGTGACTTCCAGGATTTTGACCCAGCGACGGTGAAGGAACGGCCGATACATTTCCAAGTCAGGGTGGTGAGTGACTTGGAGGGGAACCTCCAGGTGGTGGGGGTCCCAGGTATCTGCTGCTCTTGTCCTTCTAGGTGGTAGTGGCCGTGGGTTTGGAAGATACAGCCTAAGGAACCTTAGCGAGTTCCTGCAGTGCATCCTGTAGATGGTACACATGATTGTTCATCAGTGATGGAGGAAGCCAATGTTTGTGGAAGGGGTGCCAATCAAGGGGGCTGCTTTGTCCTGGATGGTGTTGAGCTTCTTGAGTGTTGTTGGAGATACACTCATCCAGGCAAGTGGAGAGTATTCCATTAGACTCCTCACTTGTGCCTTGTAGATGGCGGACAAGGCTTCGGGGGTCAGGAGGTGAGTTATTCACCATAGGCTTCCGAGCCTTTGTCCTGCACTGGTAGCCACACTATTAATGTGGCTAGTCCAGTTCAGTTTCTGATCAATGGTAACTCCCAGGATGTTGATTGTGGGGGATTCAGCGATGGTAATGCCATTGAATGTCAAAGGGCAATGGTTAGATCTCTCTTGTAGGAGATGGTCATTGCCTGGCACTTGTGTGGTGCAGATATAACTTGCCACTTGTCAGCCCAAGCCTGGATATTGTCTAGGTCTTGCTGCATTTTGACATGGACTGCTTCTCTATCTGAGGATTTGCGAATGGTGCTGAACATTATGAAGTCATCTGGAAACATCCCCACTTCTGACCTTATGGTTTTTAAAAATTCATTTACAGGATGGTTAGGCCAGCATTTATTGCCCATCTTTAGTTGCCCTTCAGAAGGTGGTGGTGAGTTGCCTTCTTGACTCATTGCAGTCCCTGAGGTGTAGGTACAGCTGCAGTGCTATTATGGAAGGGAGGTCATTGATGAAGCAGCTGAAGATGGTTGGGCCCAGGACACTTCCAACCACCACAGCCATCTTCCTTTGTGCCAGGTATGACTCCAACCAGCGGAGAGCTTTCCCCCTGACTCCAATTTTGCGAGGGCTCCCATAAGATTCCTTAGGCAGCACCTTCTAAACTCACGACCACTACCAGCCAGAAGGTCAAGGACCGTAGATACCTCGGAACACCCAACACCGAGAGGTAACCTCCTCCCCCCCACCCACCCCACAAATCAGTCACTACCCTGAATTGGAAATATATCGCCGTTACTTCACTGTCACTGGGTCAAAATCCTGGAACCCCCTCCCTAACAGCACAGTGGGTGCACCTACACCTCGGGGACTGCAGCGGTTCAAGAAGGCAGCTCACCACCACCTTCTGATGGGAAACTAGGGATGGGCAATAAATGCTGGCCTAGCCAGCGACGTCCACATCCTGTAAATGAATAACAAAAAAAACTCATATGAAGTTCTTTCCTGGGTTAGCCGAACGTAGAATCTATTCTTTTTAGAACCCTTAGACTAGAATTGTTGCTGAGGAAAGATGTCAAAAATAGGGCTCATGTGCTACCGGCGTCAGAATTACTAAAAATAAATAAAAATATTTAAAGGAATAGAGATTGAAGGATTAAAAAAAAAAATCCTCTTTCACAGCTTCAGTCATAATGCACTAAGGCAAACAGTAAGTAATAGCAGCAAGCTTGGCAGCTGGAAAACTAGCTCATAGAGGAGAACAGGCGGCATGGTGACACAATGGCTACCATGGCTGCCTCACAGCTCCAGGGACCCGGGTTCAATTCCGGCTTGGGTGACTGTCTATGTGGAGTTTGCATTTTCTCCCCATGTGTGCGTGGGTTTCCTCCGGGTGCTCCGGTTTCCTCCCACAGTCCAAAGATTAGGTGGATTGGCCATGATAAATTGCCCCTTAGTGTCCAAAAGGTTAAGTGGGGTTACTGGGTTACGGGGATAGGGTGGAGGTGTGGGCTTAAGTGGGGTGCTCTTTCCAAGGGCCGGTGCAGACTGGATGGGCCAAATGGCCTCCTTCTGGACTGTAAATTCTATGATTTTAATATCAACTAAAATATCAGAGACCCTGGAAATCTGAAATACAAACGAAATGCTGGAAGCAGTCACATCAGGGCACAGCTGTGGAAAGGATTAACATATCAGCTTGACCTGATGCTCCCTGATCTGCTAAGTGTTTCCAGTGTTTTCTGTTTTGGTAAGAATTACACCAGGTCTCCTATTAAATCGATTGTTAAGGTTTTGCCAAGATAGCAATGAGCACAAGGAGTGGTAGGAATCGTTTAGAAATTGTACAATCGATATGAAAATGTAATGTCATTAATTGAGAACATGAGTAGGAAACGATTACTTACATCCCATAATAAGGATGCAGGCAATTAGCAGAAAAGTCAAGTGCAAGTAATTCACGGAATATTAATTAAACAGGAAAAAAAGCATTTTGCAGTTTTTATCTAGCCGATGAGCTATTCCTAAATTTTGCACAGAGGGTGACTTGTTGCAAGAGAGTCCATTCATGTCTTATTCTCTAAAGTTCAGCAGGAACTCCACCAGTTCGTTTGGCCTGGAAGGGAAGGATCCAACCGTTATCTTTACGTGTAGCCAAGATCAGGAATTCCTGTTTGGTGAGGGATCATTGCTCCTTCTCTGCTTGTTGCTAATTGACATTAGCCCAGGCTTTGGTTTTGGAGGAGGAGTGTGTGAGGCGGAGAATCAGAATTGTTGTTGTTGCGACGCAAAAAAAGCAGACATTCGGCCCAGTGTGTCATCAATGGCTCAACTAATGAGCATTTCAGTGGATCCTGCAGGTTTAAGCTGGAGACTCTGGCTTGCAAGGATTTCAAGGAAAGGAGTTTGTAGAAACCTCTTTCCGCCGCTGTCTCCCCTATAAGACTATTGAGGGTTTTACTTCTCCACCCTCACAAAACTATGAATGCGCCGCGACAAATGGCATGTTTAATTGTGGTGCGAAAACAAACAAGTGGTTAAATTATAACTGATGGTTTGTGACTATTGTGGTCAGGCAGGAATGCTTCCTCAATCCCAAATACTTCTCTCCACCCCTTCCCCCCATCCCTCATCTCCAACCTCCTTGTCTCAAAATTCCAGGATTAAATGTGCCAACATAATCCAGTTCAATAAACTGCTGGAACGTGGAATTTGTACCTTTTCTTTATAATTCCTTTCCTTTTTATAAATTTGGAGTACCCAATTAATTTTTTCCAAATAAGGGGCAATTTAGCTTGGCCAATCCACCTACCCTGCACATCTTTGGGTTGTGGGGGCGAAACACATGCAAACATGGGGAGAATGTGTAAACTCCAAAATGGACAGTGACCCAGAGCCGGGATCGAACCTGGGACCTTGGTACCATGAGGCAGCAGGGCTAACCCACTGCGCCACCGTGCTGCCCCATATAATTCCTTTTCTAATTTCTTATGGAGATCGGAACAAAAACATTTGGCCCATGTTTTCACTTGACGAACATTGTGCAGCTTTGAGACTAACTTCTGTTAAGGAGGTGATGCACAATCAATGGACACGAAATGTAGATAAAGTCCGAACTATAGGCTTTAATACGCAAGAAGTGGACCCGGCAGCAGACGTACAGAAGAATGGCTGACTGCCGGGAACACGGGTTCTTATACCCTGCCTCGTAGGCGGAGCTACCTTCCTCTCAGCCAATCGACTGAGAGGCACATGACATACCTGGTCCAATGGGCAGCGAGTCCTCTGCACCAATGGCAGCTCACACTCCCAGGTACCGTAATACCCCTAGTCATACTACCACATTCACCCCCTGTTGAGAAAGGAACCGGGGGGGGCGTCCGGGGAACGTGGACCTGGGGGGGGGGGGGATTCGTACGGGGAACATGGACCTGGAGGGGGGGTGCGTGTCCCGTGAGTATGTGAGAGACTGGTAGTATGACTAGAGATGTTAGATCGTACCATTTCATTGAATGCTGCCCGCTGGCCCGCAACTATTTACAAAATACAGAACACAGTAACTATGTACAGTTTGGGAAATGGGGCGAGAAAAAATGGAGAACAAGAAAAAACAAGAGTCCATCAGCAGTTCACATGGATTCGATCAGGCGATCGGGTGCCTTGGATGTCCTGTGCGACCTGCGGAGCTATGCCGGCGACGTTGGAGCACTGGTCGTCCGTGACTTCGGGAGCGATGATCCTGTTCTTGCGTCCGTACCCCTATTGGAGCTAGCGGGGGCCAGGCCGGGGGAGGGTCATCCTGTCCACTAAGCAGCGTCTGTGTAGGTGTCGGTGGGGCCCGGGGGGAGGGGGGGGGGCGCCTGCAGTGGTAGTTGGGGTTGGGGGGGGGGGTTGGGAGGTGCTGGCGCCGGGGGGCGGGGGGTGGGGGTGGCCGGGATCCGGCGGGTGCCAGGTCCCGGAGGGAGACCGTGTCCTGTCGGCCGTCGGGTTACTCCACATACGCGTTTTGCGGGTTTTCGCGGAGTAGCTGGACTCTTTTGTCCAACGGGTCTGACTTGTGCACCCGCACGTGTTTCCGGAGCAGGATGGGCCCGGGGGTAGCCAGCCAGGTCGGGAGCGGGATCCCTGAGGAAGACTTCCTGGGAAAAACCAGAAGGCGTTCGTGAGGCGTTTGGTTAGTGGAGATACAGAGGAGTGACCGGATAGAATGCAGGGCGTCCGGGAGGACCTCTTGCCGGTGGGAGACTGGGAGATTTCTGGACCACAGGGCCAGCAGGATGGTCTTCCAGACCGTACCGTTCTCCCTCTCGACCTGTCCGTTACCCCGGGGGCTGTAACTGGTCGTCCTGCTGGAGGCGATGCCCCTGCTGAGCAGGAATTGACGCAGCTCGTCACTCATTAAGGAGGACCCCCGATCGCTATGAATGTAAGTGGGGAATCCGAACAGAGAGAAGATGGTGTGTAGGGCTTTAATGGTGGTGACTGTGGTCATGTCAGGGCAGGGGATGGCGAAAGGGAAGCGGGAGTACTTGTCAATCACATTGAGGAAGTATGTGTTGCGGTTGTTGGAGGGGAGGGGACCTTTGAAGTCCATGCTGAGACGTTCAAAGGGGCTGGAAGCCTTTATCAGATGCGCTTGTTCGGGGCGGTAGAAGTGCGGCTTGCACTCCGCGCAGATGTGGCAGTCCCTAGTGACTGTCCTGACCTCCTCGATGGAGTAGGGCAGGTTGCGGGTCTTTATAAAGTGGAAAAAGCGGGTGACCCCCGGGTGGCAGAGGTCCGCATGGAGGGTTCGGAGGTGGTCCACTTGTGCGTTGGCACAGGTGCCGCGGGACAGGGCATCGGGAGGCTCGTTTAGCTTCTCAGGACGATACAAGATGTCGTAGTTGTAGGTGGACAGTTCGATCCTCCACCGCAAGATCTTGTCGTTCTTTATCTTGCCCCTCTGTGCGTTGTCGAACAT
The DNA here is from genome assembly GCF_902713615.1 of Scyliorhinus canicula. NCBI lineage: Eukaryota > Metazoa > Chordata > Chondrichthyes > Carcharhiniformes > Scyliorhinidae > Scyliorhinus > Scyliorhinus canicula. Next base: position 98,089,192 of record NC_052164.1, on the reverse strand, counting down.
GAAGGCCACTGACTGTTGGTCTGTGAGGAGGGTGCACCTCTTGCCGGCCAGATAGTGCCTCCAATGTCGCACAGCTTCGACTATGGCCTGTGCTTCCTTCTCGACCGAAGAGTGGCGGATTTTGGAAGCGTGGAGGGTACGGGTGAAGAAGGCCACGGGTCTGCCCGCTTGGTTTAGGGTGGCTGCCAGAGCTACATTGGACACGTCGCTCTCGACTTGGAAGGGGAGGGACTCGGCGATAGCTCGCATCGTGGCCTTTGCAACGTCTGCTTTGATGCGGCTAAAGGCCTGGCGGGCCTCCATCGAAGGGGAAATGTGGCTGATTGGTTGAGGGGACGGGCTTTGTCGGCGTAATTGGGGACCCACTGGGTGTAATATGAAAAGAAGCCCAAACAGCGCTTGAGGGCTTTGAGGGAGTGGGGAAGGGGGAGCTCCATCAGGGGGCGCATGCGTTCAGGGTCGGGGCCTATCTCTCCGTTACGCACTACGTAGCCGAGGGTGGCTAGACGGTTGGTGCTGAACATGCATTTGTCCTTGTTGTAGGTCAGATTCAGGAGTTTTGCGGTTCGGAGGAATTTTCGGAGGTTGGTGTCGTGGTCCTGCTGATCGTGGCCGCAGATGATGACGTTATCGAGATACGGGAAGATTGCCCGTAAACCGTATTGATGGACCATTCGGTCCATCTCCCGTTGGAAGACCGAGACCCTGTTTGTGACACCGAAGGGAACCCTTAAAAAGTGGTAGAGTCGCCCATCCGCTTCGAACGCAGTGTACTTTCGGTCACTCGCATGGATGGGGAGCTGATGGTAGGCGGACTTAAGGTCCACCGTGGAGAAGACCTTGTACTGTGCGATCCTGTTGACCAGGTCGGAGATACGTGGGAGAGGGTACACGCCCAGCTGCGTAAACCTGTTGATGGTCTGACTGTAATCTATGACCATCCTATTTTTCTCCCCGGTCTTTACCACCAGCTCTTGTGCTCGCCAGGGGCTGTTGCTAACCTCGATGACCCCTTCCTTCAGAAGCCGTTGGACTTCGGACCTGATGAAGGTCCGGTCCTGGGAACTTTACCATCTGCTCCTGGTGGCGACGGGCTTGCAATCCGGGGTGAGGTTTGCAAACAAGGACGGGGGAATCGACCTTGAGGGACGCAAGGCTGCAGACAGTAAGGGGGGGCATAGGGCCGCCGAATTTCAATGTTAAGCTCTGGAGGTGGCACTGGAAATCTAACCCCAGGAGTGCTGCCGCGCAGAGGTGAGGAAGGACGAATAGCTTGTAATTTTTAAACTCACTCCCCTGGACCGTGATGTCCACTATGCAGCACCCTGTGATCTGGATCGAGTGCGAGCCGGAGGCCAGAGCGATTTTTTGTTTGACTGGGTAAACAGGAAGAGCGCAGCGTCTTACCGTGGCGGGGTGGACGAAACTCTCTGTGCTCCCGGAGTCCAGCAGGCAGCTTGTCTCGTGGCCGTTGAGAAGGATCTTCGTGGTTGCCGTGGATAGCGTGTGAGGCTGCAACTGGTCCAATGTGACTGAGGCGAGTCATGGCAGAAACTCCGAGTCATCATCAGGCAGAGAGTAGTCACCTGCGGGGTCCTCGGCGCCAATCCAAGGTGGCGGCGCCCGGCGGCGCCCGTCGGCCGCACATGATGGGGGGTGGACAAAATGGCGGCACCCGTTCCCCGCACGTGGAGTCGGGGGTGCAAAATGGCGACGCCCAGGGTTCGCACGTGGCATCGGGGCCCAAAATGGCGGCGCCCGGGGATCACACATGGCGGTGGGGGGTGGGGGCAGCGAGGTCCACGGGCCGCACAAGGCCCCTGAGGAGAACCCGGGGGGAGGGGGGGGGAGGACCCGCAGTCCATGCTCAGGACTACAGCGACCGCTTTGGATTGGCAAACGGCCACAAAGTGACCCTTCTTGCCGCAGCCCTTGCAGGTTGCGGAGCGGGCCGGGCAGTGCTGACGGGGGTGCTTTGCCTGGCTGCAGAAATAGCAGCGGGGCCCCGCGGGTTTTCCGGGGTGCCCTGCGGCGCAGGCCTGGGGGTGTCCGAGTCCGTGGGGGTGAGAGAGGTCGCGTTCCACGCTGCCCAGGGCGCCGCTGCACGGTCAGGGGCGTACGCGTGAGCGTTCCGATTTGCAACGTCTAGGGAGGAGGCTAGGGCCCGTGCCTCCGTGAGGCTTAAAGTCTCTCTCTCTAACAGTCTTTGGCGAATCTGCGAGGACTGTATACCTGCAACAAAGGCGTCTCTGATCAGAAGTATGGTATGCTCGGCAGTAGACACCTGTGGGCAGTCGCAGTTCCTCCCCAGCACGAGGAGGGCACGGTAAAATTCGTCCAGAGACTTACCAGGTATTTGCTGCCTCGTGGCCAGTAAGTGCCGAGCGTAGACTTGGTTCACCGGCCGTATGAAATGTCCTTTAAGTGAGTCCATAGCTGCGTCGTAGTCTGTCGTGTCCTCTATGAGCGTGTACACGGCGGTGCCGACACACGAGTGGAGGATGTGCAATTTCTGTTCCCTCATTGGGACGTTTTCGGCTGTACTCAGGTAGCTATTGAAGCAAGCCAGCCAGTGCTTAAATGCTGCTGTTGCATTTGCTGCATGTGGGCTGAGTCGAAGACACTCTGGCTTGATGCCCCTAGTGGTAATACCCCTAGTCATACTACCACAGGAGGTAACCTTCTGGGTAAACTTTCTTTGTAAACAGGACTTGTCAATTCAGTCCCTTGAGCCTGTCCCAAAATTCAATTCGATGGCCACCTCCTCCACACTTAATCTGCCTTTATTACTTATTTCCTGAAAGCATATTTTGCGATTTGATTACAGACAAAGGTAAATGGCGTGTGATCTTATATAATCACATGTAACATTGTTTTTAAAAACTAAATTTAGAGTACCCAATTCTTTTTTTTCCCAATTAAGGGGCAATTTAGCGTGACCAATTCACCTACCCTGCACATCTTTGGGTTGTGGGGGTGAAACCCACGCAAACACGGGGAGAATGTGCAAACTCCACACGTACAGTGACCCAGAGCCGGGATCGAACCTGGGTCCTCAGCGCCGTGAGGCAGCAGTGCTAACCACTGCACCGCCATGTTGCCCTGCATGCAACATTGTTAGGACTAAGAATGTCTTGTACACTTTGCTTGCTTCATTTATCCAGCCAATAAAAGGTTTAGCAAACGCCTGTGTATGTTTGATCTCTGTAGGTGACATGAAAGAATATCAGTAAAACTAAGGTCAATCAAAATAAGAATTCCCATTTATGTGGCACCTTTCATGTCATCGTAATGTCCCGAACACGCTACATCCAAACGGTTACTTTTCTAAAGTGTAGACATTGATTTGTTGGCAAACACAGCAGCCAGTTTGCACTTGGCAAAGGTCCCACAAACAGTAATGGGATAAATGGTCAGTTAATTTGCTCTGGTGATGTTGGTTGTCAGCATCCATTTGAAAAGAGGGTAAATTCAAAACTGATCTGTGAAAACATTGGACGGGATGTTTCAAAGGGCAGCATTTCCCACGCACATTCCAAAGGTGTTAATGGGGATCTATGCTTTTGAGATCAGTAGATCTTCCTCAGTTTCACAAAACTGAGCACCCCAGACTTTACTCGGAGGAGCTTGGCAGGTTCAGCAATAACATCAGCTGAGAACAGAACAATGTCTAAGGGTTATTTCAGAAAATAACATTCTGGGATGCAGTACAAGTAAATTGAGGCATGATGCGATGAGATTTTCCATTTTATTTTTCCTCATTCACCTGAAACTCCCCTGTGTGATTTTTGAAAATCTAGACGTTAGCTTGTTTAATATGAACAATGCTGACACTAACAGAGATTGTCGGGGAACCAATTAAGCAATCATTCACTAATGTCATCAGAGTAATTTCTACGCCTCTGTGTTTAAGCTGTGTTCGCGTCATAATGCTCCACCTCCATTATCGGGTTTGGAATCTGGGAGATAGGTTTTGATTCTGCGATAGTGTAAAGTGGCTGATAGTGAGACTGTTTTGTATCTCCACCGAGTTATGTTTCTGTTGACTTCAATAGAAACAAATATCTGGAGAGATGCAGGACAAGAGCCTGATCTGATTTTGTCTTCGACTATCACAGTCAAAACTGTCTTATGTCTATGGGCAAGAAGTGAGTGTTGTTTGATAAAGGGTGCACAAGACTGCCATTATGGAGTGAGGGAAAATGTCGAGGCACATGAAGATGGTGCAAAAATGAAACTATCTAGGATGATGCCGGAACTGAGAGGTTACAAAATTCAGCAAAGATTGAACAGGCTGTGGCTGTTTCCTCTAGAAAACAGAAGGCTGACGAGTGACCTAATTGGGGTCTTTAAAATTCTTTAATAAGGACACAGGAGATTTAATAATGGATTCTCTGATCCTGGGGCTAAGTGTTGACGTTGTTGTAAATGTCAGAGCATTTTACGACGGCGTCATCTGGCGCCGAGGATCAGCAATCCTGCGCCGCACAGGGGCCAGCGTGGCACTGGAGCGCCTCACGGAGTTCCAGCTGCCGATAGGGGCACCAGCACGGCTGGCGCGAGTTCGCGCATGTGCACCACGGCAGGCGCGAGTTCGCGCATGTACACCACGGCCGGCGCAAGTTCGCGCACGAACACCACAGCTGGAACTAGTTCGCGTATGCACATAGGTTGCCTTCTCCACGCCGGCCCCCGGGCAACATGCCTGAGCCCTACAGGGGCCTGGCGTGGAGGAACATAGGGCCCCCCCCCGGGATAAGCACGCTCGCCGATCGGTAGGCCTTGGTCGCGGGCCAGGACACCCTAGAGGCACCCCCTGGAGTCTGATCCCCCCTCCCCCACACCAGGACGGCCCCGCAGCATGAACACCGAGGTCCCGCCGGGTAGGACCACACGTGAACGGCATCGGCGGGACTCGGCTGAATACCCGTCGAGCGCGGAGATTCGCCGGGAGGGGCGGGGGGGGCACGTTGAGCGGCCCCCGACCGGCGCCGTGCCAACTGCGCCGGCGCCATTGGCACCGATTCTCCGGTCTCCGGAGAATCAGCGGAGCGGCATCCGAGTGGCATTGTGTGATTCATGCCCCCCCCCCACCCCCCCGGCGATTCTCCGACCCAGCGCGGGTTCGGAGAATCCCGCCCAGGGAGTCCCCATCGAGTAAAATAAAGAACTCTGATTTGTTTACAATTCCGATACACTTCCCGGTATACTGGCCGACCTTTTGTACAATGCCAAATGTAGTTCGGCCGCCCTTCAATGGGGGAGATCGTACTCTGCAACAATCACGGGGAAGATAATCATTTCCACCCCATGAGTCCCATGCGGGATAATACAGATTAAATAGGGTAGATGTAGAGATGTGGAGAAATCCAAAACTAGGAATCATTAATTTGAGACAGCCACTAAATCCAGTGAGGAATTTAGATGAAAACTTCTTTACCCAGAGAGTGGTCAGAATATGTGAGGAGACTTTGATAGATTATTTAGGGAAAGCTAGCTGGGTACATGGTGGGGGAAAGGTTCTGCTGCAAAGGTTAGATGAAGGAGGGAAAGAGGAGCATTAACAAAGATTTAGATCAGTTAGCAATGCTTCTGTGCTGTAAATTCTCCTCATTTTGTGTAAGCTCGTTATTTCATCTTTGTGTAACAAGCTGTTACCTTCAATTATGGGTAAGGCAGCACAAGAACCTGTTTCTGACAGGCTAGGGCTCTTGGTCTGTGGGCTGGACTTTACAGTCGTGTTTGCAGTGGGGGTGGGGGGGGGGGGGGGGGGGGGGGGACCTAAAATATAACGAGTAGTGAGCACACTTCCTTTCTGCCCCGCCTCAATCCAGTCCCTTAATAAGGTAGGCCCGAAATCTGTAGCTAGCCACTGTTTGTAAACAAATAATTAATGGGCAATTGATCCGAATATAAATCTACCCAGTAGATTTCTCAGAATAAGGGGTGATCGAAGGTGAGCTGCTGCGTGCTGTGCAGTGAATAGCAAAGTGGTATAAAGTGGACCAGCAAATACTGGAGATTCACAATTCATGGAATGTCTCTTAATCCTCTGTACCAGATGGACAATTTAATAATAATAATAATTGCCTATTGCCACAAATAGGCTTCAATGAAGTTACTGTGAAAAGCCCCTTTGTAGTAATTTGTGTATTTAATGGTGCGTGTTGTTCGCCATTATTTTTCCAGGAAGATTCTGTCCATTGTTTCTTGTGACTGATTTTTTGAGTGAGGTTAGGAAGTTACATTTGTGATGATTGTAGTGTTATGATCCTCGGCAAGATCCCAACAGTGGCTAGGGTCCTGGACAGAAACCTCAATATTTTATTTTAATTTTGTAAGACTGTGAGGATACCTCGCTCCCGGGGTGATTTCACGAAGAAATAGGACTATGAGGCTGGATTCCCTGTTCCTGAGATTAAGTGTTGACGCCGGGGCAGGATTTATGGACTTTCATGACAGCAAAATTGGCACCAAACCTGGACCATTCCAGCTATTGTGGAGGGGTTAGCACCAACGCCACGTGGAACACAATCGATTCCAATGAAAAACTGTGTGGGATTCGCCAGGTCCCTGATTGACACTCGGGAGGCTGACAAGCTGCAGGCACGTAGACACACTTCACTTCCCACACACACTCATCCCAGCCAACAAGATGGCACTGGTTGTGCTGGAGTGTGCGCATACAGCTGATGGGGTGCTGGGGCCAGAGGCTACCTGGGGTGGTGCCCTAGGGCGACACCCATACTATCTGTGGCCCTAAGTTCACAGTGGGCAGACTGCGGTGTGTGCAGTTGAATGGCTGCCTTGCAGGCAACAGCAATGGTGCTCTGTGCCCGTCCACCCCGACCCCACAGCCCACCTCCTGGCCACCTCCTCTACTCCCCCCTGCCGGCTCTGGCAGACGCCCCCCGGCCAGAGCACAACTGTCAGCAAACAATGGTGATGTTGAACACTTTCCGTGCCCCCTCTCTCTCCCTCATCATCCACGGTGCCTGTTTCACGATTTTTAAAACCACAGGCAGCATTCGCCGTTGGGAATTCGGCCCCAGAGAATATCGGGTCAGGCACGCTAATGATATGCCAAAGGTGCTTACTGTACGGGCGTTCCCGAAGGCATTCACTCCCATGTTGAGGTGACGGAGAATTGGGATTTGGCGTGAAATCGGCGCACGCCATGATTTTGGTGTTGGAACCTATTCTCCGCCCAATCGCACGTCCCAATTTTAGCGCAGCCAATGGAGAATCCCGCACATGGGGCTGTATTCTCCTACCCTTCCCGCTGCAAGAATGCCATGGGAAAGCCGCGTACAATCGGGAGCTCTGGTCGCAGGGCGGACGCAGCAGGAGAAACCCGCCCATGCTGTTTTAAACAAAACTTTATTACAACACAGTATTAAAATATCTTTAACATCACACAAGAAAATTGCTTACAATTACCTCGTAAACAATACAATCGGAAAAGTGTGGGTTGATGGATTTTTGTTTATACTAAGAGGGTTCTCTGGGGATTAGATCATTAGAGACATTGGCCATGATTTAACAGCCTCGTCACGCCCGACGTGGTGTGGGGATGAGGCTGTTGAATCGCGCTAGATTGGGGGGGGGGGGGGGGGGAGATTGGGGCAACCAGACAAAATCACGCCTCGATCTGCGAGGAGCCTTTCCTGCTGGGTTCGCAAGCAGAAAATGACTCCAAATGCGGCTTTGGCAGAGAGAACTGCCCAAGGCCTAAACAAAATGGCAAAGTTCCTGTTAAATGGCCAGATGTTCCTCGGCACTGCAGCCACTGGAAAACACCCCACTAAACCCGCCCAAAACGGGACATGGATTTTTTTTCCTGTTAAACCAGGATGCTGCCTGGTTTGCACGATAGGTCTAATGAGGAAAGGTTAAGGGAGCTAGGGCTGTTCTCTTTGGAGCGGAGGAGGATGAGAGGCGACGTAATAGAGGTTTATAAGATGTTGAGGGGGATAGATAGAGTGGACGTTCAGAGACTATTTCCTCGGGTGGATGTAGCTGTTACAAGGGGGCATAACTATAAGATTCAGGGTGGGAGATATAGGAGGGATGTCCGAGGTAGGTTCTTTACTCAGAGTGTGGTTAGGGTGTGGAATGGACTGCCTGCTGTGATAATGGAGTCGGACACTTTAGGAACTTTCAAGCGGTTATTGGATAGGCACATGGAGCGCACCAGAATGACGGAGTGGGATAGCTTGATCTTGGTTTCGGACAATGCTCGGCACAACATCGAGGGCGGAAGGGCCTGTTCTGTGCTGTACTGTTCTATGTTCTATGTTCTAAATCATGCCCATTTTGTTCAGCTCAGTGAGATAATGTAGTTAATGGGAGGAGCCTGGAGCTGAAATAGCCAGGTGTTGAGGTTACAGTTTAAAGAAGTCTAGTTTTAGATTGGGATATGAACAGATAAAAAGCTGTGCTCTCAATACAAGGTTAGATCTGTCTGTGGACAGACTAGCAGTGTCTTTCAAATCAGTGTCTTTCAAATCAGTGTCTTTCAAATCAGTGTCTTTCAAATCAGTGTCTTTCAAATCAGTGTCTTTCAAATCAGTGTCTTTCAAATCAGTGTCTTTCAAATCAGTGTCTTTCAAATCAGTGTCTTTCAAATCAGTGTCTTTAAAAACAGCTCAGTTAAAGATTTGACTGGCAGCAGATCAGAAGCAGCTGATGGCAAGACAGTGAGTTAAAGCCTTGCCTGTGAGCAGGAGAGGGGCAATCTCCAAGGCTGGCAGTTTAATCTGCAAATTGAGACGGGCAAGAATCTGCATGCTGGGTCCTGATGGGTATCACTTTCAAAAGTGTTTCATCCAAGACACCCCGTTCACAGCAAATATTCCTGAGTCTACTAACTGTATTTAAAAGTGGATTGTGACCTGAGGTGGATTTTATTTGAGTGGGGATAAAAGATAGCAGTTAGGATGGTTTCATTGTATTGGTAAGCATTGTTCAGCTGATAATTGAAAGCTATTTGTCTTTATGATGTTAACGTTAGTAATACTGTGTTGGGAATAAAATTTGTTTCAGGATACCATATCCCTATTTGTATGTGCAATCACCCCTGGAGTGAAGCATCCTTTCCTCACAGTCTATGGGGTTGCTTTCTGGGAGCCGAGCAACAGTTGGGGTCTGATTCCGGCTTGTAGTTTATCATCCCCTTTCAGACCTGTGGTGCATCTTCTCCAAATTAAATCAGTCGATTTAGGGCAGCACGGTAGCACAGTGGATAGCACTGTGGCTTCGCAACGTCAGGGTCCCAGTTCGATTCCTTGCTGGGTGACTGTCTGTGCGGAGTCTGCACGTTCTCCCCGTGTCTGCGTGGGTTTCCTCCGGGTGCTCCGGTTTGCTCCCACAGTCCAAAGACGCGCAGGTTAGGTGGATTGGCCATGCTAAATTGCCCTTAGTGACCAAAAAGGTTAGATGGGGTTATGGGGATAGGATGGAAGTGGGGGCTGAAGTGGGTCGGTGTAGAGCCGATGGGCCGAATGGCCTCCTTCTGCACTGTATGTTCTATGTTCTATGAATACAGGCACATAACCATTTGAAAGATTCTGGTTATGAGAAGCCACTCAAGAAACCAATCCCTTTCCCATTACATTAAGAGAAGACCTGGTGAAGATGATCAAAATTACAAGATGCTTTGATCAAATAAATCGGGCAAAGTATTTTTGCTGAAGACAATGGGCATTAATTTAACATCATCATTAAAGGAATCAAGAGTTAGGCAATGTTTAAAACACTTGAGGGTCCCTGAGATGTGGGGCGCGCTGTCAGAAACAATCAATACAATTAGTAATCACTTTTAAAAGGGAATTTGTAAATATTTGAGAAAGAGTTACTCGAAAGTGTGTGAGGGAAGGGCCGGGAACAGGCTGAAGTGAATCGCTCTCATCAAGAGTCAGCACTTGCCGTTTAGACAGGGTAGTCTCCACTCCAGAGTCAAATTCAACAATTGTACTTTGTTTTTTAAATAAGTATTTCCTAATTGATTTCATCAATCTGCCAAAAGGCCCTCAAGTGAAGCAGTATCTGGAAGGGCAGTGCACCACATGGTTGTATTAAGCGCTAATCCATCTGTTGCAATCGATGCATGATTGAATAGGCATCCCATCATTCAAGGGCTTACTGCCAAAGTCCTCATTCCATCTGCTCACTCAGCTGGCAACAATCCACCAGCGCAGATTCTCTGGCTGGGTTTCTGTACAGTGGGAGAACCTGCCTTCGAAATGAGCCAGAGCTTGAAGGGTCACTTTGAAAAGACCCGCTGGGCTAAAATCGGAGACACCATTGGGCAGATCTGAGATGTAGAATGAATCAGGATGGATGGGGGTTGGGGGAGGGTGGGGTGGACCTCTTTGCAATGGTATTAAACTTCTTAGGAATGATCTTTCTAAACAAACCTGCCAGCTGGATGAATCCAATGTCGCCAATGAAGATGACTCATGCCTCCAGAGCATGATTAACATGGAGGTCCATGGTCATCAATCCAATGTTCCCTTTGATCATGATACCTGAAGAGAAAGAGATTAATCTTCATAGGGTCGGATTGAGGAAGCACCTCTTAGTTCAACAGGTTTCTACAGAATTAATGCTGTATCAAGATTTACTCAAGGCAATGTCCATTCAAGACCAACTAGGGACATTGGAAAGGCGCTGGCTCAGTGGTAGCAATCAAAATGGTTTGGGTTCAAGGCCAACTTCCAAAATTAGAGCACATGATCTCAGTAAAGACTGAGTATTGGGGGCGTGCTGCAATGTTGCAAGTGCTCCCTCTCGGGTGAGACATGAAACTGAGGTCCCTTCTACCCTTCTAGATTCTAAGGCATTATGCGGAAGAAGACTGGAGAAGTTTTCCATATTGTCCTGAAATATGCTTTGGGATGTTCCGAGAGGTGCCACAGGAATGCTACTCCACTTTCTTTATTCGCTGATCTGGATTCATGACCTATAGCCAAGCTGTGGGAATTTGACTATGCTGGGATTCACTGAATACACCTTTGCCTATTCTTGGTTTGAAGTAAATAATGAGAAGGAGATGGGATTGGGAGCCAGGACTGTCCAGATTTCATACAGTAAACAAAAGGATCCAATCACAATAGAATTACTTAACAGAACCATTTGTAAGGGTAGTACCACATGCGCTCTTACTGCCATATGCAGTCTGTTTTTTCTCGTAAGAGATGTGCCTATTCTTGCCCTTGGAGTGTGTATTCTAATTGCCAAACCAGCAGCAATCTTTCATGAGTTTAAAATAAAGAAGGTCCAATGCAGGTAGGGAATATACAGTGAATGGTAGAACCCTCAAGAGTATTGGCAGTCAGAGAGCTCTAGGTATCCAGGTCCACAGGTCACTGAAAGGGGCAACACAGGTGGAGAAGGTAGTCAAGAAGGCATACGGCATGCTTGCCTTCATTGGCCGGGGAATTGAAATTGGCAAGCCATGTTGCAGCTGTATAGAACCTTAGTTAGGCCACACTTGGAGTATAGTGTTCAATTCTGGTTGCCACACTACCAGAAGGATGTGGATGCTTTAGAGAGGGTGCAAAAGAGATTTACCAGGATGTTGCCTGGTATGGAGGGCATTAGCTATGGGGAGAGGATGAATAAACTCGGTTTGTTCTCACTGGAACGACGGAGGTTGAGGGGGTGACCTGATAGAGGTCTACAAAATTATGAGGGGCAGAGATAGAGTGGATAGTCAGAGGCTTTTTCCCCTGGTAGAGGGGTCAATTACTAGGGGGCATAGGTTTAAGGTGCGAGGGGCAAGGTTTAAAGGAGATGTACGAGGCAAGTTTTTTACACAGAGGGTAGTGGGTGCCTGGAACCCGCTGCCGGAGGAGATGGTGAAAGTAGGGACGATAGTGACGTTTAAGGGGCATCTTGACAAATACACGAATAGGATGGGCATAGAGGGATACGGACCCCAGAAGTGCAGAAGAATTTAGTTCAGATGGGCAGCATGGTCGGCACAGGCTTGGAGGGCCAAAGGGCCTGTTCCTGTGCTGCTGCTTAATTTCCAGTCTCCACTTGGTAGATCTTTTGTTTTTTTGAATGGATTTGAAGATTTAAAATTAAAATGAGGGTTCACTGCAAGTTGTGAGGTTGCTTATAGTTGAATATCTAGGAGGCTGATTCTCAGGTAAACTTTGAAAATGGCACAGGTTAAGTACTTTGGCTGCTTGATCAATTGCAGCCATTTTCAGAGTTTGTGGGCTGAATTCCCTGCCGGCGGGATGCTCCATTTTGCCAGCAGCCCGGGGGTTTCCCGACAACGTGGGCTGCCCCACAATGGGAAACCCCATTGACCAGCCGGTGTAATGGAAAATCCTGCCGGCGTGCTGAAACAGAAATGTGGCGCTGTGGGACGGAGAATCCAGCCCAGTATCTCTGATTGGCTGATAACTCATGGTTCTTAAAAGGCAAAGGTGGCCCAGTCTTTCTCTGCAACCATTGCCATGCAGTCTGTCCTGATCTCTTACTCTTGGGATAATTAAAGATCTCAGTGTAAGAAGTCAGTTTCAGTCACATGGCCAACAGTCATTGATACACAATAGGAGATAGATGATGGACTTTTACACTTAACTGGTGGACAACTGGTCTCATCAACTTTCCTTTGTTGAATTGCAAACCTGTAGATATAGACCCAGATTTTCAGACCTCTAGGTGGTCAAAGACTAGACGTATTGGGGCCTCTCAGAAGTCCCAACAGAAGGACTTTGTAGGAGTTGCCCAGAAGGTTTGAACTTCTGATGGCAGCCTGCGACTTTCAAAAAAAGACTCTATCTCTGAGTTAGAACAAGGAGACTCAGTCAATCCCGACTTGCTCATTAGAAAAGTTAGGAACTGTTAGAGAGAAGATCTAGTCTAACTCCTGGATAACCCTGAAAATGACTCCTCAATCTACCTATGCAGCCCCCTCAATCCCCGCATCTCTTCGTTTGACTTATCCAATTTCCTGCTGACCCAACGTGACTCGCCCCACCAACCAACTCCCACCCCCTTGAGCAGGCTATCCTCCCTGACCTGACTACTCACTGGCACACCCACCCACCTGACACCAAGCCAACTTACCCACCTCACCCACCTGTCACCCTACCCACCTACCATTCTACACACCTGCAATCCTCCCCATATGCCACCCTATCCCATTGCCTTACCTCCAGCCTATCCCTTCACCATCTGGCACCCTAAGCCACCCTTAGCCACTTACCTTCTCTCCATGGCTTTTCAAAGAATCTTTGCTACACTTAAACTCTTTCACTTATAGAATGCAGCAACTAGCGCCGTGAAAAGGTGGGTATGGTGTCTGTGTGAATTCTGTCCCCTGCTTCTGGTATTCCGCACTAACTGAGCTCTACAGGATCCTCGATCGGAGGATTTTCCCGAAAAATTGGAGGAAGAATGTTTTTTTTTGTCTAATCAGGGTCAGAGAGAGGGATCCCAGCCCTGAATGGAAGACTGGGGCCATAGTGTAAACTTTGAATAATGGCAGGTGTGATTTTCACAGATAACATCCATCTCAGTGTGTCTATTACAGCGGGAATCCCCCACTGATGATTGTGCAATTCAGACCTTTCTGGCAGCTTGATAGTGTTTGTGAATAAACGTCACCTGATCCTTTGGCAGTGCCCATTTTAAACAAATGAAAGGCAGTTCCGGAAGCTTCCATACCAGGTCAGTCCATCTGTAAAGTTATGAATATGACAATATGGGCAAGGCAACAGCGCTATGTTGAGAAATTCGGCTGGATTCTCCCTCTGGGAGAAACTGGCCCCAAACTGGCGCAAAGTTGGTGCAAACCAGCCACCAATTTCCTGCTCCGGGCCGGGGGGGGCGGAAGGGGGGGGGGGGGTGCAGGCTAGCAGCCAGGCAGTGTAGAGCTCCCAGCTGTAGCTGCCGATACGGCCTGGAGCATTGCCGGGTCCATGGCTGCGCATGCACACGGCGGCCTACAGCGGCCTACAGCGGCCATGCCGTGCTTTATGGCGGATGCGACCCGCGAACCTGGCCCGCAAAAATAGTCCCTCCCTTCGGCCGGCTCGCGTGACCCGGACCTCACCTCCACAGTGCCCCCAGGCCCGAATAATATCCCCCCCCCCTGCCCGCGGATCTGCCCTCCCCCGACTGTGGTGGTGCTGGACCGAGTCCGCAGCCACCATGCTGAGTTCCCGACAGATGAGACCACATGTGTCCCACGCCATCGGGAACCCGGCCTGTCAGGGACGGAGCATCGGGGGTGAGCCTCAGGCAATGGCCTGAGACCATGGATACAGCCTACCCCTAGAGTACGTCGCTTTTCAGGGGGCGGAGCATCGCGAAAGCGCCGCCGCCCCTGATTCTGTCATCGTCGGGGTTTCTCTGCCCCGTCACCGAACTCGATTTCGGAGTTGGGGAATCAGAGAATCCAGCCCATTGTTTTTGTTCTGGATAAAAGCAAAGCTACAACATGGAAAGGATTTGATTGAATCATCTTGAGAAAGCTTGGGCTGGATTCTCTGTAGCCCGACGCCAAAATCGTGTTCGGCGAGCGGGCTGAGAGTGGATTTTTGCACCGAAATTGGGGCTGACGCCGGTTTGACGCCGGTTCGCCATGCTCCACCCCACCCAAACTGGCATCATCGTGGCACGTGCCTTTGGCCTGTCATCGGCCAGCCCGACGGAGCGAGACACATGTGGTCCCAACCGTGCAGGAACCCGGCGTGACGGCTGTGTCCAGCGCCGCCGCACTTGGCCGGTATCTGTGATTCTGGGTGGGGGGGGGGCCTTCTGCAAGGGGGGGCTGGGGGGACTGGTGGGGATAGCCAGGGGGTGGGCTATGGGGTCACGGTTAGCAGGTTGGGGGTCGCGCACGGCCGGCGCCATGTTGTACGGCGAGACCGATGCAGGTCGTCCGCCGTGCACATGCCCACCCCGGGACCCGGTAATTCTCTAGCCGATTTTGGCGCGAGCGACAGGGGTTTCAGTCGGCGCGGTGCTAACCCCTCACCGGTGCCGGAAGCGGAGGGGGTTGCACGCCAATTTTTTGGTCGTAAAAGAACCTCACATGCTCCGCTGGCGCCGGCTGAAACGGATAATCCTGCCCCTTATTATTTTTCCTCTTTGGGGAGGGGCAATAAATGGTTTGGTGTGAAAAGAGTTTGAGGCCTCTGTTCTCTGGTAAACTCTCTGAGGCAAAGTGAGAGTAGCAAAACATGAGATAAAGGCTGCATTGAGCTGGGAGAGACCTCCATGAACCGAAAGACAGACATGTCATTTTACTGAGTTAGAAAGGAGGGAAGAAAACATTCAATTACCCTTTGGCATGGACAAGCTTGGAGAAACCATCCTTCCAATTACTCATTAAAATTACTTACAGGGCGAATGTGTGCTGCATGGTTGATTAGGTGCGTTGAGATTAATGTTGTGTCAGTAATCAGTGATGTGACTTACCCAGCACTAGTGGCCCTGTGAACTGTCTTTCTCTGTGAGGAACTACTTAGCCTCCATTTATCAATTATAACAGCGACGACTGAAATGAAGAATTAGCTGTTTTGGGGGAGATTTGCAGACACACATCTTTGTCTCTTATATTTTTGGCGTGCCATATTTTAGAGAGCGACTCTGAAGTGAAATATTGACTGGGGGAAATAAAAAGTCAACAAGTTAACATTATACGTTAACATTGGAAGATAGCAAATGTAATCCTTTGTTCAAATAGGGAGGGAGACAGAAAGCAGGAAACTATTGGTTAGTTAGCCAAACATTTGTCAAAGGGAAAATGTCAGAGATAATAGCAGGGCACTTGGGGGAAAATTTCATAGAATCACTACAGTGCAGAAGGAGGTCATTCATCCCTTCAAGTCTGCACCGACCCTCCGAAAGAGCACTATACCTAGTCCACTCCCCCACTCATGCTGCCCTATCCCCATAACCTAACCTGCACATTCCTGGACACTAAGGGGTAATTTATCATGGCCAACCCACCTAACCTGCACATCTTTAGACTGTGGGAGGAAGTCAGAGGACCCGGAGAAAACCCACGCAGACACGGGGAGAACGTGCAAACTCCATACAGACAAGGATGGAATCGAACCTGGGACCCTGATGCTGTAAGGGGTAGCAGTGCTAACCACTGTGCCACCATGCCGCCCATTTAAAGCAATCAGACAGAGTCAACATAGTTTTATGAAAGGGAAATCACATTTTTTTAAATTATTTTAAATTTAGAGTACCCAATTATTTTTTTTCCAATTAAGGGGCAATTTAGCCTGGCCAATCCACCTAACCTTTGGGTTATGGGGGCGAAACCCATGCAGATACTGGGAGAATGCAAACTCCAAACAGACAGTGACCCAGGGCCGGGATTCGAACCCGGATCCTCAGCGCTGTAGGCAATAGTACTAACCACTGTGCCACGTGCCGCCCAGGAAATCACGTTTAACCAATTTATTAGAGTTCTTTGAAGGAGTCACAGGTGCTATGGATAAAGGGAAACCGGTGGATGTACTGTACTTAGATTTCCAGAAGACATTTGACGAGGTGCGACAGCAAAGATTATTGCAGAAAATAAAAGCTCATGGTGCAGGGGTGACACATTGTCATGGATTGAAGATTGGATAGCTAACAGGAGACAGAGAGTTGGAATAAATTAGTCTTTTCTGGTTTTCAGGATGTAACGAGTGATGTGCCACAGAGTTCAATGCTGGGGCCTCAACTTTTACAATTTATGACTTGGATGAAGGGACTAAAGGTATGGTTGGTAAAGTTACACCATTCCTTAAATCCTGGAACCTAAACTGTACACAAGTTGGACATAGTTGGGTTAAGTGAGTGGGCATAAAAATCTGGCAAATGGAGTATATAGTGGGCAAATGTGTATTCGTCCATTTCGGCAGAAAGTATAAAGAAGAAATGTATTATCTAAATGGTGAGAGGCTGCCGAACCCTGAGATGCAGAGGGATCTGGCTGTCCTATTGTATGAACCACGAAAGGCCAGAGTGCAGGTGCAGCAAGTAATTAGGAAAACTAACGGAATGTAGTTGTTTTTTGTGAGAGGAATTGATTACAAAGGTAAGGAGGTTATACTTCAGTTGTACAGGGCATTACTGAGACCACATCTGGAATATTTTGTACAGTATTGATCTCCCAATGCAAGGGAAGGTGTGTTAGAAGCAGTTCAGAAATAAGTTGACTGGACTAATACCAGGAATAGGCAGGTTAACTTATGAGGAAAGGTTGGAGAGATCAGGTGCTGGATTCGATGCAGCCCCGCGGCAAGATCGTGTTGGGCGCGGGGGCGGAGAATCCAATTTCACGCCGAAATCGGGCCCGGCGTCGGTCCGACAATTCTCCGAGACCCGAGAATCGACGTGATGGCGGAGTATGCCGCGCAGCCGGGGGCCCATTGACAGAGGCCAGCCCAGCGATCCACCGCTCCCGGCCGGCCGAGTTCCCGACGGCGTGGAACTAACCGGCTATTGCCGGTCGGGATGCTCACGTGGCTGCTGTGGACTCAGTCCGTGGCCGCCCCGGTGGCTGGCGGCGGTATCGGACACCGGGGGGGGGTCCTTATAGACTGCCGGAGTTGAGATCCCTGCGGTCAGATCCTCGAGCGCGTGGCTGATTGGGGGTCTCTAATTTTTGTGTCTGCCTCCGCGGTCCGAGTCCGCCGTGGCATTCTGCACAGTCGCTGGAAGCCACCGCCGTGCGCATTCGCGAACTCAAAATCTGAGGTGCGGGGGCCCGTATCCGCACCTAAAGCTGTGTGAATTACTCCGGGTCCCTGCTAACCCCTGCAGGGCTGTGAATTAGCTGCACTTATTCCCAGGAATCTCCAGAGTAAAGCTCCAGGGCGCGATTCTCCCAGACAGGGAGAAATCGTAAGGCTGGCGTCAAATCCGGGCGGGTTTGGCGCCAGCCTCCCCCTCCCCGACCGGGAACCGATTCTGGTCCCCGGTCGGGGCTAGTATGCCGCGGCCGTGAACTCCGGCATCGCGGGCTTAACGAATTTTGTTAAACCCGCTTGCCAGAGTTTGCGCCGGCTGACGCGTCACGTGACGTCAGCCGCGCATGCGCGGATTGGAAGACTCCAACCTGCGCATGCGCGAATGACGTCATCGCGCATTTGCGCGAAACCCGCGCATGCGCGGGCCGGGATGCCCCTCAGCCGCCCCGCAAAGTGATACAGCGGGGCGGCGGAAGGACGGCCGTGGTACTGCCGTGCCAATCGGTGCCATGGTTGCCAAGATCAGGACTTTACGGCCGTTTTTATGAACGGCCAGACCAGGTGTGTTTGCCGTTCGTAAAAACGGCCGTAAAGGGCTTGGAATTCGGCCCATTGGCCAGCTGAGAATCGCTGCTGGCCGTAAAAAAACGGCGGCAGAGATTCGTGTCGGGAGTTGGGCGTGGGGGGGGGGGGGGGGGGAGAATAGCGGGAGGGCGTCGGACTAGCGTGGCCGTAAAAATATACGACCCCCGCTATTCTCTGCACCGTCGTGAGTGTGGAGAATTGCACCCCCAGTGTTTTTACGCCAGCGTGGGGACATAGTCCCTTTTCGGGAGAATCCAGCCCCAAGTTTAGGAGAGCAAGAGGTGACTTGATTGAAATCTTTAAGATCCTGAGGGGTATTTAGAGAGTGGTTGCGAAGAGGATGTTTCCTTTTGTCAGAGAATGTAGAACTGGGGTCACTGTTTAAAAATAAGGGGTCGCTTATTTAAGACAGAGGTGAGGAGAATATTTTTTCTCTCGGAGGGATTGAAGTTACAATCAGATCAGCCACATCTTATTGAATGGTGGAGCAGGCCAAAAGGGCCTGGCCGCTTGTCAATGGGATTTCCCATTGAAGGCACACCACGCCAATGGGAAAGCAGCAGGTGGGATGCGCTGCCGACAGGAAAGGTGAACCCCAACGGCTGGAGAATTCTGTCCCATGTGTTTGTACCTATGCACAATCTCATTGCAAAACTGGCAACAATCGCTGTGTGAAATCAAATTTCTTTTCCATAGAACATACAGTGCAGAAGGAGGTCATTCGGCCCATCAAGTCTGCACCGACCCATTTAAGCCCTCACTGCCACCCTATCCCCGTAACCCAATAACCCCTCCTAACCTTTTTTGGTCACTAAGGGCAATTTATCATGGCCAATCCATCTAACCTGCACATCTTTGGACTGTGGGGGGAAACTGGAGCACCCGGAGGAAACCTACGCAGACACGGGGAGAATATGCAAACTCCGCACAGACAGTGACCCAGCGGGGAATCAAACCTGGAACCCTGGTGCCGTGAAGCCACAGCGCTATCCACTTGTGCAGCTCTTGTTGAGGTTAATGATTGCTGTTGCTGAGTTAAACTGTCTGAGATCCAGGTGTATATTTAACCTCAGTCAGCAGGCAGGCAACTCATAGATTAGGCGGAGCAGCAGTTTCAAATCACCCTCCATTGAATTCATAAGGAGCAGAGTTAGAGTTAGGCTGACCAAAACGAGCATTGCACCCAATCCCATCAACTTCCCAGTCGGCAGGTTGGGTTAATATTAACCCACAGTTTTCCAGAAACACCTCAGAATGCTTCAAGACGTGCATCGTGTGCAATTACTGTTGTTGAGTACAATAATTTCCATTTATATTTGCTGCAAAATATCTCACCATTCTTCACAGGACATTGAGACATTGAGACACATAAGGGATATTAGGAAAGGGGACCAAACATTTGATCAAAGAAGCATGTTTTAAGAAGCAACTAAATAGAGGAGAGGGAGGTAGACAGACAGAGAGGTTCAGACAGGTAAGGATGAGATGTTTGAAGTGATTATTAAAATTTGGATGCGCAAGAGGTCAGGATTGGAAGAGTGCAGAGATCTCAGAGGGCGGGTAGATTTGATTAATTTGTGACACTGCCATTAATCATTTGAACTTAGCATGGATGTAAAATAACTGGAGCTGACAGAGAGAGAGATGCTGCTAAATATTAGCTTTAATGATTGCTGGCTAGCTGTGCTCTCCCTTTCATTGACTCTTTCCATAGCCGCATATGAAGATTCAGCTGTCATTGAAGACAGTTATGGGTCAACAGGGAACTGAATGTTTATTGGATTCTGGCAGTGTTAATCTCTGGCCCAAGGACTTCTCACGCTGGGTATAAAGTTGCTCTGAATTTGGCAGCATTGTCAATGAAAAAGCTATAACCGACTGTCAGTGAAGCGTCTAACACAACAAGCAACACTTCTTCACATCAGAATTTCAAGAGCTAAACATTTTTCACTGGGTGATTCCCTTCGGAGGTAAGAAGTCCACTTCCCCTGTAATAATATGGACTTTCCCTGTACTCATTACACAGGTGACTACACACCAGAAGTACTTTATTGGAAGTTTAGCATTTTATGAAATGTCAAGGCTGTTCAAGACCCAAGAAAATAAACACCAGATAAAATACAAGTTTATTTAAGGGACGTGAGCACGAGGGAATTAAATACTTCTCCATTTCAGGCACTTTCGGAGTATAAATTCCTCTTGGTGTAAATGTTAGTATCAATTCGAAATGAGCAAGTGTTGCCTGGAGAGCTAACGCGTATCCATTTTGCTGCCTCCTTGTTTGAAGAAACGATGTGGGTGCATTTCTGGTTCATATAAACTGCTCAACGTGTGACAGCATAATCTTAATAGTCTAATTGGCATTAGCTCAGTTGACAAAAAGTGTTGGATGCAAGACCCTATTCTTTTCAATGGTCACTGGGCTGGATTTTCCGCTGGCAGGATTCTCCGTCACGCCGGCAGCGCACTCACGCCCGGGTATTTCCCGACGGCGTGGGGGTGCCCACAATGGGAAACCCCATTGGTCGGATTGGCGGGACTGAGAATCCCGCTGCTGGCGGAGGCGCACTGCACCAGGAAACTAGAGCGGCGGTACAGAGACCCCCGCCCATAGTGTTCCTTAACCACTCAGGCTTTGCTTTCCTGGTTGCCTCCTTACTCTCCCCCTCCATTGTGAGTACTGGAATCCACACATTCACTTCTCATTAAATGGACGAAGTAAATGGATTAAAAATCAACATTAACTTAGACAAGTTCGGGTGCACGGAGAGAGAATTCAGAATGTCCAAATTACCTAACAGCACATTCTTCGGGACCTGTGGGAGGAAACCGGAGCAACCGAAGGAAACCCACGCAGACACGGGGAGAAAGTGCAGACTCCGCACAGACTGTGACCCAAGCCGGGAATCGAACCAAGGGCCCTGGAGCTGTGAAGCAACAGTGCTAACCACTGTGCTACCATGCTGCCCATTTACCAGATGATTGCTTCCTGTTCACTGAAACACATTGAATCATAGAGTCCCTACAATGCAGAAGGAGGTCGTTCAGCCTATCGATGCTGCACCGACCCTCCGAAAGAACACTCTACCCATGTTGACACTCCCCTGTTCACCCCACCCTATCCCGGTAACCCTGTAACCTAATGTGCACATCCCTGGACACTAAGGAGCAATTTAGCATGGCCAATCCACCTAACCTCCACATCTTTGTACTGTGGGAGGAAACCGGAGCACCCGGAGGAAATCCACGCACACACGGGGAGACCGTACAAACTCCAGACCGTCACCCGAGGTCAGAATTGACCCCGGGTCCCTGGTGCTTTGAGGCAGCAGTGCTGACCACTGTGCCGCCGTGTTGCCCAAAATACTAGTCAGCATTTCTAATAGACAACACCATTTGATAATTTCAACCAGGGTAGTTTAGGAGCAGCAAAGGCTGTTTGACCCCCCTGAGTTGTTCTGCCATTCAAATCAGAGCCTGCAGATCTTACCTCAGCTCTGCCAGCCTCTCATTGTTTCATCTCTCCCAACAGTCTTAATTAGCAAAACATGACATGTAATTTCCTCTATTTAACTTACTATTGCTCCTGCTAATTAAATGTAAATCGGTTTTGCTTCAGTTGTTCTACAATAATTTGTGTGTGATTTTGCAATCCATAACCACAGCAGATGAGTGGCATCCATTTCTGTTTATTTATTTAATAAATTTAGTGTATCCAATTAATTTTTTTTTCCAATTAAGGGGCAATTTAGCATGGCCAATCCACCTAGCCTGCACATCTTTGGGTTGTGGGGGCGAAACCCACGCAAACACGGGGAGAATGTGCAAACTCCACACAGACAGTGACCCAGAGCCGGGATCGAACCTGGGACCTCGGCGCTGTGAGACAACAGGGCTAACCCACTGCGCCACCGTGCTGCCCCTCCATTTCTGTTTATAACTTCAAAGTCTAATTAGCCTATACCTGCTGCAGTCCAGTCAGCTAACGTCGACACTGCATATACAATCCGAAACCAGAATTAAATGTATAGCTCATGTCTGGAATGATAATCTCTTGAAGCTATTGTATAAGATGTGCTGCGCTCCAAAAACAGGGAAAGCAAGTCAAATGCTGGATAGTTACCAACTGTACTTGCTGCTTTCAGAAAGGCACAGATAAACTTATATATATTAATAATCTTTATTGTCACAAGTAGGCTGACATTAATACTGCAATGAAGTTGCTGTGAAAGTCCCCTAGTTGCCATATTCCGGTGCCTATTCGGGTACACAGAGGGAGAATTCAGAATGTCCAATTCACCTAACAAGTGCGTCTTTTGGAATTTGTGGGAGAACATAGAACATACAGAGCAGAAGGAGGCCATTCAGCCCATCGCGTCTGCACCGACCCACTTAAAACCTCACTGCCACCCTATCCCCGTAACCCAATAACCCCTCCTAACCTTTTTTGATCATTAAGGGCAATTTATCATGACCAATCCACCTAACCGGCACGTCTTTGGACTGTGGGAGGAAACCGGAGGACCCGGAGGAAACACGGGGAGAACGTGCAGACTCCGCACAGTCAGTGACCCAAGCCGGGAATCGAACCTGGGACCCTGGTGCTGTGAAGCAACAGTGCTAATCACTGTGCTACCGTGCCGCCTTTTTACCCGAGGTAAACCTCAGGATCCAGTACTACAGACACGCAGCGCAGCAGAGAACTACCTCGCATAGGTAACTGCCAGGGACATCTGTTATATATCACTTTGAAATGTGCACAAGCTCCCAGTCTCACCATAAACCCTCAGTATTCAGTGTGTAGTGATGACATATATCCACACTTTTCCGATGGAGAGTGATGAGCAGGATATGCAGGCCGATTAACAGCCTGCAAGGCCACAAGGTGCTCCTTTCTCCCTTTGCCGAGACAATCTACGTCTGGTGTTCAGTCCTATATAGAGCAGATTATTTCTGCAGATAGGTTACCACATTTCCATCTGCTGTCTGTGCCCACGGTGAATGCCAATGAGAGCTAAGCTCCAGTGTCCACTTACCAGGGTCATCCAGAGTGGGACTCGAACCTGCACCTTCAGAGTTGGATTGGATTGGATTGGTTTATTGCCACGCGTACCGAGGTACAGTGAAACGTATTGTTCTACGTGCAGCTCAAACAGATCATTCTGTACATGAAAATACGTAATAGGGAAAACATAAAATACACAGTGTAAATACACAGACACAGGCATCGGGTGAGGCATACATGTAGTGCTACTCAGTAGAGAAATGTGTGAAGACATGTTCATCAGTCCATGAGAGGGTCTTTTGGGAGTCTAGTAACAGCGGGGAAGAAGTTTCTGAATTTGCTGATGCTAAAGTCTCACTGCAGCAATGTGAGGTAATTAAAACACTGAAACATGTTAGAAAATCATTTTTTAAATGTATTGGACGTCTGACACTCTGGGAATAGGCACTTTTGGATTCCTGTTCATTTGACGCTTTTACTGTGAAGCTGGTGGGGTAAATTAATATTTTAATAATCATATAAATATTTATTGCACTCGTCTCCCACAGTGTGGGCAGACACATCAACATTCGGCTCAAATTTAAATTCACAACCCAGGGCAATCAGGTGCAATGAGGAGATATGCTGTTGGAGGCAACTTTCAAATGGCAACCTAGTGCATGACAAATGGCAGTTACCCATGTGATCCTTTGGAAGGTTTTAATCCTCCTAATATACCTTATCTGGTAAACCCAGAAATGACATTGCAAGCCAAACGGCATTGCCGTAGGATTGTTCCTGGGGACCAGTTGGTTGCTGCTTGCAGGCGCTGATTCAATCATTTAACAAAAAGTCCCGGTCTCCAACCTGTCCCTGAAGACATTTCTTTTGGAATCAGAACAGTAGCATTGTGGATAGCACAATCACTTCACAGCTCCAGGGTCCCAGGTTCGATTCCGGCTTGGGTCACTGTCTGTGCGGAGTCTGCACATCCTCCCCGTGTGTGTGTGGGTTTCCTCCGGGTGCTCCGGTTTCCTCCCACAGTGAGAAGATGTGCAGGTTAGGTGGATTGGCCATGATAAATTGCCCTTAGTGTCCAAAATTGCCCTTAGTGTTGGGTGGGGTTACTGGGTTATGGGGATAGGGTGGAGGTGTTGACCTTGCGTAGGGTGCTCTTTACAAGAGCCGGTGCAGACTGGATGGGCCAAATGGCCTCCTTCTGCAGTGTAAATTCTATGATTCTAGAATTGGAAGAGTGAGGCCATTTCACAATTGGTACCCTGTTCAACCCTACCTTAGTGTTGGAGGGGAGAAAAACCTCAAAGTCTGTTCTCAACCGCGTGGTGTTGGTATAACTTCCTCAGTGTTTCCCCCCCTACCTCCTCCTCTAACCAAAAAAAAAACCCACGGTCGTTGGGAAGCAGGAGCAGGGGCCTGTCGTGAAGGTGAGTGAGTGCCTTTAAATTTGCTTACCTTTCAGCGGGAGCAGCCTCTGGATTCTCGGTGGGAGCAGGGGCCTGTCGTGAAGGTGAGTGAGTGCCTTTAAATTTGCTTACCTTTCAGCGGGAGCAGCCTCTGGATTCTCGGTGGGAGCAGGGGCCTGTCAGGAAGATGAGTGCCTGTAACAAGTCGGGTGGTTGCTAAACCCGAGACACTACACTTGCAGTGTCCCCCACCCTTCCACCTCCTCTAACCTAAGGGTTTGAGGGAATATCAGATAAGCTCTTCCTTTCTTTTTCTTGTTTTTTTTTTTAAATCTAGAGGTGATGTCAGGGAAGGCAGTACAATGCTCCTCCTGCAGAATGTTCGAGGTGAGGGACGCCGTCAGTGTCCCTGCTGATTTCATCTGTGGGAAGTGCACCCAACTCCAGCTCCTCAAAAACCGTGTTAGGGAACTGGAGCTGGAGCTGGATGAACTTCGGATCATTCGGGAGGCAGAGGGGGGTCATAGATAGAAGCTTCAGGGAGGTAGTTATGCCAAAGAATAAAGATAGATGGGTGACGGTGAGAGGGGCTGGCGGTAAGCAGTCAGTACAGGGATCCCCTGTGCTCGTTCCCCTTAGTAACAGGTATACCGCTTTGGATACTGTTGGGGGGGGGGACTTACCAGGGGTCAGCCATGGGGTACAGGTCTCTGGCACAGAGTCTGTCCCTGTTGCTCAGAAGGGAAGGGGGGAAAGGAGTAGAACATTAGTCATTGGAGACTCCATAGTTAGGGGGATAGATAGGAGATTCTGTGGGAACGAGAGAGACTCGCGATTGGTGTGTTGCCTCCCAGGTGCCAGGATCAGCGATGTCTCAGATCATGTTTCGGGATCCCTAAAGGGGAGGGGGAGCAGCCCCAAGTCGTGGTCCACATAGGTACCAACGACATAGGTAGGAAAAGGGGTAGGGATGTAAGGCAGGAATTCAGGGAGCTAGGGTGGAAACTTAGAGCTAGAACAAACAGAGTTATTATCTCTGGGTTGTTACCCGTGCCACGTGCTAGCGAGTCGAGGAATAGGGAGAGGGAACAGTTGAACACGTGGCTGCAGGGATGGTGCAGGACGGAGGGTTTCAGATTCCTGGACAATTGGGGCTCATTCTGGGGTAGGTGGGACCTCTACAAACGGGATGGTCTACACCTGGACCAGGGGGGTACTAATATCCTCGGGGGGAGGTTTGCTAATGCTCTTCGGGAGGGTTAAACTAGTTCAGCAGGGGATTGAGAACCTGAATTGTATCTCCAGTACACAAGAAGCTGAGAGTAGTGAGGTCATGAGTAAGGTTTCAAAGTTGCAGGAGTGTACCGGCAGGAAGGAAAGTGGTCTAAAGTGCATCTACTTCAATGCCAGGAGCATCCGGAATAAGGTGGGTGAGCTTGCGGCATGGGTTAGTACCTGGGACTTCGATGTTGTGGCTATTTCGGAGACATGGATAGAGCAGGGACAGGAATGGTTGTTGCAGGTGCCGGGGTTTAGATATTTTAGTAAGCTCAGGGAAGGTGGTAAGAGAGGGGGAGGGGTGGCATTGTTAGTCAAGGACAGTATTACGGTGGCTGAGAGGACATTTGATGAGGACTCGAATACTGAGGTAGTATGGGCTGAGTTAAGAAACAGGAAAGGAGAGGTCACCCTGTTAGGGCTTTTCTATAGGCCTCCGAAAAGTTCCAGAGATGTAGAGGAAAGGATTGCAAAGATGATTCTGGATAGGAGCGAAAATAACAGGGTAGTTGTTATGGGGGACTTTAACTTTCTAAATATTGACTGGAAACACTATAGTTCGAGTACTTTAGATGGATCCGTTTTTGTCCAATGTGTGCAGGAGGGTTTCCTGATGCAGTATGTAGATAGACCAACAAGAGGCAAGGCCGTATTGGATTTGGTACTGGGTAATGAACCAGGACAGGTGTTAGGTTTGGAGGTAGGTGAGCATTTTGGTGATAGTGACCACAATTCGATTACGTTTACTTTAGTGATGGAAAGGGATAGGTATGAACCGCAGGGCAAGAGTTATTGCTGGGGAAAAGGCAATTATGATGCAATGAGGCAAGACTTAGGGTGCATCGCCTGGAGAGGAAAACTGCAGGGGATGGTCACAATGGAAATGTGGAGCATGTTCAAGGAACAACTACTGCGTGTCCTTGATAAGTATGTACCTGTTAGGCAGGGAGGAAGTGGTCGAGTGAGGGAACCATGGGTTACTAAAGCAGTTGAAACACTTGTCAAGAGGAAGAAGGAGGCTTATGTGAAGATGAGACGTGATGGTTCAGTTGGGTGGCTTGAGAGTTACAAGTTAGCTAGGAAGGCTCTAAAGAGAGAGCTAAGAATAGCCAAGCGAGGACATGAGAAGTCTTTGGCAGGTAGGATCAAGGATAACCCTAAAGCTTTCTATAGGTATGTCAGGAATAAAAGAATGACTAAGGTAAGAGTAGGGCCAGTCAAGGACAGTAGTGGGAAGTTGTGCATAGAGTCCGAGGAGATAGGAGAGGTGCTAAATGAGTATTTTTCGTCAGTATTCACACAGGAAAAAGACAAAGTTGTCGAAGAGAATACTGAGATACAGGCTACTAGACTAGAAGGGCTTGAGGTTCATAAGGAGCCATTCTGGAAAATGTGAAAATAGATAAGTCCCCTGGGCCGGATGGGATTTATCCTAGGATTCTCTGGGAAGCTAGGGAGGAGATTGCTGAGCCTTTGGCTTTGATCTTTAAGTCATCTTTTTCTACAGGAATAGTGCCAGAGGACTGGAGGATAGCAAATGTTGTCCCCTTGTACAAGAAGGGGAGTAGAGATAACCCCGGTAACTATAGACCAGTGAGCCTTACTTCTGTTGTGGGAAAAGTCTTGGAAAGGTTTATAAGAGATAGAACATAGAACATAGAACATAGAACAATACAGCACAGAACAGGCCCTTCAGCCCTCGATGTTGTGCCGAGCAATGATCACCCTACTCAAACCACGTATCCACCCTATACCCGTAACCCAACAACCCCCCCCCCCCCCCCCTTAACCTTACTTTTTAGGACACTACGGGCAATGTAGCATGGCCAATCCACTTAACCCACACATCTTTGGACTGTGGGAGGAAACCGGAGCACCCGGAGGAAACCCACGCACACACGGGGAGGACGTGCAGACTCCGCACAGACAGTGACCCAGCCGGGAACTGAACCTGGGACCCTGGAGCTGTGAAGCATTTATGCTAACCACCATGCTACCGTGCTGCCCTAATAGGATGTATAATCATCTGGAAAGGAATAATTTGATTAGAGATAGTCAACATGGTTTTGTGAAGGGTAGGTCTTGCCTCACAAACCTCATTGAGTTCTTCGAGAAGGTGACCAAACAGGTGGATGAGGGTAAAGCAGTTGATGTGGTGTATATGGATTTCAGTAAAGTGTTTGATAAGGTTCCCCACAGTAGGCTATTGCAGAAAATACAGAGGCATGGGATTCAGGGTGATTTAGCGGTTTGGATCAGAAATTGGCTAGCTGATAGAAGACAAAGAGTGGTGGTTGATGGGAAATGCTCTGACTGGTGTCCAATTACTAGTGGTGTGCCACAAGGATCTGTTTTGGGGCCGTTGTTGTTTGTCATTTTTATAAATGACCTGGAGGAGGGCGTAGAAGGATGGGTGAGTAAATTTGCAGATGACACTAAAGTCGGTAGAGTTGTGGACAGTGCAGAAGGATGTTACAAGTTACAGAGGGACATAGATAAGCTGCAGAGCTGGGCTGACAGGTGGAAAATGGAGTTTAATGCAGAAAAGTGTGAGGTAGAACATAGAACATAGAACAGTACAGCACAGAACAGGCCCTTCGGCCCTCGATGTTGTGCCGAACAATGATCACCCCACTTAAACCCACGTAACCTGTATACCCGTAACCCAACAATCCCCCCATTATCCTTACACTACGGGCAATTTAGCATGGCCAATCCACCTAACCCGCACATCTTTGGACTGTGGGAGGAAACCGGAGCACCCGGAGGAAACCCACGCGCACACGGGGAGGACGTGCAGACTCCACACAGACAGTGACCCAGCCGGGAATCGAACCTGGGACCCTGGAGCTGTGAAGCATTGATGCTAACCACCATGCTACCGTGAGGCCCATTTTGGAATGAATAACTTCATTTTGGAATGAATAACAGGAAGGCAGAGTACTGGGCTAATGGTAAGATTCTTGGTAGTGAGGACGAGCAGAGAGATCTCGGTGTCCATGTCCATAGATCCCTGAAAGTTGCCACCCAGGTTGAGAGGGTTGTTAAGAAGGCGTATGGTGTGTTAGCTTTTATTGGTAGAGTAATTGAGTTTCGGAGCCATGAGGTCATGTTGCAGTTGTACAAAACTCTGGTGCGGCCGCATTTGGAGTATTGTGTGCAGTTCTGGTCGCCACATTATAGGAAGGATGTGGAAGCATTGGAAAGGGTACAGAGGAGATTTACAAGAATGTTGCCTGGTATGGAGGGAAGATCATATGAGGAAAGGCTGAAGGACTTGAGGCTGTTTTCGTTAGAAAGAAGAAGGTTAAGAGGGGACTTAATTGAGGCATACAAGATGATCAGAGGATTAGATAGGGTGGACATTGAGAGCCTTTTTCCTCGGATTGTGATGTCTAGCATGAGGGGACATAGCTTTAAATTGAAGGGAGATAGATACAGGACAGATGTCAGAGGTAGGTTCTTTACTCAGAGAGTAGTAAGGGCGTGGAATGCCCTGCCTGCAACAGTAGTGGACTCACCAACACTAAACGCATTCAAATGGTCATTGGATAGGCATATGGACGATAAGGGAATAGTGTAGAGGGACTTTAGAGTGGTTTCACAGGACGGCGCAACATCGTGGGCCGAAGGGCCTGTACTGCACTGTAATGTTCTATGTTCTATGTTCTAACTTTGTTTAATTCGGAAAAACTGTGTGCACACAGGAGAGATAGATTCTGAAGCTTGCAAAAGTCAACTCTGCCTGTCCTCAGAATTACATGCATATATATTTAAAGTTCCTCAGAATCAGAAGCAGGTATTGACGTCACTGAATCATTCGGAACAATACAAGGTGATCAGAATGCATATTTTCTGGTCCTGGAATGGGAAAACGATCAAAGAATCCAGGGCGCGATTCTCCCACACAGGGAGAAATCGTAAGGCTGGCGTCAAATCCGGGCGGGTTTGACGCCAGCCCCCCCCTCCCCGACCGGGAACCGATTCTGGTCCCCGGTCGGGGCTAGCATGCCGCCGCCGTAAACTCCGGCATCGCGGGCTTAACGAATTTCGTTAAGCCCGCTTGCCAGAGTTTGCGCCGGCTGACGCGTCATATGACGTCTGCCGCGCATGCGCGGATTGGAAGACTCAAACCCGCGCATGCGCGGGCCGGGATGCCCCTCAGCCGCCCTGCGAAGTGATACAGCGGGGCGGCGGAAGGACAAAGAGTGCGCGGGTATCGGACCCGCTGCCCGCGATCGGTGCCCACCGATCGCGGGCCCATGGCACCCTTGGCACGGCCGTGGTAGTGCCGTGCCAATCGGTGCCATGGTTTTAAAAATCGGCACTTTACGGCCGTTTTTACGAACGGCCAGACCAGGTGTGTTTGCCGTTCGTAAAAACAGCCGTAAAGGGCTTGGAACTCGGCCCATCGGCCAGCTGAGAATCGCTCCGTCGTGAGTGCGGAGTTCTCTGAATTCGAATTCTCCGTCGTGATTGCGGAGAATTGCGCCCACAATGTTTCCTTACAATCTCATGGCTTTGTGCTTAACATATTTAACTTCTAGAAGAGGTGCGAATGTGTTGGACAATGGATCCCTTAGACTTGCTGGGGCTTCCTGTGTTTTCCTTTTCACATTCAAATGCTCTGTGAGATGATTAAATCATTTCCAATGTGGGTGACTTTAACCCCTTGCTTGCTGGTTTCCCCTTGGCATATGTTTAACCCCTTGCCTGCTGGTTTGCCCTTCACCAGTGCTATTACAATAGTTTGAGACATCTTTATTATACCAATCCTGACACCTATAGCAATTTCTTCCGCTAACACCTAACCAGCCATGGCTTGAGATTAAGGGTATACTCATTTCATATATTCCACTCTAAGACTCAGCACTATAAGGAATTAAGCTATAAGGAAAGAGTCCTCTGTAATGATCAGATTGTATGGGCTCTTATTTACCCAGCACAAAATCAATATATATTCGGTAGTATTCTGATACACAGAGAGCTGGCTGCCAAGGAATAGAACGTAGTGAGATGAAGATTTGCCGATACGCTGCAGAGACAATTTGTACATTTGAATAGTGAAGTAACCATAGTCCCGAATGACCATAGGCTGCTTTCCCCTTTGAGGGGGATAGCAGGTGGTGATTTACCCTGAGGATCACCACACCTCGGGTGAGGGGTGAGGTTGAGAAGGCGGGGTCTTCATGAATAACCTCAGCCCCTACGGGGATTAACCTGCGTTGTTGGCCTTGCTCTGCATCGCGAACCAGCTGCCCAGCCGGCCAACAACCAAGTTGTCATTTGCTTTAGCCATCAATTCCAGTAGCTGCAGAAAAAATAGAACTATGATGAAATATAGAACGTTACTGAATGAAGTAGTTGCAATTCTGAGTCAATTTTCTTGACGTCAAAGTTTTATTAAGAACGTTGCAGAACCACGGCATTTTTAGATATAAATTCAGAGTGCCCAATTCTTTTTTTGCCAATTAAGGGGCAATTTAGCATGGCCAATCCACCTACCCTACACATCCTTTTGTGTTGTGGGGGTGAGATGGTAAAAATGTGGAAACTCCACACGGACAATGACCTGGGGCCGGGATCGAACTCGGGT
Organism: Scyliorhinus canicula; assembly: GCF_902713615.1. Taxonomy (NCBI): domain Eukaryota; kingdom Metazoa; phylum Chordata; class Chondrichthyes; order Carcharhiniformes; family Scyliorhinidae; genus Scyliorhinus; species Scyliorhinus canicula. The sequence goes on along the minus strand of NC_052164.1, from coordinate 98,057,602 downwards.
CCCCGGCGCCTTGAGGCAGCAGTGCTAACCACTGCACCACCGTGCTGCCCTAGGTCTCCAGCCTTGTGTGAAACCTTGTGTGGACATTTTACGTTCTGTATAAATGCAGGTTGTTGTTTTGTCATACAAGCTCACGGTTTCTCTAATATCATGTACTGAGCTGTCATAATTACCCACTGTTTCATTACCTCAGTGAGAGGAATTTTAACCATGTGTTTGATAATGGTCAGCAGGTGATTGAGAGCGATCGCTGATGGACCTTATGATAAATGTTAAAAATTAAATTTCTGCTATGTAAAAGATATTAAGATTTTTTTAAATGTGGCGTAGGGTTGGATTTCCAACTCTCCAGAATTTCCCTAAAGTTTCCAGAAATTGAGGATAAATTGGAAGCAACACAGCTGGAAAATCTTAGGGGTGCAAAAGAAACTAATTTTCTTTCAACACTTTTATTAGTTGGAGAACTGTTGGTAGAAAGAAAAGATCCAGTCAATTATCATCCACCCAGATACTGACGAGTCTGCTCACGTTCGAGTCGGCCGGGGGAAGGCGTTACACCATGTGGATGGGCCATCAATGAATCGAACATCGGGGTGGGTTGTTAGTGAGAGAGGACCATGTAATGAAATCTCCAGGAACACATCCAGTCAGAGTTGGCAAACCTCTGTGGAAGGTTTTTAGATTTTCTGCAACAGACTTACATTTGTAAAGACAGATGAGATTTATTGGCGTCAGAGATGGACTAGTTTCAGAGATTTTCTGTTCTGTTCTAAGGTTTGCATCCAGCACAAGGTGGAGGCCGAAGAGCTTCCTCTCTCTGTCAGCAATGAAGGCCTTAATAGAAAAGTGTCAGTCTCTGGGTGCCATCCTCCTCTCGTTTCTGGTGTTTCAAAATGCTTAACCTGCTCTTAATGGACGGCACCCAGATTATATACCTTCCAAAAGCTATTGGGCTAGAATTTGACCAGGCCACTCAATCTTTGGTGTTGCCATTTGAAACTAATCCAGCACATTTCACGCCGTGTACCAACAACTGTGGTGATATGCCTTTGGGCTGTATCATAAATGGATGGTGTGCGACCTCCAACCAGCAGGTGGCGGTACAGGCACACCATGCGGTCTCTCGACCAAGGTCATGTGACCTGTGACTCCCATATAAGGGGAGACACATCAGGCCATCTTGAGAAGAAGATTGAGAGGGTCGTAAGACATACCTGTGAATGGTCAGTGCTAGGTGCAAGTTCCAGAGGAGTAGTTAGCAGACTCCATGATAACCTGCTCTGTTTCAGATTGCTTTCTTACCACGCGAGACTCAATAAAAGATTCTGGTTTGGACAAGTCGAAGTATTTGGTGGGTTCCTTCGTAAGGTATAAAAGGACAAAACACAACAACAACAACCTGAGTCTGTACAGCGCCTTAACATGGCAAAACATTCCGTGATGTCTTACAAAAGCATAATCAAACCAATTGACACTGAGTCAAGTGATGAGAAACATTGTCAAAAGCTAGACACAGCCAGTTTTGAATATGAAGAGAGAAACGGGGATGCACAATGGTTTAGAGATCAAATATCGCAAAGCTAGGTGTTGGACATGCGAGACACACTGACAATATGACTGCCATCATGAGGCCAAAGAAGCCCGTGATCACAAGAGGCCGGATTTGGAAGAAACAGATCTCGGAGGGTTGTCAGACTGGAGAAGCTGGCAGAGACAGCAAACACCACCTCCCATAAAAAAGCTACAATGTCCAGAAGGAAAGTGTGGTGATTGTAGATCTGACTAGATGCAATACAACTGAGCAAGCACTAGAGGGAGCACGGGAGAGCTATATATACACAGGGACAGGAAGTGACGACACACTTCACGGAAGGCAGAACTGGGAGCAGGACACAGACACACAGGCAGGCAGAATTTGAGGTAGATGTAAGTTAAGCTCTGAAGACAGAACAAATTCACTATAAAGCATCTTCTCCACCTTTGAGACTACAAGCTTTATTAAGACACGAGGAACAACACAGAAAGCACTAAGCCTCCACTACACACATTCACTTTGTAAGGAATTGAAGACTGCCGCTGAGATTTCTTAGTTAAGATAAGTGAGTCGCTGGTTTTGTTAAAATGATGAACAGCGGAGAGAGAGTCACCCAAATGTACTGACCAATTAATTACAGAGAGAAAGAGTTTAGTGTGCTAGGTTTTATGAAGAGTGAGGGAGAGTTTGGTAGTGTTCAACCACAAGTATAATCCCTTGTTTAATATACAAACATAATTACATGCGGGCACCCCACTCCAGCACTGCACCATAAACAATAACATTGACGAGACCCTTCATTATATATCCATAATATAATAACACAAAGCAACAGATTAATCGTAGTTGACAGTAAACTATCTGGGACTGGGCCAACAGGCTACAAACTTGCCAAGACTCTGTTGTCAAGGTAGCTGCTCTGGGCTGAGTCCACGCTGCTTTGTCTTCTGCCACAGGGATGATAGAAACCAGACAATTTGCCCCATTCCTGGACAGGTTCCAGTCAATGTCAGGGAGGGTGGGGGGGGGGGGGGGGCAGGCTTAAAATCAGCTGTTTGGTTTTCATTCCCTCACCCGCTGAGGAACACTCTGACAGCCTACATGGTCTTGCAGTGGGGCGATTGAAATGATTCCACTTCAAACATGAACATCTTTGAAGTAGGAAAATGGACTTATGAGCATTAGCAGCTTTAAAAGAATAGTTAATGGAGCCCTTTTTCAGCATGATGGCATGGGAAGTAACAACCACAAACCGAATGACCTTCACGGAATGGGTAAACACAAGTGTGATAAGAGGTACAGACTTGTGAGGTGATATGCCCGTGCTCGGTTCTGTATATAGTTCGCTACACAACCTCTGACCAGCAAGTGGCGATAGAGATCTACCATGTGGCTTGAGACGCCAATCAGTTGGTAGTAAGTCATACAAGATGATAGTTGCACTTCGAGTAGCTCCAGGAGAATTCATTGAATTTATTTAGTAGCCGTCGCCTGGACTGCCATCGGAAGCAATTCGGGAAATTCGGCGGCCAGGTAAAAGTCCATTGACTGTCGGTGGGACTGGATAATTCCGGCTGTGGGTTAAGCCAGAAAATCCTGCCCTTAGTGTGAAGGTGATCACCAAAAGATATAAAAACGTTATGCAGCCTTTTGTATCAGGCAGACACCCTGTAGGAGTGGGTTGAGTCTCCCAAGCATGCCTGTTTCTCCAACTTACCAACGTGAGTGGTTTCAAACTTTTACCAAAACAGTTTCATCAGACTCTGGAATGCTGTTTCCATCAATCTGTACCCCAGTCGGAGTCAGTAATTTCAAGAGAAGCATGCAACAACTAAAAAAAAGCAAATGAAACTCAACCTTCTCTCAAAATCACACTTTTGTAAATTAAACACACAGCACAGTCTCTCACAGTAACGCATACGGACACAGTGCCAAGGATTCCAATAATCTACTGTGATAACAGACTGATTGTAGGCATTTGATCATCACCGTAGGACTATTCCCTGGGCATTACTTTAAATCTTCTTACATTCCCAATAATTTACTGAAGCTTATGGAACAGTCAAAGCAATAACAGCGAGACATGAGTTGGTGTAATATATGTGGTGTGTATTAAATTAGAGGAAGTTTTCAAGACGAAAGGGATATTTCAACATGATACTTTCCCTCGGGATATATTCATTGACAATTAATCAATTTAATTGAACAAAACATGCTGGAAGTTATGTCAATCACCTTAAATTTGATTCCTGACCCTGTAAAGAATTTTTCCTTACTCTTATCAAAACCCTTCATGATTGTGAACATCTCTATTAAATGTTTTCTGAATGTTTGCTGCTCTGGCGATTGTCAGCCAAGGCTCAGCTAGAAGCACCTTTCCCTCTGAATTACAAGGTTTTGGGTTCAAGACCTACTCCAGGGAGTGCTGCATTATTGATGGCACTATCTTTCAGATAAAACATTAAACTGTGACCTGTCTGTCCTCTCAGGTAGACATAACGGACTGGATTCTCCCGCCGGAGCTGAATTGCAACAGTATACGATCCCCCAGTAGCGCAAACCGATACACAATTCAGTGTGCAACGCCATGTAAATTTATGCTTAGCGTGGAATATGAGGGATTCCCGGGGAATCCCGCAATTAGGCCTTCATCTTGAGCAGGTGGCTTGAACCCGCTCCCCACCCCACCCCGCGCACAGCAATTCGTCAAGGAAATGTGCCCCCCCCCGCACTGCACAGCAGTCCCACCTCCATATTGCTTGGGTGCCTCCCCGCCCCCCCCCGCCCCCCCCCCCCCCCCCACCCGCTAGTACAGTCTGACCTGATCCCTCCCCTCCCAGGGACCCTGGAATGGGGAGACCCATCAGAGGAACCCCTGTAATAGGGAGACCCCTCACATGGACCCTTGCAATAGGGGAAACCCTCACAGGGACACGTATAATAAAGAGGCCCCCTCAGGTTTCCCTGTAATAGTGGGACCCCAAACAGGGACCCTCTGTCTAAAGTGATCACCCTCCCCCTCCCCATGGACACCCCCCCACACAGACCACCACCCCAGAAATAAGATCCCGGTCTGGAAGCTAGAGAACGGCCCACGCAAGGTGCACCGTGCCAGGACAGCGCTTGTAGAGACCACAAGTGATCCGCGCCCACGTGATTCACGGCTGCGGGGACCGGAGAATCATGAGGGGGTGAAGCATAGGGTGCTGGGTCCACCAAATAGATGCAAATGGGCCATTAAAACCCACGTGCATTTATCTACACGCCCCCAAATGGCGTGCGGCATAGGCCTCCTTCCCGCCGCTATCTGGGGGTCGGGTCAGAGCATCACTTTCGGATTGGCGCCTGGATCTGATCCCGATTTTTCCCCGCGCTCATTCTCTGCTCCATCGGGGAACGCAGGCATCCCAGGGCGGAGAATCCCGCCCAACAGATCCTATGGTACAATTTTGAAAAAAGACCAGGGAAGTCTCCCTGGTGTCTGAGCCAATGTTTAGTCTTCAACAATATCACAAAATAAATAAATCAGATGATCTGACCTGGTCTAGCCCACATGCGACTCTGGATCCACAGCATTGCGGTTCATTCAAGTAGTGAACTCGCCAACATTGAGGGCATTTAAAAGTTTATTGGATAAGCATATGGATGATAATGGCATAGTGTAGGATAGATGGCCTTTAGTTTTTGACTTCCCATGTCGGTGCAACATCGTGGGCCGAAGGGCCTGTACTGCGCTGTATCGTTCTATGTTCTATGTTCTTAAATGCCCCCCTCAAAGGCAATAAGGGATGGGTGATAAATGATGACCAAACCAGCACTTCCCACACAACACAAAAGAGTTTTAAAAATCTGGTTATTAACACATTGCTGTTTACGGGGGCTTCTTGTATGCAGATTTGCTATTGAACTTTCTATATTACAACAGTGAGTACACTCCCAAAGTTGTTGGCTGCTGAGTGCTTTGGAACACTCTGAGGTCAGATCCTAGACGAATGCAAGTTAATTCTTTCCTTTGAAGATCTATGAATAGGGTTTCATTTCCACTCTTCTGATCCCTCCTGTTTCAACAGCGTTGATGTGTGACAGTATCTGTTGATGATTGAAGCTGAATACCTACGTTTCCTTTGCTGTATGAACAGAACTCATGTCAAAATACAGTCAGTAGCTCATACAACGGTGTCTGTCATCACTCGCCTGCTGGTTGTTGTGTCAAATGTGATTCCACAGGTGGGCAGAGTCTCAGCAAGAGGTGCAACCTATTGATTCACGGAGGGGCCCAGACATGTGCAGTGACAGGAGTTCTTGGCTTGCGCTCCCAGATCACAGCCAGCCTTTTCTTGTACACCCTGTGAGCGCGCACATTAATCCGTGTCAATCTCTGCTCCGTCAAAACACTGCAAGGTCTGTGGATGTGTATGACAGTTGCTTGACAGGACAGCAAAGACTTGACATGCGTCAGCCTGGCTCCACAGGTGGTTACATTGCCACTGAGTAGGGAGGTTCTGACTTTAGTGCCTCAGTCTAGGTCCAGTCCAGAGGGAGCATTGCCCAGTCAGAACTACAGTCCTGTGAAGGAAATATGAGCCAAACTCTTCACATATGGTCACAGATGCACCACTGGTTGACGCTGATCTGTCCCCTGAAAGGTTTAAGTCAACCATTTCCAGACCAATTAGGGACGAGCAACAAACGCTGACCTTGCCAGTGACCCCTACGTCTCAGGACAGAAGAAAGACAAAGAAAAAGCAGCAACCCAAAACAGTCGACCTTTCGCCAATCTCGCTCCTACTTTGACTTAATTCTTCTGAAAAGAAAGAAAAATCATTTGCATTTTTGCCACACCTTTGGGCGACCTCAGCGATCTCTCAAAGTGCTTTGCAGCCAGTGAAGTACATTTGACGTGCCATTACTGTTGAAATGTAGGAAATACAGCTCACAATTTCTGCACAGAAAGACCCCACAAGGAGAAATGTTTTAACGGCCAGGTAATCTGTTTTAGTCTTAGAATGTTTAGCCTTATCTAAGCCACTATATAAATACATGCTGTGGTCGATGAGGTTGTTCTAGGAATGAGCCTGTAACTTCATCAGAGTGGCAGTGTGCAGCAGATTGTCATTCTCAATGGACTGGGCCACATCAGGATTCCAAAGCCCCTGTCGCAACCAACCTTCATCACTCAGGTTCGGTGAGACAGGAACATTGGATCTCGCCCCCAGCTAACCCCCATCGGAACTGTTAGAGGATGGAAGATCCAGGTCAGACTGACTTGGAGGGGGAGTTGGCACTGGAGAGGAGGAATCACTCTGGGAGGAGTTGGGGGGGGGGTTTAGTCCAGGATGGGGGTACCACTCCGGGAGAGGCAGGAGGTTTGAACCGGAGGGTGGAGGTCAGTCAGGGTAAGCAGAGGTCGGACCGAAGGGTGTGTCATTCTGGAGGTGGTGGGGGGGGGGGCTCGGAAGGGAGCTGGGGTCAGTCAGGGATGGGGGCATCAGACCGGTTTGGGCTTCGGATTGGAGGGGGGGCGATCTGCCCAGGAAAGGGGGCTCAAACTAATGGGAGGAGTCAGTCCGGAAGAAAGGGGTCTTGAACCAGGAGAGGGGTGTCAGTCTGAGAGAGGAGGGACTGGGCAGACCAGAGTGGGTCGTTAGACTGGGCGAGGCAGGGTTCGACGCCGGGGGGGGGGGGGGGGGGGGGGGGGGGGGGAAGTGGCGGTATGGGCCAGAAGAGGGTCCAATTGGACCGGGAGGGGTGGTCAGTTCAATGCAGGGGATTGAGGGTCAGACCAGGGTGGAGGAGTCATCCGAGAGAGGGGGCGTTTGGACCAGGGGGAAGCTGAGTTTGGGACAGGGGTTCTGGGTTGGATAACGTCGCACCGGGATTGGGGGGGGGGGGGAGTCAGACCTAATCTCACCGGGAGGAAGGAGGAAGGAGGGGGGTCAGAGTGGGTTGCACCATGGGGAGGGGGGAGTGGTGATGGTGGTCAGAACAGGTCACACCGGGAGGGAGGGTGGGTGGACTGGAAAGGAGAGGGGCAGATGTGATCTATATTAGACATTGGGATGGGTGACCCCAGATGTATCAAGGAGAATGTCGCTTCCGGAGATCCGCTAGTTAGCCAGCCTGCCTTGGGGCTCCGATACTGCATCCAAAGTGCAGAAAACAAAATTAAAATACAAACATTCCTCCAGCTCTCACCCCATGCACCCCCTCCCCCCACACACACTCTTCACGCCCAATCCATGACAATCCATGCCCTGAAACCACCCCCATGACCCCTCCATACTCTCCATGATACCCAATGCTCTTGTACCCATCTCGATGGTCTTTACAGTCTCTGTACCAACTTAGTGCCAGCTCATGCCCCCCATTCACCACCCTTTGTCCTTACACCTACCATGCCAACCCACCCAGTATTCACCATAATTATGCAGAGATCAGATCAATTAAAGTTCTGGAAGATAAAGTTTTAAATGTCCATTGTAGCATTCACTATACTGGGAAAACACATTCATTCACAGAAAATTACTTACTACATTTACACTTCTTCATTTACATAAAGCCTTATAACAACAATCCATGGAATTCTTGACCTGCTTCAAAGAGTTTTGAACTACTAGTAGCTGTCAATCAACCTGTGAAATGGCAGGCACTCTTCTTTGATAATGGAGGGTTGGGAAATCAGTCACGCCACAGTAATCCAGCAAAGGAAGCCACTACACTTACGGCAACAAAATGAAATAACAAACAATGATTTTTAAAACATAGCAGATATTTTCCCCAATGGTTTAAAGGGCAGGATTTTAAAAAACTTTGACAGCTCCCTTTGACAATTGCTTTTGACAGTTTGTCTTGACATTTTTGACAGTTGATTTTGACAGGTCTGTTACCAGTTCCAATGGGTTTATGCACATTTTACACACATGTATGTCTGCCTTTAACAATTTTAAAATGCACCTGACCTCCCCTAAAAGGCACCTGACCTCTCAAAGGTTTCCCAGGACCTCTTCAAATGAGTACTCTGGCTGCCAGAGAAGGTCATAAAGTTCTATTATTGTCTAGTGTAGACCAAACATTTCAAGAAAGTTGACAGACGGTTTGAATAAAGTTGCATCACCCTCAATTCAGCTGTTATAAATTCCAGATGTTAATGGTAAAATGAATAAAATAACCGTATCAATGTACAAATATGTAACATATTCCTATTCATAGTTACACAACATTCCCAACATGAAAACAGGACATTTGGCCCAACAGATCCATGCTGACGATTAAGTTCCACTCTAACACCATTTCCTCATCTAACCCCAACAACGGGAGGGATTCTCCAGCCCTTCTGGCTGGCGGGATCCTCTGGCCCCGTTGAAGGTGACCCTCCCCGCCTGACTGTGGTAGCTTTCCTGGCGGACGTTCGGGCGAGACACACGAAACAACGTAGACTCTGGCGGGAGCGGAAGATCTCACCAGTGGCCAATGGCGAGCAGCCTCTGTTGCTGGAGAACTCGCCGTGGTGGGGCCGGAGAATACTGACAAGTGTAACAGTGTTATTCCTTCCCTGCCCATGTGTTTATCTAGATCCCTCGTAAATGCTTCCACGCTTTTTGTCTCAACTGCTCCGCCTGGTATCCAGTCCCATGTTTGTGCCTCTTTAAACTCAATCAAACAAAATGCCTTTGATGCCACCATTTAAAAAAACGAAAAGAGGAATTTGCTGCTATCAGGTTTAGCTCATATTTTGACAGAATAACACAATGCCCAAGTCAAAGTAGGAGTGACAGTCTAGTGAACAAAGGACAACATGTTTCAATAATGAAAGCACTGTAAGATTGAGCACCGATAACAACAAAAATTGAACTCATGTCAACTGCAAACCAATCTGTAATAGAAGGAAAATCATGCCCCAACAACAATTGTTTTTCTGTTCTTGTAATAAACCAGTAATATTTGTGTATTTTGAAGAGACATATTAACAAAGACGGGACAAAGCTACATGTTATATTTGTTTTATTATTTGTTCACCGAGCAGTATTTCAGAGACAACTCTTTTTTGATGTATATAATTTAAATTTTTCCAATTAAGGGGCAATTTAGAGTGGCCAATCCACCTATCAGGCGGGATGTAGGGGTGAGAACCACCCAGACACGGGGAGAATGTGCAATTCTGCATGGACAGTGACACTGGGGCCTGGATCGAACCCGGGTCTTTGGCGATGTGAGGCAGCAGTGCTAACCATTACACCACCTTGTCGCCCCTTCAGTTACAACTCTTAACAAGTTTTCTTTTCTCAGCCAATATATACAAAGCAATGATTCACAAAGCAGAACAACTGAGATTGACTATAGAACAACACGAGGCCTATCAGCCAGTTGAGTCTATGCCAGCTCTTTGAAGGCACAATTCAGCAAACCCCACTCCCCGCTCTAGCCGCACAAGTCCTGTATTTGTTTCCTCGTCAGGTGTTTATCTAATTCCCTTCTGAACTCCTCAATTCTATCTACCTCAACCATCCTTTCAGGCAATGCATTCCAGATCTGAAGCACTCGCTGTGAGGTAAGGTGTTTCCGCACGTCGCCTTTGGTTCTTTTGCCAATTACTCCAAATTTGTGTTCTGTGTTTCTCAACTCTTTCGCTGATTAGAACTCCCTCTCTCTCTCTATCCAATCCATCTAGACCCCTCGTGGTTTTTATCACCTCTATCAAATCTCCTCTCCACTTTCTCTTCTCCAAGGAACTTCTCCAAACCATCCACAAAACTGAACTCTCTCATCCCTTTTTGTTCATTTAGATTATCCAATTATTTTTTTTTCCAATTAAAGGTCAATTCACCTAACCTGCACATCTTTGGGTTGTGGGGGGTGAAACCCACGCAGACACGGGGAGAACGTGCAAACTCCACATGGACAGTGACCCGGGGCCGGAATTTGAACCCGGGTCCTCAACGACATAGTCCCAGTGCTAACCACTGCGCCACCATGCTGCCCGAATTCCCTCATCCCTGGTGTGGTGATATGCCTATGGGCTATTTCATAGTTGGAAGGTGTGTGACCAGCGGTGCAGACACACCATGCAGACTAAGGTCATGTGACCTGTGAATCCGATATAAAGAGAAACACATCCGGCCATCTCCAGAAGGAGATTGAGAGGGTAATAATGCATACATGTGAATGGTCAGTGCTCGGTGAAAGTTCCAGAGGAGTAGTTAGCAGACTCCGCGATAACGTGCTCTGTATCAGACTGCTACTTTACCTTTTGAGACTCATCAAAAATTCTGGTTTGGACAATTTGAAGTGTTTGGTGGATTCGTTCGTAAAGTACAAAGAACCAAACACAACACCTGGGACCAATTTCGGAACTCTTTTCCGTGCCCTCTCCGAAACTTTCACAACCTTCCGAAGCCCAGATTTGGACGGACTATTCCAGTTCAGTCCGAGCCAGCACTTATTGAAGGCTCATCACCATTTCCTTACCTTTGAGAGCTGTAGCTCTATTTATAGAGCCCATCAATGGAGTTTCATCTGATTATATTCAAGCCAAAAAATAAAAATAAGGGGGAGAAATTCACCATGGAAGGTAAGGTGCAACAAAATTGTGTTGCAATAATAGTAGTGATAATTGAATTATAGTTGTAGTGTTCCAGTTGTAGAGTGGGCAGCAAGGTAGTGCAGTGGTTAGCGCAATTCCTTCACAGCGCAGGGTCCCAGATTCGATTCCTGGCTTGAGTCACTGTCTGTGCAGAGTCTGCACATTCTCCCTGTGTGTGTGTGTGTGTGTGTGTGTGGCTTTCCTCCGGGTGCTCTGATTTCCTCCCCAAAATCCCGAAAAACGTGCTGTAAAGTAATTAAGACATTCTGAATTCTCCCTTTGTTTACCCGAACAGGCAGAGCAATGTGGCGACTGGGGCCTTTTCACAATAACGTCATTGCAGTGTTAATGTAAGTCGATTTGTGACAATAAATGTTATTATTATTGTCTAATAAATGTTTCCTTGTCTGCATGGTCACAACCCGAGAACAAATTCTAAAGAGCACAGTAAATAGCAAACAGAAATTGTCACAATAAAAAATCAACCATGGCCCTTTTCTCAATGCAATTTTGTGAAGGCCAGCTTTTACAAGGAGCCACTAATAATTTCGGAAACAAATTCAGCCTGGCTAGTCACCGGGCCACTGTCATTTCAAAGAGCCTCTCAAGGATTCGGGGATATGGGGTGCGGCTGGGAAAGTGGAGTTGAGGTTGAAGACCAACAGTGTCCACAGGCCGAATCATCTACTCTCACTCCTATTTCTTATATCCTTATATTCTTACACAGGCCAAATGGCCTCCTTTTGCACTGCGCATTTCTGTGATTATAATATTCTTATGGGCCAGGGTTTAGAGAACCCTAAAGGGTAGCATGGAGTTCACCTGACCCACAACGTTTAATAGATTGTGGTATGGGGAGCACACGGCCCACTCTACAGGTGTGGTACAGCAGGAATGGAAAAGTATTTTTTGAAGCAAAACAATGTTTATTCTATAAACTCAAGTTAACCTTTTTTAAAACATACAGTGAACATATCATAGAATTTACAGTGCAGAAGGAGGCCATTCAGCCCATCGAGTCTGCACCAACTCTTGGAAAGAGCACCCTACCCAAGGTCAACACCTCCACCCTATCCCCATAACCCAGTAACCCCACCCAACACTAAGTGCAATTTTGGACACTAAGGGCAATTTATCATGGCCAATCCACCTAACCTGCACATCTTTGGACTGTGGGAGGAAACCGGAGCACCCGGAGGAAACTCACGCACACACGGGGAGGATGTGCAGACTCCGCACAGACAGTGACCCAAGCCGGAATCGAACCTGAGACCCTGGAGCTGTGAAGCAATTGTGCTAGCCACAATGCTACCATGCTGCCCACATCTCAGCAACCATTAATTTAAATGCAACCCCCAAATACTACAACACTAAGTAATCTTTTAAGCCGTCCTTTTAACATCCATAAGACTTAAAACACCTTTCAACAGAAGCACATTAGGCTTACATTCACGACTGAGAATATTTATAATTCTGAATTCACCAAATGATCAAGAGATAGTCTTTTGATGGCAGAGAGAACAGCAGTACATCTGCTTGGTCTGGCTTCAGCTCCAACACTGAAAACAAAACTAAAACACACCCTGCAGCCTGCTCAAAAATGAAAGTAAAAAGCTGACAGACAGCCCAGCTCCACCCACTCTCAGACATCATTGCAGTAGTAAACACCCATTTCTCAAAGGTACTCTCACTACAGATATTTATATACACACCCATTTATAAACACTCATTGCTTAAAAGTAATCTCACATGACAACATTTTCGCCATATTAATCAGACCTTTTCATGCTGCAAATCCTGAGATGTTCTTGAGTAATAATGCTTCCCATGCTTGGATTAAGTATCTTGTTTTCATTGTGTGGCGTTCCATCATGTCGCTGAAAATATCTGGAATTTTTCAAATCAAACTTGTACATCTTATTATTTTCCCTTGCCCAGACCAATCAATTTTAATTGCATTCAGCATCATTGAACTTCATATTGAGCTGTTTATTGATTGAGGGGACAGTTACAGTGTGTGGTTTGTCTGCGTGTGGGAGGTTTGGTCTAACAGATTTTCTGCGCTACAATCCCAATTCCTCATTCATGTCATTGTGAATGTTTCCCAATCAAGGACATTTTGCACAATCTGTTGTCCATATTCTACAGCCTTGGTTCCTATTGTAATTTAACTTAAAATATCCAAGACATCCTTCAAACAAAAAGCCCCGGCAGGATCTATTGCAGCACGAAGACGAACTGCCGCATGTCTTGGCCACATCATGATTTTAGTCCTTGGTACATTCTATATTTAGAAAACAAATTAGGATTTTTGAATTTCCATTGAGTTTGGCTGCAAGGCAATTATTTAATTGAAAAAACCCGGTTGAGTAATCAATCTCGTATCCCATTCTCGACATTGAAGAGAACAGGCATTCTTCAAAGGGTCTTGGCCAGTGCTTTGTCTTTGGAGTCTATGATAGTTGTGGATGATTTATTCATTATTATGCTTCTTGGGGCAGTTGTCCTCAACAAGAAGTGCCTGGCAATGGGAGATTAGAACCAATCCATTATTTAGTTGCTGGCTAAGATCTCTGAGCCAGGCACATCTGAAAGTTGTCACTTGTCGTAGAGTCATAGAGTTTTACACCACAGAAAGAGGTCCTTGGCCCATCATGTCTGAGCTGGTCATCAAGCACACCTATCTACTCTAATCCCATTTTCCAGCACTTGGCCCGTAGCCTTGTATGGTATAGTTTTTCAAGTGCTGATCTAAATGCTACTTAAATGTTGTGAGGGTTCCCACCTCTAACATCCTTTCAGGTAGTGAGTTCCAGATTCCCAACACCCATTGGGAGAAAAGTTTTTCCTCAAATCCCCATTAAATCTCCTGCCAGTTATCGACATCTCTACTAAGGTGTTTCTTCCTATCTACCCTATCTATGTCCCTCATAATTTTGTGCACCTCAATCAGGTCCCCCCTCAGACTTCTCTATTCAAAGGAAAATAAACCCAGCTTAACCAGCATCTCTTTATAGCTGATGGTTGATCTGCTCCGGCTTTTACGTTGAAGGTCACTTTAACTTCCTTTGACTGTGAGCAGCCTCTAGCTTCACAGCTGAAGGCTCTTGCAAATGAGGAATTGACCTTGCTAATTGTGAGAGCACTTCACAGCTGCAGGTTGTGTTTTCTGTCCACCTTTCCTGCACCTTTCTCCTCTTTGCTTCCCCCTTCCCCTCCCTCCACACCTACACAAACCATTGTTTGCAGCGAACCTCAAACAAACCATTGTTTGCAGCAAACTACCCAGCCTTCAGAACAGCGGCCACGACACCACACAACCCTGCCATGGCAATCTCTACAAGACGTGCCAGATCATCGACATGGACACCACCATTACACGTGAGAACACCACCCACCAGGTACGCGGTACATACTCGTGCGACTCGGCCAATGTCGTCTACCTCATACGCTGCAGGAAAGGATGTCCCGAAGCGTGGTACATCGGCAAGACCATGCAGATGCTGCAACAACGAATGAACGGGCATCGTGCGACAATCACCAGGCAGGAATGTTCCCTTCCAGTCGGGGAACACTCCAGCAGTCAAGGGCATTCAGCCTCTGATCTCCGGGTAAGCGTTCTCCAAGGCGGCCTTCAGGACACGCGACAACGCAGAATTGTCGAGCAGAAACTTATAGCCAAGTTCTGCACACATGGGTACGGCCTCAACCGGGATCTTGTATTCATGTTGCATTACATTCACCCCCGCCCCCCCCCCCCCCCCCCCCCCCCCACCATCTGGCCTAGATTTGCAAAATCCTACCAACTGTCCTGATTTGAGACAATTCACACCTCTTTAACCTGGGATTACTCCAATCTCTGGATCTGTAAAGATTTGATTACCCGCAAATGCTCGCATTCTAAGCATTGTCTGGCATCTTTGACATTGTCTTTTTTATGTTTCTGGAACATATCTCTTCATTCACCTGAGGAAGGAGCAGTCCTCCGAAAGCTCATGATTGAAACAAACTTGTTAGACTTTAACCTGGTGTTGTAAGACTTCTTACTGTACTCATCCCAGTCCA
Organism: Scyliorhinus canicula; assembly: GCF_902713615.1. Classification (NCBI taxonomy): domain Eukaryota; kingdom Metazoa; phylum Chordata; class Chondrichthyes; order Carcharhiniformes; family Scyliorhinidae; genus Scyliorhinus; species Scyliorhinus canicula. The sequence continues at coordinate 98,042,423 of NC_052164.1, read as the reverse complement.
ACGTCGGCATCTCCACATCATGCCCGCACCTACAGTTCATCCTCTGATGTTAGTTTCCCTGCTGTTTGACCTTTCACATCTTTTGTCCTCTCTGGGGACTGCCATTAACACTCTTTCACCTTGGTATCTGTGGCCATTAGCACCAGGTTTCCATGGGTTTCTGTGGCTATGACTCATCATTCATTCTCACTCCACAGTACAAATATTTCCCACTTTCTCTGTCTGCTAGCTTTGACAAAGAGTCATCGGACTCGAAACGTTAGCGCTTTTCTCTCCCTACAGATGCTGCCAGACTTGCTGAGATTTTCCAGCATTTTCCCTTTTGTTTGTGTTTGCTGTTTGCTCCTGCTGGTGGCTGCAGATGCCTGGAGGCTGCTGTTGCTGTTTCCTTCATCTTTTGTAACCATAAAGAAGGACAATTTCTTCTAAGATACCTGGATCCTGGAACAGCAGGCTCAGGGGGATGCATGAGTCCAGAAGGCAATCCGGTTTGAAGCAAGAAGCCATTCCAGTGAGATTGGGCTGTGCGGGAGGGGCCTGCATTGCTGCGGCTCCTGGGCAGAGAATGGCACTGAAACGTGGAACAAATAACACATTGATGGACAGATCATTTCTACCACAAAGACCTGGACATGATAACGCATTCTCAGGCTTATCTTTCATTTCCGTTGAAGAACCTGGGCGGGATTCTCCCCTACCCGGCGGGGCGGGGGGGGGTCCAGGCGTAGCGGAGTGACCCCAACCACTCCGGCGTCGGGCCTCGCCAAACGTGCGAATTCTCCGCACCTTTAGGGGCTAAGCCCTCACATTGAGGGGGCTAGGCCCACGCCGGAGTGGTTGGCACCACGCCAACTGGCGCCAAAACCGGCACAACGGCCTTTGACGCCCACCGCCCGGCGCCGGGGCTGGCCGAAAGGCCTCCGCCGGTTCGCGCATGCGCTGGTACATCAGCTGATGCTGGCGTCACCACCGGCACATGCGCGCTGGGGGATTCTCTTCTGCCTCCGCCATGGTGGAGGCCGTGGCGGCGGCGGAAGAAAAAGAGTGCCCCCACGGCATTGGCCCGCCCGCCAATCGGTGGGCCCCGATCGCGGGCCTGGCCACCGTGGGGGCAGCCCCCAGGGTCTGATCGCCCTGCGTCCCCCCCAGGACCCCGGGGGCCCGCTCGCGCTGCCGATCCCGCCACCACCAGAGTTTAAACCACGGCGGCGGGAGAGGCCTCTCAGCGGCGGGACTTTGGCCCATCGCGGGCCGGAGAATCGCTGCAGGGGGCTCGCCGATTGGCGCGGAGGGCACGGAGAATTCCGGCCACGGTGGAGGCGGGATTTTCGCCGGTCCCGGGCAATTCTCCGACCCTGTGGGGGGTCGGAGAATTTCGCCCCTTGTGAGAGATGATACCTTGTGTTTGTTTTTTTTTGGTGAAAATAAGCTGATATAGCTTTTTATTGGTACCAATATGGAACGGTGACATTTCCTTGTTTGCTGTTTGGTGTGATATGTGGAATGTTACGTAGTTAATTTTCAAATCTTTGTTGCTGCTGACCATTTAGTAAACAAAATATTCTCAACTCTCAAGTGGCTTCTCCTGGTACCTGTGCTGCCAATCAGAGGATAATTATTGAAGGTGGAGCCGCAGGTGGACAGGGTGGTGAAGAAGGCATTCTCCATGCTGGGTTTTATTGGTCAGAATATTGAATACAGGAGTTGGGACGTCTTGTTGAAGTTGGACAAGACATTGGTAAGACCACACATGGAATACTGTGTTCAGTTCTGGTCACCCTATTATAGGAAGGATATTGTTAAACTAGAAAGATTGCAAAAGAGGATGTCACCAGGACTTGATGGTCTGAGTTATAATGAGAGGCTGGATAGGCTGGGACTCTTTTCCCTGGAGAGTAGGAGGCTTAGGGGTGACCTTATAGAGATCTATAAAATAACGAGGAGCATAGATAAGGTAGATAGTCAACATCTTTTCCCAAAGTTAGAGGAGTCTAGAACTAGAGGGCATAGGTTTAAGGTGAGATGACAGAGATACAAAAGAGGCCAGAGGGGAAATTTCTTCACACAGTGGGTGGTGAGCATCTGGAACGAGCTGCCAGAGGCAGTAGTAGAGGCAGGTACAATTTTGTCTTTTAAAAAGCAGTTAGACAGTTACACGGGCAGGGTGGGTATAGACGGATATGGGCCAAATGCAGGCAAGTGGGACTAGCTTAGTGATAGAAACTGGGCGGCATGGACAAGCTGGGCCGAAGGGCCATGCTGTAAACATCTATGACTCTATGACTCTGTGCTTGAACTCTAGGAGCGTCAGCGCAATAAGGCAGCAGCCAATAATCAAACACTAAAGAGCTGGGCTTCAGCGCTGGGCACCCTCTCGCGACCAAAGGGTGAGTGTGCGGATCAGGGAAGGGCACCTGAGCCTGGTCCCCCTGTTGTTTCCGGCAGGGGTCAGGGTTCTAGGGGCTCCTGATGTGGCCGGGGTGCGTGTGCCGGGGAGGGGGGTGGTTTGAGGGTGCCGGGATGGAAGCCCTAATTGATTGTAAGTCTATCTCCTTCTCCAATTTCTTACAAATGCCAAAATTGCTGGTGTTGCCGGTCCCACGGAGGATGCCCTCGCAGGACTGGTGACAGGCCTGGCGACCAGACGCTGGAGAAGGAAACAGTGTCAATGCAGACTGGGGGCGGTACCTCGTGTGCAGGAGGTCACCGCACACCTTGAAGACCCAGACCCCCATCAGGCCAAGAAGGAACCCAGAGCGGGTCGCCAGCGACGGCCCAAGATGTACAGGCGTTGTTGGTCTTTCGATGGGATGATGGAACGCATGTGCCAGAGGAGATTCTGTCGCGACAGAGACAGTCGCGGGTGTGACACCCCATGGGGGAGGAGGACACCCACTCCTGGTAGTCGTGAAGATCATTGCAGCCCTGAACCTTTGCGCAGCTGGATCATTCCAGGGCTCAAGCAGAGACTTGTGTGGCATTTCCCAAGCGCATCCGTGAGGTCATGGATGCCCTTTATGCCCGGGAATCAGACTTTATCAACTTTGAGCTGGACGCAGGCCGACCAAGGTGCCTGGGTTGCGGGATTCTCTGCCATCACCGGGATGCCCCAAGTCCAGGGGTAATTGAGGCATGCATGTCACCTTGCATGTACTGGGGCATCAGGGAGTGCCCTTCATTAACAGGAAATGGTTTCACGCCTTGAATATTCAACTTGCGTGTGACCACCGCCTACGGATCATGTAAATGTGTGCGCACTTCCCGGGGATCGTACATGACAGCTACATCCTGGGACACTAGGAGATCTCCGGCTTCTTCAAGGACCACCCGAGGATGACGGGTTGCCTCTTAGGAGGCAAGGGATACCTGCTGAGGTCCTGATTGATGACGCTAGTGTGGAGGCCGGAGACCAAGGAGAAGACCTAATATAACAAGGCCCATGTTCCCACCCGCGCTGTCACTGAGCAGTGCATCGGACTGCTTATAATATGGTCCTGATTCCAGGACCGCTTTGGTGGAGCCCTGCAGTACACCCTTCAGAGGGTTTCCGCTTTGTGGTGGTCTACTGTGCCCTCCACAGTCTGGCACAGCAGCGGGGCGATATGTAGGGAGGAGGAGGCGGAGGGACATGTTGCCTTGTCTGAGGAGGAAGCAGATCAGGAAGGGATGGAAGACAAGCTCTGAGATTCAGTCAAGCAAGCTTAATTCTGAACTCCCAGTCACTTGCCATTTTAATTCTCTGTCTCATTCCTGCTCTGATCTTTGTCCTCAGCCACTCACAATAGTTCAATGAAGCTCATTGGAAACTGGATGGAGAGCACCTCAACTTTCAACTGGGCACTTTACAAGGTGCAACATAGAACTCACCAAGGCTCCTTTAACAGCATCTTCTGAACCTGCAACGTCTACCATCTAAAAGGACAGTGACTTACCTCTGGCAAGTTCCCCTTCAAGTCGTACATGATGCTGACTTGGAAATATACCGCCGTTCCTTCACTGTCGCGAGGTCAAAATCATAGACTTCCTTCTGTAACAGCTTGTTGGGTGTACCTACACTGTACGGACTGCAGTGGCTCAAGAAGACAGCTCACCACCATCTTCGCAAAGGCAATTAGGGATGGGCAATAAATGCTGGCCGAGTCAGTGTAGGCGCGGGCCTGGGGCAGAGGCACCATCAAAATATGTATGTGTCCTGAATACACATCAATGAGAACATATAGACACACACTAACCACAGATACACATTAACAATGCACACACACTAAACATAATAATCATACACACAACTAACTATATGGATATATAATCATAGACACACGTTAACAATATAAAATCCTAAATCCTGCTTCAAAGCGAAACATTGCAGTTTGTGAGGCATCATGGGGTTTATGGCCAACAGACTTGACCATCTGTGAAACCTTGTTAGTTCCCACAGATATACTTGGGAATGGCTTATGGAGCGGGGCAGCCCTTATCAGCAGCTGTTCCTGAGGTAATGCTGCTTGCAGCACCTGTCCTTATTGAGGTGATGATAAGGAAGACCCAGTCTACAGGTATCAAGAAAACCCAAGGACAGTTGATAAGGGGGGGGGGGGGGGGGGGGGGGCTCCATCTGCTGTTGAGCAGATCACGCAGCCCCATGCTGCCTGGCAACCAATACTCATTATTGAACTGTATCCAGCTGAAGTGGGCTGAGTAGCTGTGTCTGTAACTGTATAAATGTTGATGATTTCCTATGCTCGGTGGAGAGAGAAGCGTGTGGCGGCTTACTCCCCGCCGGTATTAAATAAACCGTTTGACGTTTGAAGCAGACACGAGTGTTGAGTGATTCTTTCAATTCATTCCCACTAACAGTCAGCGACACCCATATCCCTAGAAAGAAACAACACTGAGTTCAGCAATTTCCGATCATAACCATCATTCCCATTTTCGAAGGCTGCAGCTGTTTGTAATGGGGTTCTTCTGTTGCCAGTTGCACTCCTCCCAGACACATCATTTATTTCTTTGCTTCTTCCATGACTACGCACTTCTCCCTTTTTGCCTCATCCCTTTTCTCATTGTATCTCTCCTGCCATCCACCCAAACACTCTTTTGCTCTTCCCGCCTCTCCTCCTTGCTTAAAGCCTGACACCACTCTAATTTCCTCCAGTTCTTCTGAAAGGGCCAATGGCCCTAAAATGTCAACTATTTCTCTCTCTCTCACTAATGCTGACTGACCCGCTGCGCATTCCCAGCATTGCCCATATCTTTTTTCTCTTTCCCAGTATTTTGCTTCCGAATGAATATCAATTTTGGCATGGAAGTGCCGGTTATGGGAAGTTGGAAGGAATCCTCCGGTCGCTGTGATGCACTTTTCCCACCGACAGCGCCCGTGGGTTTCCCGGCGACGTGGGATGTTTGGGAAGTCCCATTGACAAGCAGCGGGAAGGTAGAATCCCTCCACCAGCGGACGGTGCGTGGTCAAGAAACCCGTGACTGGGGGACTGGAGAATTCCGCCCATCAAAGTGCCCTCTGTCCAAGTCTTGCCATTGAGAAATGCATTATTTATGCGGCTTCCATTGATTTTTTTTTTTACAAAGCGCCTGCACTATTCCCTGCAGCCATTAACACAGGCTGCTCAGTAAAAACTTCGAATTCTTATTCCCTAAAGTTAGAAATAATTCATTGAACACTAATCAGTGGGAAGGAGGCGAGGCTGGTAGTTGGGTTTTACGTGAGCTGTCTAATAATTTTCAGTCCAAAGAGGGAAAAGCAGATGTGTAAATACAGAGTCAAGTCCAGTGAGTTTGCAGTTCAGTGGTTTCTCGCTCATGAATTTATTGCTGCCCTGCTTAAAACTCAAGTTCTGAATCTATTTTGCTTTGTTCATGATGTTATTTGCTTTGTGCTTCCTGCACCTTTGTTCTCCCTTTGCATAACGTTGATGGCCGGTAGAGACCAAAGCAAAACAGTTTCCCACTCTTTGTATCCAGTTATAGCCGATCACACATTCCCAGGTAAATGGCAGTGATCCATTTGGATGAAGCTCGGTAAGTTTGTGGAATACCTCCTGATCACAACCTCAAATAACCACCCAAAAAAAAGATTGCAACAACAACAAATTATATTTATATCGCGCCATTCACCAAGTGAAACCTCCCGAGACGCTTCACAGGAGTATTATTAAAACAAAGTTGACACCAGGCCACATAGCGAGATATGAGATAAGATGACCAACGTTTTTTTTTTAAGGAATGTCTCAAAGCAGGGAAGCTAGTTGGCAAGGCAAAGAAGTGAAGAAATTTAGAGAGGGAATTCAAGAACTTTGGCCTGGACAATTGAAGGCATGGCCACCATGGTGCCGCATAGGATACTGTTAAATAAGTTAAGAGCCCATAGTATTAAGGTATGGATAGAGGACTGGCTGACTGGCAGAAGGCAGAGAGTGGGGATAAAGAGGTCTTTTTCAGGATGGCAGCCAGTGACGACTGGTGTGCTGGGACCACAACTTTTCACAATATACATCAATGATCTAGACGAAGGAACCGAGGACACTGTTGCTAAGTTCGCAGATAATACAAAGATCTATAGAGGGCAAGGTAGTATTGTGGAAGCAGGGGGAGGCTGCAGAATGATTTGGACAGGCTAGGGGAGCGGGCTATGAAGTGATAGATGAAATACAATGTGGAAAAGTGTGAGGTTATGCACTTCGGAAGGAGGAATGGAGGCATAGACTACTTTCTGAATGGGGAAATGCTTAGGAAATCAGAAGCATAAAGGGACTTGGGAGTCCTTGTTCAAGATTCTCTTAAGGTCAACGTTCAGGTTCAGTTGGCAGTCAGGAAGGCAAATGCAATGTTCGCATTAATGTCGGGAGGGCTAGAATACAAGACCAGGGAGGTACTTCTGAGGCTGTATAAGGCTTTGGTCAGACCCCATTTGGAGTATTGTGAGCAGTTCTGGGCCACAGTATCTAAGGAAGGATGTGCTGGCCTTGGAAAGGCCTCCAGAGGAGGTTCACAATAATGATCCCTGGAATGAAGAACTTGTTGATTGAGGAACATTTGAGGACTCTGCGTCTGTACTCGTTGGAGTTTAGAAGGATGAGGGGGGATCTTAGTGAAACGTACAGGATACTGCAAGGCCTGGATAGAGTGGACATGACGAGGATGTTTCCACTTCTAGGAAAAACTAGAACCAGAGGACACAATCTCAGACTAAAGGGACAATCCTATAAAACAGAGATGAGGAGGAATTTCTTCAGCCATGGATCTGTGGAATCCTTTGCCACAGAAGTCTGTGGAGGCTAAATCACTGAGTGTCTTTAAGACAGAGATAGATAGGTTCTTGATTAATAAGGGGATCAGGTGGTATGGGGAGAAGGCAGAAGAATGGGGTGAGAAAATTATCAGCCATGATTGAATGGCGGAGCAGACTCGATGGGGCGAGTGGCCTAATTCTGCTTCTATGTCTTACGGTCTAATTAAAACCAGGGATGCATAAGAGGCCATAACTAAAGGAACATAGGTATGTCTCAGTGAGTTTGGGGCGAGACAAGATTAGAGGGATAGGGATGGGCAAGATCATGGAAGCATGTGAAAACAAGGACGAGAATTTTAAAATCTGGATGTTGCTTGACCAGACCAGGAGACAAGGTCAGTGAGCACAGGGTGATAGATGCGAGTTAATGGGCAGCAAAGTTTTGGGTGATTTCAAGTTTACAGAAACAAGAATGTGGAGACCAATCAGGAGTATGTTGGGATAGCCGGAGTCTAGAGTCTAGAGGTAATCAATAAGGGCAGCACGGTAGCATGGTGGTTAGCATAAATGCTTTACAGCTCCAGGGTCCCAGGTTCGATTCCCGGCTGGGTCACTGTCTGTGCGGAATCTGCACGTCCTCCCCGTGTGTGCGTGGGTTTCCTCCGGGTGCTCCGGTTTCCTCCCACAGTCCAAAGATGTGCGGGTTAGGTGGATTGGCCATGCCAAATTGCCCGTAGTGTAAGGTTAATGGGGGGATTGTTGGGTTACGGGTATAGGGTGGATACGTGGGTTTGAGTAGGGTGATCATTGCTCGGCACAACATTGAGGGGCGAAGGGCCTGTTCTGTGCTGTACTGTTCTATGTTCTATGTTCTATGAATGACCCTAAGAAACCGCTCTTGGCCTCCTCTTGACTACTGCAGTACTGAGGTCAGGAACGCAACAACACAGGGAACTAATTCTACTGCCTGAGGGACGTTGCCTTTCATTGATACCTGACGTGCTGTTTGCCTTTAACTGTGCCTCTAAGGTTGGGGGGGGGGGGGGGCATGGTGGTGCAGTGGTTAGCACTGCCGCCACATGGCGCCAAGGACCCGCGTTCGATCCCGGCCGGTGTAGAGTTTGCACATTCTCCTCGTGTCTGAGTGCGTCTCACCCCCACAACCCAATGATGTGCAGAATAGGTGGATTGGCCACACTAAATTGCCCCTTAATTGAAAATAAAATGAATTGGGTACTCTAAATTTTAAAAAACTGTGCCTCTAAAAATGTTTTACTTTCTTAAATAAACAGGTGGCTTTGTTTTCCTCTTTCCAATTTTTGGTTTTACTCCTCCAGTCCTGACGTGAAGAATTCATGACAATATCTAGTTCCATAGCATGGGAGCAGCCCTCTGCTATCTCAGAGTGACCAGAATTCAGTGAGCACTGTGTGGTTAGAGCCAGTGGGGAGTAGGATGAAATTAACTCTGTAACAACTCAATCATCATTCTTACAACCATGCTCTGACCCTCAAGTCTTATATTGTCTCTGGGCCATTAATTATTCAATGTATAATACTGCATGTGAGCCAAATATGTGGCACATATCCATTAATTCCAATGGCGATATGCCACCAAAGGCTAATGAACTCTTGTTAAATCACTGAACTAATTAGTTACCAATGACACCATGAAATGCTTCAAACATCTTGTCCAATTTTCAACCGAAGCCACGCTTGGAAACGCATTTTGCTTAATTAAAAAAAAAACACAAGCAATTCTCGAGAACCACTGTTCTTTGCTTGAAGTTAGTCCAGTGGTCATGAGTATATCTGATTATCCACTGTTAGCAATGCCCCAAACACCATTACACCACGTAACAGAGATGTGTACAAAGCCCTGGTTAGGCTTCTGGATATTAAGTTCTTTTTCATCAGTTTTCGATGGTACTTGAAACTTATGAGCTGCATTACCTGAAACCATTGACTGGATAAATGCAATATTAAAGCATAGGTTTGACACAGGTGCAGCAGAAAAGGAATCTGAAGTAGTCAGCACTGAGACTAACAATTTGTCCAGATTAGCCACATTATATTTAGTCTGTTTACCTACTTACATTCAGCCTTTCACACTCTATCTTGCCTGCACCCTTTGCTTCTACTGAAGACATTCACATTCACTCCTGTGACAGTTCACACAGACAGCCAGTTGAGTAAGGTCACTCACAGGCCCACCCCATCGAGCCCCACTGGCAAACATCAAACTTAAATATTAACTCATCGATATCTCTGCAATTTCCTCCAGCCCCACATCTTTCAGAATCACCTCGATGCACTCTTCCAATTCTAGCCTATTATGCACCCCAATTTTAATCACTGGTCGCAATGCCTGGGCCCTCAGCTCTGCAATTCCATCATTCACCTTCCCTCTCCCTTTAACCCTTAAAGCCTCTGAACATACCTTTGATCATGTGTCTCAATATTTCCTTCTGTGGCTCAGTGTCAAAGTATTTTTGATAGTGGCTCCTGCGGCGTTGTTTGGGATATTTTACGAAAAGGCGCTATATAGATGCATATAGTTGTTTTTGAAAAGATAATGAGAATACCAAGGAAGGACAGAAGTGTCAGGTCGACCAGGGCTGGAGAACGACATCTGCATGCTTATCATGCTCTGAGTAATAGGAAGGGATTTTATTTGATAGGAAACATCTTATTAATGTTATCATTCCACTCCCATCACACATAAAAGTCAGTGTTAAAGAAAATATCACAACCACTATCATAATATTTTCTTTTACAAAGAAGGGGGATGTGGTATGAGTACAGTGGGTAGCACTGTTGCTTCACAACTCCAGGGTCCCAGGTTTGATTCCCGGCTTGGGTCACTGTCTGTGCGGAGTCTGCACGTTCTCCCCGTGTCTGCGTGGGTTTCCTCCGGGTGCTCCTGTTTCCTCCCACAAGTCCCGAAAGACGCGCTGTTAGGTAAATTGGACATTCTGAATTCTCCCTCCGTGTACCCGAAAAGGCTCCGGAATGTAGCGATTAGGGGCTTTTCACAGTAACTTCATTGCAGTGTTAATGATTACTTGTGACAATAAAGATTGTTATAACTATCAGCATCACAAGGGTTAATGTAGTGTCAAGAATAGCCACTCGAGGGAGCTGCAGATACCACTATATAAAGCAGTGATGCTAGACCTTAGGGGAAGTGTGTATCCAGGAGATAGTTAGTGAAGGTCATCAGAGCAGATAGTGTGAACAAGGTTAGATTATAGTTTATACCAGTAGTGAGATTAGCAGTAGATGAGTGTAGTTAGATGTTATTGATCAATTCTGTATTCTAAAGGACTAAGTGTCAAAACCCAGTTTAGTAGTGTAAATAAAATCATAGCTTTGTTTCAGTAAAAGCTGTACGGTGGTCTCTGTGAAACACTACGCCAACCATCCTAAGTAAGCAACACCTTGGGTGTGACACACAGCTTGTGATAGAGAGCTGGTCAGGTTTCCTGGCCAGGGACAGGATGGATGTGAGACGAGCTGCAGTGGACAGGCAGGGCTTGGTGGTCCTGATGGGTGGGCGAGCTGCTAGTGTCACTGGTCAGGCTTCTAATCTGAGAGGGGCTGTGTGCCAAGGCAGGTTTCAACAGTCAGGGTGCATGTGTCCTTTGTTTGTGGTGAGCTTTTCTATTTCCCTGAAGTGAGGCTGCACTTCTGAGAAGTGCGCTGAGAAGTGCCAGCACCTGGTGGGCCACTGATTGAGTTTAGCCACACCCATCCCATTGATGAAACAGCTGGGATCTGAGGGTTTCCAGAGGGACGGCCTGGGTTCCCCCTTGACCAGAGGCTCTGTGTCCAGGTACAGGATACAGTGAGCAGTCAGCAGAGTGAACAACAAGTGGCCTGTAAGTTCCACCAAAGGGGTGCATTATATAATGTACTGCTGCAATGGCGACCATAGCCAGGCCACCCTGATCCTGAGGGGACTCCCGAGTGCATGGACTTGGTACCAAGTTGTTCCTCACTAGTCCCTGCAGCCCAGGCAGCCAAGGCCCAGCAAACCTGACATTTCATAGATTTCATAGAATTTACAATGCAGAAGGAGGCCATTCGGCCCATCGAGTCTGCACTGGCTCTTGAAAAGAGCACCCTACCCAAGCCCACACCTCCACCCTATCCCCATAACCCAGTAACCCCACCCAAGACTCAGGGCAATTTTGGACACTAAGGGCAATTTAGCATGGCCAATCCACCTAACCTGCCCATCTTTGGACATGTTTTGAGTGTTTTATTACCCCCCCCCCCCCAACGAGACCCCACTTGTAAATATTTGCACCAATTCACACTCGCGTGATTCCCGCCTGAGAGGGGTGGAGTATCGCGGAGGGGTGGAGAATGCAGTGTCCAACCTGCTAATCGCACTCAAATCCGTGCAAACCTCACTGCCTCCGCTCGCGGGGGCCAGAGCATTGTGTTGGAATTGGCGTCGGGAGCAAATTCCGATTATTGCTCCACCCGATATTCTCCGCTCGATCGTGGTTCTTGTTGCCAGGCAGCGGAGATTCCAGTCCATCACCTTCAAATAAGAGTCAGGTTATTCAGGGGTGAGGAGAAGATGCATTTCTTCACTCGAGTGGGCATCAGGAAATCTTTGTCCCAGTCAGCTGCTGGGACTGAGGTTTCACTGCAAATGTCCAAACTGAGAGGCTGAGTTCTCCGGCAGCGGGATCCTCTGTTTCGCCAGCAGGGCACTCACGCCCGCGGATTTCCCGTCGGTGTGGGGGTGGCCACAATGGGAAACCCCATTGGCCGGCTACTGGGACGGGGCGCGCCACAGCTGAAAACAGGTGCGACGTGCCGGAGAATCAACCCGAGATATGTGGATGTTTGTAAGGCAATGGTAATAAACCTCTCCAGCTGTCGCCCACTCGCTCTGCTCTGTTAATACACTCCTTTAAAACCTGAATTACAAACAATAAAGCTGGGAGTACTCGGCAGGTCTAGCAGCAGCGATGGAGAAAGATCGATGACTCTCCAACTGGATTAGGAAAAGGCTATCAAGGACACGCCAGCCGGTGAATGGGGTTTCCCATTGTGGGCACAGACATTGTCTTCTATGTGATAGCCAGTTACTGATCCAATCGGCCAAATGTCCCTCTATGCCATGCCTCCTTACTTTCTGCATGAGCCGACCATGGGGCATCTTATCAAACGCCTTACTAAAATCCATGTATACGACATCAACTGCTCTACCTTCATCTATGTACTTAGTTACCTCCTCAAAGAATACAATCAAACTTGTGAGGCAAGACTTACCCCTCACAAATCCGTGCTGACTATCCTGGATTAAGCTGTATCTTTCCAAATGATCATAAATCCTATCCCTCAGGATCCTTTCCAATAATTTACCTGTGACCGAAGTGAGACTAACCGGCCTATAATTCCCAGGGTTATACCTATTGCCTTTCTTGAACAAGGGGAAACATTTGCCTCTCTCCAGTCTTCTGGCACTATTCCTGTAGACAGTGAGGACATAAAGATCAAAGCCAAAAGCTCTGCAATCTCATCCCTCCCCTCCCAAAGAATCCTAGGATATATCCCATCAGGCCCAGGGGACTTATCTATCCTCAAGCTTCTCAAAATTTCTAACACATCTTCCTTCCGAATATCTACCTCCTCCAGCCTACCAGCCTGTATCGCACTATCCTCCTCAACAACATGGCCCCTCTCCTTTGTGAACACTGAAGAAAAGTATTCATTTAGGGCCTCTCCTACATCTTCAGACTCCATGCACACGTTCCCACTACTGTCCTTGACCGGCCCTAACTTCACCCTGGTCACTCTTTTATTCCTCACATAAGTGTAAAAAGCCTTGGGGTTTTCCTTGATCCTACCCGCAAAGGACTTCTCATGCCCCCTTCTAGCACTCCTCAGCCTTGAACTCCTTTCTAGCTATCTTGTATCCCTCAAGTGCCCTAACTGAACCTTGTTTTCTCATCCTTACATAAGCCCCCTTCTTCCTCTTGACAAGACATTCAACCTCTTTTGTAAACCATGGTTCCCTCACTCAACCATTTCCTCCCTGCCTGACAGGGACATACATATCAAGGACACGCAGTATTTGCTCCTTGAACAAGCTTCACATCTCAATTGTGCCTATCCCTGACAGTTCCTGTTTCCACCTTATGCTCCCCAATTCTTGCCTAATCGCATTGTAATTACCCTTCCCCCAGTTATAAACCTTGCTCTGTCATATGTTCCTATCCCTCTCCATTGCTATAGTGAAAGTCACCGAATTGTGGTCACTATCTCCAAAGTGCTCTCCCACAGCCAAATCTAACACTTGGCCCGGTTCATTACCCAGTACCAAATCCAATGTGGCCCCGCATCTTGTCGGTCTATCCACATATTGTGTGAGGAAACCCTTCTGGACACACTGGATAAAAACAGCCCCATCCAAACTATTCGAATTATAGTGGTTCCAATCAATATTTGGAAAGTTAAAGTCACCCATGACAACTACCTTGTGACTACCGCACCTATGCAAAATCTGCATTGCAATATTTCCTCCACATCTTTGTTACAGTTTGGGGTCCCATAGAAAACTCCTAACAAAGTGACAGCTCCTTTCCTATTTCTAACTTCATTAGAAAACCCACATTACCTCAGTAGACAGATCTTCCTCAAACTGCCTTTCTGCAGCCATTATACTATCCTTGATTAACAATGCTACTCCTCCACCTCTTTTACCACCTTCCTAAATCTTGCTGAAACATCTAAACACTGGAACCACCAACAACCATTCCTGCCCCTGTTCTATCCACATCTCTGTAATGGCCACAACATTGTAGTCCCAGGTACCAATCCATGCTTCAAGCTCACCAACCTTATTCCTGATGCTCCTCGCATTGAAGTAGACACACTTCAAACCATCTTCATGCCTGCAGGTCCACTGTTGTGACCTTGGTACCTTCCTCACTCAGTGCTGCACTACCCTCAACTTCCTGAACTCCAGCAACGCTATCTCCTGGACTACAAATCAGTTTCCCATCCCCCTGCCAAATTAGTTTAAACCCCACCCGAAGAGCATATTTCCCTCCCAGGATATTGGTGACCCTCTGGTTCAGGTGTAACCCGTCCTGTTTGTACAGATCCCACCTTCCCCAGAATGTGCTCCAATTATCCAAGTAATGAAACCCTCCTACACCATCCCTGTCGCCACGTGTTTAACTGCACTCTCTCCCTGTTCCTCACCTCGCGAGCACGTGGATCAGTTTGATCACTGACTGTCAACTCTATAAGAGATCCTGGATCAGTTTGATCACTGGCTCTCTGCTCTATAAAGAGATCCTGGATCAGTTTTATTGCTGACTCTCTGCTCTGTAAGAGATCCTGGATCAGTTTGATCGCTGACTCTATCCTGGATCAGTTTGATCATTGTCCCTCTGCTCCATAAAGAGATCCTGGATCAGTTTGATCACTGACTCTCTGCTCTATAAGAGATCCTGGATCAGTTTGATCACTGACTCTTTGCTCTATAAAGAGATCCTGGATCAGTTTGATCGCTGACTCTATCCTGGATCAGTTTGATCACTGTCACTCTGCACTATAAAGAGATCCTGGATCAGTTTGATCACTGACTCTGCTCTGTAAGAGATCCTGGGTCAGTTTGATCACTGTCTCTCTGCACTATAAAGAGATCCTGGATCAGTTTCATCACTGTCTCTCTGCTCTATAAGAAATCCTGGATCAGTCTGATCACTGACTCTCTACTCTATAAGAAATCCTGGACCAGTTTGATCATTGACTCTCGGTTCTATAAAGAGATCCTGGATCAGTTTGATCACTGACTCTCTGCACTATAAGAGATCCTGGATTAGTTTGATCACTGACTCTCTGCACTATAAGAGATCCTGGATTAGTTTGATCACTGACTCTCTGCTCTATAAAGAGATCCTGGATCAGTTTGATCTCTGACTCTCTGCTCTGTAAGAGATCCTGGATCAGTTTGATTACTGGCTCTCTGCACTATAAAGAGATCCTGGATCAGTTTGATCACTGACTCTCTCCTGGATCAGTTTGATCATTGACTCTCTGCTCTATAAAGAGATCCTGGATCAGTTTGATCCCTGTCTCTCTGCTCTATAAAGAGATCCTGGATCAGTCTGATTGCTGACACTATCCTGGATCAGTTTGATCACTGACTCTCTGCTCTATAAAGAGATCCTGGATCAGTTTGATCACTGACTCTCTGCACTATAAAGGGATCCTGGATCAGTTTGATAACTGACTCTCTGCTCTGTAAGAGATCCTGGATCAGTTTGATCACTGACTCTCTGCTTTATAAAGAGATCCTGGATCAGTTTGATCACTGACTCTCTCCTGGATCAGTTTGATCATTGACTCTCTGCTCTATAAAGAGATCCTGGATCAGTTTGATCCCTGTCTCTCTGCTCTATAAAGAGATCCTGGATCAGTGTGATCACTGACACTCTGCTGTATAAAGAGATCCTGGATCAGTTTGATTGCTGACTCTATCCTGGATCAGTTTGATCACTGACTCTTTGCTCTATAAAGAGATCCTGGATCAGTTCGATTGTTGACTCTCTGCTCTATAAAGAGATACTGGATCAGTGTGAACGCTGACTCTATCCTGGATCAGTTTGATCACTGACTCTTTGCTCTATAAAGAGATCCTGGATCAGTGTGATCACTGACTCTTTGCTCTATAAAGAGATCTTGGATCAGTTTGATCACTGACTCTTTGCTCTATAAAGAGATCCTGGATCAGATTGATCGCTGACTCTATCCTGGATCAGTTTGATCACTGACTCTTTGCTCTATAAAGAGATCCTGGATCAGATTGATCGCTGACTCTATCCTGGATCAGTTTGATCACTGACTCTTTGCTCTATAGAGAGATCCTGGAACAGTTTGATCACTGTCTCTCTGCTCTATAAAGATATCCTGGATCAGTTTGATCACTGTCTCTCTGCTCTATAAGAGATCCTGGATCAGTTTGATCACTGTCTCTCTGCTCTATAAAGATATCCTGGATCAGTTTGATCACTGTCTCTCTGCTCTATAAGAGATCCTGGATCAGTTTGATCACTGACTCTCTGCTCTATAAAGAGATCCTGGATCAGTTTGATTGCTGACTCTTTGTGTGGCTGCCCCGACTCTCATTCAGTGCAGGCCATGAAATTGCACCGCTCTGGTATTACAAAATGCTTTTGAAGATCGCTTATTGTCACAAGTAGGCTTCAAATGAAGTTACTGTGAAAAGTCCCTAGTTGCCACATTGCGGTGCCTGTTCGGGGAGGCTGGTACGGGAATTGAACCCGCGCTGCTGGCCTTGTTCTGCTTCACAAGCCAGCTGTTTAGCCCACTGTGCTGAAGTCCCTATTTGAAATTGATTTTGAAAGATATTTTGAAATTTTGAAAGAAATCTAGACAGGAAGGCTTAAGGCAGAGAATCATAAACAAGCGAGGTGCTGTAGCTGAAGGAGGCCTTTGACAGAGGGCAAAGGATGAGGCGGGGATGAAAGCGGGAATGAGGGCATGGAGGAATATGTTCAGTGAGGTTGAGGCAAAACCATGGGAGACTTGGATTACAGGAACCTACGGCCCGACTGCAGCTCTAAGAGAGATAGAATGAACCTGCCTTTGTCCACTGCCTTTGGTGGTGTGAAAAATTGTCATTACTATGTACTGTCGGAAATGCTGCCAGTTTGGCTGCGTTTGGTCAGTGCCACAGCAAAGTGACTGGCTCTTAACTGCCCGAGCAGACCATTCAGTTGCATCAGAACCGTCCTAAAAGACTGCAGCAGTTCACAAAGGCAGCTCACCACCACCTTCCCATGGGCAATTAGGGATGGCCAATAAATGCTGGCATTGCCAACAAGAACCACATCCCATACATAAATAAAGAATAATTCATAGATTGGGTAAATGTTGAAGATCCGTCTGGGAGCTGGATTCCAATCCGTCCCAGATATTAAGTGAATATCTCTCCATTTTATTGGAAGTAAAGGTCCTATTCGAAATATTGCTTCATCCGCCAGCGATGAGGACCTTCATAAAGTGGGGATGGCTGTAAGGGAGGGACCAACATCGATAAATATCACAACTGGGTTTTCGTTAGTTGAAACAAGTTAAAATCATTCCCCCCCCCCCCCCCTCCCTCCCCCCCCCCCCCCCCCCCCCCTCCCCCCCCCCCCCCCCCCCCCCCCCCCCCCCCCCCCCCCCCCCCCCCCCACTTCCTCATGGACAATATCATCTCCAGGGTATTAAACGTAAAACATTTATTCACATTCGATATTCTTCCTCGGATTGCTTTCCCCTCTCACTCCCTTATCTACGAAGGAGAAAAAAGGCAATAAATCAAAAGTAATTCAAAAACTAAATGACCCCTTCAAAGAAAAGCAACTCGTATTGCTTTTTTAATTGTTATTCAAACTGCAGATAGAATTCGCTATAGTTTTGAACTTTCCAAATCGACAGAAGCCAAGGTTTTTGCTGTGTGACTTTGATAAATTATCCAGTGGAGACAATCTTTTACATTAGAGAGTTGATGGCAAAGACTATCCTGTGGATTTGAGTATATGGGTAATTGCTATTTCACCACATGAATATTTTCTCTCTTCAATCAACTTTTTTAAAAAATCTGCAGCAAACGTAAATAAAGTTTGACAATTTAGGGTGTAACGATAGCACAAGTGGTTAGCACTGTGGCTTCACAGCGCCAGGGTCCCAGGTTCGATTCCCCGCTGGGTCACTGTCTATGCGGAGTCTGCACGTTCTCCCTGTGTCTGCGTGGATTTCCTCCGGGTGCTCCGGTTTTCTCCCACAGTCCAAAGACGTGCAGATTAGGTGGATTGGCCGTGATAAATTGCCCTCAGTGACCAAAAAAAAGGTTAGAAGGTGTTATTGGGTGACGGGGATAGGGTGGAAATGAGGGCTTAAGTGGGTCGGTGCAGACTCGATGGGCCAAATGGCCTCCTTCTGCATTGTATGTTTTTTGTTCTATGTTCTAAATTCATGCTACTTTAGTGTAGAATTGGATTGCAGTGTACGGTGTCTCAGTGTCACATCTGTATATATGCACAGACTCAAAACCAGAGATCAGTTGCGGCTGATCTTTAGACATCTTATCTTTAGACTTGACTGTTTTCTCTCTCTTTCTCTCTACTTCAAACTTTCTTGGTTCTATTTAATTGAATCAATATCCGTCCCGTCATCTTCTACAATGCTTCTCCTGTTTCCTCAGCCAAAATATCCTGCCTACTCACTACATTTAATTCAAGATTCTCAACCACTACTTCATATCATTGACATTAACAATCACAGCAAACACACAATCTTGTTGAACTTTCCTATGTTGAAGACGGAATAATAATTTTGAAAATCTCTCACTTATTTATAAAAGGTTTTGGGAGAAAAGTCTCTAAAAGTTGCAAGATCTTCAAAGCATGAATATTAGTGATGGAAGAATAAAAGCTCAAGTTAAGACTGTTTCAGATATATAGGGCGGGACTCTCCGATTATCGACGCAGAAATCGTGTTTGGCGATTGGCTGGAGAATCCATTTTGATGCCAAAACAAAATGCTGTTTTTTTGGATGCTCCGCCCCCTCAACAATGGCGTAATTGCTGAGTACGCCGAACGCCATTGGGACGGCCTCAGGACGTCACCTGAGGCTCTCTCCCAATGCTCCACCCCAGATAGGCTGAGTCCCCAATGGTGTGGGGCGCGTGTGGTCACAGTTTTCGGGGACCCCCGTGGTGGCTGCACACTGTGTCTAGCACTGCCACAGTCAGGGGGCGCGGGGAGCCATTCCGCTGACCGGGGTGGCTTTGGCTGGGGCCTGCAGGGACTGTTGGGGGATGGTGCGGGATTGGCGAGGGGAGCACTATCTGGTAGACCGGGTCCGTGTGCAGCAAGGCGCCATGTTGTATGGCGTGACCGCTGCAGGTCGCAGCCGTGCGCATGCACAGCCATGGACCCGGCAATCCTCCAACCGTGTCTGCAGGTAAGGCCAGCGGTTTTACATGGCGCAGCTGTAGTCCCCCCCACCGGGCGGAGTATCGGTTGGGGGGGGGGAGGGGGGCGGCCCCAACTTTTTGGTCGTAAGACTAGACACATACTCGGGACATAGCCTCAAAATTGGAGAATACAGCCCATAGTTATTTTAAACTGGAATTCTTTATCCAATAAGTTATTGAGGCAGAAACCAATAAAACACATTAAAGATAAGACAGAACATAGGGAAAGGGCATTATAATAGACAATTCCAGCTGAAGAGCTAGAACTGGAATTGATTTGACGGACTGAATGGTCTCCCGCTGTGCTGTAGCTTTCATAGTTCCAGCAAATGTGCACTGCCTTGTGTCATGGGGACCGCTGCCACCATGTTGGAAAATTTGTTTGGAGGCCTGATATGGTTGAACATAAACTGTTTATTCCCAACCCATGACTATGTACATAGCCAAGGTGCTGCCATGCATGGGTGCTGCCTCCGTGCTGCCTCCTTCCGGACTCTGCTCTACCCAGTTTACTGTCATGTGACTCTCTACACCATGCCATGAGTGGTATTGTTCTCCAGTCCCACATGCTCTGCCGAACATGCTTATACCACAATAAACATGTGCATGAAATGAAATGAAATGAAAATCGCTTATTGTCACAAGTAGGCTTCAAATCTACTATGAAAAGCCCCTAGTCGCCACATTCCGCCCCCTGTTCGGGGAGGCTGGTATGAGAATTGAACCGTGCTGCTGGCCTGCCTGGGTCTGCTTTCAAAGCTGGCAATTTAGCCCAGTGTGCTAAACCAGCCCCTGAACACCCATTCTCAAACATGCACACACTCTTAGATACCTATTAATGTCCTGACACACCTTTGTGTATACACACAGCACTACTAGATAGCATGCATTTGAAACCCAACTAAAACGTGCAGGATTTCACCTGTCAGATTGAGCATAGGAAAAAAAAAACAGCGATTAGCTCTGAGTGCAGCCGACTGTGTAATTAGCATACTGATCAGCTCAAATATCTAATTGGCTAGATGCAAGGTAAACAATAATTTGCAGTTTTGTAGCTCCCTTAACACAATAAAACATCCCAAGGTACTTCTAACCTGGACAAAAAAAAGATCAATCTAGGTAGGAATGAAGGGCTCCAGGGCGACATGGTGGGGCAGTGGTTAGCACTGCTGCCTCACGGTGCCGAGGGCCCGGGTTCGATCCCGGCCGCGGGTCACTGTCTGTGTGGAGTTTGCACATTCTCCCTGTGTCTGCGTGGGTTTCGCCCCCACAACCCAGGAGATGTGCAGGGTCGGCGGATTGGCCACGCTAAATTGCCCCTTAATTGGGAAAATTTAAAAAATATATGAATTGAAAAAAGGATTGAGGAGCTCCAATTAGTCAGAAAGAATTTGACTTTCAGAACTTTCACAACCGGGGGATGGTTCCAAAGTACGTTACAGCCAATGAAGTACATTGAGCTGGATCCTCCCTCCCACCACGCCCGAGTTCTGGTACAGCATGCTGGTGGGATGCTCCGTTTCGTCAGCTGGCCAATGGGGTTTCCCATAGTGGAGCAGTCCCCACGCCGTCGGGAAACCCCCCCGGGCTGCCGGCAAAATGGAGCATCGCGCCGGCGGAGAACCCAGCCCATTGTTTTCAAGTGTGGGCACCGTTGGAATGTCGGAACTGAGGCAGACATTTTGTTCATAGCAAGTTCTCACAAACAGCAGTGCAATAATGAGCAGGTAATCTGTTTCAGTCGGATAGGTTGAGGGATAATGTAAGATAGTCACTAAGAAATCGAATGCGGAATTTGAAAGAAAGTTCTTATCCAGGGAACCTGAGAAGAATGTGGAACTCACTCGCACCAGGAGCGATTGTAGCGAATAGGATAGATGCTGGTTTAGCACACTGGACTAAATCCCTGGCTTTTAAAGCAGACCAAGGCAGGCCAGCAGCACGGTTCAATTCCTGTACCAGCCTCCCCGAACGGACGCTGGAATGTGGCGACTAGGGGCTTTTCACAGTAACGTCATTTGGAGCCTACTTGTGACAATAAGCGATTTTCATTTCATTTTTCAGGTGCAATTAATGGGAGGATCGCAGCCAGTTGTTTCTATGTTGCAGACTATGTAATGCAGAGCGGATGGATCAAAGAATTGAATGGGATGATTAGTGCCTCTGATTTATGATACGCCCAATTTTCCAGTTTATTCTCCAGCCAAGAGATGGGGCACAATCTTTAGACCCTGATGTGGTGAACACAGAGGCAGGGTGGTGAGGAATTTGACACTGCTCACTGCCGTGCCAGTTCCCTGCTACCATCCATTCAGCTGCAGCCACAGGCTACCCTGCAGAGGGGATTCCGCTCCACAGCTGTGGCCCGACTGGCCCGGTCTTTTTTCATTTATTAGAAATATTGATAAGTTGGTGGGGGAGGGAGGACCTTCCACATTAGGATGCCTCCTCACTTACCTTGAAAGGCCAACCTTTGCTTCTTCAGTGCTGGAGGACCTTGGACGGTGAGTCTCCCACCCTCTGGCCACTGACTGACCAATGAGGGGGAAATCACAGCCGTGTGACTGTTCCCCATATGGTGTCGACTTCTGACCCCCGTTGGACCCAACTGAGGGTCTCCTGAAGCCCACCAATGGTTTGTTGGAGAAATTAAGCCTGGGGCCTAAGGCAATACACCAATTACACACATGGATCCACCAATCTAACTCATCTACAGCGCTCATCAAATCTGCCCTTCTAAAAATATATATGTTCATTTAAACATTTTCATAAAAGACAAAATCAACAAAAGAACCAACCAGAGTTACCCAATAAACTCAAAACAAGATTAGCAAGAAAATGTCCCCATTAACATAACGCCCCAAAATTAAACAAACCCCCTAACAACTGACGGTGACTAACTCTTTAAAAAAGGAAATGAATAGCTGCCATCTTAGGTAGATCCCTCTACCGACCCCTAATGGTGAACGTGACCCTCTCAAAATGTAAGAACCACACCAGGTCACCCGACCAACTGGCTGGAGTAGGAGACGGCTACCCAAGCAGGAATCGTCTCTTGGATTTCAACGAGGCAAAGGAGAGGACCTCCGCCTTCACGTCCAGCTGAAGCAGCGGCAAGTCTGACATCCCGAAAAGGACCACCAGCAGACATGGCTTCAAATGAACATTGCGTATCTTTGACATGGTGTTTGAAGAAAGACAACCAAACGCTTACTAACTTGGGCCAAAACCAAGACATATGTGTGTCCAGGTCAGGGAGCGAGGTGGGGACTTCAGCAGACGATGTATGCTGGCCGACAACAACCCTTACTGAAGCATGTCTGATCCTCCAAGATCACGTCTGGGAGACAGGGCTCCAGCCGTAGCACCAACACTTTGGCAAACAGTTTAACACCTGCATTTAAGAGTGAGATAGGTCGATATGGCTCACACTTTGTTGGGTCTTTATCTTTCAAGATCAGGGTCAAGGAGATAGTGGCCTGCGCAAGGGTAGAGGACAATGAACCCCGGGATAATGAATCATTAAACAAATCTAGAATTAGAGGTACCAATTGCTCTACAAACCTCTCATGGAATTCAACGGGGAAGCCATCCAGGCCAGGTACTTTACCAGTCTGCATCAACTCTGTGCATTTCAGAATTTCCTCTGGGCTCACCGGGATTCCAGCTCCTCACCCCTCTCCCCACTTTGTCAAGTTCTGTGCAGTGAAGTAGCCAGAGCCCCAGAGGCTGCCTCCGCCATCGTTTCCGCTGATGAGCCCCAAGTGGCCTCCGTCACTGTTGACAAACTTCTACTTAAATATGTGGGTTTTCAAAATAAAAGATAAGGGCTTAAATTGCAGTACTCCAGCGGGAGTCACCTCGTAGATAACGACACCGGAAGTTCCTAAAGCGGCTCTTTGCACTGCCATGATTAATGTCAATGGAAGGACCCCAGTCCGGGAGCATTCTGCCCCAAGGCAGATCCTTGGCTCCGTGGCTGTGATGCTTCACCCTGAGCTCTTTCCCTTGGCCGTTTTTGTCAGTGATGGTTTACGATTGCCTTCTGCTATTGGAAGGACAAACTATTAGTAACAGAAAGTGTATATGTTCTGGTTCAAATAACAAACTCACAGTTTAATAGCGCTATAAATGTCTAAAATGTCCCAAAGCACTTCACAGGATAATTATCAGATAACATTTCACATAAACCACCTGAGGAGATATCTGATCTGGAGTGAGGTTCAGGGAGGGAGTCACAGTGTTTAGAGCACCTTGGGGCAGCACGGTGGCACAGTGGTTAGCACTGCTGCCTCACAATGGCAGAGGACCTCGGTTCAATTCCAGCCCCGGGTGACTGTGTGGAGTTCTCCCCGTGTCTGCGTGGGTTTCCTCTGGGTGCTCCGGTCTCCTCTCACAACTATGAATAAATCAATAACTCAAAACTCTTATCACTGGCACAAAAGGGGGCAGCACGGTAGCATAGTGGTTAGCATAAATGCTTCACAGCTCCAGGGTCCCAGGTTCGATTCCCGGCTGTGTCACTGTCTGTGTGGAGTCTGCACGTCCTCCCCGTGTGTGCGTGGGTTTCCTCCGGGTGCTCCGGTTTCCTCCCACAGTCCAAAGATGTGCGGGTTAGGTGGATTGGCCATGCTAAATTACCCGTAGTGTCCTTAAAAGTAAGGTTAGGGGCGGGGGGGGGGGGGTTGTTGGGTTACGGGTATAGGGTGGATACGTGGGTTTGAGTAGGGTGACCATTGCTCGGCACAACATCGAGGGCCGAAGGGCCTGTTCTGTGCTGTACTGTTCTATGTCTATTCTAAAAGCTAAATTGGTAATAAGCATACAGATTGGCCAAGAAAAGTACTGGGCTGCATTCTCTGCCCCCCCGATGCCGGAATCGCTTTCGGCGAGGGGCAGGCAATCCATTTTGACGTCCATTTCGAGAGCGGCGCCGGTTTTTGAATTCTCCGCCCCCTGAAAAGCGGTGTACTCTGGGAGTACACCTCGCCGATTATGGCCTGAGGCCTGCACAGCGATATTCCGTCCCCGACCGGCCAAGTTCATGACAGTGTGGGACTCTCATGGTCTCACCCGTTCAGGAAGCTCGCGTGGCGGCTGCAGACTCAGTCCGGGGCCCGTTACAGTCGGGGCAGGGCCGATCTGAGAGCAGGGGGAGGTTTCATTTGGGGCTGAGGCACGGTGGGCGGGCAGTCAAAGGGGGGCACTACTTTAGTGATCCAGGTCCGTGGGCAGAGTCCGCCATGGAGCATGCGGCGCAGCCGCTGAGCACTGTACGCTGCCTGCCTGCTAGCCCCCAGCAAAACGCAGAACCGATGGCCGTTTTACACCAGTTTTCCTGCCATAAAAGACCATCATTTTCACGCCGGCCTGGGGACTTTGTCTCCAAAGCGGAGAATCGAGCCCATTAGATCTGAGGATTGGGAGCAGTTGAGAATTCAGCTGGAAATAATCCGCAACAGCCAAGTCGGGGGGGAGGGGGGGCTTCCGATGACGTGCCAATGCCATTCCAATGGCATGCGCACGCAACGCGGCGATGCCATTTTGGAGGGGGTGGAGAATAGAATATTGGCGTCAACCGACGACCCCCCCCTGATTTGGGCATGGGGAGGGATTCATCGCCCGATCGCCTATTACGATACCGGCGTCAGACAATGGAGAATCCCGCCATTGGTCTCAGGAACGGAGAATCTGGCCTCATTTCCGTGATGTTTATTCTGTGTTTCCTGGCTGCAGTTCTGAGAGTTTTCCTGCAGCCGTTACATTTGCCATGGTCTGATACAGTTGAAGGAAATAAAAGACATCAAATGCAAATCCAAGAGGCAATTAAATTAATCCTTTTTACTTTCATCAGCGTGCTCAATGCTCATTTACAATGGAATAATCCCATTATCAACAGAAAGCAGCAACTGGGATCTGCTTTGCACAATCTAATTTGAAAAGACTCCAGAGGGAAAGATTTTTGTCCGTGTTAATCGCAAAATGGTCATGAATCTGTTCTTTTCCCATAGTACATTGTGACACCGAACAGGATTAATATCATTATATTTATATTTACAAGGTGAATTTGTGGGCGATGGGGTGGGGGGGTTGAAGTGCGGGGAGGCAATAGTCTCAAACTTGTGGAAAATTGGGCTGGATTCTCCGTTTGGGAAAACCTCACGCAGCCCGTGGGCCCGGCCCGCAAAAATAGTCCCCACTCTTCGGCATGCTCGCGTGCCCGGGACCATCCCCCACCCTCCCCCACAGTGTCCCCACTTCTGAACAATGACCCCCCTGCCCGTGGATTGGCCCTACCCCGACTGTGACACCACTGGACTATGTCCGCAGCCGCCAGGCTGAGTTCCCAATGGGTGAGAGAAAACGTGTCCCACTTGGCCGGTCGGGGACGGAACATCGCAAGGTGGGCCTCAGGCAATGGTCTGAGGCCGTTGGGTACGGCGGGCTTTTCAGGGGGCGGAGCATCGCAAAAGAGGCGCCGCCCTGGATTCTGTCATCATTGGGAAGTCTCCGGCCCATCGCCGAGCGCGGTTTTGGCGTCAGGGAACGAGCGAATAAAAGTTGGCCATTTTGAATATACTTTACCTCTTCTTTCAGGTTCAAAGAAATAAATTATCAAATGAATTATCAAAGTTGCGTGAGTGCGTGCATATGTGTGTGTGTGTGTACGTGCATGCATGCACGCTCGTGATATAAGGACCATTCCTGTATATTACTTTATTTCCCCTTCCTTTTATGTTGCTGTTATCATTCTTGATCTCTCCCTCTCTCTCTCTCTTTCTCTGTCACCCTCTCTCTCTCTCAGGTGAGTGTGCAAAGCAAGCTTTTCCAGTACAACTGGCTGGCTGTATGGGACGCTGAGAGAAGGCAGGACGCACAAGGGCGGGGGAGGCTTGGGGGACTTCAGAGTCCCAGGATGGAAGCCCTAACTGATTATTGGTCTCTCTCCTCCTCCAATTGCGTCCAAATAAAATAATGTTTACTGGTGTGGATCCCGCGGAGGCTGCCCTCGCTGTCCTTGTGCCAGCCAAGGCCGACAGATCCCCCAGAAGGCGGCAAAGTCAACGCAGGTTGGAGGTAGCACCAGAATTGCAGAGGGCTGCCGCACACTGCTGTGTACACAGAGGGCTGAAGACCCGGTCTCCCATCAGGCTGACAGCGGCCAGAGGCAGCCCAAGGTGTACAACCGTCGTGAGTCCTTCCATGAGCTGACGGAACAGCATACGCAGCAGAAGACTCCACCTCAGCAGAGTGACATTGCGGCACCTGTGCCATGTCCTTGTGGATGTGGCATTCCGTGGAGGTTGGGGACACCCACTCCCTGTGACTGTGAAAGTCATTGCAGCCCTAACCTTCGATGTGACCAGGCAATTCCAGGGTCGAGCAGGGACATTTGTGGCATATTGCCATCTTCAGCCTGTGTGCATCCAGGAGGTGATGGACACTACATATGGCTGGACAGACTGTCTCACCTTCAACCTGGACCAAGCCCAGCAAGATGCCTGGACTGCAGAATGTTCTGCCATCGCCGGGATGCCCCATGTCCAGGGGTTGATCGATGGCATACATGTCACCCTCCAAGCACCAGGGCATCAGGGAGTGCCCTATATTAGTCGGAGGGGGGTTCCATTCCTTGAATGTTCCGATTGTGTGTGACTGTCACCTCATAATCATGCACATTCCTGCCTGCTACCCTGGAAACGTGCATGACAGCTATATCCTCGGGCAGTCGGAGATCCCTGGTACCTTCAAGGACTACCCCAGGATGACGGGTTGGTTTATGAGGGACAAGGGATACCCACTGAGGACATGGTTGATGACGCCGGTGCAGAGGCCTGAGACCGAGGCGGAGACCCATTACCGCGAGGCCCAGGCTACCACCTGAGCTGACATTCAGCACTGCATCGGACTACTAAAAATGTGATTCCGATTCATGGATTGATGAGAAATATGAGTATGGGTGTCGATTAACCATTGTGATGGACCACAAGAAATTACTCAGTTTATTGAAAGAAGACAAAGCGATCCCGCCCATAGCATCTGCACAGGTACATCCATGGGGCCTTTTGTTAGCGCCGTACGAGTCTATATTTGAGCATCGCCCGGGCACACAGATCACAAATGCTGACAGTCTGAGCGGCTCCTGATGCCGATGCCCCCCCCTCCCCCACCCCATCCCCACTGAGGGCTAACGAGGTGGTATCTGCCCTAGCTTCATGACACCTTGCTGGTCACCGTGCCCAGATACGCGACTGGACGCAGAAGGTCCCAGTGTTGGTGAAGTTGCGCCATGTCGTCCTTCATCGAGGCCACCAAGGGAAGCTGCCCAAAGAGCTACAAGAGCAGGAGCTTTGTGTGGACTACACCATCCTCCTCTGGGGGGTTGACATTGTTATCCAAGCCAGGGCAGACGGGCCATACTCAGAGACCTGCATAATGGCCACCCTGAGGTGTTGAAAATTGAAATGCTGGCCAGAAGCTACACATGGTAGCCAGGCTTGGATGGCAAGTTTGAACGGCTGGCCCAGAAATTGTACCACATGCCAGGAACATCAGAAGCTTCCTCACCAGCCGTAGCGTTACATTCATGGAAATGGCTGGGCTGACCTTAGGTACGCCTACACACAGATTGTGCCGGACCTTTCCAAGGCTCCATGTTCGTGCTCGTGGCCATTCTAAGTGGCTGGGCCTCTATCAAATGTCGTCCACCTCTTCAACGGTTCTCACTTAGCACCCTGGAAGTATTGGTTAGGGACAATTGTACACCAATCACTAATGAAGAGTTCATCCACTTCATGAAGACGAACACAGTGCACAACCAAACGGCCCTGTGCCAACCTTCCTCGAACAGTCTAACTGAGCGAGCAGTGCAGATATTCAAGAAGAGTATGAGAAAACAGGCCACGGGACCGTTGAAACAAGGGAACATTGAAACAAGACTGACGCACGTCTTCTTATTTAGCTACCAAGCCACGCCACATGCCACGGCCAGAGTGGCAACGGCTGAATGGGCTAGAGGCTCAAGACCCGCCTCAGCCTGAAATTCCCGATGTTGACTGGAGAGTGCAACACAGTCAGGACTTTCAGAGGCAATGTCAAGGCAGGCGGACGCTGAGCAGAAGCTTCTGGCCGGGAGGCGCAGTTTATAGCCTGAAATTTTGGGGATGGAGTCCGTTAGATTCTAGGGACTGTGGTACAACAGACTTGTATCAGATAAAGACTCGCGAACGACAGTGCGGGAGCACCTTGATCACCTCCGAAGCAAGGTTCCAATGTAAGGACACAACCTCGAGAGAAACCATCTCCCAACCACACCAGCCCGGCACATGGGGGCCTCGGACTGTCACCCGCTGGAGGCCCGGAAACAGAGATGCAAGATGTAATCGACTCAGATTCTACGATGGAGACCCAGACGACTGAGGTTTGGATGGGGGCCTCACCACGGATCACTCACCGATGGTACCCCCCAGACAGCCGTCGCAGAAATGATGCTCCCCCGAATCGCTACAACGGAGCAACTGCGGGCAAAGAGGAGACAATCTCCTCCACTCCCTATATCGGAGGGACTTACGGACTTGGGGGGGGGGGGGGGGGGGGGTGTAGTAACCCCAACGAGACCTATGGGGAAGACCCAATTGACCTCCCCATAGGGCTCATGGAATATGAGCTACCCCACTGAGGCCCATCAGCTGGCTCGTTAATTCCATGCGGCCCAGGTAGGAGTTGGTATCTCAGAATGGTCTCGCTGGGACTTGGACCATTGCTGTGTATTTACCTTTCTTAACTCAGCATTGGGAATAAAACACTTTGACTCTCCTTGTCCAGGCTCCTCCTTGACTACAAACTGGCTTGTTTCACAGCTAAGCTTAGAAAACCGAGAGGAGTTACTTGATTAAAATATGTAAGATTCTGAACGTACTGACGGGATGGACATGGAAAGGATGTTTCCTCCCCTTCTGGGTGAGTCCAGACTAGGGAACACTGCGTTACAATTAGGGGGGGGGGTCACCCTTGAGGACAGAGATGAGGATAATTTTTTCTCACAGAGTGTTGTGCGATTCTCTGCCACCTTAGGAGGTGGAGGATGGGATCACTGAATGTTTGTAAGGCCGAGATGGTTAGATTCGGTGTTGGGCAAGGGATCAAAGGTTCTCAGGGTAGCTGGGGAAATTGTAACTCATCACAAACAGATCAGTCATAATCTTATTGAATGTTGGAACAGGCCCGAGGGGCCGATGGCTGTCCCCTGTTCCTATTTTGTATGTTTTAAGAAGGTCTATTTCTAGGCCTGTACAACTGTATATTCAAACAAATCTGGTTCATTGTTACATCAGTGTTTTGCAAAATGCTTTTGATTGCCTCTGGACCTTAGCTGAGGTTATCTGGAGGTCAGTGTTGTCACTGACCTCTTTCCCGGACATTCAGGGATTGGATAATGTTGGCCTATCCTGAGGAGTGTTTCAGCTCAATTGCTTGGAGTCAGGACTGCCTATCAGTCTGAAGCTTGCTGAATCCAAGTACCCATAAACACAGTACAAACTGAGTTACGAGCAATGAAGTCGATTTTGATTGAGTCTGAAAAGTCCCTTACTACCTCTAAAGCCTGGGGCTCATCCATCAGAAACAAGTAATTCATCCAGCTCCCTTGGATCTCTCCGGGATATTTTGTCCTTTCAAAACAAATTAGGAGAGAGAAAAGCAACCTATTGATCATATAAATGGGCAGTCATGAGATTGTGAAATCCAGGTAGTGCCACTTAGTAAGATCATAAGCTCCAGGCCAACTGAGAGGAGGGAGACACACAAGCGGCAAATCCACAAGGGTACTGTCAAGAACTAGCACAGACCTTGAAACAAGCCTCTTAACCCACGTAAGATCTAAGGTTGTCACGAGATTAAAACGTATTCCTGGAGGCTCCATTGCAAGACTTGCGACATTACTCGATCAACACATCCTTGTGACATACGGCTATTGGAAAGCCACGGGACTCATTATTGTTGATGCTTGACTGTCCCAGCCTCTCACTACCACCACCCACCCTCCCTCCTTGCCTCCCCCACCCCATTTTCAATATTTTTAGATACAGTAAAGAGGGAATGACAAAACATGAGCGGACGTTTTTCTATGCCCCAGATAATTTTTCTCCAAGGTTACGCATGGCAGTGACCTGAAGCTTGGTCAATTCTGGAGACTCAAGGCCAAACCTGGAGGGTTGGAAACACCAACAGGATCCTCGTTTATTAATGAGTTTGAATTGAATGACTGAATTGAGGTGGTTGATCCAGTGTAATTTTGCATGACTGAAAGATATTTTAATATTTAATTGTATTAAGGTAACGGGTATATCAACTCTGAATCTATTTAATACAAGGGAACTTACCCAGTAAGAGAAAATTGTGCCCCAGCTTATGACTCGGACGTATCTCTTCACTGCACTGTTTATGTAACCTGAGTTCACAGAATCATAGAGTTCTTAAGGTACAGAAGGAGGCCATTCAGCCACCTCCGAAAGAGCACCCTACCTGGGCTCAATCCCAGCCCCATAACCCCCACCTAACCTTTGGATACTAAGGGGCAATTTAGCATGGCCAATTCACCTAACCTGCACATCTTTGGACTGTGGGAGGAAGCCGGAGCACCCGGAGGAAACCCACGCAGACATGAGGAGATCGTATGAACTCCACACAGACAGTCACCCGAGTTCAGAATCGAACCCCGAGTCCCTGGTGCTGTGAGACAGCTGTGCTAATCACTGATCCATCCTTCATTGCCTTCATTGTCATTTCCATTTGTTTTCTATTAATTAATTCATGGCAGGAATTATTGCTCATCCCTAAGTTAATACCTAAATCAAGCACATTGCTTTGGGTCTGGAGTCACATGTGGGTCAGACCAGGCAAGAGTGGCCTTCCGTAAAGGACATTAGTGAATCAGACGGGTGTTTACAACAATCAGCAATGGTTTCCTGGTCAACACTAGACTTTTAAGTTCCGGGGCGGGATTCTCCGTTAGCGGACCCCGAAATCAGGAAAGGCGATGGGGCGGAGAATTGGTTCTGACACAGAAATCGCAGCAGGGGCCAATTTGATGCCCAGTTGTAATGCTCCAGCACCTCAACAGCAGCGTCAATGCATTCCGGAATGCACGAACAGTAGACACTGTTTACATATCATTAGCGGGCCCGACCCGGTATTCTCCGGGACATCAGCGATTCGCTGCCTCCGATGGGTCGAGTTCCCGACGGCTTTGTTCACTTGTGCTTTTAAAAATTGTGAAAACAGCGTGGCGGCAGCTGGGGGAGAGAGGGCATACGGAAGATATCCAACATGGCCATTGCTCGCTGACAGCTCTGCTGCTGGCCGGGGGCTTCTGCCACATCCGGGGGGAGTAGTGGAGGGTGGCCAGGAGGTGATAAATAGTCTGACCCACTTTCAGAGCGGCTTCTACCTTCAGTTCATATCATAGAATGATACAGCACAGGAGGACGCTAGTTTGCTCATTATAGCTGTGTCGGCTCTTTGAAAGAGCTGTCCAATTAATCCCAGTTCCTTCCTCTTTGGACATAGCCCAGCTATTTCGCCCTTTTACATCCCTTGTGAGAGTTCTTACTGAATCTGCTTCCACCACCCTTTCAGGAAACACATTCCAGACCATAACTCACAGTGTTAAAAAAAAAATTCCCATCGCGTCTTTTTTCCCCAAATTTCCTTAAATTAACCCTCAGGGAACAGTTTATTATTTACACTTAACAAAATCCCTCATGACAATGAATGCCGCTGTTCAATCTCCTGGTAACGTTCTGGGCTCTAAGGAGGCAATTGGTCCCAATTTCTCAAAGCTGTCTCTCCCTCACTCCCTTTACTCAATCTGCAACAAATCAACATCCAAAATTCTTTGGGCGCAATTCTCCGCACTCACGACGGTGCGGAGAATAGCGGGGGTCGTAAATTTTACGGCCACACTAGTCCAACGCCCTCCCGCTATTCTCCTCCCCCCCACGCCCAACTCCCGACACGAATCGCTGCCGCCGTTTTTTTACGGCCAGCAGCGATTCTCAGCTGGCCGATGGGCCGAACTCCAAGCCCTTTACGGCCGTTTTTACGAACGGCAAACACACCTGGTCTGGCCGTTCGTAAAAACGGCCGTAAAGTCCCGATCTTGGCAACCATGGCACCGATTGGCACGGCAGTACCACGGCCGTGCCAAGGGTGCCATGGGCCCGCGATCAGTGCAGCGGGTCCGATTCCCGCGCACTCTTTGTCCTTCTGCCGCCCCGCTGTATCACTTCACGGGGCGGCTGAGGGGCATCCCGTCCCAAATGCACGATGACGTCATCCGCGCATGCGCGGGTTGGAGTCTTCCAATCCGCTCATGCGCGGCTGATGTCATGTGACACGTCAGCCGGCGCAAACTCTGGCAAGCGGGGCTTAAACGAAATTCGTTAAGCCCGCGATGCCGGAGTTCACGGCCGGCGGCATACTAGCCCCGACCGGGAACCAGAAATCGGTCCCGATCGGGAGAGGGAGGCTGGGCGTCAAACCTGCCCGGTTTTGACGCCAGCCTTACATTTTCTCCTGTCGGGAGAATCGCGCCCTTATCTTTCATTATTTCTTCAGTGATTACGCAGACAAAGCTTACATTGTAGCATAGAAAAGCACTCCAGCTATTGGAGAGCAAGGCCGTTAATAAGTGGCTGCACTTGCAGAATTTTTCAAGGATTTACAGACTTTACAGTGGAGAAGGAGGCCATTTGGCCCATCAAGTCTGCACCGGCCCATGGAAAGAACACCCTACTTAAGCCACACCTCCACCCTATCCCCATAACCCAGTAACCTTACCTAACCTTTTTTGGTCACTGAGGGCAATTTATCGTGGCCATTCACCTAACCTGCACATCTTTGGATTGTGGGAGGAAATCGGAGCCCCGAGGAAACCCACCAGACATGGGGAGAACGTGCAGATTCTGCAGTCACCCAATCCAAGAATCTTGGATTCACACCTGGAGGTGTGAGCAACAGTGCTAACCACTGGGCTACCATGACACCCTCATAGAATTGTATTCATAACCTATGCTAAGATTCCAAAGATATGGAGGTTCAATTCTTTACTCAACACTTTCTCTTGAATTCTTAGTTCAAACTGGTATTTAAGCATATCATCAATTGCCTATGCAACAGCCCACAAAGCAAAATTATCCCCGGATATCCTCAAAACGATATGCTGTTAAATCCCCAGATCATAGACAGAGGCATAGAATTTTACTTAAGCCCTTAATGTCAAGAGGGCTAGAATACAAGACCAGGGATATACATTCTGAGGCTGTATAAGGGCTCTGGTCCGACCCCATTTGGGAGTATTGTGAGCAGTTTTGGGCCCCTGATCTAAGAAGGATGTGCTGGCCTTGGAAAGTGTCCAGAGGAGGTTCACAAAATGATCCCTGGAATGAAGAACTTGTATGAGGAAACGTTTAGGACTCTGGGTCCTGTAATCGTTGGAGTTTAGAAGGATGAGAGGGAATCTTATTGAAACATTACAAGAACTGTGAGGCCTGGATAGAGTGACTGTGAGAGGGATGTTTCCACTTGTAGGAAAAACTAGAACCAGAAGGACACCATCTCAGACTAAAGGGACGATCCTTTAAAACAGAGATGAGGAGGAATTCTTCAGCCAGAGGGTGGTGAATCTGTGGAACGCTTTGCCGCAGAACGCTGTGGAGACCAATTCACTGAGTGTTTCTAAGACTGAGATAGATAGGTTCATGATTAATAAGGGGATCAGGGGTTATGGGAAGAAGGCAGGAGAATGGGGATGAGAAAATTCAGCCATAATTGAATGGCGGAGCAGACTTGATGGGCCGAGTGGCCTAATGTTTGCTCCTATGTCTGTGGTCTTAATTTACAGCGCAGGAAGGAGGCCATTCAGCCCATCGAGTCTGCACCGCCCTTGGAAAAGAGCACCCCACTTAAGCCCACACCTCCCCCATACCCGTAACCCAGCAACCCCTTTGCACACTAAGGCAATTTAGCATGGGCAATCCACCTAACCTGCATATATTTGGACTGTGGGAGGAAACCAGAGTTCCCAGAGGAAACCCATGCAGACCATGAGGAGAACGTGCAGACTCTGCACAGACAGTGACCCAGCCACTTTGCTGCCTTATCCCCACTTCTCTTGATTCCCAAAAAAGATATCAAAGAATGTCAAAAGAAAATTACGTCCAGAAATGGGCGGCAACGGTAGCACAGTGATTAGCACTGTTGCTTCACAAAACGCCAGGGTCCAGGGTTCAATTCCCGGATTGGGTGTGCGCGGAGTCTGCATGTTCTCCCCATGTCTGCGTGGGTTTCCTCCGGGTGCTCTGGATTCCTCCCACAAGTCCCGAAAGACATGCTTGTTGGTTTGAATTGGACATTCTGAATTCCCCCTCAAGTGTACCCGACAGGGCGCCGGAGTGTGGCGACTGGGGGATTTCACAGTTGCGTCATGGCAGTGTAACGTAAGCCTCCTTGTGACTTGTGACACAAATAAAATTATTATTATAGCTTGTTACCCCGCCTCTACATTGTTGATAAGCATTGGTAAGAATACAGATGTAGCATTGACACTGAAACCTGCCTTAATGGGTTGCATTTGGGGGAAAATGGCACTCTTTGAATCTGAGCACACCCATTGAATAATTCTTTACATTCTTCCCATGTCGCTCGTGCTTACTGCTTTCAAGGAGCTTCTGTTGCACCTGATTCTGTACATTAAATAGAGTCCCCTTCTTTATTTGAATGACAATATGTCCTTTCAGATCTGTTTCCTGTTAAGATAGCTCTCTGCCTCAACAATTCTGCTCTGAGTATATATTAATTTAAAAAAAATCACTATTCCCAACCACTCAGAATAGATTATAAATTAAACGAGCAATGACCAGATATTATATGTAACTTTCAGTCTTACACATGAATTTGATTCTGCAATTATCTGACAATT
This sequence comes from Scyliorhinus canicula, assembly GCF_902713615.1. Taxonomy (NCBI): domain Eukaryota; kingdom Metazoa; phylum Chordata; class Chondrichthyes; order Carcharhiniformes; family Scyliorhinidae; genus Scyliorhinus; species Scyliorhinus canicula. The sequence continues at coordinate 98,007,185 of NC_052164.1, read as the reverse complement.
TATAGAACAGGGACATTACAAGTGATTTATGGTGTCGAATATGAATTAAGAATGTGTGGGCTGATTGTAAGCATCAACTGAGACCAGGCACATTCATAGCACCTTCTCTTCCTCCCCAATATACTTCCTTAAATCTTCTAATCTGAATGCAGTAATTCACCTTGGTGTCCTGACACAACTTGCCTAAATGTGTATCGCTCATGTTCAAAGTTGAACGTTAATCATCAAGTCAATATTGGAGAGAATCACAGCTCCTATTTTCATGTACACATAATTTCAACAGGGTTTCCTCACTGGTCATGGGTCAACAATCGGTGTCTTGAAACAGTCCTTCTCTAATACTGACAGCAGATCAGAACTGGAACCTACCTGGTTTATGAGGCACGGTAAAACATCAGGTGGTGCCTGAGCAAACGTTAAGCCAACTCTCCAAGAATTGTTGTACTAGCAACATTTTGAGGGTTACCATTAGCCAAACCTTAACCGGACCAACCAAATAAATACTGTGACTGCAAGAGACGGTCAAAACTGGAAATAGTGAGGTGGTGATCCTCCCATAGCTTGCCCCACCAGCTGAAAGGCGCAAGTCAGGAATGTAATGAAATACTCTTTGTGGCTTGCTCGAGGACATACTGGAGGTCTCCAGTAGAAACAAATATTAGTAAACTATATATCATTGATGAAAGGCAAAGTAGTTAGATAACAGGCACAGAACACAATACAACAGGTCTTTAATCTCCATCTTCCTGGTCCACACTTTAAAAAAAAATGTTCATTTTACGGGATGTGGCGTCGCTGGGTTAGGCCAGGATTATTGCCCATCCCTAGTTGCCCTTCAGAAGGTGCTGGTGAACTGCAGTCCCTGAGGTGCAGGTACACCCACACTGCTCTTAGGGAGGGAGTTCCAGGGCCCCGTGCAAACTCCCCATTGGCCGGGGTTCGCGAGCTCCCGTGCAATTGGGCACCAAGCTGATCAGGTGGCCTATAGAGCACGTCCTTTAAAAGAGGCCCATGCTACGGCATCCTGCTCCCCCCCCCCCCCCCTTAAGTCCCTTTACATTCGATCCAAAAGTTTTAATGGTTAACAGAGACGATCAAGGTCAAAGAAAAAGTCAGTTGGTCCAGAGACGTTGGGGACCTCCATATACAACCACAGGCTAGGCCACTCTTTGGTAAACGAGTGTAAGTGCATTCCAAGCATTAAGGGCATTCCAATCACTCAAGTGTGTGATTGCACTGCACTTACCTCTCTTGGTGTGGTCAATGTTTGTAAACATTAGGGTTGCACCACTTAGGCCACTCAACCATGAAGCAGATGAATTAATCAAAGCTGCATTCATTCTGTAAGTTATGAATGGCTTGTAGCTAATGGATCTGTGGAACCAGACCCAGGTCACTGCTGTTCTCCTTATGAGCACTGTGAGCTGCAATACGTGTTCCAGCTGCAATTCTTTTCGCTGCTCTGCTCTGGACTGCTCTCTAGCTTCCAGAACCCAGAGGGGTCTCTTTCTGGGGGGAAGGGTGGATGACTGTGGGGGGATGGTCCCTTTTAGGCAGGGGATCCCTGGGTGGGTCCCCCTATTACAGGGGTCCCTGTGGGGGGGGTCCCTTTGGTCAGTGTGTCCCTGGGGAGGTCTCCCTATTACAGCAATCCCTGGGGAGTATCCCTATTATAGGGGTCCCAAGGGCGTGGAGACAGGGAACTTGAGGGTGGGGGGCATGGTAGTGAGGGTAGCAGGCAGTGCATTGTGTGGTGGTGGTGGCATTCGCTTGGGCTCGCATAGTTTCTGCCAGCGTGGCCCTCGCATGGTGGACTTCGTGTAGGCCGAGGGGGTACTCCTGGGGGATGTTATCCCATTGGCCCACCGCAAGATCCATCATGCCAGGGCCATGCTGGTAGTGACCAAAAGTGATCCGTGCCCACATGATTCCCGGCCACAAGAGACCAATGAATCACGGAAAGCTGGAGCATGGGGTATTGTGCCCACTAGCTGGATGCAAAATGGGTCATTAAGACCATTTGCAAACATTACATCCCACTGCTGGCGTGCAGTCGTGGATCTCAATCCGCTGCCAGCAATATAGTCAAAGCATCACGATTGGTCAGTGCCTGGTGTTGACCCGATTTTACCTGATTCTCCGTCCCGTCGGGATTGTGATCCGGGCATCCCAGATGGGAATCCCACCACATAATGTTGGGTGATAATCGAGGGTCGGGTCGGTAATGTCCTTTAACTAATTCCACTATCTGGTCAAAGGTCCTTTGAGTGGGAGCGTCGGGGGTATGAGGTTCCTAATAGGTTTGGGCTCACAAAACTATAGAAGTAGCACCTACATGCATTATCCTCACCTGTGATCTTGTTCACAATTACGAAGAAGCTGAGCCATTCCATCTACTGACAGTCCATGACTCAACTCCTTAGTCAAACAGGTTTACCTGAGGAAGGAGCAGTGCTCCGAAAGCTAGTGATTTGAAACAAACCTGTCGGACTTTAACCTGGTGTTGTCAGACTTCTTACTGTCCAGTAATAACAAAGAGGTTTATTGATTGATGAGCAGAGGCAGTTGGGTAATAGGTACAGGAATTATACTTCAACTCCCAAGTCCACAGTGCATGGGGGTCCTGCTTCCAGGAGCCTGTGCAAACTCCTGATTGGCCGACATTCCCATGCAATTGGCCTGAGCCAGTCACATGGTCCATGGAGCTCCCCCTTAAAGGACCCATGCTACCAACACTGTCCATCTGCCTGGATGAGTGCAGCTCAATCAACACGCAACACCATCCCGAGCCAAGCAGACCACTTGATAGGGGCCAAATCCACCATGTTTCAACATTTACTCCCTGTACCCCTGACACACAGTGGCAGCAGTGTGTGCCATCTGCAGGATGCACTGCAGCAATTACTCACTAAGGCCGCCTTCGACAAACACCTTCTAAACCCATGTCTTCTACCATCTAGAAGGACAAGAGCAGCAGACACATGGGAGCACCACCAGCTGTGTGTTTCCTCCAAGCCACACACCATCCTGACATGGAAAACTATTCGCTGTCCCTCACTGTCACTGGGCCATAATCCCGGAACTCCCTTTCTAACAGCACTGTGGGTGGATCTACACTGGACGAACTGCAGCCGCTCTAGATGGGGGCTCATCACTAACTTGGCAAGGCAATTATGGATGGATAATAGTTGCCTCGCCAGCTATGGTCAGATCCCATCAATGCAAAACAACAAAATGATTGAGAAAGACTGCCCAATGAATTAAAAAAAACATATAAAGCGTACAAAATGACTGATAAAATGCAGAGACATTACCTTCGGGAAGTAGTTACACAAAGACTGACATCTGGTTTCCCAGATGAACAAATGTCAATGTGCTCCATCAGATCCTGCTCTATTATTGCATGAATGATCGAGTTTGGAATATTTGATGCAGCCCTGATTCTGTGCAGTGTTACTAAATCTCCTTACTCGCACAGTTGAGCTGTTATTGATCCATCAGTCTTCATTTGACAAGACAAACCTTTTATTGCCAACTTGAACTTTGGGTCTGATGAGGTAATAAGGATATTTAGAATTTTCTTGGTACAACACTCAATCGGGTTCTTTCCAACATGAACTTATATTAAAACAAAAGGTTGATGGTTTCTGTATTGCATTACATCTCATTGTCGTTTACAAAGACAACAAAATGATTGAAAAATAGATCGCCCCAAAAGATCACAGGCATAAACTTCAAAGCCACCATTAAGTGGGGGAAAACTGTTTTAAACAAATGTCAGAATAATTGGTTGGAGCATTCATGAAATACCAGCTCAACTCACTGTACTGCTGTGCATGGGGTAGTGCAAGCCTGAGTCTGGAGCACATTTGTGCCGGTGCTTATTTGCTAACATGGGATTGTTCCTGGCTAGATAAACAAACTCTGTAGTGAATAAGAAATTCATTCATGAGGATAGCTTCTGTAGAATGGTCGCTTATTCTGCTTTGGAGAGAGGTGGTCACTGTCCGTGCGGAGTCTGCGCGTTCTCCCCTTGTCTGCGTGGGGTTCCCTCCGGGTGCTCCGGTTTCCTCCCACATGTGCTGAAAGATGTGCCTGTTAGGCGAATTGGACATTCTGAATTCTCTTTCCATGTACCCGAACAGGCGCCGGAGTGTGGCGACTAGGGGCTTTTCACAGTAACTTCACTGCAGTGTTAATGTAATTGCAGTGTTAACCACTTGTGACAATAAAGATTATAAAGATTATAAAGATAAAGAAGTATAGATCCCCAGCATTTCTGGACCTCCAGAAGTTGCATCCTTTACTTTATAAATTGCTGCGCACACCAGGAACTCAGTTCGCACAACACCCGATTGAGTAAGGTAGAAAGGGCTGGAGAATGAGCGGGGGTGGGCCTCTCATGCGCACGGCGATGACCTGCAGCGGTCCGCGCCGTAAAATATTCCGCCGGCCGTGCACGGACATGACCTACAAAATCGTGACCCCCCCTGGTCACAACCTAGCCACCCCCCACCAGTTCCCCCCAGCCCCTCGCAGAAGCCACGCCCCCGGCCAGCAGCATGGCTCCCGGCCGACTGTGGCAGCGCTGGACACTGTCCTCAGCCACTATGCCAGGTTCCCGACTGCTGAGACCACACGGCCCCCACGCGGTTGGGAACTCGCCCTTCGGGGGCGGAGCATCGGGAAAGGGCCTCCAGGTGACGCACAATGCCAGTCCAGCAGCGCGAGGCAGGCGATGCGATGACGCCATTTCGGAGGGGGCGGATGATAGAAAAACTGGCGCCAAACAGGCGCCGCCCCGATTTTCGGAGTCGGAAGGGATTCTCCCGCCCGATGGCCGATTATGATGTTGGCATCGGGGAATGGTGAATCCCCCCTCCCCCCCCCACTGAGTACAATCTGCTTCACTTCCTCTTCCTGCTTTGATGTTTTTTGGAAACCAAACAAACAAAAGAAAATCGTAACTGGTTGACTTGCCTGAGCAGTCACATATCTCAGCATCATGCAATAGGAGAGTATCTTGATGCAAACTGAGCCCTACAGAAGTCAATCTATCTCTGTCCACTGGGATGTCACGGAGGGTTTCATCAACTGTTACGCAGCAGCATTACCATCATAATGAGCATTATATTGGATTTAATTTTTAATTCTTAATTTAATTGGATTAGACCTGAGAAAAATTTCACTCCAAATGTTTTTGGTGGTGTTTATTGAGCTGTTAATCTTTTGCATTGATGTTTACAAGCGTACCTATCAGAGACTTTGGATTAGGACATGGGAAATTGGACTAGGCATGTCAGAATGGAATAGGAAATGGGACTGGCTGGATTGCTCTGCAGGGGGCTAGCATATACCCCATAGGCCGATTAGCCTCCTTCAGTGCCATAATGAATGCATAACATTGTATCTGACAATAATAAGTGAACTCTAGATCAACCAGTCCCAAGTAGGACCACTTACCAATCCGGACTCAGTTTTGAATCGTATTAGCTCCACCCCTGGGACTCTGCAAGACAGGTGATATTTCAAGCAGCTAACCTATTCAGTAGCCTCATGCAGCCTCTTGTGACGGATGGTACCAAAGCTGCTCCTAATTCCTTTCCATTATATCCAGCGGAGTGCCTGTCTATCTCAATAACTGCTTACGCCTACACAATGCATGTGCAGTGGCGGCAAGTCATAATGGTGCTGCCAACTAAATCTCTGATTCATGTTGCAAAGTCAGAAGATGCTGCCAGTGAACTAAAAGTTCAGAAGAAAAGGAGCGGGAGTCGGCCGTTTGGCCCATCGAGCCTGTGCCACCATTCAATAGGATCATGTCTGATCCGATATTCCTCATGCTCACTTTCCTGCCCTTTCCCCGTAACCCTTGATCCCCTTACTGATCAAGAATCTATCTCAGCCTTAAATGTACACAAGGACTCTGCCCCCTTCTCTGTGGCAGGGAGCTCCAAACACCCTCAACCCTCTGAGAGAGGAAATTCCTCCTTATCTCAGTCTTAATTGGCACCTCTTTATGCTGAGACTGTGCCCTCTGGTACTAGGCTCTCCCACGACGGGAAACATTCTCCCAGTATTTATCTTGTCAAGCCCCTTAAGAATCCTATGGGCAAGATATACCAGCTGGTGTCACACCCGAGAAGGAGCACGGCGCGGCCGGTAGGTGCCGGGAGATCTGACTTTCAGGCTCGCCATGCCTTGCGAGATCTAACGCCATCTCGCGAAACATCACAATGTGAATCTGACCCATTGTCAGGCTCTAATATACATTCCCGATATCTTACCAAAGCGTGGGAACTAACCCCCTCACCTTGGAGACCTCGGGCGAGTGCCGTTCAGTGCTGGTTTCCACAAACGGGGACCAGATGGAACAACACTTGTGGGGGTCTCCCAGGGGTTAAGAAGTCCCCAGGTGTATGTCTCCCCTGGCTATGCCATCTGGGTGCCATCTGGGTACTGCCAGGATGCCCAGGTGGCACTGCCAAGGTGCCAAGTTGGCATGTTTTGTACAGCGGGGTTTGGCCTGTGGGTGCCCTGCATCGGTGCAGAGGGGTGCGGGGGAGCTGAGGACCCCCTTAAACATGATTTGGGGCTGGGGGTGGTTTGGGGTCGCCTCGTGGGGGTCGAGGAGATCTAAATCTCTCCCTGCCCTGCGGAGTTCCGGCGAGCGAAGCCCCTTGGTGCAGAAAATGAGACTCGAACGCGCGTTTCCCGCTGAGACCCCCAATCTACCCAAATGGACATTCGATAGTGTGGTGTCTCTCTGCACTCTGAGCGCTGGGAAACACCCAGCTAATCGCGCCTTAGGACTGTGTTCCCATTCGGGTAGATTGCACCCTATGGACGGGATTCTCTGTTCGCCGATGCTGGAATCGGGAAACACGATTGGGCGGAGAATTCAGCGTCAGCCCAAAATCAAGGTTGCCGGTGGGCACCAAAAGGAATCCCATGCTCCAGTCCCTCAACAGCAGAGTGAATGCATTCTATGCTGCATGGCAGCGTGGGCATGCAAACTGTACAGTCAAGGCCATTGGCCTATCATTAACAGGCCAAACCCAGCATTTTCCAGGCTTTCTGCGAGGCTACCCCTCCGCCAGGAGGAATTACCAATGGCAAGGATCACGTGTGGCATTTAAAATCGGGAAACAAGCACTGTGACTGCTGAGGGAGCTGGTGGGGATAGAAACAGTGTCCAACATCGCTATAGTAAGCTGACAGTTGGGCTGCTGGCCGGGGGGGGGGGGGGCGTCTGCCAGGGCTGGGTGGGGGGGGGGGGGAGTTGCAGGGGTGGCTAGGACGAAAGAGAACATGTTGGAAAATCTCAGCAGGTCTGGCAGCATCTGTAGGGAGCTTTGGCAAAGAGTCATCGGACTCGAAACGTTAGCACTTTTCTCTCCCTACAGATGCTGCCAGACCTGCTGAGCCTTTGCTTCATAAGACAATCCCTCCATACCGGGGATCATCCTGCTGAGCCTTGTCCGAACCATCTCCGTGAAATAATGGGCTGGATTCTTCGTCCCGCCGTGCCACATTTCTGTTTCACCCCGCCGGCGGGATGCTCCATTATGCCGGCTGGTCAATGGGGTTTCCCATTGTGGGGCAGCCCCACGCTATCGGAAAAACCCCAGGCTCCCGGCAAAATGGAGCATCCCGCCAACAGAGAATCCAGCCCAATATCTTCCCTTAAATAAGGCGCCGGAGTGTGGAGTCTCGGGGATTTTCACAGTAACTTCATTGCAGTGTAAATGTAAGCCTATTTGTGACAATAATAAAGATTGTTATAAAACTGCTCACAGTGCTCCAGATGTGGTGTCACCAGTACCGTGAACAATTGCACCAAGGCTTCCCAATTCCTATACTGCAACCCCCTTGAAATAAGAGCCTTCCTGCTTACCTGCTGCACCTGTGTGCTAGCTTTCTGTGTTTCATAGAATTTACAGTGCAGAAGGAGGCCATTTGGCCCATCATGTCTGCACCGGCTCTTGGAAAGAGCACCCGACCCAAGGTCAACACCTCCACCCTATCCCCATAACCCAGTAACCCCACCAAACACTAAGGGCAATTTTGGACACTAAGGGCAATTTATCATGGCCAATCCACCTAACCTGCACATCTTTGGACTGTGGGAGGAAACCGGAGCACCCGGAGGAAACCCACGCACACATGGTGAGGATGTGCAGACTCCGCACAGACAGTGACCCAAGCCGGAATCGAACCTGGGACCCTGGAGCTGTGAAGCAATTGTGCTATCCACAATGCTACCGTGCTGTCCCTAAGAATACACCCAAATCCCTTTGTGTTGCAGCTTACTGCAGTTTTTCTCCAGCTAAATAATACTCTGCTCTTTTGTTCTTCTACCAAAATTGACAACTTCACAGTTTCCCACATTATACTCCATTTGCAATTTTTTTGCCCATTTACTTAACCGATCGCTATCTCTTTGCAAAATGTCTGTATCCCTCTCGTAACTTGCCTCTGCACCTATTTTCCTGCAAATATGCCCACGGTACATTCGCCTCCTTCCTGCAAGTCATTAACATATTTTTTGAACAGTTGCGGTCCCAGCACTGATACCTGTGGAACCCACTGGGTACAGGTTCCCAAGCAGAAAAAGAACTCCTTACCCCTTATCAGCAGAGTGAAGAGGGTTAATGATAGTACAGGTACTGTTGCATTTCTACAGCCGTGATTACTGATATCGACTCTCCCCTCTGTCATGTGAGAGTCCCTTTAAGAAATGGGTGTTTATAAGTGGGCATGTATATAAATATCGGTAGTGAGAGTACCTTTAAGAAATGGGTGTTTACCACTGCAGTGATGTCAGAGAGTGGGTGGAGCTGGGCATTTAAAACTTATGTTGCACATTGAGGATTGACAGTTAACCATCAAATCAAATATATTTGAAACTCACTCAAACCAATTAGGACGTGTCATGAGAATGTCGCTTTAAGACATGTTTGGCTGCTCATGGGCGGAATTCTACGACCCCCCGCAGGGTCGGGGAATCGCCCAGGGCCGGCGTAAATCCCGCCCCCGCTGTGGCCGGAATTCTCCACCACCTGGGAATTGGTGGGAGCAGGAATCACGCCCCGCCGATCGACGTGCCCCCCGCGGTGATTCCCCAGCCCGTGATAGGCCAAAGTCCCGCCGCTGACAGGCCAATCCCGCTGACGTGGTTTAGACCACCTCTGTGCTGGCGGGATTGGTGGTGCGAGCGGGCCCCCAGGGTCCTGGAGGGGGCGCGAGCCGATCGGAGACTGGAGGGGTGCCCCCACGGTGGCCTGGCCTGCGATCGGGGCCCACCGATCGGCGGGTGGGCCAGTGCCATTGGGGCACTCTTTTTCTTCCACCGCCGCCGCGGTCTCCACCATGGCGGAGGCGGAAGAGACCCCCTCCACCGCGCATGCGCCGGTGGTGATGTGACACATGCGCGGACCGGCGAAGGCCTTTTGGCCAGACCCGACGCCGGGCGGCGTAGCACCAAAGGCCGTTGGTGCCAGTTTTGGCACCATCGGCGGAGTGGGAGCCACTCCGGCGCAGGCCTAGCCCCTAAAGGTGCACAGAATTCCGCACCTTTGGGGAGGCCCTACGCCGGAGTTGTTGGCGCCACTCTGCTACGCCGGGACCCCCCGCCCTGCCGGGTAGGGGAGAATTTCGCCCCATATTACTGCAGTGATGTCAGATGTGGGTGGAACTGGGCTGTCAGCTTTTTACTTTTATTTTAGGCTGTTTGCTGAAGGGTGTGTTTTAGTTTTGTTTTCAGAGCTGGATAGCTGCAGTCACAGCCAGAAGGTGTCTGAATCTCTCTCTGTAATCTAAAGACTGTAAATCGATCCTGTTGATTTAAAACTAATAACAGTAGTGACTTTACGCTTATGTGCTTCTGGTAAAAGGTGTTTTGTGTCATATGGATGTTAAAAGGACAGCTTACGGATTACTTAGTGTTGTATTCTTTGGGGGTTGTATTTGAATTAATGGTTGCTAAGATGTTCACTGTATGTTTTAAAAAGCTTAACTTGAGTTCATAGAATAAACATTGTTTTTCTTTAAAAAAAAACTTTTCCATTTCTGCTGTGCCACACCTGTAGAGTGGGCCCTGTGTTTCCCATACCACAATCTATTACAAATTGTGGGTCAGGTGAACTCCATGCTACACTTTGGGGTTCTCTAAACCCTGCCCCATAACACCTCGCATAGGTAAGAACAGTGCGTGAATCTTCCCCTTGCCCTGTTTCAATCACCCAGCCCACACTGACAGGGGATGTATGACCTTGCCCAGTAGCTTGGCACAGAGAAAGAGATAAGCTAGGCTGCGGAAAATTGGACATCCAGCTTCACCTTCCCCCCCCCCCCCCCCCCCCCCCCCCCGCACCCCGAGCACGTAATGCACAAACCAGTAAAAGCAAAATCTTTATTGTTCAGTGACGGATCACCATCAATCACCTTCAAAATATCGCAAAATGACAAGGAGGATTCATTTTTGAGAGCACCGATTTAAAAAAAAATATAGACTTCATTTCCTGCCTTTTGTTCCAGGGACAGACCGACGCTCCCAAAAATCGAGCCAAGAAAGTAAAAGGAGGAGAGGAAGGTCGGAGGGAGAGAGGCGGGAAAGCAAGGAAATTGGAGAAAATGAAGCCAGGACAAATGAAAGGGGAGGAAGGAGGCAGTGAGGTGAAGAATAAAAAAGGGGAGGTAAAAAAAAAAGTAGACAAGATTATTTGCAGAAATTCTGCAGTTGAATTTTTCGATTTTAAAATCAAGCAGATTTGTAATGAAACTGCGGTTGAGTGTTTTGAGTTGGTTCATTGGTTGGGATGGGTCGTTGCAATCACTGCATGAAGAGTTCCGTCCCCGGGTGGAGTGTTTTGAACTCTTCAGTGAGACAGACTTGGCCGTGTTCCAAACGTCACGCCTGCTCCTCGGATTAATTAACTTAGTGTTCTTGTACTCATCATCTAGCATCCCAAAAGATCACTAGATGCAATTACAAAGTATTTTCAGTCACAAGCTAATCTATCTTTATCTTCTTTACATCACAGCCAGCATTTGAAGAGGACATGATTTGTGAACTAATTTTCATTGTGAAAACTTTACTAATTCAGCTCACAACATGTTTACAAATTCCCAGGGCAGCAAGTGGCGCAGTGGGACTGCGGCGCTGAGGTCCCAGGTTCGATCCTGGCCCTGGGTCACTGTCCGTCTGGAGTTTGCACATTCTCCCCGTGTTTGCGTGGGTTTCACCCCCACAACCCAAAGATTTGCAGGTTAGATGGATTGGCCACGCTAAATTGCCCCTTAATTGGAAAAAAAAAAAATTGGTTACTCTAAATTTATAAATTAAAAATGTTTACAAATTCCCTGCAAAGAGGTTAAATGCGTCAAAGTAACTCTGAATTTGATCTTTGTTCCATTTCTTCAACTAAGGCTGATTGAAGCAAAATACATTATGAGCATGTTAAACCAACCCCCCACCTGTGGTTGTTTCCCCAGCAATGGGATGAGCAAACCTGTCAAAATTCCAATTCCATCGACAATGATGGGACCGGAAGGTTCCATCGACGGTCAATGTCAAGCCACCCTCGCTGCTAGAAAACATGCCGGGGGTGGGCGGGGGAGGGAGGGCCGGATGTTGGCAGTCTAAAATCCCACCTTTGCTTTTTGTGGTGGATCGGGACCTTCACTTCGGCTCCCAGGGCTCCACGCAAACTCCCTATTGGCCATGGTTGGCTTGCTCCTGTGCAATTGACCCCAAGACAGTCATGTGATCCATGGAGTCTGACCCCTAAAAGGGGCCGCACTTTAATTTGCACGTAGACACGACTGAAGTCCAATTGTGAATAGGCGAGACCTCCTGCCAGTATAGTGTAGAGGTCCTTGACTCGGGGAATCGGATACCAATGAACCTGAGCAGCCTGATTTATGGTCAGCTTTTAGTCCCCTCAATTCCTTAAGGAAAGAGACTATCGGCGCCGTCCAGTCTGAGAACTCAACCGGTTTGATTATATCCAGCACTTCCAATCTCTTGAATTCCGCATCAACATTGTCTTTTTCAGTGTTTTTATTAGGTTTTCACATCTTGGGCGGAATTTCCTCAGCCCAGGCCAGACCGCGAATCACGCGCAACGCCGCCCCAAAGGCAGTCCGACGATTTTCTGGAGAGCGGAGAATTGGCGGCATTGGCACTAGCGCGGTCGGCGTGCTGCCAGTCGCTCTACGCGACGCCCCCCCCCCCCCCCCCCCCCCCCCCCGCCGCCGATTCTCCACCCGGGATGGGCCGAGTGGCCGCACAAAGAATCCGAATCCCATCGGCGCTATCCACATGTGGTCTTACCTGGCGGGACCTCAGCGTGCATGCATCTGGGGGAGGCCTGGTGGGGGGGGAGGGGCTCCGCTGTGGCCTAGCCCACGATCGGGCCAACCGATCGGCCGGCCGGCCTCTCGGGCTGGGGGCCTCTTTTGTTCCGCATTGGCGCCAGTCCCACTGCGCATGCGCAAACCCGCGGCGCCCATCTGTATCCGGGATCGGCAGCTGGAGCGGCGTGGGTCGCTCCAGTGCCGGTCTGGCCCCCTGTAGGGGTAGAATCATTGCTCCTTAGGGCATGTTGACGCCATTGTAAAACGTGATGGTGTTTACGCCGGCGTCAACACTTAGCCTCAGGATCAGAGAATCCCGCCCCTTGTATTTCACAATTCATAGGTTATATATTATAAAACCGTGTCAAAAAAAGGAAACAAAAGAAGACAAAACAGAAATCAGCGCACATATTTACAGGCAATTGTCTTGCCTCCTGCTGAGGCCGTGACCCCGCGATAGTCAGCAAACATCTTTTACAATCCGCAGTATGGCCAGAGAACTTCCACCTCAACATTCTGATGCAGTGTGCATGGCATTGATGTAATCCTGAAAAACTTGGACATCGAATTCGGATTGACATATATTTTGGCTTTGACGTCCATAATCCTGCCCAATTCCTTGTAGTAGACGTCCTCATACCTCCTGAGGACATCTTGGAGGACACCTTTGGATATTTTGAAGATTTCTAACCAGTTAGAGCCTGATCTGTAACCAGTCTCTTCCCATCAAACCGGGACTCTGCTCTCCCACTACAACCAAAGGCTGATTGGCCACCTGCCCTCTGTAGGCCACTGGTGTATTGGCAATTCTGAGGATCGTCAAAATTCCCCTGGTGCATGTGGAAAGCTTGGCTGTAGTGCTCTTCAAGCTTAAAGTCTGAGTTCCTGCAAGAGGATATTGGAAAGTCTACTCCCCCACTCTGCTCACCGAAGCCCCAGTGTTGACTTCCATCTTTTAGGGTTTGCCATTGACCCTGAAGACAATTTCAATCAGTCTGTCTTATTGAAATGAAATGATAATGAAAATAGCTTATTGTCACGAGTAGGCTTCAATGAAGTTACTGTGAAAAGCCCCTAGTCGCCACATTCCGGCGCCTGTCCGGGGAGGCTGGTACAGGAATCGAACCGTGCTGCTGGCCTGCTTGGTAAGCCAGCGATTTAGCTCAGTGAGCTAAACCAGCCCCGGGTTGGACTGCATTCAACTGATACATTGCCTGCTCTTCTTCAGAGCTCTTTTCCACTATGTTCAATGGTGCTGTGGACTTCTGCTGCCGTTGGTGCTTTTTTTGCATTGTCGTGCTTTGCTTTGCGCACCTCAACGGAGGTTCTCTAACGTGACAGGTCTCCTGAGGATGGTCTCCCCCGCAATGGTAGAAGTCCACCTTTCACGTGGGTTGACGCTCCAACTTTTCCCGATCTTTGGGTTCCAGTCCAGTAACGAGGACCATGTTCCGGCGCGCTCCGTCGCCTGAGCTACCTCAATCGCTTTTTCAACATAATCGTGGTCTCCACCAGAAGCTTCTTCTGGACATCAAAGTTATGGATACCATAAACCACCCGATCATGCAACATATCACTAAGTGTGGTCCCGAACTTGCAGTGCTCGGCAAACTGGCGAAGCCTGGCTACGAAAGCTGAGAGAGACTCTTCATGATCCCTCACTGCAGAGTTAAACTTCTAACGTTGGAAATGCATGGATACAAAATGGGCTGGATTCTCCGCTTCCCCAGCCGTGTGCTACCCGGAGGTGCTCAGCTTGCTGACGGCGGGATTTTCCATTGAAGCTACCCCACGTCATCGGGAAGCCCACGGACGGGGGTGCGCTGCTGGCGGGAAAAGTGAATCGTAACGACCGGAGAATTCTGGCCAACAGCTGGAATTTGGTGGGTGGGTTTCTCCGTCCCTGGTTCAGCACGCCATTGGGATTCTCCGTTTCGGCAGCTGGTCAATGGGATTTCCCATTGTGGGGCAGCCCCGCACCGTCGGAAAAATCCAGGGCGCCGGCAAAACATAGAATCCCGACAGCGGAGAATTCAGGCCTGTGTAGTAAGGGCGTGGAATGCCTTGCCTGCAACAGGAGTGGACTCGCCAACACTAAATGCATTCAAATGGTCATTGGATAGGCATATGGACTGTAAGGGAATAGTATAGAGAGACTTTAGAGGGGTTTCACAGGACGGCGCAACATCGAGGGCCGAAGGGCCTGTACTGCGCTGTAATGTTCTATGTTCTATGTGTATTTGGTGCCTCCGAGGATGTGAGGTTCCTCATCAAATCATACATTCGCTCCCTGCACACTGTCAGAAGTATCACTTTCTGCTTGTCCTCGTTAGTTGTCTCACTCGTGGTATGAATAATAATAGTAACAATCGCTTATTGTCACGAGTAGGCGTCAATGAAGTTACTGTGAAAAACCCCTAGTCGCCACATTCCGACGCCTGTTCGGGGAGGCTGGTACAGGAATTGAACCCGCGCTGCTGGCCTTGTTCTGCATTACAAGCCAGCTGTTTAGCCCACTGTGCTAAACCATCACCCAGTGGAGCTATTCGACACAATGACTACAATCCTCAGTCCCTTGGTCAAATGGGTCTCTTTCCCCAATGATGGTCATTTCCACTCCCAGTTTGAATGACACCGACTTTTGCTGGAGCTTCTCTACTTTCTCAACTGCTCCTTCCTTCCCTCCTCGATTAGCAACTACTGTCGGCTGCGGTCGAAAACTTGTACCTCATAACCAATGTGGCGACTCGAGACACACACTGGAAGTTTCCAATAATTAACAAAGGGGTTTGTTAATGAAATGCAAAGGCAGTTAACTAATAGGCACAGAAAATAATACAATAGGTATTAACACTTCGACCCCCTGGTCCACACTGCCCAGGGTCCTTCTCCCAGGGCTCTGTGCTAACTCCCTATTGGCCGAGATTTACATGCTCCCGCATGATTGGTCCCAGGCCTGTCACGTGGTCCGTGGAGTCCACCTTCTTAAAGGAGCTGCCCTGCCACAGTGTTTATACAAACATTTGAAACCAGAGAGCTGAGAGCTAAAGTGGGCATCACCGAGGTTGAAGAAAGGACAAGGCAAAACAAGGAATGTTTTTATGGACACAGAAAGAATGAAGGCAGCAACAACAACAAAAGCATTATGTGATGCCTTTAAACACAGTAAGCATCCCACATCTTCACTAAATGTGACACCCAGCCACATGAAGAGATAATTTGGACAGAGTGTCCCTCCTTCTGCACTGTAAATTTCTGTGATTCTAGATAGGTTGTAAGGAACATTACAAGGATCAGTCAGAGGTGTAGAAGAGGGAAATCCAGAGCTTATGGCAGCGGAAGGCAAGGTCACCACTCACAGAAGGAAGATCATGTAGGACAATCCATTTGAAAACTCAGAGTGGTAAAGACCATTGTGGCATTGATGGAATAGAACAAAGCAACTAATCAGAATTAGACAGTAACCTTTTCATTGTTTTCACATTTTAATGGACACCTATTAATATATGCACATTACAAGTGCACAAAATTCAAGATATTATGTCTCCATGCACATCCTTCCATCATTATTTTGGCTGTGCTTTTGTGTCAACATATAACAAGCCTTGTCTTAGTGGTAGCTCACTCAACTCTGCAACAGAAATGGACTCAATTCCCACTCAGGCGCTTGAGTATAAAATCTATACTGGCACACCAGTGCAGCACGGAAGGGCTGCTGCACGTTTGGAGGTACTGTCTTTCAGAAGAGATGCTAAAATCCAGGCCTCATCTGCTATCTCAAGGTGGACGGAAAAGATTCCACTGCTGTTTGTGGAACCTTATTGTGCAGAAATTGGCCACAGGGGCTGCTCTTCAAAAAGTACCTGCTCTCTTTCTATGTCAAAAAAACCATTCCTTGTTTTGCCTTGTCCTTTCTTCAACCTTGGTGGGACCCACCTTAGCTCTCAGCTCTCTGGTTTAAAATGTTAATGTGAATATTGTGGTCGCGCAGCCCCTTTAAGAGGGTGGGCTCCACTGACCACGTGTCTGGCTTGGGGCCAATCGCTTTGAGATTGAATAAGGCACTATTTAAATGAAAGTATTTTTCATATCTTTGAGATCGCATCTGTTGACATTGAGAAAGGAGACCCTGCAGCTATCCAGGTGTGGACTCTGGCATGTAGATAATGACACTGTCGATTAACTTTCTGAAAACTATCAACTCCATCATCAGATTGAATACATTAAAACAGCTTGTATTCATCAACCTACTTTGAACATCACCATGGGCAATATTATAGCATATGCAAAACATTTGCTGCTAAAATCGTCATTTATTTGATTTGAAACATAAGCAGATGAAACCTCATTTTAATAGGGAATCCATTTCAAAGATAAATAATGACTAAATGCAGTTTTTCATGGATTTCGCATCTCCCAGTCAGTTGATGCAGGAGATGATTTTTCATAACAGGCGCAGTCAGTTCTGACGCAACACACATTTCCTCATCTTCTTTTCCTTCTATTTGGTTTTCAGTTGATCCTTAATTGAAATATCTGTCAGGCATTGCCAAATAAGGAGATGGGGGGGGCAGGGCATTTCAATGGGTGTCCAATGCACACTTTAACTAATTAAAATCATATAATTATTGGAAGAATTTTAACGCTGTTGCTATGTCTGGCTATTTAGTGGATTCAGATGTTAAGTGAGTTAATGCGTTGGAGCAGAGTGTGACGGGCGGAGGATTTTATTAGCTTCTAAATGTTGGGACAATTTAAGGGTTAAATGCCCAGCATTACAGTGTGTTTGACTGCAGTAGTCACGTTTTTTCAGGATTTTTATTTTGTCTCGAAGTAACAGCAAGTGAAGTGGCCCAAAGGAATGTGGTTTGATCGGGGAAGTCCCTGGGGGTCAGTGTGCTTTTGCAGCCTGCACAGATAACTTGTTTTTCAGCTTGTACCGATGAGGTCATTGCTGGGAGGATCCCAGGAATGCAGAGAGGTAATTAGTATTTTTAAGAAGGTTTGGGAGAGAGGAGAGGTGAATCTGATCTGCCTGAAACTGAGTCCACAATTCTTTCACAATAGGAAAGTTGAAAAAGATAAATAATCTGTAAAGCAGAGCAGTCTTGCCTGGGGACAAGGAAGAAACTGAAACACACCAGGTGGACCAATTTTTTTGAAGAGTCTGAAGGGGTTCTAATAGGGGCCAAATCTGATGTCGAGAGCAATTATTACTCTATGCCATGCTGATTTTAAGATAGATTTAGAACTGTGTGTTTATTTTTGTGTTGTTTAATGGGAAATTGAGTAGTAGTGTTTAAGGGGTAATTGTAAACTGTTCTTTTGGGGTGTGAAGTTCAAAAGTTTAATATTGTATTCATAATCAAACTTTTGTTTTAGAAATGCCAATGCCCTTTGTCTTATTTCAAACACTCCTGGAGCAAATCTTTCTTTCCGCACAGTCTTACAAAATAAAGTAAAATATTGGTGTTTCGGTCCTGTATCCTAACCAATTTGGGGTCTGGTCTGGGATCAAAATAATGGGTAATAATGTCTGACCAGTTAGCTCCATTCCCGACTTACCTCATATCCATCTATGAGACAATGTTGTCAATGGATTGTCAATTAAACAATCATAGAGGGCAGAGTAGGAGGCCAGTCAGTCTGCTGTGCCTGTGTTGGCTATTTGAAAGAGCTATCCACGTAGTCCCACTCCCCTGTCCCTTCTTTACTGCCTGGCTATTTTTTCCCTTTAAATATTCACCTAATTCATTTTGAAATGAAATTCCCATTAAATCTTCTCCCACCAGCACATTCCAGGTCATAACAAAAAAATTCTTGTGACCTCACCTCCGGTTATTTTGCCAATGACCTTAACTCTCTGCATGTGTCCTCATTCTGCCACTAATTTCTCCTTATTTGCTCTTTTGAAACACTTCATGATTTTGAACACTTCTGTCTAATCTGCCCGTAACTTGCTTTGCTCGGAAGGAGAACAATCCCGGCTTCTCTAGTTTCACCATATCACTCAAGACCCACCTCCCTGTTACAACTCTAGCAAATTTCCTCA
Organism: Scyliorhinus canicula; assembly: GCF_902713615.1. Lineage (NCBI taxonomy): Eukaryota > Metazoa > Chordata > Chondrichthyes > Carcharhiniformes > Scyliorhinidae > Scyliorhinus > Scyliorhinus canicula. The sequence continues at coordinate 97,988,773 of NC_052164.1, read as the reverse complement.
CAACTCTCTCGAAAACCTTGACATCCTTTTCAATCTCTAAACTGCCAAGGAGATACTAGTTGGGAGGACACAACTTGCCAGCAAGATTGTACAAAAAAAAACAGGTACCATCTGTTCAAAAGAACTAATGGCAGTCTGTATCGGTTTCACCTTGAACCAGTTGTCCTGTAAGGCAGTGAGTTGTAATGTAGGAATGTAAATGCATCATTCCCAGTTTCAAAATGTTTTACATATGATAAAAATAGATTACGATGACCTAGGGACCTTCTGGCCGGGATTCTCCGAAATGGAGGCAGAGTGTCCGCGACGTCGTGAACACCGTCGCGTTTCACGACGGCGCGAAACATGCGCGGGCACTACCGATTCTGGCCCCCATAGGGGGGCCGTGGGGTTCACGCCGCTCCAGCCTCCCTTCCTGTCCCAACTGGGCATCGTGCCAACCCGCGCAGGCACAGTGGTTCCGCGCAAACCCGTGCATGCGCGGGGGACTTCCTCAACCCGCCGGCCCCGATGCAGCATGGCGCGTGAGTTCAGGGGCCGGCCGCGTAACAAAATAGGGCCGGAGCTGGAGAGGCCAGCCCGCCGATTGGTGGGCCCTGATCGTGGGCCAGACCCCATCGGAGGCCCCCCCGCCCTCCCCTCCCCGGTTAAGGAGCCCCCCTCGCCCCCGACCCTGCGTGCAGACTTCCCGCCGGCTGCGAGCAGGTGTGGACGGCGCCGGCGGGACTCTGGCATTTCCACGTGGCCACTCGGCCCATCAAGGTCGGAGAATCAGCGTCCCGGCCGCAGACAGTGGCCCGCGACTGGCATCGGGCCAAACACGCCGGCGCAAATGGCGCCGATTCTCCGCTCCTCGGGGAATCGCGTGCCGGCGTCGGGGCGGCGTGGCGCGGTTGCGCCGATTCTCTGGCCCGGCGCGGGGCTCGGAGAATCCCGCCCATGCACTATGCAGCAAAACATTACGGAAACAACATTAAGATAACCAGAGATATAAGAGGTGAATATGAATAGCTGGAGAAATTGCAATGAAAATTCCCATCAGTGGCACTGATATTCTTGAAGTCGATGATTGCAACAGATGATTCTATTAAGATAAATGTTCGCTCAGCATTGAAGCCAGCTGCATTTTCGCAGGCCCACATCAGCAGGCTACATTTGATTTGAGGAGTCAGCAACTCACTGGTCTTGTGAGTGCCAATTTCAAGTGATGCACGGGTCAATGTCTTCGAGCATGCAGGGCAAAGCCAAAAGCCATTTGGTTCTAGCTTTTGGCATTATTCCAATTTCTCAGCCTTTAGTCAAGAAGTGGAATTCTGGGACATTCTCACAAAATGAGCTTATTTCTCAAACAGCAAATGATGAACACAAAGTCCGAGTAAACTTTCTCAGGCCTTTAATTTTAACACCCCATTCTAGCAATAGAACTGAAATATTGGGATTACATTCCATTCCCATAATTTGGGTTTTTCTTTAATGTGATTTTTCTAAAACTAAAATAAAAGCAATAAATGCTTATTATACCAGGCTGCTTGGTCTGCATTTCAGGCGGAAAAGGCAGGTCACTGGGTGACTGTGATTTCTGCCATAATGTTGCTACCATAACACCCCGAGGGAATTTCATATTCCGACCCTAAATCCCAGGCTGACAAAGGATTCCTAACTTTAAACACAGCCAGTCTTTATGGGAGATGGTGTCGTAGTGATGTGTGACTAGACCATCACCCAAAGTCTCAGGCTAATACTTTGAGGACATGGGTTCAAATCCCACCATTGCAGCTAGTTGGTTTAAACACCTTGGGCACAATTTAATGGCCTCTTGGTGACACGATGAGGCCATTGAATCTTGCAGGAGATCTCTCACAAGATTCGATACCCGTCGCGAGATTTAATGAGTTATCACGCCATTAGGCTCATTAAAATATATATCTGTGCCAGATTCTCCCTGGCACTCAGTTACTAATCTCACCTGAGTGAACTCTCCAGGGTGCCGTTTAGCACTGGTTTCCATAAATGTGGACCAAGCATAAAGGCATTTGAGGGGCCCACCCAGGCTATTAAAGACCCCCAGGTGGTTGGACTCTGGGGCAGGGTGGTAACCTGGTACTCTCACTGGGCACTGCCAGCCTGGCACCTTGGCACTTCCACAAAGGGAACCTTGGCAGTACCACCTTGGGTGCTCGGATGGTATGCTCAGGCTGACAAGGGCACTGCCAGGGTGTCAGGCTGACCCCAGTGCCAAGGCGCCCAGCTGCCAGGTTGCCTGTGCCATGGGTGCCTTGCCCCTAAAGAGGTGGGGCTCAAGGTACTTGTTGGGTGTAGGGGGGGGGGGGGGGGGGGGGGTGTCCAGCAGTGGAGTGGCTGAGGGAGGGTTGGAAGATCGGGGCGTCATCTTCGTGAACTGGCGAGTTGAGCGTGTCAGTGCAGGAAATTAGATAAGTGCGGTCTCGGCTGGGCGTTCCTCACCGAGGCCCAGAAAAATGGCCATGTGCCATTAGCGCCGAGAAACGCGCCCAAAACGGAACTCTGCCTGTGTCCCATTAAATTGCGCCCATTAAGTTATGAACTCGCCAATTGAAAGCTAGTCTCAGTAACGGTGACTATGAAACTATCATTAATTGTCATTAAAACAATATCTCGCTCACCCATGTCTTTTAGGGAAGGAAATCTGCCGTCCTTACCCGGTCTGGCCTACACGTGACTCCAGACCCACAGCAATGTGGTTGACTCCTGATTGCTCTCTGAAATGGCCCAGTATGCCACTCAGTTCAAGGGTAATTAGGGGTGGAAGAATAAAGAAAAATAAAACGATGCCAGTTGCTTACTGCTCCATTGTTTATCCAGTGCTTTCCATTCTCACTGACCATTAGGTTTTTTTTGGCCGTTTCATCAGCAATAATCTCTCAACATTTCCAACGGCTCATTGAAAACAGAGAATTGAGTGCCACGGTGAAAGATATATTAATAAATTATATTCTTACCTGCCACTAGCGGAATTACGCCATTCCATTTGTGAGAGAACTCCAGCAAACAAAGTTACACAGAATGTTTCTCCGTGAAATCTGAAAATAACATAGTTATATTTGTTTACAATCATCTCCGATTCTCAGAGAATGCCCTGGGGGATATTTCCCGTGGCCCAGCTTTGTGATATTTCCTTCTGACAGTTGTAAACTGAATTAGAGAATTAGGAGTTGAAATGTTCACCACACAATTGAATAGCGTCCATATCACGGCTATTCGAATGTGGAGAAATACTTGAATTATGAAGCATCATTCTGCCAAAGCACTACGCAAGAGCAATCGTGTTGTTGTGTGTATCAAGAACGTCCTACAAACCACGGCGAGAAGAATAAGTCATTCATCTAGTTTTTGGCTGAGGGAGAGATGTTGATCAGGACATCTGAAGTGCAGAAGAATCCGGGTGGCCCAGCACAACCTAAATGAGTATGCCGCCACCGTCACAGATGTGAAGTTTGAAAGTGACAAATCCCACTCACAAACAAGAATCTTAAACTTAAACAAAATCATTTACATAGATAGGAGAGCAGAACTGGCTACGAATAATTAGGTAAATAGAGGAAACCGTGTGGTGGTAAATGAACAGTGAGAGAGATTCAAAGAAAGAATTCAAAGAAAGAATTACGGGCAGCACGGTAGCATTGTGGTTAGCACAATCACTTCACAGCTTCAGGGTCCCAGGTTCGATTCCGGCTAGGGTCACTGTCTGTGCGGAGTCTGCACATCCACCCTGTGTGTGCGTGGGTTTCCACTGGGTGCTCCGGTTTCCTCCCACAGTCCAAAGATGTGCAGGTTAGGCGGATTGGCCATGATAAATTGCTTTTAGTGTCCCTTAGTGTTGGGTGGGGTTACTGGGTTATGGGGTTAGGATGGAGGCGTTAACCTTGGGTAGGGTGCTCTTTCCAGGAGCCGGTGCAGACTCGATGGGCCGAATGGCATCCTTCTGCACTGTAAATTCTATGAATTCAAAATGTTCAACAAAAATAGATTCCATCGAAAAACAAAAGCTCAGAAAAAAAGACCTACCTGTGCCTGAATTAAGAAGTTCGGGATAGTATTAGATTAAAAGAAGAGTCTTACAATCTTGCAAAACATAGTAGTAAGTGTGAGAATTGGGAATGTTTTGGAAACCAGCAAAGGATTACCACAAAGTTAATAAAAATTGAATAAATGGAATGAGAGTCAACCAGCCTGAAATGTAAAAACGGATTGTTAAGTGTACAAAAAGGAAAAGAGTAGCTAAAGCAAACTTTGGTCCATTAAAAGAAGAGGCAGGAGAAATATCTTGGGAATGAGAAAATAGCGGAGGCACTGAACAAATATTTTGGGCTAGATTCCTCAGGCGCGCTTGCAGCAAGATCGTCACAGAAGGGATGTGGACCATGTAAAGGTCCATTGACCTCGGGCACTAATTTCTGGTTGCCAGGCGAGTGTGGTAGAAGAATCCCAACTTTTGTGTCTATCTTCACAGTAGAAGAGATAAGTTTCATACCAAAAAAATGACAATAACCTAGGAGATAAATAGTAACTTAGGGGATAAATCAGAAAGGAAATTAAGGAAATTTATATTAGCAGCAAAAATGAATCAGAGAGACTTAAAGGACTGAGAGTGTCTCACCACTGCAGATGATCAAATTTGAATTCAATGAAAAATTTGGAATTAAAAGTTTAAAGATGACCATGAAACCATTATTTATTGTCGTGAAAAGCCATCTGGTTCACTCATGTCCTTTAGGGAAGGAAATCTGCCACCTTTACCCGGTCTGGCCTACATGTGACTCCAGATCCACACAGTGATGCAGTTGAATCTGAAATGGCTGAGCAAACCGCTCAGTTCAAGGACAATTAGGGATGGTCAACAAATGCTGACCCAGCCAGCGATGCCCACATAGAACATAGAACATAGAACAGTACAGCACAGAACAGGCCCTTCGGCCCTCGATGTTGTGCCGAGCAATGATCACCCTACTTAAACCCACGTAACCCGTATACCCGTAACCCAACAATCCCCCCATTAACCTTACACTACGGGCAATTTAGCATGGCCAATCCACCTAACCTGCACATCTTTGGACTGTGGGAGGAAACCGGAGCACCCGGAGGAAACCCACGCACACACGGGGAGGACGTGCAGACTCCACACAGACAGTGACCCAGCCGGGAATCGAACCTGGGACCCTGGAGCTGTGAAGCATTGATGCTAACCACCATGCTACCGTGAGGCCCCTAATCTCAAGAACAAATGTTTAAAAGAAGATCCTATTGAAAAACACGGTTCTGGAGGGGCTTGGTTGGCTGGAAGCCGAGTGATTGTTTCTACTGATCGGCGAATTTAAATCAAAAAGTCGTAGTCTTAGGAGAAGGGGTCGGTCTTAGCCTTCTCTAGACTATGAGGAGAACCCCTGCAGCTTCTCCAGTCTATCCACAGAATGGTAATCTCTCACCCATGGATACATTCCATTAAATCTCTTCAGTACTCTCTCCAAAGCCTTTATGCCCTTCCTAAAGGGCAGTGCACAGAACTGGACATTCATCGCGAATGCCTGGATTGAATCCCTTCCAAATCCCAATATCTCCGGCAAGTACAAACTCAAGACTTCACCATTTAAGATATCAGCTCAACAATCCCTGGCTGGGGATTATCCTTCTCCTCTTTCTTTGCATATCCTCTTGTCAAGTCTGATCCCCTGCATAAGTCAAGAACACATGGGGTGCACGAGGAAGAGAACCTCAGCAACAGCTTTATCACTATTTCAATCGAATACGAATTTTCCACAGAAGTTCAATTTCCCCCCCCCCTCACTGTGTTGAACTTTCACCGTGCATGGGGAAATACTGAATTTTTAAAATTTAGGTTTAGCAACAGATAAGTACAATAACTCTGACTCTGTCACGAATGCAAAGATAAACATACTGGAAAAATTCAATTAAATTTTAGGATTTTAAAATGTGAAGGTCAACACACAGAATTATGCAAGGCAAGAAAGGTGACGGAACACAGTTTTGAGAAAGACAATTTTAAGTCACATTGCAGAATAGAAGGACATCAACATTATTGATGAGTTAAAAGAAGTGAACAGAACAGAGGTGTCCAGAAATGCAAACACCCCAAGTCACAGAAAAACAAAGCCAAAGAAAAGGGAAGAAATTCCAGATCAATGGATTGTTGAATGATTCTCCCATGTGGAAAGTTCTAACAGTTAACAGCTGCCAGCACTTTGCACAGGCCTTGGAGTGTCCGTAAACTGAAAAGAAACACATGATACATTTCAGTCGTCAATCATCTTTCTGTCTCCCCTGGACAAACATTAACTGTCAATGCTGTTTGTTTGAAAGGGGAAAGAATCTTGTGGAAAATACAATCAGTATATTGCACCTACAGCTGCCTCCTTTTCCATCTGCTGAGCTTTGCTCATATCACTAGGTTTTGTTTTGTCCATATATTTGCAATTCGCTGTTCAAAAATCTTATTTAATTTTGCCTATTTTTTCCTCCAGTGTGGTGTTCTTTCTGTTGTTCAGATCTTAGGATGATTGGCGTAGTGTTTGCAAAGCCTACAACTAGCTTTTATATTAAACAAAGCTAAAGATTTATCTACACTACTTAATTTAATTTGACTCTTACTTCTATATAATAAACAGTTGACGATAATCATACAATCTACACTCATCTATCACTAATCTCTACACAGATACAATAACTATGATCTACTCTCACTCACACTATCTTTCCTACAGTCTATTCTTTCACCTTCTCCTCAACACTCTACCAGAAGGCTTAGCATCAATTCTTTATATAGTTCTACATATAGCTCCCTCTAGTGGTTGATTCGGTAATAACATTAACCCTTACAGTTCTGGACATTTCTCATAATGTCACATCCAGCTTCTTCCCACAGAATAGGTTTGGTTCAGGAATCATCGCTCTGTTCCACCGGCCATTATAATGATCAATTTACTCACCCGCTACTCCCACCCCCAAACCAATCTTCCACCTTTATCTACCAAAGATGTTGACTGTTGCCGTGATGTGGACCTATGGGCATTAGAAGCCTTCCCATACATGCCTCAGGTAGCCAATCTTTGTGTGTTTGTTAACTCGAGGGTAAGTGTTGGCTATTGAACTGCAGTGAGCTTCACAAAAGCACCTAATACCTTCCCTCACTAGCTAGCAGAGATTACTCAGCAGTCATCGGGAGTAGGAACCTGTGGTGTCCTTTGTGTTGGTTACTTCAGGATGGTTGGTGTAGTGTTCACAAAGACTACAGAATAGCTTTTATTTAAACAAAGTTAGGATTTTATGTACAATACTAAAACTGGGATTCGACACTTAGGCCTTAAGAATACAGAACCAGGGCAGCACGGTGGCGGAGTGGATAGCACTGCTGCCTCACGGCGCCGAGGTCCCAGGTTTGATCCCAGCTCTGGGTCACTGTCCATGTGGAGTTTGCACATTCTCCCTGTGTTTGCGTGGGTTTCATCCCCACAACCATAAGGTGTGCAGGGTAGGTGGATTGACCACGCTAAATTGTCCCTCAATTGGAAAAAATTAATTGGGTACTCTAAAAGAATACAGAACTGATCAATAACATCTAACTGACGTCTTCTACTGCTAATCTCATTACTGGTATAAACTATAATCTAACCTTGCTCACACTATCTGCTCTTATGACCTCAACAAGCCATCTCCTGCATACACTCCTCTGCACTGTCTTATATTGTTGTATCTGCCGCTCCCTCTAGTGGCTACTCTCATCACTCCAATAACCCTTGTTAAGCTGATTGTTAATACCACAGAACCCAGGGCTCACTTTGTTTTTACTACTCTTTTATTGTTTACCTGTGGAAAATCGAGGCAAATAGCAGCAACCAGACAAAAGGACTTCATTTTTATATGAGTCTTACTTCAGACGCAACAGGGCAGATTGTTCAATAAGGTCTGATTGGGCGTGCTTAGCTTTATTTATATTGTGCATGATGTCATCTGGGAGCAAAGAGGAGGCAGGAAATCATGAATACGTGAGTCTTAAAGGGATCATGAGGTGACGACGCAGCCACTTACTTTCAAACCATACTTCAACCCTAACTAAAGGCTGTTTAAATTTAATGCATTTTATCTAGCAGAGCCTGCAGCTGACAGAATAAATGTGGGATCAAGAGGGGAGGCCCCACCCACCCTTTCAGGTGGATGGAGAAGATTCCACAGCTGTTAGGTGGAGGAGTGAGGGAGTTCCCCATTGCCCCTGGCCAGCATGGTGAGGGACAGATGATCAAACTGTGGTCTGCAGCACTTCCTGTGTCTCCTACATTACAACAGTGAATCTACTTTGATAGATGGTGAAGACTTTGGGAGGGTCAGGTATCCTGGGGGTTTCCATTGACCAGAAACTGAACTGGATTAGCCATATAAATGCTGTAGCTACAAGGGCAGGTCAGAGGTTAGGAATCCTGCAGAGAGTAATTCACCTCTTGACTCCCCAAAGCCTGTCCACCATCTACACATCCCAAGCCAGGTGGGTAATGGAATCCTCTCCACTTACCTGGATGAGTGCAGCTCCAACAATACTCAAAATGTTCAACACCATCCAGGTCACTTGATTGGCGCCCCACCCACAAACATTCACACCCTCCACCACCGACACACAGTGGCAGCCGTGTGTACCATCTACAAGATGTACTGCAGCGACTCACCAAGGCTCCTTCGGCAACACATTCCAAACCCCTGACCGCTACCATAAAGAAGGACAAGGGCAGCACATACCTGGGAACCCCACCACCTGGAGACTCTTCTCCAAGTCACTCACCATCTTAACTTGGAAATACATCGGCCGTTCCTTCGCTGTCCCTGTGTCAAAATCCTGGAACTCCCTCCCTAACAGCACAGTGGGTGTACCTACACCCCAGGGCCAGCAGCAGTTCAAAAAGTAGTTCACCACCACCTTCTCGGGGGCAATTAGGAGTGGGCAATAAACGTTGGCCTAGCCAGTGATGCCCGCAGCCCATGAGTGAATAAAAATGTACCATCTACAAGATGCACTGCAAAATGTCGGCCTAGATAAAGAAAATAGTTTATTTATCCTTTTGTACAGTGTCAACCTCAGGATTCCCCAACATGCAAGGGGAGTTGGTACTTTTACATTTTTCATCATCTCCAAATTGCTGGTAGAAGAACAGACAGGACAGTGATTAATAAAAGCTGAAACTAAAATCAGTTCAGCACAAGGACTGTGCAATACCCAATAGATACCCAACTATATAGTATAAAGACAAATTCCAGCAGGTGCCTCGTGAAAAGAAAGCTTGAAAACTGCCTCAAGCCCTAACGTGCAGAACCCTTACAGGACTTTTATATCATAGATCATAGAACTTACAGTGCAGAAGGAGGCCATTTGGCCCATCGAGTACGCACTGGCCATTGGAAAGAGCACCCTATTTAAGCCCACACCTCTACCCTATCCCCATAACTCAGTAACCCCACCTAACCTTTTTTGGACACTAAGGGCAATTTAGCATGGCCAATCCACCTAACCTGCACATCTTTGGACTGTGGGAGGAAACTGGAGCGCCCGGAGGAAACCCATGCAGACACGGGGAGAAAGTGCAGACTCCGCACAGACAGTGACCGAAGCTTGGATTCAAACCTGGGACCCTGGAGCTGTGAAGCAACAGTGCTAACCACTATGCTACCTTGCCGCCCATATATTTTCCAATACAGCTCAATGGCTGTCCGAACCCGCAAAGTTAGACGGTTCATTCCTTGCAAGGTGGGTATTTGAATACAAGAGTGAGGAGGTCATGTTTCATCTGTGTAAGACAGTAGATAGGCCTCACCTGGAGTCCTGCCTCCAATTATGGGCACTGTACTTGAGGAAAGATGTGAAGACATTGGAGAGTGGACAGAGGGGATTCACAAGATAAAGAACTGGAGCAATGAGGATAGATTGGAGAGGTGGGGACTGTTTTCCTCTGAGGAAAGAATGCTGAGAGGAGACTTGGTAGAGGTGTTCAAGATCCTGAGAGTTATGGACAGGGAGGACACAGATTCAAATAAATTGGCAGGAGGAGTAAAAGTGGTGTGAAGAAAAATATTTAAGTCCAGAGAGTGGTGGGAGTCTGGAACAAACTTCCTGAGAGGGAGGTGGAGGCGGGTTTGGTTGACGTATTCTAAAAGGAATTGGATTGCTCTCTGAAAATAGAGAATGTGCAAGGTCACGGGGAAGTGGGAGTGAGTCCAGGTAGAATGCTCTTTCAGAGAGCCAGTGCAGACTCGATGGGCTGAATGGCCTCCTTGTGCACCGCAAAGATGCTGTGATTCTGTGGGCCCTGAGACTGTTTAGGGAACCATCTAAAGAGGCTAAAATTGAGAACATTACATGAACATTACAAAAAATACCACTTGATATCACAAGTGTGTTCGGAATAATTAGTTGTGTTGAACTCTGAAACAATAAATTACAGAAAGAACTGGCGGTGGTAATATGGGAATTGTACAGCACGATAATGGATAACACACACATTAAAAAAGATGTAGTGCAATCACTTCTTCTGAATATGCCAACCAATTGAATAGCATTAAGTGCCCTCTGAGTGTTGATGGATTAAATAACTGAGATAATTAGGTCATAGAGATCGGGAAAGTTGCAAATTTGATCTTTAATTTCAGTGGTCTTCTGTAGAGATCTACCATGCGGTTCAAGTGCAGCCTCGCATACACTTTAAAACTCGGTAGAAATTTGAGTTACACTTCTCCGTTGTGAAGTAAGAATCATTTATTGCCTCCACTGATTACAATTGAGAGAAACTTAAATCTATTCTCATTAAGCCTTGCCAGAAAAAGACTTAAAGAGAAGTAATTTATAAAACAATTTTAACTTTCAAAAATAATACAGAAATGGTTTCTTGCTTAAAGCAAAACAGTTTGCGCGAACTTCAAGAGTTGGAGTGGAAAAGCGAAAATACAAAAATAAGGATAGCAAGTAGTTGGATCAAAGTGTAGAGTGATCCTGGATAGAAAATGGCTGTGCGGACCCTCATGTTTAAGGAAAATGTTATCAATTTGAGGCCATCTGTCTATACCTCAATATCGTCCTAATTGATTTGGGTGAGCTTCAAATATATTTGATTCGATGGTTAACTGTCAATCCTCAATGTGCAACATAAGTTTTGAATGTTTCGTGTTTGAATATTTGTGTGCAATGGAATGTGATTTTGTGCTGTAATCAAGTCTGGTTCTTGCTGGTTTTCTGCTGACTTTCATTTTATCCATATTCTGGACAATGGTGGCTTCATATTGCTATGGTGCTTATTTCGACCTTGATCTTGATTACTGGCACAGCTCATTTCTTAACATGAAACTTACTTTGAAATCTGTTCATTAGAACAATAGTCAATTCATACTGTCAGTAAAATGTCACTTTTATCTTCAATTAGTTTGTGGATGTGTCAAGCTTTGTACCTCTGTTTAAACTACGTGTTTTGTCATGACCTAAGGTTATGAATACTGAAATCCTTATTTTAAAATGGGTATTAAAGACTGGGCTTTAATAGTTACATTAAAATGGCCTTGTACCTATCAGAAATAGCTGATTTCCTTCATCTTCCCTGGCAACCTAATGCTACATTGTTTATGCTGCGTAAGAAATAGTTCTGCCTACATTCTATGCACAGTACTATTTACTTATGTTATTCTCTAGTCCTTGAACTATTCATTGCCAGTGGCAACTTTATCCAATATTTCAAAAGCACCGACACTTCAAAGTACTCCATTGCATTTAAAGAACTTTTGAAACATTCTGAGGTTGGGCTACATCAATTAATTCACTAGTTTCTCACAGCAATCCCCGAGTGGGATTCTGTGTTTCACAAACGTTGGGCGGGATTCTTCGTTGCCCGACACCGATATTGTAATCGGCAATCGGGCGGAGAATCCCTATCGCCATCGGGGGCGGCGCCTGTTTACAGATGCTCCGCCCTCTCCAAAACGGCATCATCGGGGAGTATGCCGCCCGCCGTTGGGACGGCCTCAGGACATCACCTGAAGGCCCTCCCCCGATGCTCCGCCCCCGATGGGCCGACTTCCCGACAGCGTGGGACACGTGTACTCTGAGTTTTGGTCAACCTGTGGGACTGTGTCTAGCGCCACCACAGTCGGGGGGTGGGGAGCCGTTCTGCTGGCCAGGGGGGGGGGGGCTTCGGCGGGGGCTGTGGGGACTAGTGAGTGGTGGTCCAGGGGGTTACAGGGGGGCAATATCTTCTGCGCACAGCAAGACTGCTGCAGGCCGTCGCCGTGCATATGCGTGGTCATGGACTTGGCAATTCTCCGGCCGTTTATGTCAAGAATGCCGGGAGTTTTACATGGCGTGGCTGCTAGCCCCTCACTGGGCGGAGCAGTGGTGCAGGGAGGGCGGCGACTTTTTCATTGTGAAACTAGAAACCGCCTCCGGACATAGCCTCAAAGTCGGAGGATCCAAAGTGCTCCCATCATCGGTGAATCAGCACTACATCCCACTGCCACTAGCAACGTAACCGAGGAGGTATTCTCAAAATTATGGATAGCGGTGAATGTGCTGGTCTCGCTGCACTTACAGGTATCGGGTCACCATTTTGAGCGTGCACACTGATCCTAGCAGTCGGGGACAAGCACCCCACCCACCCTGCAATGTAAATCTTGACATTCCCCCCTCTCCACCACTGACCAGGGAAGCACCCCGAAACCCACATCAAGGAGCGGCATCCTCCCCCCACTAATGGGTCAACCACCCCACCTCCCGCACACCACACAAACGAGGGTTACCTGGCCCTCCCCCGCAATGCTCAGTGCTTTCTGCGGTAAAAGAGGAAGTGAAAGCACTTAATGTTTTTGATGTGACCTGCAGCTGTCAATCAGAACAAGGTTGTTTATAAACATTTCGGTTAGGATCAATGGAGGGTCCTTCAGATGCATTCAAGCATGAAGGCAAAGGTAAATCAACAAACCTCCAGCCTGTTGTGTTTAAACCATTAAGCTGTCCATCAAAGGCTAATTAACGGTAGTGCACTGTGAGATTGAACGAATGCCAAATATTTCAAAGGATCTCAGGGGTTTTCAAGTCTTTTGAAATGTTGTGGGCTTTCTCAGAGGATTCTGACAGAAGCAACAATTTTAAACATACGGGCTGAGGGCGAAGGTGTGAGGAAAGTGAAAGTCTTCTTGGCTTGCATCTTCAATGGGCTGTCTGATCACCTCATCAGTGGTCAACAGCGCAGGTCAGAGTGAGGTCACTTCAGATTTTAAACAAGTGTGACAAAGGTGAAGATCTCGAACAGACCTCCTGCGATCGCCATGCCAAGAACGGTCTTCAGGTTGCCCAGGGCTGGAAGGGGCAGTAGACAGGACCCCCATTTCGGAGGGCGGGTGGGCGGGGATCTCAGGATCAGCGCCTTACCAACAGCCCGAGCCCACCCAACCCCCAGGATCCTTGGAGGACCCTCCCTCTGTAGCCTGGCAGTGGCAGAGGGGCACATCAGCCATGTGCTAATCTCCATGACCCCCCCCCCCCTCCCCTCCTCCCCTCAGGGTCCAGAGCACCAGCACTGCTTGGCAATACATACATCAAAGCCCAGCCACTGGAGTGCCGTGCCTGCTGGGTGTGTGTGTGTGCGGGGGGGGGGGGGGGGGGGGGTTTGAGCCTAATGGAGGGGTAGATATTCAATCTTCCAGCCCTTTCAATGCATTCAAAGTAATGGTTTAGCTCAGTTGGCTAGATAGCTGGTGTCTGGTTCGTGAGGCAGAACAAGACCGTACCGGCTGAGGTTATTCATGAAGGTCTCCCCCCACCCCCTCCCCCGCTTCGCAACCTTGCCCCTCGCCTGAGGTGTGGTGATCCTCAGGTTAAATCACCACCAGTCAGCTCTCCCCCTCCTCAAAAGGGAAAGTAGCCTATAGTCATCTGAGACTGTGGTGGCTTTACCTTTACCTACCTAACAAAAGTCTATCAAACCATCTCTTGTCAGTTCTAATTGTATGACACACAAGGTTTTTTATAGAATATAATCATTACCGTGCAGAAAGAGGCCATTGGGCCCAAGAGTCTGCACCGACCCTCGGAAAGAGTACCCTATTCAGGCCCGCGTCCTACCCTATCCCCATAACCCAATAAACCCTCCTAACCTTTTGGCAGCAAAGGGGCAATGCAGCACGACCAATCCACCTGACCTGCACATTTTTGGACTGTGGGAGGAAACCGGAGCACCCGGAGGAAACCCACGCAGACACGGGGAGAACGTGCAGACTCCGCACAGACAGTGACCCAGCAGGGAATCGAACCTGGGACCCTGGCGCTGTGAAGCCACAGTGCTATCCACTTGTGCTATCATGCTGTCCAGTTCATTCTGAAACAATGTTGCCATTAGCTCCTTGTCAGGAAGTCCCAGGCCTCTCTGGATGAATGAAGTCTGTTCCAGCTCTGCAGGGTCTAGCTATATTTAAACTTGGCTTCCACAATTAGAGTTTTTATCCATGTTCATGAAAAGAAAATATCAATATTAATCCTGGAGGTCATGGCTCACCTGACCACAGACATTACTTGGATCAGCTCAACGTTAATCTTTAAGTTACCGCTTAATCTGGCCAACCTCTGTCATTCTGACCCAATCAGCCTCTGATGTTTGCTACCCAATGCAACTGAAAACAACTTTCAGCTGTGCTGCTTTAATTGTTGTCGGTGTCTCTGTAACTATATGTCCATTCCCGTAACAGCCTCCCCGAACAGGCGCCGGAATGTGGCGACTAGGGGCTTTTCACAGTAACTTCATTTGAAGCCTACTCGTGACAATAAGTGATTTTCATGTCATTTCATTTCATGTTCAACACTTGCCTCATTACATATTTCCCTGATGTGCAAAAACATTGCGTGGTTACTTTGCCATCTGTCCTCGAGTTCTACACCAGTATCCAAGAGGCTTGCTGGACCAGCTGCTATTTTCCTGTCCATCAGTTTCACATGTTTGTTTGTTCATAATCACATTTTACTCCGACGCCTTTTAATGCCTTTCAACCTCTCTAATCAGCAACAGCCAAAATATTTAGTTGTCAATTATTTATATTGGCAGAAAATTCATCCCAACCCCATCACTGTTTAGCTCTTCTTAACTTACTGTAAATTTGAGACCCGAACATTTTAATTAATTTCCTGGTAAAACATTCTCAACCACAACTTTCTGCTACTCTAGTTACCTTTAGCATCTCCCTCAATGCACATGCGGTGGAGAGGGAATGTGCATTGGACTGCAAAGATAGCTTGACAGCTTTTAATAGTCATAAGCTTGAGCTGTAACAACGCAATAGTCTGCAGGGAATAGTTATTTCTATAAGAATCTTTTATGACCACTAGACCTTGTCTAGAATGTAGCAGGGTGAATGGTTACATTCTGTGTGTCAATAATGCCCCAGTTATATTGAATGTTTAGACTCAGTCTAGTACGAGCTGTGACACTACACCAATGTCAAATATCAGTAAATTGAGGAATTAGCCTCTTGACACCAGTATCAGCTGAAGGGCAAATGCAACCTGCATGATGCAGACTTGATATTTTTTGTTTAGAACCAAGCGAGCTATTGAATTTCTAATGTCAGGAAGGAAAGAGTCTGCCTACAGCTCGTTCCCAACATCGGAACGTGCACGAGCAAAAGAAAAGCTGGCAAGCGAAGAATTATTTGGAGGGCGTAAGCCGAGTTCAGCTTTGCCTGCTACAAGGGCGTTGGAGGACGTTCCCCCAATATTAACTACAGATACTTCAGGAGCAGGAGGAGGCATCTTGAGCCTGTTCTGCCAATCAATTAGTTTACACCTGATGTGTATCTTAACATTTGGGCCCTTAACCCTACACAGGCTTTCATTACAAAAATCAGTTTTAACAATTTCAAGTAACTGAGCGTCGGCCGCGATTTGGGAAAGAAAGTTCCAGGTTTCCACTATGCTTCGTGTGACGAAGTACTTCTTGGTATCACCCTTCAACAACCTGGCTTGAATTTTCAGATTGCCCTGGATCTGCTTTACCAAAGGGAAAACTTCATTTCTATCTGCCCTACAAAATCTTTTGATCACGTTGAACACCTCAATCTGAGCCCTCCTCAATCAGCGCTCTCTTCTCATGCGGTATAAATTGTTGTTCTCTTTACAATTGGTATTCTTGCAAATCTGTTCTGACAAGTGCAAGACAAAAAGTTTCAGCGCCATTGCCGGAATTTTATGCTGGTGGGATTTTACAGTCCTGCCAAACTTAAGGGAGGTTTGATGGTTTTAGAGCCCTGTCCCATCTCCAATTTGCAGCAAAGTTTTTATCATATAAGAGGAAGTCTTACTTTTCAACATAAAACGAATAAGGAAAAGTGTAAAATGGAAGTTAAATATTGGTGAGAACTATTCCAACAACAACCACTGGCATTCATATAGTGCCTTTACTGTTCCGACGTGCTTCTGAAGCGAGCTAGCTGCACAAAGCTGCATCATGAAATATTCGGGCAGATGACGTAGCCCAAACTAAAAGTTGCAATCTCTAGAGGAAAGGCAACAATGGGAGAGGGAAAAGGGGAAGGAGGAGATGTGGAGCAATTTCAAAAGATGTATTTTATTATTCTAATATCAATATATGGTTAACGGAGCTGCTTAAGCAGAGTCACTGTGCTGTACAGAGATTTTTCCTTGACATGAGCTGATAGATTTCAAAATAGCTGACCAGAAGGAAAGAATCCCCTGAGGTTCTCAGAGTTTAAGGGTTACCAGCTGATGGATTAGAAACAGTTGACTGTTTCCAATTGAAAATAGACAACCAAAGGACAGTCAAGCCTTGGGAATGAGTTAAGACAAAGGTTTTCAATCCAAACTGAGATCCTCAACCATAACCGTCAGACTATCTTCCCAGTTCAATAACGCTTCTACTAAAGTGAATTCTTCAAATGATCGTGTTGCGCACTCGAAACACTCAGTGCTGGATTCTCTGATGTGGCGACTATGTCACCACGGTGGCGTGGAAATGGTGGCGTTTTACGCCAGGAAAACTAATGCAAAACGGCCACTGATTCCCCACTTTGCTGGGGGCTGGCAGGAAGGCAGCGTAGAGCACCCGGCTCTAGCTGCCAATGCAGCCTGGCGAACTGGCAGGTCCGTGGCCGCGCATGCGTACGGTGGTGGCCTGTAGTGGCCGCTCCGTGCTTCATGGCGGATGCCGCTCGCGGACCCGGCCCGTAAAATAGCCCCCCCCCCCCCCCCCCTCCGGCTGACTCATGCATCCCGGACCGCCCCACCACAGTGTCCCCAGCCCCGAATATGTCCACCCCTGCCCGCGGTAGGTTCTCCCCCGACTGCCGATGCTGGACTGAGTCCGCAGCCGCCACACTAAGTTCCCGACAAATGATACCACACGTGTCCCATGCCATCGGGAACTCTGTGGGGGCAGAGCATCATGAGGCGGGGCTCAGGCAATGGGCCAAGGCCGTGGATACGTGGTGCGGTGTACTCGGACTGGACGCTGCTTTGGAGGGGACGGCCCCCAATTTGGTTGTAAAAGTGGATTCTCCGGCCGATCGCCAAACGCGGTTTCGGCATCGGCGACCAGAGAATCCAGGCCCCCTTATGTTATTGTTAGAGTTCCGAATGAACCAAGGTGCATTGATGAAAGGCTTTACTTTGCTGGAAATCTAGGATCTTCCCATTCTGAAAGGTCAGCATCATTCCAGATAATTCATTACTCCAGTAAGTCTTCCAATGAGTTAATGAGCCTTCTTTATGCATATACTAATCAGACAAAGAAACAGGATAAACTATTTGCCTGTGAGTACTATTTTCTTTCCAATCTCCTCTTCACTCACAATTGTGAGAAATTCCTGCTTCTCTTCAAGAAATGTTATGGCGTCTCCATAGAATCATAGAATTTACAGTGCAGAAGGAGTCCATTCGGCCCATCGGGTCTGCACCGGCCCTTGGAAAGAGAACCCCACCCAAGCCCACACCCCCATCCTATTCCCCCTAACCCAGTAACCCCACCCAACCTTTTTTTTGGACACTAAGGGCAATTTATCATGGCCAATCCACGTAACTCGCACATCTTTGGACTGTGGGAGGAAACCGGAGCACCCGGAGGAAACCTACGCAGACACGGGGAGAAAGTGCAAACTCCGCGCAGACAGTGACAACCAGGATAGAAAGGCTTGACATTGGTTCAAATTGGACATTGGGCGACACGGTAGCACATTGGTTAGCACTGTTGCTTCACAGGGCCAGGGTCCCGGGTTCGATTCCCGGCTTGGGTCACTGTCTCTGCGGAGTCTGCATATTTTCCCCATGTCTGCGTGGGTTTCCTCCGGGTGCTCCGGTTTCCTCCCACAAGTCCCGTAAGACGTGCTTGTGAGGTGAATTGGACATTCTGAATTCTCCCGCGGTGTACCCGAACAGGTGCCGGAGTGTGGTGGCCACGGGAATTTCACAGTAACTTCATTGCAATGTTAATGTAAGCCTACTTGTGACAATACTAAAGGTTATTATCATTATTAAATCTCATTGCAAGATGGGGAGCTGGAGTTATAGTTCTTGCGGGGGCCTGGCATGGTGGTGGGCAGGTGACAAATCTTTGCAGACCAGCCTGAGTGCCAGTTTCCCGACTCCATCCCACCCAGGGTCAGAAGAAAGATTGGGCGAGCGGTGGCGGGGCTACGATGCCCCATTCTCTCTCGCTCTCTCTCCCCCCACCCCCCACAAGCTACAGGTAGTTAAATCAGGATATTAATGGCCAATCAAAGATCAACTGGAACTTTCAAGTAGGCCTCCAGGTTTTCCAGAGGTAGTGGGAGCCAGTTTAGTTGCCCGTCGCTGGTCTCCTGCTGGCAGACCAGAGTGAGGGGCGGCTGCGCTCCATTGCTGGTTTACAGGCCCTCCCTCCCTCCCTGCCTGACTGCACGTAGCAGCATCCACAGGCTCTCGTGCTCACAGGTTCCCTACCAACATACCGGTGCCCCAACTGCAAAGTCCACTTTCCATTTAAAATTTGAGAAAGCTGGAGGAGGGCATTTTGAAACACCCTCCCCCTCACTGACCTGCCCGGCCCTCTTCCGAAGACATTAGCTCAGTTTAGTTGATCTGATGTTCTCAGCTTCATCCTCAAATGTCCAATCTACATTTTCATCCTGAACACCATACATAAACGGGCTTTATGGCCAACAGGTCTCACATAGCGATTCCCCACCCACCCAACATTGAATCTGTTTCCAAACATGGCGATTGGATGACAATCAGGAGGAGGCTGATGTTTTCCCTTCTGGTGGATGATAATCCTAATTTAGAATGTGGCCCTCCTGCTACGCCGTCTGAATTCAGTAAACACATTTTTGAGTGGCCATTGAATCTAGGATCTTCCCATTCTGAAAGGTCAGCATCATTCCAGATAATTCAGTAGGGTGATCATTGCTCGGCACAACATCGAGGGCTGAAGGGCCTGTTCTGTGCTGTACTGTTCTATGTCTATGTTCTATGTTCTATTACTCCAGTAAGTCTTCCAATGAGTTAATGAGCCTTCTTTATGCATATACTAATCAGACAAAGAAACAGGATAAACTATTTGCCTGAGTGTACTATTTTCTTTTCATTTACTTTTCCTTCTTCCCTTTATTGAATTGTTGAAGCACCATAGTGACTCACGCTCACCTTACATGTCCTCCATTACCTAAGAAGCAGCCAAAAGCAGTTTGCTGACTTATTCACATCTTCCAATGTCAGCATTGACAGAAGTACGCAAACACCATTAACAGGAGAAAGATGCTGTGCTCGATAAAAACTGAAATGCACCATCTGTTTCCTGCTGAGAACTGTTGAAAGTCATTTTACGCAAGTGATGTAGAGCTGCAAATCATCTCTCTATTACAACAAATTAGTTCAAGTAGAACTAGATCCAACTCCTTGTCCTGCGGAAGATGTCACGGTTGTAATGTGGGTGAATTCCACCAGTAAGAATTTGCACTGATACAACACATGTCACAACCTCAGGATGCCCAACGTGCAGGTAAGGCAGCAAAGTGCTTTTGAAATGTAGTCACTGTTGTTCTGCAGTAAATCCTGGCTATCAGATTGGCGTCGGAGGGCTTGTGCTTGGCTCGAACAAACAGCTCAGGTCATGGATCTTCGCCGGGAGGGGCCCCCTCTGGTCGCGCCCTCCCCCCCCCCCCCCCCCCCCCCCCAATCTGCAACCTTAATGGTGGGAAAACATTAACTTTGACATAGTGAGTGAATGTTTAATGGGTTTTAAAGGCTGCAGAGGGGGTGAGCAGCAGGCGTGTCCCTTCCTGATGGGCACCTTACCACCCCAGGAGCCCACAAGTAATCCCAACAGGTTTTTCAGACCTCTCACATTTCCAGCCCTGCACCAGCTGCTGGGTGACTGCCAGCAAGGCCAGGAAGAAGTCCTTAAGTCAGCATTAATTGTCCACTCAAGCACCTCACTGGCGGCACAGTGGTTAGCACTGCTGCCTCACAGCTCCAGGGACCTTGGTTGAATTCCAGCCTCGGATGACTCTCTGTGTGGAGTCTGCACGCTCTCCCCGTGTCTGCGGGAATAGAGGGATGTGGTCCCTGGAAGGGGAGTGGTTTTTAGTTCAGACGGGCAACATGATTGTGCAGGCTTGGATGGCCAAAGCGCCTGTTCCTGTGCTGTAATTTTCTGTGTTCTTTGTTCTATGGTGTGGTTAAATTAAGGATTCTCAAGAGGCCAGAATGAGGTGAGCAGAAATCTCAGAGGATTGTAGGACCGGAGGAGATTACAGAGATAGAGAAGGGCAAGGTCATAGAGGGATTTGAAAACAAGGTTTAAAACTTTTCAAATCAAGGTGTTGCCCGATTGGGAATGAAAGTAGGTCAGCGAGCCCAGCGGTGATAGGGGAACAGGAATTGCTGTAAATTATGAGACAGGCAGCAGAGTTTTGGATGACCTCCAATTTACAGAGGGTAGAATGTGGGAGACCTGCCCGCAATGCTTTAGGATTGTTAAGTCTAGAGGTAACAAAGGCATGACTGAGAATTAAAGAGTCACTCCAAATCACCTGAATCAACCTCAGGTTGGGAAACACACGCCTCTCCACTCATTTACATCTTAGCCTAAGACATAGTTCAATGTCCAGTTAATCAAAGCTATAAGGACATTCGCTGGTGCATAGTTTAACAAGAGAACACAAAAGTTTGGATTTTTGAATAACATTCTATCAGTAGCAGAGTTACTGTGAAATCGCAATGAGTCAAACTTGGATGACACGGAATTCCGGTTATGTCGAAGTTATCAAACGTTCCGGAAGAATAGCAAATCGCGTCGAACGATGCTCATGATAAGCCCAGGTTCCGCACTAGTGACTCTGAATTAGCTGAGCATGTCTATGGCTGCACCAAACAATAAGGCCAGGGTTAGACCACGCATGGAACGTGGGCAAACCATAATTTAACAGGCAGATCTCCCTCTAAAAAGACAGGCGGCTGCAAGTATGGCTAAACCTGTGAGAAAACCAATGACCCTAAAAGTCTGATGAATCTGTTCATTCACCCGCCTGTTTCCTTAGCCAAAATCGCAAAGGCCATAGCGATGCACTGGGATTTCGCACTGCCGCACGATAATACCAAGAACATTGTTACGACTCCCCCCGGGCTAGTGCTCAGTCAATTCCAGCCCCACTTGACCAGGAGTCCAACACAACTGAATTAACCAATAATTCTTAGAAAAATACCCAAAGTCTTTGGCCGTTGGCTGCCCAATACTTACAGTGACCAGGTTTGTAAACTTAAACACAATAATTTTTTTATTTAGAATAAGAAGTATGCAGCAAATATAACTGGTGAACTATCATTCATTCCAAATTCCCACTTTAACTTGCCCCCATCCTCTGCACACACACACACTCAAACACACACAAGACAGACAAACGCAGAACGAAGGAGAGGGGTGAAAACAAAATGATAATTAAAAGTAAAAGTCTTTGTTTCAGATGGTTGTTTCTACCACACTGTCTCCCGGATGCCGAAAAGTCTGGGTCCTGCTGCCCAAAGCTAGCAACACCATACACTATGTTACAACTTCTTAAATTCCTCCTTCTCTCTGCTAGTTGACTTAAAGACACATGTCCATTAAGCATCCATGGATCAAAAATGATAACTGTAAAAATAGAGGAAGGGGAAATAATGGAATGAGCAGGAAGGACCCTTACAGCATGTTTGACTGCATGGCCGACACAGTGATCTGTATCGCCATGTCCGAAGACAGAACACTAAGCAGAAAAAGATTATGCGTTTTTATGGAGTTAACTCCTGAAATTTTCCAATGCAAAGCTCCAGTCTTTTACAAGGTGCGAACAAATTGAATAAAGAGTTTTTGACACAGTTACTGCTTTACTGTGTTTTTATTTGATATTGCAATCTGTTGGTTTTGACATGGACCGTGTTTGTCGGGATACACAGAGAGATTCGTGTGGGAATGGGTTCAATCACAAACTTCTACTTAACTCAAATCTGAGAGCGGATCACCTGGGATTTGACTGGTTAGGATTTTACAGTATTTCGATTTTACTGCATAATGTGACTGTGCGATAAAGAGTTCAGATGACTTAAAGCGACTAAGCAAATATGTTCAGAAAGTGTGTTACATCCCACAAACTGCATCTTTGACAATCAAATTAAAGGAGGTCTATGAATAGATTTACTGTGATGTAACATATGCCAGTCTACTGTATTCTACAGTCTACTGTATGGGCACAGTGCCCATTTCGTTGTCCAGGCAATGAATTCCCCCTGTACTCTGTCATAATATACACACCAGTATATCATGGTGCAGACACACACACTGATTGACACACTGCAAGGCCAATCAACACACACAACACCGCAGCCAATCACCAGTTAGAGCACACTCACTATAAAGACAGAAGGCATCAGTTTTCCTGCTCATTTGGGATGCAGCCTCTTAGAAGGACAGAGCTCACAGCTTGTAGCACAGATCTTTACCATGTGCTGAGAGCATAGACTGGTTAGGATAGGCATAGGTCTTTCGTTTAATCTAACATAATGTCGACCCACAGTGAAAGTATGTTCAACAGTTTCTAGCTTAATAAAATAGTGTTGTATTATTTCAAGTGTTGGTAGCCTGTATGTGTTACTGCTGAGGTAAATGCAGTCTCCACAGATCCAGAGTACCCAACACATCATACTCAACATCTCAATCAAACGAATGGTATCGGTCATGTCTTGTGTAAGTGTAAAGTTGCCATAGTCCCAGATGACCATAGGCTGCTTTCCCCTTAGAGGGGGAGAGCTGACTGGTGGCGGTTTAACCTGATGATCACCTCCCCTCAGGCGAGGTGCAAGGTTGAGAAGGAGTGGCCTTTATGAATAACCTCTGGTACTCAGTGCAGGAAAGAAAATTGACCCTTAACTGAATCATCAAACGTTAAATAAATTATGAAGGTCATATTAAAACTGAAAGATTGATCTACTCAATGGATTAGGTTGAATCATAAACCCTCAGAAAAGTGAGGTTTGTAAATGCAGCTGTATCATCTGAGCCCTCAGTTGTCTGAGGAGATAGCCCAGAGGAAATAGAGCTCGGAGAATCCTGCACCTGTGTAGGAAATGCAGCCGATGTAACGGTGACAGAGTGGGGCTCCTGAACCACAGCAGAACGATACCTAATGCAGGGTTAAAGTCCAACAGGTTTGTTTCAAACACGAGCTTTCGGAGCGCAGCTCCTTCCTCAGGTGAATGGAGAGGTATGGAACATACCTCTCCATTCACCTGAGGAAGGAGCTGCGCTCCGAAAGCTCGTGTTTGAAACAAACCTGTTGGACTTTAACCTGGTGTTGTAAGACTTCTTACTGTGCTCACCCCAGTCCAACGCCGGCATCTCCACATTAATGCAGGGCTGACTGTCAAGATGTAAACTATCGCCCCTCGAAACCTGACAAAGTAGCCAGTTCTCTGAACAAATATTAAAATCACTCGCATTAATCCCTAAAGATTAATTGCCGCAGAGGCAATTTGCGTTCGTTCAGTTTATATTTTTCCAGTGTGACTGCCGCAGACAGAAATTCAATAAATTCCATTATTCTAAAGGAAACTTTTAAATCTTTAAATGACAAGCCTCGTGGGTTCACGCGCACATGTAAAATTCTGAAAGCTTTCTCACTCCCACCCCCCACCTCCCCTTTCGCAATGTCTTTTGTCCAGCTTTCTCAAAGTTAGCTGCACGTCCCAACGTGTCAGCAGAAGTGTCAAAATATTTTGCCTGCGAAACATCTTCTTTGGCACCAGGACAACCTCGGTTGTTTAATGAGCATTCCTACTGGGATTGTGATTCATTGCTCATTCCCTGACAAAGTGCGGTGTCTTTCTGGGGCAAAGAGAACTGATGTTGCGCTCCATTTATTTTGCTGCCGCCATTTCCCTGCTCGCTGGCAGTGCTGTAAGGTCTTTTACATTCACCACATAGGCAGAAAGGACTTCCATTTAATGTCCCTTCTGAGAGACAGAACTCTCTTAATATCTCCCCCTCCCGCAGCCGACAACCCTAAAAGGGAAGACGAACTGGCATAAAAAGAACAGAAAGTGCCGGAAAACCCGGGCAGGTCTGGCAGCTCCTGGAGAGACCTGCCGTGCCAAGATGAGTCATGTCGGACTCAAAATGGTGGGCAGATTATGCCATGCCCCCGCCAATGGGTTCAATGGTGTGGTTGGAGGGGGGTGGACAATACAGCAAGAGGATCAAAAGTTGGTTTTACGGCAGCGTGCATTTGCCATGGGATATTCCGCTGGTGGCCCGCCGTGGCGGATCGGAAAACCCACGGGAGGCCGGTGTGATCCTCATTTTCATTTCACTAATGGAATACAGATGAAGACCCAACCACCCACGCCCCGATTCTCCGCGACGCCAGCGGGAAAACCCGCCAGTGAGAAGCACAACATGGCATGCGGATGTGGGGTTCACCTGAACAGTGCCTGGGGCTGCCTCCGGAGCTCAGGATGGAGGCCGTCCTCAACCCTGGACTGCGGAACACCACAGCCATGGATGGGGGGAGTATCTGCAGGTGAACCTTCCAGATTCAGTGTCCTGAAGGGGGGCTAGATTTAACTGCAGAACCACAGCAATGCGGTTAACTCTTAACCGCATCTTCCAGCCTCAGAAGTTCCCGGAAATCAATCTTCATTCCCAGGAGACCCACCTTCTTTCTTCAGTAGTAGGTTGGGCACCTTTTCGATATGGTGCCAGATAGGACAGTGAATAACCTGCTGTGGACAGTATTGGGCTCCTTACCGAAGGAAATGTATACTGGCATTGGAGGCAGTCCAGAGAAGGTTCACTAGGTCGATCCGGGTATGGAGGGATTTTCTTATGAGGAGAGGTTAAGTAGGTTGGGCCTGTACTCATAAGAGTTTAGAAGATGGGTGGCACGGTAGCACAGTGGGTAGCACTGTTGCTTCAGAGCGCCAGGGTCCCAGGTTCGATTCCCCCTTGGGTCACTGTCTGTGCGGAGTCTGCACGTTCTCCCTGTGTCTGCAAGGGTTTCCTCCGGGTGCTCCGGTTTCCTCCCACAGTCCTAAAGAAGTGCAGGTTAGGTGGATTAGTCATGCTAAATTACCCTTAGTGTCCAAAAGGTTAGGAGGGGTTATTGGGTTATGGGGATAGGGTGGAAGTGAAGGCTTAAGTGGATCGGTGCAGACTCGATGGGCTGAATGGCCTCCTTCTGCACTCTATGTTCTATGTATGTTCTATAGGATTCATAAGGGGACTTGACAGGGTAGATGCTGAGTGGTTGTTTATCTTTGTGAGAGAGTCTAGGACCAGAGTGCATAATCTCAAGAGTAACACAGAGATGAGGAGGTAATTCTTCTTTCAGAGGATAGTCAATCTCCCACAGGACGCTGGTGGCTGGCTTGTTCAGTATGTTCAAAGCTGAGAGAGACAGATTTTTAATCAGTAAGGGAATCAAGGATTATGGGGATAAAATGAGAAAGTGAAGGTGAGGATTATCGTTTCAAATCAGCCATGGTGGAGTAGACTTGCAGGGCCGAATGGTCTAATTCTGCTCCTAACTCTTATAGCCTGCCCTGGCACAGAATATGGTGCAAAACGCCCAGTTGCATAATCAATGATGTTGGGATAGAGGATTAGGCCTGAGCAGCAGGAACCACTCCACCTTCTCGCCCTGCCATGGGACTTGCTCCCAGGTTGGGAGAATTCAGCCTGCAAACAGTTTGGGCTGAATTCTCCGAAATCCCGGCTGGCGCCGGGCGGAGGATCCATTTCCCCACACGCAATCGCGACTGGCGCCAGTTCCCCGATACCGCGGGCCCCAAAATGCGGCGCACTCGGAGAGTACGCCACAGCGCATATCGCCAATCTGCGGCCATTGCTGGAGGCCCGCACCACCATTCCCCGCCCCCGACTGGCCGAAGTCCCGACAGCGTGGATCTAACATGGTCCTGCCGGTCGGGATACTAGTGTCACCGCTGTGGTCTACCTGGTCGGAGGCTGGCCGATCGGAGGGCATGGGAGGCCTTATACACGGCCGGGCAATGTTTGGGCGGGGGGTCAGTGCCGGGCAATGTTTGGGCGGGGGGTCAGTGTCGGGCAATGTTTGGGCGGGCGGTCAGGGTCGGGCAATGTTTGGGCGGGCGGTGAGGGTCAGGCAATGTTTGGGCGGGCAGCCAGTGTTGGGCAATGTTTGGGCAGGCGGTCAGTGCCGGGCAATGTTTGGGCGGGCGGTCAGGGTCGGGCAATGTTTGGGCGGGGGGTCAGTGTCGGGCAATGTTTGGGCGGGTGGTCAGTGTCGGGCAATGTTTGGGCGGGCGGTCAGTGTCGGGCAATGTTTGGGCGGGCGGTCAGTGTCGGGCAATGTTTGAGCGGGCGGTCAGTGTCGGGCAATGTTTGAGCGGGCGGTCAGTGTCGGGCAATGTTTGGGCGGACGGTCAGTGTCGGGCAATGTTTGGGCGGGCGGTCAGTGTCAGGCAATGTTTGGGCGGGCGGTCAGTGTCAGGCAATGTTTGGGCGGACGGTCAGTGTCGGGCAATGTTTGAGCGGGCGGTCAGTGTCGGGCAATGTTTGGGCGGGTGGTCAGTGTCGGGCAATGTTTGAGCGGGGCGGTCAGTGTCGGGCAATGTTTGGGCGGGCGGTCAGTGTCGGGCAATGTTTGGGCGGGCGGTCAGTGTCGGGCAATGTTTGAGCGGGCGGTCAGTGTCGGGCAATGTTTGAGCGGGCAGTCAGTGTCGGGCAATGTTTGAGCGGGCGGTCAGTGTCGGGCAATGTTTGGGCGGGCGGTCAGGGTCGGGCAATGTTTGGGCGGGCGGTCAGTGTCGGGCAATGTTTGGGCGGGCAGTCAGGGTCGGGCAATGTATGGGCGGGCGGTCAGTGTCGGGTGCGTGGCCAATCAGGGGGTCTATTTTTAGTGTCCAACTCCGCGGTCTGAGTCCGCCATGGAGCACGGCATGGCCGCTGGAAGGGGATCTGCAGCAAAAGCTGCTAGATTTACACTGGGTCCCTGCTCGCCCCCTGCGTGGCCCTTTCACGCTAGTTTTTCTGGCATGAAAGTCCACAGTTTTGACGCCGGCGTGGGGACATTGTCCCAAAAACAGAGAGTCCAGCCCTTTGTCTTCCAGCACTTTTGACTTTTATTTCTGCGTTCCAGCATCCGCTGTAGCTGGTTGTCAGATTGAGGGGACAATAGCATAATGCAGTGTTCTTCAAACGTTTTTTCCAGGGACCCATTTTTACCAACCGGCTGACCTTCGGGACCCATGCCGGCCAACCTGTGCGACCCACCATTTTCCCTTACCTTGTTTACTGCTGACAAAAATTCAGGAAATGGTTTTGGGTCCCTTTGGCCCTCGTATACGCTCCTCCAATAGAAACTGTTGGATGAAGGTGAAGCCTTCCGGTGTCGGAAAGTATGGAGTCTCCATCTGTCCAAATTTCTGCTTTTTTTCCTGCAAAATTTTATCAAATATAATCCCTCGAACTTGTAAAAAAAAAATTTTAAAAATAAATAAAATAAATGAAAAAAGTTAAAATTAAATGAATAAAATAAATGAATAAAACTACCCGAAATGGTAAAACAAAAAGCCGCGACCGTTTAAAAAAAATGCGGCCGCACAGCGCATACGTGCCCAATCATCGGCAGGCATGCGCATAGTTTGCGTATGCGCGCCGATGATCTGGCACGCATGCGTAGTGTGGCCGCATTTCTTTTACATGTTCACGGCCATTTTGAAGGCCGCTTGCAGCCGGCGTTATTGACAGTCGGTTGCTGCAGCTGTTGCGCGCGGATTTGCGCGATTGGGAGAGCCGCACCGGACGGGTCCGCGACCCTCCCGACACCCGAACGCAACCCACCCACGGGTCGCGCACCCGTGTTTGACAATGCCTGGCATAATGGCAATCTGGCTGGATGGGTAACCAGCTGAGATGCAGGTAAACACTCTGAGGACATGGGTTCAAATCCCACCACGGCAGCTGGTGGAATTTAAATTCAATTAAGAAAAATCTGGAATTAACAGGCAGTCTCACGGTGACCATGAAACCAATGTTGTCATTAAAAACCCGACTATTGATTCAAAACCCCACCTGGTTCACTGATGTCCCTTCGGGAAAGGAAATCTGCCGTCCTTACCTGGTGTGGTCTACATTTAACTTCAGAATCACAGCGATGTGGTCGAGTCTCAACTGCACTCTGACGCTAGGGGGCGCCACTCAGTTCAAAAGCGACCAAGGATGGACAACAAATGCCGACCTTGCTGCCATACCCACTCCCTGGTGTCTGGTGTCTTGCTTGTGCAGGTGGTCAGCCTTGCGCATGCACGGTCCGGGACCCGACCGTTTTCAGCATGTTCCGCAGGCGTTTCACTTGCCGCCGGTGCTGACCCTCACCGGTACCAGATTCGGTGAGGGGTTCGCGCCAACTTCCCTGTTGTGAAACTCCCACAGATTTTGCCCATTTAAGTGGGCACTTAGCCTCAGGAACGGAGAATCCAGCCCCTGGATTATTATTAATAAGAATTGTACAGGAGCCTCATAGCTGCAGCTTGCTCCCCAAATGTCTGTGCCTTGGAGCCTATCTCACTACGGGATGATTCCACACCCTCATTCTGCTTGTTCATCTTAAAGGGACAATCGCTATGGCACCACTCGTCAACTTTGCACTTTTCAGGGCAGCACGGTGGTGCAGTGGGTTAGAACAGCCTCACGCGCCGAGGTCCCAGGTTCGATCCCGGCTCTGGTTCACTGTCAGTGTGGAGTTTGCACATTCTCCCCGTGTCTGCATGGGTTTCACCTCCACAACCCAAAGATGTGCAGGCTAGGTGGATTGGCCATGCTAAATTGCCCCTTAATTGGAAAAAAATAATTGGGTACTCTAAATTTATTTTAAATATTAAAAAAACACTTTTCCAACACCATTCTGTCCCTCGGTTCATTTTTTTGGAGCTGGGATGGAGGGGGTGGGGTGGGGTGAAGGGGGGGTGGAGGCCGGCATGGGGAGGCAAGTCTACCTGCCTGAAACCTCTGGATATTAAGGCCCTTTAAAGGCCAATAAGGTATATTGTCAGAGACTGAGTTGAAGCCTTGCCCACCTGTGCTAACTGGCTTCAGCTGCAACCAAAGGCCACCCTGCAGAGGGGGCCCCCGTAATGCTCTTGTCGGATGGTCTGATTTATATTACAAGAACACTTGTAGCTAATGCTATAAACATTGTATTAACATTAACTGTGGGTAAACTATATACAAGACAACAGATGAATTAGCAGTAAGATCATGCACAAGTAACCTCTCTCCAGCTTCCTCCAGCCAGTCTGAGGGATCACCTGACTCTAACATTCACTTATGTACTAATGAGATTACTAGTGGTCAGTCGGTGAATTACAACGCAACCATATCATAGAATCATGGAATTTACAGTGCAGAAGGAGGCCATTCGACCCATCGAGTCTGCACCGCTCTTGGAAAGAGCATCCTACCCAAGGTCCACACCTCCACCCTATCCCCATAACCCAGTAACCCCACCCAACCATTTTGGACACTAAGGGCAATTTAGCATGGCCAATCCATCTAATCTGCACATCTTTGGACTGGGGGAGGAAACCGGAGCGCTTGGAGGAAACCCACGCACACACGGGGAGAACGTGCAGACTCCGCTCAGACAGTCACCCAAGCTGGGAATCGAACCTGGGACCCTGGAGCTCTGAAGCAACTGTGCTAACCGCCATACTACCGTGCTGCCCATATCACTACGTCCCCCTCTCAAAAATGGCGGCTCGGCTGCAAAAGACATTTTTATTTAAAATGAAGAATTTTGCAGAGAGGGTGTTTTTATTGGGTCACCGTCTCCCGTCATTTTTAAGACTGCTTCCTCAGGTTTCCTATTGGCCCTCCAGCTTCAGGAGTCCACCTACTTAATTGTCTCTGAGCCCACAGCATATTACATTATTATATTATATGGCGGCGTTACATTTTCTTGAGATTATCCTGTTTTATTTTCTGCAGCATGTAACAAACTCCCCCAGTCTTGGAAAATTAATTGGTCAATTCGGGGAAAATCAGAGCCAGCCACACAGTGCAGACTTTCACCACTATTCAACGTGCATGAATACCTGCCCTCATTTTCAAACAGATGCATAATTCCTTTCACCACTTTACGGCCGAAAGCAAGCTCCTCGGGCAGAATTCTCCGACCCCCGCCGGGTTGGAGCATCGCCAGGGTGGGGTAGCGTGAATCCCGCCCCGCCGGCTGCCGAATTCTCCGGCGCCGGGGATTTGGCGGGGGTGGGAATCGCGCCAGTCGGGGGCGTTGGCAGCCGGCCACCCGGCGATTCTCCGGCCCACGATGGGCCGAGTGGCCGCCCGTTTTCAGCCGGTCCCGCCGGCACAAATTAGACCTGATACTTACCGGCGGGAACTGGCTCCACGGGTGTCCTCCGGAGTCCTTGGGGGGGGCCCATGGGGATCTGGCCCCCCAAGGGTGCCCCCATGGTGGCCTGGCCCACAATTGGAGCCCACCGATCCGCGGACAGGCCTGTGCGGTGGGGGCACTCTATTCCTCCGCACCGGCCAGTGTAACGGTCAGCGATGGCCAGCGCGGAGATGAAACCCCCCCTGCGCATGCGCTGGGATGACGCCAGCACACACTGGCGCTCCCACGCCTGTGCTAACTCGCGCCGGCTGGCGGAGGCCCTTCAGCGCCGGTTGGGTGGTGCCAAGCCCCTTCCGCGTCAGCCAGTGCAGCGTAAACCACTCCCGCACCGGCCTAGCCCCTAAAGGTGCGGAGGATCCCGCACCTTCGGGGCGGCCCGACACCGGAGTGGTTCCCGCCACTCCTTCGCGCCGGAGTTGCCCGCCCCGCCGGTTTCCAAAGAATCCCGCCCTTTTCACACTTGGCTCCTTCAGTAAAATTATTGATGCGTGCACGAGCTTGACCCTGCTTTATTTTTTAAGTAGTTACCGCGTGGGCAAGTCCCCTCTTTAACATGATCGATGAAGAAACAACCTTGAAGCACAAAGAATGTTTTCCAACAAATAACGTTCCTTCTGCTACCCTGAGAATGCAGCTTTTTCAGACCAGACAAATATTTGTTCCAGCAAAACACTGGAAGAGTGATTGATTGGAACAGGGACTTCTGTGCATCCCCAGGGGAGAAAGTTACAGCTTGGACAGGTTTGACAAATCCAAAGTAAACAAGGACAATGCCCAAAATGTAAAGAAAAATAGGGATAGATTCCAGCAGCGGTGTTGTTCTTACTAAAATAAAAGAAGAGCATTCTGCAAATATCCGGCACCATTTTCTTTCCATTGAGTTCAAATCCTCTTGGCATTTTCCAGTCGAGTTAGAATCACTTTAACAATTGTGATATTTGTCTTCAGTCCCTGGTCCCTAGAGTTTAGCAACAACGCAGTTTTTTTCACCTGATTTCACCTTCTATTTTTGAAATCTATTGGACATTTTGCACTTGCAAAATTGCAGTTAAAAATATTTAACCTGTATTCCCTTATATTGCTTGCTTTACAAATCATGTTGTTCAACACAAGTATAAATTTGCAATTTCCGTTTGCTGCTGTATCCTGTTGGGCTTTTTTTTTTGAGCTGCTGAACCTTGTAGGTTAGTGACTATCCCCCTCCTCCTCATTAATTTCCATCTATTTATGGTGTGCATTCGTCACACTTGAGATGCAGCACTTCAAAGTGTCACATTTTCCTTAGAACTGCAAAAATGATCTTAATAAAAAGGACTGCACGAAAGATAGTCATTTCCCGCTGGCTGTTGTGATTTTGAGGAGAGGCTGTGCATTTAAATGCCAATGTACAGAAGTACGTTAACCTTCTAGCTGACCTCAGATGTGCCTGTTTGCAGCAATTAGGGCTTGTGTGCCTAAGAGTCCAAATTCCACACTGCTGCAATTTACCGGCGGGGTAATAAAACACATCATCAGATGTACCTGTCACAAAAGGTGTCGTGTGGCCTGCTGTGATGGTAGGTCTGTTAACACCAATAATAATACAACAGATTAAGAGCATATTACATGGCGATCATACATTTTATTGAGCTGATACTCTGCAGCAAGTGACTAACATTAAAACACCCCCCCCCCCCCCCCCCCCCCAGAGGCTTGTAAACCATTTTCTTGCATTCAATTATTACGCAGAAAATTTCCCACTGGCTTTGTACCCATCCACCCCCACCTCGGTGGCAGGGCCGGTTTTAAGCCTATTTGACCAATTTCATCAAATTGGGCCCCGCACCTTAAGGGGGCCCCGTGCCAGCGGCGACAGAGTTACCGTTTGAAGCCTTTTCTGTATTCTAAGAGGAACTATAGGGTAGTTTTTACTTTTGGGGAACGCACCGCATTACCGTCGACAAATCCTTCAGCCCTGCGCCGCCAAATCCTTCCGCCCGGGTAAGTAAGTTTCAAAATTTTAGTATATCAAGCATTTAATGTTTTTTTTTGGTTAAAGACGAGCATACTACACGAAATATCAACATACATAAATTTTTACTTTTGTAGAGTAGGGGCCCCGCCATCACTTTTCTAATTGGCCCCGCAATTCCTAGCACCGGCCCTGCTCGGTTGGGCACAAACAAGTCGTTATGTGTCGGCCTTAGTTTCCTGCTGAAGACCATTGGGTCAGCAGACAATACCTACAGCCATAGTGGAAGAGCAGGAATCATCCAAAGGATTTCATAGATTTCATAGATTTTTACAGTGCAAAAGGAGGCCATTCGGCCCATTGAGTCTGCACCGGCTCTTGGAAAGAGCACCTCCACCCCATCCCCATAACCCAATAACCCCACCCAACACTAAGGGCAATTTTGGACACTAAGGGCAATTTAGCATGGCCAATCCACCTAACCTGCACATCTTTGGACTGTGGGAGGAAACCGGAGCACCCGGAGGAAACCCACGCACACACGGGGAGGATGTGCAGACTCCACACAGACAGTGACCCAAGCCGGAATCGAACCTGGGACCCTGGAGCTGTGAAGCGATTGTGCTAACCACAATGCTACCGTTGGATTGGGTTGGTTGTGAAATTTGACAATCCCCGGTTTGCTTGACTGTGAAAAATTCTTTGGCCATCAATTTTGTCTCTTTCTGATCCTCTCATGAGAGAACTTGGTTTGTGCTGGCCTGAGCTGGAATGTGTCGCCCCAAGGCCCACCCGATATAAGCTCTGTCCTCCATTTCCTGTCTAATTGTGCTGACAACAGCTTTGAGGAAGTGAGTAATTATTCCCCCTATCGCACTAACGAGGCATGCTATTGATTAATCGCAGTGCAAGGTCTGTAGTTAACGCTGGAACTTGAGAGCTGATCAGAATGAAAAAGCAAGTAAAGTAATTTATTTTCTGGTGCGGGGGGGCAAAAGGTAGCCTCATGTCACTGCAGCCAGCCCTTTCCGTTTGTAGTGATCTCTGTATGTGCATGTACATAAGGGCTAATGTGTAATCAGTAGCACCAGATGATCACTAGAGGTCCGGATGAACAGGGGTATAAAAACAACCGCATTGTGTGTCTCTCTCTCTTTTGGATGAACTGTGACCAGAACAGGAGTATCAGATTAGCTCAGGTGGTTCGTGTAGTTACTCATAGTTACTGTCGTTCGATCTTGTTAACCTTATCACTAGTATCAGTGTTCAAGTAAAGAACTCACGCAATTATTGTTATAGTTATTGGATAAACCTTCTGTTACTACTGGACGAGTTTGAGTCTTCTTCATTGAGATTCAGAAAACCGCATCAGCAACCAAGGTTTGAGTAACAGATATTACATTCAGTAGTATATCAAAACATACAGGAGTGTAATAAAAGATGGTACCAGGGCTGTTGGCTTTACAAGAACTAGTTAGATTAGGTGAGACAAAAAGAAAGAAAACAAAATACCGACTGTTCAACTGTGGAAGACTTCGCAGCAGATGGATCCTCGACGACTAAACGATTCGATGGACCACGTTCAAGGTTCATGGTAGCTAAAAACTAATGGTAACTTAAGTAATAACTAGAAAATGGTTATACAACAGTTCCAAGTATATATGGCAGTTAATGATTTAAACACGGCCTCTGAAAAAAGGAAAAGAGCACTGCTACTCGCAATAGCAGGACATGAAGCCATTGAGATATATAAGTCCTTTCATTTCTTGGAAGGTGAGGACAAAACTAAATTTAAAGTGACGATCACAAAATTTGAAGAACACTGTAAAAGTCAGTCTGGTGCGATGCTGGAAAGATTTAACTTTCGTCATTGGTGCCAGAGAAACGAAGAGCACATCACTAATTTTATTACAGACCTCAAGTTAATAGCACAAGGCTGTAATTTTGCTGATTTCAGAAACTGAATGATAATGGATCAATTAATTTATGGACTACTGTATCTGATAAAAATTTGAGGAAAGAACTTTCACAAAAAAAGTATCTAACTCTAAATCACAATTAAACAGCGCATGGTGCATGAACAGAAAAAAAAAGTCAAAATCAGACAACAAAGTGATTCAACCATTTAAACACCTCATAATGACTTGTTGGGACTGAACTACAAGCAAATGAGAGAGAAAAAGAAACCTAAAAGACTAAATGTATTAACATTTGACTGATTAACTCATTGATTTTATGCCATGCATTTGCAAGCTGCATCCATTATGTTTGTTCAACTTTCTTTACAACATACAGAAAATATGTAACAAGAAAAAAAGGGGGATGTAGTGATCTCTGTGTGCATATGCATAGAAAGCTGGTTTAGCTCAGTGGGCTAGACAGCTGCGCGGGTTCAATTCACATACCAGCTTACACGAACAGGCATCGGAATGTGGGGACTAGGGGCTTTTCACAGTAACTTCATACTTGTGACATTAAAAGATTATTATTATTATGTACATAAGGGGTTAATGTGTAATCAGTAGCACAGATGTTCACTAGAGGGCTGTTATACAAACAGGAGTATAAAAGCAACCACATTGT
Source organism: Scyliorhinus canicula (assembly GCF_902713615.1). NCBI lineage: Eukaryota > Metazoa > Chordata > Chondrichthyes > Carcharhiniformes > Scyliorhinidae > Scyliorhinus > Scyliorhinus canicula. The sequence goes on along the minus strand of NC_052164.1, from coordinate 97,953,267 downwards.
GTGTGTCTCTCTCTATCTTTTGGATGTACTGTGACCAGGACAGGAGTATCAGATTAGCTCAGGTGGTTAGTGTAGTTACTTATAGTTACTGTAGTTAGATCTTGTTAACCTTATCAGTAGTATCAATGTTAAAGTAAAGAACTCATGCAATTATTGTTATAATTACTCAATAAACCTTTTGTTACCACTGGACAGGTTAGAGTCTTCTTCATTGCGATTCTGGAGTCCTCATCAGCAACCAAGGTTTGAGTAAAACATATTACACCAAGTAGTATATCAAAACACACAAAGTGGAATAAAATATGGTACAGGAGTGTAATAAAAGACCGCTATTCCTCCAAAGATGCACCCTGTAGAGGAAATGATGACTGGAATTCTCTGGCCATCGGGATTCACTTTTCCTGCTGTCAGCTCACCCCACCCGTGAGTTTCCCAGCTGCGTGGGATGGCTTCAATGGAAAATCCCATTGACAAGAGACGGGAACAGGGAATCCCACCGCAAGCGAAAGGCGTACCGCCGAGAGACACGGGGCTGCGGGAGCGCAGAATCACGCCCGATATCTTGAGGTGGGTTTTCGGTTTTCCAGGGCTATGGTTACCCTCACCTAACTGGCAATGCTAATTCAAACACTGTGGGGCCAAACCACATCAGCTCTTTGCCTTAGCATGACCTTGTTAAATCACAGCTCTCCATTCAGTAATATTCCACGGCGTCTCTTCGGCTGAGTGCTAATGAGTTCCCTGTTCTTCTCTCGTGTGTGCCATTATTTGTTTCCTTCGTTGAAAGTGAACTATTCCATTCAACCATCCCAGGTTTAATGTACTTTTGGAAAGCTGGAGGTTAAACCTTCCCAGTAAACAGCCACTGCTAAAAGGGAGTTTTGCGTTAAACCTGAGAAATATTCCAGCGCCCCAATGGTCAATTTGGGTATCAGAGGTAGAAGTTACATGGAACTGGGACATTGTTTGCACAGCATAAATAAATGAGAGGGAATTCCCCGGGCATCGTAATTCACTTTTCCTGCCGGCACCACATCCCAGCCCCCAGGTGTCCAGCTGGCGTGGGGTGGTTTCAAAGGGAAATCCCATTGGCAAACGGTGGGCAGAGAGAATCACGGCGCCAGTGAACGGTGCGCTGCCGAGAAACACGCGGCCGGGTAATGGAGAATCCACTCTAAGATATTCAAGAACTAAGTATCAGTATAGTTTGGCCAGATCGTCTGTGATTCTCCTCGACCTAAGTGAATCCAATTAATACCATTAATGTTGAGGAGTTGTTTACCTACACTGTACTAAATATATATTCGAGAGCTAATTAAAGAATCACCTACCTGCTCAATGCCAGAGATGAGTGAATGGCCAACACACTGATATATGTGCGATGGACTGGCACAGAGATGAAATTATATTTACTTTATTTTTCATGAGATCGGAGTGTCACGGGCAAAGTGCTTTTATCACATGACTTCCTGCCTCCAATTGTCCCATCCTCTCACTCCTACCACTGGTTGCCCATCCTCAGTCCATCACCTTCTTATAGCCAATTGGAATATAAATGCATTCATCATGACCCAACTGTATGATTCTTGACCTTCAGCCAAACAAGCAAAGTCTTATAACTGATGATAAATTCACACAATTTGGTTCTCTAAGTCCTGGAAACTCCAAGACAATTCTGGAATATTGAGCGCCCTGGAGACCCCAACTGCAAAGCATGGCTTCAGCCCATTTGACTGGTAATTGTGCCTAGCTCATTTTACATGACATAATGGGTTGAGTTCTTTGCTTCGAGATGGCAGTGAAAATCGTGATAGGCGGAGAATCGCACGTAATGGAAAAATTGCGATTTGAAATGAAATGAAAAATGAAATGAAAATCGCTTATTGTCACGAGTAGGCTTCAATGAAGTTACTGTGAAAAGCCCCTAGTCGCCAGATTCCGGCGCCTGTCCGGGGAGGCTGGTACGGGAATCGAACCGTGCTGCTGGCCTGCTTGGTCTGCTTTAAAAGCCAGCGATTTAGCTCAGTGAGCTAAACCAGCCCCTGATTTGTGCCCAGTGTCATGTGAGAGCGTCTTCAAGAAATGGGTGTTTATTACTGCATTGATGTCAGAGAGTGTGTGGAGCTGGGCTGTCTGTCAGCTTCTTACTTTCGTTTTAGGCTGTTTGCTGCAGGGTTTTAGTTTCGTTTTCAGAGCTGGATAGCTGCAGTCACAGCCAAAAGGGGTATTAGTCTCTCTCTCTCTGTAATCTAAAAACTGTAAATTGATCCTTTGGTTATTTAAAACTAATAACTGCTCTCAATAGTGACTTTAACCTGATGTGTTTCTGTTAAAAGTTCTTTTTTAAGTCTTATGGATGTTAAAAGGACAGTTTAAGGATTACGTAGTGCTGTATTCTTTGGGGGTTGTATTTGAATTGATGGTTGCTGAGATGTTCACTATGTTTTAAAAAGGTTAACTTGAGTTCATAGAATAAACATTGTTTGCTTTAAAAAATACTTTTCCATTTCTGCTGTACCACTCCTGTAGAGTGGGCCGTGTGCTCCCCATACCACAATCTATTAAAAATTGTGGGTCAGGTGAACTCCATGATACACTTTGGGGTTCTCTTAACCCTGGCCCATAACACCAGTGGCAATTCCATTGCCATGTTCCGATCCCTCGCTGGCAGCGTTATCAATACTTGCCAGTGGGCCCATGTAAAACCATCGTATATCATTAACAGGTTGAACCCCTCCACCCCTCTGTGATGCTCTGCCTCGTTAGGCAGAAGTCATGCAGGAGCGAATTGGTGCAAGTATTTACAGGCAGGGCCTGGGCTCCATGGCTGTTGAGGGGGAGCGAGGATATAGGAGAACTCTCAAAAACAGTCTAAAATTGTTGGGCTTGCTGGGGAGGAGGAGGGGGGATGGTGGTTGGCTGCCCAGGTTGGGGTGATTAACAGGGAACAACTTGGTGCCACGTCCGTAGACTCGGGCGGTGTTCCTCTCAGGATCGGGCTGGCCTGGCCCATTGCTGCAATATGTGGATTTAAGTTCACCCCTTTGGTGCTACTTATAAGCCCCTGGCTGTTCACTCTGCTGACTGCTCACTGTGTTCTGTAAATGTTCAGAGAGCCTCTGGTCATTTGGGAACCCACCTGGGCCACCACTCAGGAAACCCACACCCCAGAAGCATCATGGATGAAATGGGTATGGTCAAGGTCAATCAGTGGCACGCCAGGTACTGGGGGCCCTCAGTGCACTCATCAAGTGCAGACCCACTGTCGGAGAAGCAGAGATCACCACAAACAAAGGACACATGCACAGTGGCCTATGGCACCACCCCCTGGCATACTACCCCACCAGGCATGGAAGCTGAACCAGGGCTAGATCACCACTTAGGACCACGTGCTGACTCCAAGATCTGCCTACTCAACGCGCCCCTGCACCCATCCATCCTGTCCGCTGCCAGGCACCCGGACCAACTCTCTGTCATGCTGCAGCTATGCTCCCAACCGACACACACTTCCCTCACTCACTGCCATCTGTAGGACCTGTGATTGGTGGCGCATGGTGATGTTCTCCACCACTCAACCAGGTGCCACCCTGCTGGTGGGGGGGATAGCATACAGCCCAGCCAATGAGACCCGCAGTAGACCCCACTGGGAGAAAGAGGACAGGGGCCACAGAGCCTATCGCTGACACAGGTTGCAGAACCCAGCGGTACCCTTGTTGACAGGGATTGGTGGTGGGGATAGAGGATCCCCACCGCACAGGCCTGGTGCCACTCACTGATGGGGACAGGGAGGCGGTGCGGATGGCAACAAATCAAGAGGGCAGAGTGAGAGGTGGGGTTGGGGTGGGGGGGGGACATGTTGAGGGTGGCATTGCAATGCAACTCAACATCACCATGTAACCTGGTGGCTTTGGATGGACAAGGGAATACTCGTCTTACTAACATTTCCAACTCTTTCCCCTCTCTCTCCCCTTGCAGAGAATGAATTTCAGCAGCCAGCCAGCTGTGCGCGCTATGTATGTGGCCGTTAAAGACGCAGAGAGGCTAGAGGAGCAGAGCCTACTCAGGGACGGTCCTACACAAGGGAAGCCTACCCCCGAAGAGCAAGGGCCAACCAGTGAGATTCAAGTGTCGGTAGTCCAACGGGCCGAGGATGAGTTGTGAAGGAGAGGCCGCACCAACATTGCTGAATCCTGGCTCTGAGCCTGCATCTCTACCAGGGATGGGATCATACTTTCCAGAAGCGCGACACCTGCCCATACTGTAGCTGTTCCCTGGGATTGGGTAGCCCTCCCACCTCCCCCTCCATTGTGAGGCCCTGCCTCCACCTGATGTCTGCAGCATGTGTGAAGGAAGAACCAATAGGTCACCCGGGAGCCTCTTCACTAAAATGCCCCATTAAGGTGACAGTCTCTGACAGCAGTGATGAGTAGTTGGTATCTTCCACCCGGACTGGCTGTCTGGGGTGTTCTGGTGATGTGTCTGGGATAGCCCGGCCTTGTCCAATGGTGATCCTGCAATGTAAAAGACAAAAGACATGGTGGGATGTTGAGGTGGAGTGGTCCATGGGAGAGGGGTGACTCACTTGCTGCAAGGACATCGGCATTGCATTGGGCTCTCACTTGTTTGCTGAATGCCAACCTCCGTGTCAGCCACTTCCCATTCCCTGGCCTCGCCTGCCAGCTGCATTGCCCTCTCCTCGGCTGGGGTGTGGCTCCGCTCTTCTGTCCCTCGTGATTGTTATGGGCCATCTGATCCTCGTGGACACAGAAAGGACATGGTGAAATACTGGGAGGTGAGTTCTACAGCGCATCTGCAGATGGAGGCATGGATGTGCGAGGCTCCTCGCCAAAGAGCATAATACAGGTGTTGGGGGTTTGGTGGAGGGTGAGATGTAAGGGAGATGCAGGTGGGTCTTCTTGGAGCTATCTTCTTGGAATGAGAGTGTGTGGTGAGTGGAGCGCTTGTAAGCAGCTAAAGCTTGTCACGTTCTTCAGCACTAATTCTGACCCCAGCGAATGATTCTGCTGTGTCAGTGGGAATTTCTCTCAATTCGTATGGACAGAGTGCTGGCCCATTTGCATGTCCTTAATCGCCAAACGAATAGCGCCCCCAACGGAAAAGCGTATCACACGCTATTCAGTTCCTGCATGAAAAACATTAGGGCAGGATTCTCCATTTGGAGTCTCCCGCCAGAGTCAATGCTGCGAGCATCAGGAAGCGATACCCAATCCTTAGCCATGCATCTGAGGGATCCCACTATCGGGCCGCCATTTTGAGTGGGTGTCCCAAAAGAGAGGCCTGTGGCTGAGGCCCCCCCTCCCCACCATACTACCCCCACCCCAGTATGGGGGGGTGAACCGCCACCCTCCTTCACGCTTGAGTGACTTTAAAGTAGATAGCTAATGGAAACTAACAGAAAGCACTTCACTGTCTTTGAAGTAGTCCAGGAACTGTCAATTAAAGGTTGATGTTTATAAATATTGTGGCTAGTTTCACAGATGACTACTTCAAAATCACTCAAACGTGAACGGAGGTGAATGGAACGATGCAGACAGCTGGGTGTGTGTGGAAGGTCTAAATCACAGTCTACTAAAATCAGTATCAAAGGTAATTGAATGAATGGCTTGCTGGTCATAGATCTGAGGGGGTTTAAATCCAGCTAATTGGTTTTTGCTTTCCAGGAATGGACAGGTGCTGCTTCCTATGTCTGAGTCAGCAGGTGTATTGCCCAGTTGAGTGTTAAATCAGTGATTTTGTTCACTACCTCTGCCTGGACTGCTCTCTAGCATCCAGACAGGGATTTCTCTTCTGGGGGGCTTTCAGACCACGGTTTCTCTTTTTGGGGATTTCAGAAAGGGGTCTTTCTCCCTAGGAGATCTCTGGTGAAGGTCTCTTTAATTAGGGGGTCTCTAGTGGGGGGTGGTGTGGAGTGTCCGGTTGGGCGGGGTGGGCAGGTCTTACATTTTGTGGGGGGGGGGTGGCCTCACGATGGACTTTGGGGACAACTCCCTGAAAGTGTTGCCCTCTTGGCCCACCCCAAGATCCATGGCATCAGGTACACGTTTATTAAGATCTGTACCAATTCTCGCCCACGTGATTCCCAGCCCAGAGAATCACAAGGGCCTGGAGAGTACGGTGCCCAGCCCATCCTCCAGCTGGCACAGGGTGCAAATCTCGATCCCAACACCAGCGGAAAATTGCAGCATCGTAACGGGATCAGCATCCGCCGCAGGATCCCATTTTGTGCCCGACACCAGATTCCCCGCTGCCCGCCATCGGTTGGGAGTTCCCGATGTGGCAGAGAATCCAACGGTTAGTCTCCCAAATGGAGAATCCCGGCTCAGGTCTCAGCGGTCGGGAATCCGATGTGGCAGCTGTGTCCAGGGCCACCAATAGTTGGGTTGCTGCTGGCCGGGGGGGGGGGGGGGGGGGGGGGGGGGGGGCTTTGGCGAGGGCTGGGGGTACTGCTACGGGGTGCCCTGAGGGTGGCGAGGAGGTGTCCAGGAAGGAATCACCTAGCAGGTCGGGTCTGCGCACGGCCAGCACCATGTTGTACGGCGCGACCGCGGCAGGTCGTTGCCATGCGCATGACCCGGCCACAGACCCGGCAATTCTCCAGCCGTTAATGTCGTGGGGTTTTACCAGGCTCAGCTGCTAGCCTCTCACCGATCCCAGGAGGTTCAGCTCCGATTTTGGCGTCGTAAAGTGCCGCAGTCGCCACGCCGGCATCGACACTTAGCCTCAAAACCGGAGCATCCAGCTCTATGAGTTGACGGACCTGGCACCAACGGCGGGATTCTCTGATCCTGAGGCAAAGTGTTGACGCCGTCGTAAACGCCGTCGCGTTTCACGATGGCATCAACAGGCTCTCAGGAGCAGCGATTCCGAGCCCCTCAGTAGGCCAGCACAGCACTGGAGCGACCCAGGACGCCCCAGCTGCCGATGCCAGCGTCAAATGGGCGCCGCGGGCCTGTGCGCCGTGCGATCGGCGTGGTTGCACGCATGCACGGTGGCTCCCTTCTCCATGCTGGTCCCGACGCAACGTGGCGTAGGGCTACAGAGGCCGGCGTGGAGCAAAAGGGGCCCCAGCCCGAGAGGCCAGCCTGCCGATAGGTAGGCCCCGATCGCAGGTGAGGCTACAGCGGAGGCCCCCTCCCGGGGTCAGACCCCCCCCCCCCCCTCACCCCCTACCCCCCACCAGGCCACCCCCGGATGGATGCACATTGAGAACCCGCCGAGTAAATCCACACTCGGACGGCAGCAGCGGGATTCAGCTATTTTTATGGCCCCGAGCCGAGAATTGCCGGGGGGGGGGTGGGGAAGCCGCGTAGAGCGGCCCTCGACCGGCACCACGCCGGCCGTGCCGACCGCATTGCCGCTGATTCTCCGCTCTCTGGAGAATCGGTGGACCGGCATCAGGGCGGCGTTGCACGATTCGCGCCCAGCCTGCCGATTCTCCGGCTCGGCGTGGGCTGAGAAAATCCTACCCCAAGTCTTTCCCGCTACCCCTCCCAGCCCAGGTACCCACCACCCCCTCAGCAAGCCCGACAATTTTTGAGACTCTTTTAGCCTTTCGCCATGGTTCCCCCGCCCCCCCCTTGTAAATACATGCCCCAATTCGCGCCTGCTTATTGTCCTGCCTGAGAGCGGTGGAGCAACGCAGAGGAGTGGACCGTGAAGTGTCCAATCCACTAATGAGATTTAAACCCATGCAAATGATGGGTTTGCACAAACCTCACTAAAGCCGCCAGCCGGGCGCAAATCGCAATTTTTCCATTGCGTACTATTCCCCGCTTGATCGCAATTCTCGCTGCCGGTTTCAGGAAGCGGAGAATTCAGCCCAGTAGCTCTACATCGTGACCTTAAACAAGAACAAAATTGTCTGTCCAGAATAAATTAGACCACTGTAATTAAATGTTGAAGGCTGATCAAAATCGTTGAACAGGTTAGCATAGAAATCCCTTCAGCCCATCTAATCTGCGTTAGATCTTTCAGAGAGAATCTACTTCCTCCGCCCTTTCCCCACATCATCACAATTCTTCCTTCTTCATTTATTCCTGCAAATCCTTTTTTGAAGGCCAGGAAGAAATCCGTAGCCACCAGTCATTTGAATCTCTGGGTTATCGGTTGGAAACAAATACAATTTATTTACCCTATTTAAACAATTCTGGCATCAAATCTCCACTTTGGCTTCCCCAAGTCTATTCATGTAACTTGAACCCCGATCGCCGAAATGGGAAGGAAAAATAAATATGTTAAATACATTCATTGTGACGTTTTATTTTTAGAAACGAGATCCTGATGGTGGGACCCAGAACAACAACAAGCCAATAAATATGACAACAATGTGCACAAAGTCTGCTCCAGCACTGTGTAGCATGATGGCGTGGAGACATTAATTATACTTTAGACTGCCTGTTTACCTCTTCCTGCCCATTACGCCTCTGACAGAGAGAAGAGAAACCTTCAAAAGGACATCATCTATTTGAGTGCACTCATTTTGTATTCCCGAAGTACAATCATTGTCTTTTCATTCAGCTTCATAACCAGGTGCGCCACTTGTGAAAAGCACCATCAAAGCATAGCTGAGATGTAGTTAAGACTATGTTTCAGGCGACAGAGGCTAATTTTACTTTTAAATAAAGATGTTTCAGAACGAGTGTTTTTAACCTCCTAATTATGAATTTGCATCAACTGAAGGCAGCCTGGATTCCATTTATTTTACTTACTGATCCCGGTGCGATCTCCTTTCTGTGCCTACAGCTGCTCCTGTTTCTAATGATCATATTTCCATTAGCCATATCCCTGTCAATCCAGCCCTCATCATTTAACTGCATGAACCAACGTAACGCTGGGAACATTCAACATTTTTTTAGGTCGATGCCTTTCAATCTGTTTTTACTTCCCCCTTTCATCTCATCGTACCTAAAGTTTCAGACTGATGCACTCCCAACTCCAGGAACAGGTGCAGGAGTAGACCATTCGGCCCGTCAAGCCTGCTCATTCATACCTGATCTTGGACACCAACTCCATTTTGCAGCCCGCTCCCCATAACCCTTGATTGCCCGAGGGACCATATAAGTCTATCTATCTTAGCCCTGAATATATTCAGCGATGGAGCATCCATCACCCCTCTGGGGTGGAGAATTTTAAAGATTCACAACCCTCTGAGTGAAGGATATTCTCCTCACCTCAGCCCTGAATGACCATCCCCATCTACTGAGGCTCTGTCCCCGTGTTTTATATTCCCCGGCCAGCAGAAACAACTCCCCAGTGTCTACCCTATCAAGCTGCTTCAGAATCTTGATTGTTTCAATGAGATCACCCCATATTCTTCAGAGAATATAGACCCAATTTACTTGGCATCTCAGACAAACATACGAATTAGGAGCAGGACTATTCAACCACTTGATCCTGCTCCGCCATTCAATAGGTTCGTGGTTGATCTAAATGTCGCCTCAACCTCACACTGATATCCTTTGAATTACTTGCTCGCCAATCATAGGACAACCCTCTCATCCTAGGGCCCAATCTAGTGGACCTTCGCTGTACTGTATCCAATGCAAGAACACCCTTCCTTTAATGTGGAGAGCAAAGCTGCAGGCAATGTTCAATGTGGAGTTTCACCAGGTCCAGTAGCAACTGGTGAGGGGAATCTCTACTCCCGGAGCCTGTCACTACTATTTCCCACTGAGGCCACCGCACGCTGCGGAGAAACCCGTGGGCCGCGATGCGCTGCTGGAGGCAACAGAGAATGCCAACAGCTGGAGAATTCCGGCACTTTTATTCATTAAATGCCTCTGCAATTTCTTCATTCATTGTGATCATTCCTCCTGTTTCTAAGCGACCAATGTTTGCTTTAGCTACTCTCTTCCTTTTTCTACAATTTTAAAAGCTCTTCCAATCTGATTTGATAGTCCTGGCTAGTTTGCGCTCACATTCTATTTCTTCTCTTTTTATTCACTTTTTGGTGACCCCTTGCTGGTTTCCTAAACAGTCCCAACCCTCAGGCTTCTTACTTTTTGTTTTTGCGAGATTGTTACCCTCTGCTTTTAATCCCTTTAGGAAGCCCTTTAGGAAGCCATGGATGGATTCTGTCTTCTGCTGCTTGTCAATGGGATTTCCCATTGAAGGCATCCCTGGGAAACCGTGGGGCTACGCTGACAGCGGGAAAAGCGGATCGCAAAGGCCGGAGAATTCGGGCCTGGGTCTATTTATCCAGATGAGTGTGGGAGCGTCAACACCAACGGCCCCACAGGTTTCCAGCCAATTCCTAAATGACAATTGAGAGCGGGAACTGCAGTCGATTATATGCACAGGCACTGTAGTGATCGTGTTGTTCTGGATCAGCTCAGTTAACTTATCACAGACTAGTATTAGACCCTGAATCTTTTACTCTTGGCATCAGTGATGTACTGAAAAAGACTTCAGGCACAACTGCACTGTTCTACCATTATGGCTCACCCTGCCTTCCTGTTCATATACTGTTATAACCTGCAAATAACTTAAGTGGTGGGAAAAATTAACTTCCCTACGAACCTTGTAGAATGTGAGCTCCCCCATAAGGAGAACCTCTCAACAATGTCTCATTGTAGGGTATATAAAACCCAACAGGCTGGCACTGGCAAGGCAGACCCGATTGGGAAGAACTGTGTATTGTATATCATAGTTATTGTAAATAAACCAAGTTTCTTTGAACTACTTGGCGTGGACTCCTTTCTGGCCTTATAAAAGAATGAAGTGCGGAATGCGACCATAGAATCGGGACAGTGCAGAAGGAGGCTACTCAGCCCATCGGGTCCGTACCGACCTTCTGAAAGAAGGTCCCACCTCAGCCACTCACCCACGCCTTCCCGTAACCCCACCTAACCTGCACATCTTTGTATTGTGAGAGGAAACTGGAGCACCCGAAGGAAACCCACTATACATTAGTGAGTGTCAGATACAAACTGCAGAATACAGCAAAGCAGTGCAATAAGTGCTAGTTAAAAACATTAAAAGGAAAACAACACACTACAATTCTCCCACAACACGTGGGAATTGTAGTTCTTGGGGGAACTGTGCGGGAGATGTATTTGTTCTTGCCCAATGATATATTTTCTAAGTTTGTCATATTTTTCTCCTTTATCTTCTGCTTCCCCATGACATGCACCATATTTGATACAATGCTAAATGAGATACAGTGGTATCGTGGTGACATTGCTGAATAATTCAGAGGCTGGGACTAATGATCTGGAGGCATGAGTTCAAAACCTATCATGGCAGCTGGTGAATCAGAATTTAATTAATTACATAAATCTGTAATAAAATGCGAGTCTCAGAAATATAGCTACAAGTCAACTGGATTGTCATTGAAACAAAACCTAACTGGGGCATCCTTCAGGGAATGTCTGCCACCGTTACCTGGTTTGGCTAAATGAGACTGCGGACCCACAGCAATGTGGCTGACTCTTAATCACCCACTGAAATGGCCTGGCGCCACTCGAATGTATTGAAGAGAGCGCCTCGTTGCCTCCCTCTCAAAAGCAATGGGGATGAGCAATAAATGCCAGCCTTGCCAGTCACGCCCACATTCCAAGAATGAATTAAAAAACGTGGATAGGCTGTCACGTTGTTGACGCCTTATAATCAATCCTCAGATGGAATTAGCAGCAGTAGGTTGAAGAAGATCGATCTTCGAGTGGCAATGCCTCGTGAACAAGCTGATGTTCATTCCCAATTGTGAGAGGAACTGAGCCCGTAGTTAGCGGATCATAGCAGAAGGAGGCCACCCGGCCTATCGAGTCGGCACCGGCCCTCGGAAAGAGCACCCCACCCAAGCCCTCACTTCCACCCTATCCCTGTAACCCAGTAACCCCACCCAACCCTTTTGGGCACAAAGGGCAATTTATCATGGCCAATCCATCTAACCCGCACAGCTTTGGACTGTGGGAGGAAACCGGAGCATCCGGAGGAAACCCACGCAGACACAGGGAGAACGATAAATCACTGCTGTTTCCAGGATGAAAATTACTCTTTCACCTCTCTCATTCTTGAGATTTAGAATCTACCCCGAACCATCTCACTAATGATGCCATCCAGATTCATATCTCAAACAGAGTATTCAAACTATTAAAGACACACGAAGAACATTGGAGCGCTAAAGTTAATGGATTAAAGCCAATAGTAAAACAACAATTAAACTGATTCCTTACAAACCCATTAAGGTCACACATTAATGCCATGCAGCATGATTTCTAGGCTACAATTCTTTACACACAATTGATTTTCAAAAAAAAAAAATAGAATGAAAATGAAAATCGCTTATTGTCACGAGTAGGCTTCAATTAAGTTACTGTGAAAAGCCCCTAGTCGCCACATTCCGCCGCCTGTCCGGCGACGGGAATCGAACCGTGCTGCTGGCCTGCTTTTAAAAGCCAGCGATTTAGCTCAGTGAGCACAGGAGGTGCAGAAGAAGACAAGTCTTATGAAGGGTTCACATAATCATCTAGATTATCATTAACATCACTGTCGTGTGAGTGCTTTGAGCCAGTATTCCTAAGTGTACACGAGTGTGTGTGTGCGTGAGTGTGTATGTGAAGTATGTATGTGTTGAGAGCATGTCAGCAATTAACTGGAAAATTAGAGTAAGGATCAGTTTAATATTAAAGCTCACGAAAGGAATAGACAGATTCTTTTCTTCTGAAACAGAAGACAAGAAACCGTGAGTGAACTTTGCTATTTACACAGAGAATAGACAAAAAATGTCTTTACGTGGTAAAAGAATCACGCTGTACAATATTATTAATACCAACATTAGGATTCATTGATTCCTATGATTCAATATGATTTATCGTATTGATTCATTTATGATGAACAAAAACACATTTCAAATTAGGGTTCAAAAAAAAAGAAATGAATGTCTTTATTGGTGATATGACACAAGACGGTTTCAATTCTTCAGAGCTACACTCATAAATGCACAGAGCATGATGGACATGAGTTTGACTGAAATGTTCAACGAGGAAATGCGTAGATTCCTCGTTCGAAAAGGAGTTGAAGGGTAAACACTTTGGCGGGATTTTCCTGCCACGCCCACCCCAAGGCCGGAAATTTCCGCCCGAGGAACGTTAAATGGGTCGTCAGGTTTTCCGTCCCGCCGTGGGAAACTTGACGGGACAGGGAAATGTGCCCCTTTGTTACAATATGACCTATCTCCCTCCAAAATGTGGTGGTGAGGGGCGAGATGTTCTGGCCTTTCACGCAGGCGGTACCTTCCGGTCCTGTGGACGGTGCACCTCTCCGCGGTGAGGGGAGCATTCAATGGAAAACCGCGTTGACAATGGTGGGGCCAGAAGATCTCACTGCCAGCCACTGGTGCACTACCCTCCGCTGCTGCACAACATGCCGTGGAGAGGAAGGATAATCCACCCGCAGTCAGCAGACCAAATTCCAGCAACATTCTTACCTCTTTATCAGATTAAAGGGCAGGGGTGAGTTCCTACCATTGAATTAGCAAAGTTTGTAACTTAATTTGAAAGTGCTCAATCTATATTAACATGATGGTTCATTACTTATTGTGATTCTCTGCATCAGTGAATGTCGAATTTAGATTTAGAAATTTATTATATTGCAGCAACTCTGGGGTAAATTAATTATTAATGTTTCCAAGAAAATAATTGTGTTACATTTAAGGGTGAAAGAGCTCAATTCAACCAACCAAAAATTTATTGATGAGAATTTATACTGGAAGTGACTTATCTGGTAGATTCTTTGCTTATAGAACATAGAACACACAGTGCAGAAGGAGGCCATTCAGCCCATCGAGGCTGCACCAACCCCCACTTCAACCCTATCCCCTTACCCCAATAACACCTCCTAACCTTTTTGGACACTAAGGACAATTTAGCCTGGCCAATCCACCTAACCTGCACATCTTTGGACTGTGGGACGAAACCGGAGCACCCGGAGGAAACCCACGCAGACACGGGGAGAAAGGGCAAACTGCACACAGACAGTAACCCAGCAGGGAATCGAACCTGGGACCCTGGCGCTGTGCAGCCACAATGCTAACCACTATGCTACCATGCTGCCCCAAACACAATAATTCCGGTTCTTACAACGCCAAATGCAAAGGAGTGTGAGGCATTGAAAGTTAAAAGTCAGAAAGAGAGAACGTTTTCACTCAAAGAGAAATAAAATGGGACAAGAAATAAAATAGCCCAAAGAACTATTGCTTACTCCAAAACAATTGTTATGTTGATAGGCCGAAGAGCCTCTTCCTCTGCTGTGAAACTCGATGGGGACTATTTTGAGCCACACTCCCCATCCATTAGAAACTTGGAGAGGGCTAGAAATCAGAGGAGAATCAGAAAATGCGGATCTCTCCGGCTTGATTGGGTTTTGCAATTTTCACGCTCCCTCACCGGTGGAGTTGTGGAATCCTGCTGTGAGGGCCCAGGAACCTCATTTTGATACATTAGAATGTCATTAGCGAACACTCTCTCAAAACCTTACCCCCTCAAGGAAGGGAGGTGGTGGGATGTCACGCCGGCATCATTTACAGCAGGTAAAGGAAAGCGTGAGAGGGGAGGGGGCCTCTGAGCTCCTCCATGGGATAGAGGGGCAACTGCAGTGAGATCCAGAAGTCATGCCGTCCTCTGATGCTGATGTTCATGGGTTCCTACCAGTGCCTGCACCATACAGTTGAAGCCCTGCTCCATGGCACTCATGCCCTCACCCATGGATGTCATGGAGCAGACAGTCCACACCATGGAGAGCATGTCCTGTGCCAAGGTTTCCTCTGGAGATGCCATCTTTGCAGTGTTAGTCTCTTTGTGTTGCATTGATGCCACCATCTCCTCAGACAGGAGGCAATGCGTCTCCTCCAGTTGACCTTACAGTCCGAGGATGGATGCTCTCATCCCTTCCTGATGCTTGTGACCCTGTGTTTGAAATGCCATCAGCTCTGGGGCATCCAGACCCAGGGGCACGTTAACAGCCTGGGTGTCAGCAGAGTCGGGCTCCAGCATCCCTCCGAGTACCAGATCCCCAGGATGTTCTTGCCTCCGTCTACTGTGGATCATCAGCTGTGAGGTGCTCAGCACTGAGTGACCCAGAATCCTGCCTACTATTCAACCCCACCGAGGTGTGGGTATTGGTGCTGGTGGAGGGTACAAGTGACAGCTGTGATGCCTCCTTGATACTCAGGACTGTGGTTTCCAGGGGATACAAGAATAGCCGGGCTGCTTTCCTGCGAGGGAAGGGAGATGGCATTCATACATCACATGGGATAAATGATGCAAGATGTTTATTCACTTGAGGTTTGAAGAATGACTTTGTCCTTAGGGATCGAGCTTTTGCTCACTGCCCCCACTTCACCATCTCCATAGGTACCGACCTGCTCCTCCCTGGCCAGCTCAAAGGCTCTTCCCTCAATGGAGGGTGTGAGGGTGTGAAGCTACTGCATGACTCCAGGTGGCTGTGTCCTCTCATGCTGGTTGAGCTCGATTTTGTCCTTCCGGGTTGCAGATGGGGATAGTTTATGCGAGAGTCCAGACAGTTCAGATGGTTGAGGAGTAGCATGTGTGGTTCTGGAGTGGGAGCAGGGATGTGAGTAGCAGAGTAGAGACTGGGGGTGGTTTCGAAGGGGGTGGGGGGGCGGCGGGAAGAGGGCCTTGTGACAGGTGGGTAATCGGCGGGGTGGTTGGGTGTGAGATCACCTTGGAGGTGCGAGGGGTGGGTGAGGAGATTCATTGAAAGACTGCAGGTGGCAGACTTACCCTGGCAGCGCAAAGAAGGTCATTTTCTTTCAGCTCTTCTACAGGGAGTTGGCACTGACTAAGTCTGCAATGCCCTCCCAGGTGGGGGTGGTCACCTTGTTGGTGGGCCACTTCCTGGAGTGTGGGTACAGGACATCCCGCCTCTGCTGGGCTCCATCCAGGAGTCTGGTGAGGGCTCCCTCTGAAAATCTTGGAGCAGGATTCCTGGCTGCTGTCCCTTCCAAAGGATCTGCGACACGTGTTGGAGAGCACTGGAGAGGTGTTTACATGGAGCCGCCCCCCCCCCCCCCCCCCCCCCCCCCCCCACAGTGATTGCAGTGATAAAGTTTCCCCGGGACAAGCGAATAGCGGAGGGCATCAAGAACATGGGGTGATTCACGTGGGTGGGGGGGGGGGGGGGGGACTTTGCTTTAAGAGGCTCAAACTTCTGTGAGAAACCCCTTTGACAGCATCGGTGGGATTCATACCGCTTTTCTCACAGGAACTGACACTTGCAGTTTGTTGGTAAGATTCCGCCCTTTGACTCGATGACTCTACAACTGTTGAGGAGGATTCCTTTGAAACTATGGGAACCAAACAATAGCGCAGATCAAGTTTCAGTAAGAACTATTAACAAAACAGATTTAGATCAGTAGGAAGTTTTGATTTGTTTGAACCCAAAGGGGATTTGGGGATTGGGCAGGAAAGAGGAGTTCAGGCCTTACTGAATTATTGATCTTATCAAATGGCAAAGCAGCCTGAGGGGTTGTATGACCTACTACTGTTGCTTTTTATTCTAACATTCTTATGAAGCAGGAGTAGCGATTTGTAAGTCATGCAAATGAAGCAAATCATCAAGCCAGCAAAGTCCACATTCCACGAATGAATATTTTTTTAAATCACCTTAAGACCAAATCAAAAACAAAATTATACTAAGTTCTGAATAAGTGTATTTGTTACATGTAGACGTTCGGGTCAACAAATCCAATGGATTTATTACTAAGATCAGTGTTGCTCATTGTTTAATTATAATCACAGCATTTGGCATTTCAATGATAGGAGTTACCAAAATCCTTTATTCTCCATATTAGTGGAACCACTCAAGGCCCATCATCTCTTCACCCACAGCGACAACAGAATGATGGTTTTGATTGCATTCTCAGCCCTTGAGATTGTAGGATATTGTGTGTGCTTTGATTCAGTGCTGTTCCCACTGCTCCTCTCACCTGTGAGGGACTAACACCTCACCCTGGATATTTAAATAAAAGGTCCGAGGTAGGTTCTTTAGGGTGTGGAATGGACTGCTTGCTGTGATAGTGGAGTCAGACACTTTAGGAACTTTCAAGCGGTTATTGGATAGGCACATGGAGCACACCAGAATGACTGGGAGTGGGATAGCTTGATCTTGGTTTCGGACAATGCTCGGCACAACATCGAGGGCCGAAGGGCCTGTTCTGTGCTGTACTGTTCTATGTTCTATGTCTATAGATACATAGATTGCTATTTCAAAAATTTAAAAACTGAACAAAGACCTTTAATATGGCAGAAATTGCATATTGCACCCACCTGTGACCCCCCCCCCCCACCCCATCCCAATCAAAAGGTTGTTTCGCGAAAACTCACACCTCGTTACCTCTGAGGAGCCACTAATGACCAGAGCCCAACAGCAAACCGGGCTATCCAAAGGCCATCTGCATTTAAGATGCAGCCTGTCCAGAATGAGGTGGATAGTCTGCTAAGGCAAAGGCTCCACAACCATCCTTTCCATTCCTAATAGCTGCGATATTTAACAGTCTTTGAAATCTAGACAATGGATGCACATCCTTTGTCAAAGGTTTGGTGGGTGGTGGGAGTCATGTTTACTAGCTTCTGGAACAAGTAATATTGCCTTACTGAAGTGAATAGCTCAGTCTTCAGTTTACCATCTGAGTAGCAACTTGACAGGCAAGGAGCTCTGCCAAGCCAGAATACCTGACCCCCCACCTACACGGCTTCTATTGGAAATTCTGTATGATCACCTACATATCTGCATGCCTATCTAATTGTGTGAAGTTAACATCACTAGAAATGTGAATTATCCAGCATTGGTTTTCAAACCACCGATCCCTGTCAAGGAATACCTCACTGGACTTTGTTTCTGGACTCTGGAACCCACAAGAAACCATGATACTACCCCCTACCCCATTGTACTGATGCACCTCCCACTATTCCTGGAGAATAGTGCGAGAGCCCCCAAATGTGGTTAGCGCTGGGTGTCGAATGGAACGCGATGCTGCCGGACTGCAGCACCTGATGAAATCTGGCTCATGACCTCACTAGGCGTGAACTGGACTTGCATATTTAAATGAATCTTTAATCTCATTGAACTATGTCCAGCTCATTCAAAGCCGGCGTCTCCCTGCTTTCGGGGTTCACCGCACCCGCATGCGGAGCGTGAGGCTGGTGTGAATCAGTACTGGTACTGGTTTCCAAAAATAGAAACCAAGACTAGAATTCTCCGGCTATTGGGATTCCATATTCCCGCCGGTAGCGCACCTCTGCCCATGCGGTCTGGGGTTGCTTCAATGGGAAATCCCATTGACAAGAGATGAGAGGAATGAATCTCACTGCCAGAAAACAGCCCACCGCCAAGAAACATGCAACTGGGCCGGTGGGGGGGGGGGGGGGGGTGAAGAATCCATACAGATGTGATGGCCATGCCTGGGGGCTTGGAGGCCATTGGAACCCCTGGGCAGTGGAGGACAAGGCAACCTTGGCCATGGAGAGATGTTAGACCACAGCAAAGACAAGACAGTAAAATGCTTTCTGGAGCAACACCAGGCCTCCCTAAAAATTAGGTGTCAACCTATTGAAGCAACAAAACAGCACTACTTGTGTACAAAACAACATAAACAGCAAGTAGTGACCAAAAAGCTAATCAAATCCACAACCAACGGATCAGATCTAAGCAGTCCTGCCAAATCCAGCCATGAATGGTGGACAATTAAACAACTCAGTCGAAGAGGAAGTTCCACAAATATCCCATCCGAAATGATGGATGAGCCCAGCACATTTGTGTAAAAGACAAGGCTGAAACATTCCCAACAATTTTCAGCCAGACGTGCCAAGTGGATGATCCATCTCGTTCTCCTCCGGTGGTCCCCAACATTGCAGATGTCAGTTCGATTCACTCCAGGTGATATCAAGAAATGGATGAAGACACTGGGTACTGCAATGGCTACGGGCCCTGACAATATTCTGGCAAATGCTTGAAAACCTATGCTTCAGAACTTTTCACACCCCTAGCCAAGCAGTTCTAGTACAGCTACAAAACTGGCATCTACTAGGCAATGTGGGAAATTTGCCCAGGAACCTCCTGTACACAAGAAACAGGACAAATCCAACTTGGCCAATTACCTCCCATTCAGTCTGCTCTCGATCATCAGTAAAGTAATGAAAGCGGTCATCAAAAGCTCTATCAAGAGGCACTTATTCGGCAACAAGCTGCTAATGGGCCTCATTACAGCCTTGGTTTGAACATCGAAAAAAGAGTTGAATGCCAGAGGTGAGGTGATAGTGACTGCCCTTCACATCAAGGCAGCATTTGACCGGGTATGCCATCAAGGAACCCCAGCAATACTGGAGTCAATGGGAATCAGAGGGAAAACCCTCCACTGGTTCGAATCATACCTGGCACAAAGGAAAATGGCTCTGATGGTTGGAGATTAATTATCTCAACTCCAGGATATCACTGCAGGATTTCCTCAAGGTAGTGTCCTTGGCTGTTTAGCACACAGCTAAATCGCTGGCTTTGAAAGCAGACCAAGCAGGCCAGCAGCACGGTTCAATTCCCGTAACAGCCTCCCCGAACAGGCGCCGGAATGTGGCGACTAGGGGCTTTTCACAGTAACTTCATTTGAAGCCTACTCGTGACAATAAGCCATTTTCATTTCATTTCATTTCAACCATCTTCAGCTGCTTCATCAATGATGTTCTTTCTGTCATAAGGTCATAAGTGGGAATGTTCGCTGATGACTGCACAATGTTCAGCATCATTAGCAACTCTTCAGTTATTGAAGCAGTCCATGTCCAAATGCAGCAAGACCTGGACTATGACCAGGCTTGGGTTGACAAGTGGCAAGTAACAGTCCTGCCACACACGTGCCATATAAATACTGTGGCTACCAGAGCAAGCCAAAGGCTCAGAATCCTTTGCTGAGAAACCCACTCCCTGACTCCCCAAAAGCCTGTCCACCATCTACAAGGCACAAGTTAGGAATATGATAGAATATTCTCCACTCCGCTGGATGAGTGCAGCTCAAACAACACTTAAGAGACTCAACACCATTCAGGACAAAACAGTCCATTGGATTGTTACCCCTTCCAAAAACATTCAATCCTGCACAGTGACAGCTGTGTGTACCATCTACAAGATGCACAGCAGGAACCCACCAAGTTCCTTAACAGCATCTTCCAAACCTGCGACCACTGCCATCTAGAAGGACAAGGGCAGCAGATACCTGGGAACCCTACCACATCGAGATTCCCTCCAAGCCATTCATTCTGACTTGGAAATATAATCGCCGTTCCTTCACTGTTGCTGGGTCAAAAATTGGCATTCCCTCCCAAACAGCACTGTGGGTGTGCGGGTGTACATGCACCTCAGCGACTGCAACGGTTAAAGAAGGCAGCTCACCACCACCTTCTGTAGGGCAACTAGGGATGGGCAATAAATGCTGGCCTAACCAGCGACACCCACATCCTCAATAAAACAATGAATAAAACAAAGCACTTTTTTTTGCAGCTGACACTTCTCTCTGTCAGTTATTTTTTAAAATATTGCTGACGTGATTAAATGCTGTTGAACTGGTTGGGACAGTTGGAATCATGCAATTAATTTTATGATGGACTTAAAAGGTTGTATCTGAAAGCAGAAACGATGTCGGTGGAATAGCAAGAGCAGGTCCACTTTCTATCATCCTGTGAGGCAGCATATTGCAGATTGACAGAGAATATCTCGGCAAAGAGCTGAACAATATCAGTGGCCTAAATATTGCAGTCACGTTTGACTGAATCACTGCAAGTGTTTCTGAGCTTGTAATTTTCCAGTTAAAGAACTTACTCAGACAGTGATATTTACACTGGACAGACTTGTAGTTAGTTATCTGAACCATTTCGATCAGAGGCAGATTAGCATTTCAAATGTGAAAATGGAAATCATTGATCTGTGTAAGTGCATATTGGATAGACGCACCGACAGTCTTAAAAGGGCAATGTCTCTGACGTGCAAACCCATTTCTGTTGAATTAATCAGATGAATAAGTAAATAAGTATGAATAAGTAAATTGCATCACATCACATGTTATGATTTTATGGGGCTGGTTTAGCACAGTGGGTTAAACAGCTGGCTTGTCATGCAGAGGAATGCCAGCCGTACGGGTTCAATTCCCGCACCAGCCTCCCCGAACAGGCACCGGAATGTGGCGATTAGGAGCTTTTCACAGTAACTTCATTGTAGCCTACTTGTGACAATAAGCGATTATTATTATTATTATTATTATTATTAAGTGGCGTAAATAAGAAGATTGCAAGAGGAGATAAGTGTTTTTAAAGATGACACTTGACCCACACAATCTCCTGGGCCGATTTCAGTCATGTAAGAGAGTCAGCGAGGAACTTTCTAGGATATTTTTGATCCTTATTAAATTTAAGATTACCTGATCATTAGCACATTGATGTTTGTTAGAGTTTGCTCTGTGCAAAATGGCTGCCATGTTTACTACATTACAACAGTGACAATGGGCTGGATTTTACAGGAGGTGGGGGCAGGTGAAAGGGCGTATTATTTGTTAAACAACACCTCCCTCCCCATTCCCCGCTGGGAGGAACGTTGGTACTGAATGGAACAATCTACCTGCACTGTATGATAACGTGTTGGGGTGGGTTTGACAGGCTGAGGGTCAGACATCTGAAATGAAATGAATTGAAAATCGCTTATTGTCACAAGTCGGCCTCAGATGAAGTTACTGAGAAAAGCCCCTCGTCGCCACATTCCGGCGCCTGTTCGGGGAATTGAACCGTGCTGCTGGCCTGCTTTGGTCTGCTTTCAAAGACAGCGATTTAGCCCTGTGCTAAACCAGCCCTCTGTCCCTTCAGTGGACAGGAGGACCCACACTCGACAGCTGCTAGGAAATCTGATTGGTCAGCTGCTCTAAATGTCCCCGTAGCACTGGATGCCAATAATGGGCACTGCTGGGACCTCACGGAGGCACATCAGGAAGAGACAGGTAAGTCCCAGAATTTGAAGACAGGTGTGGATCTGAAAGCCTTGTGGAGAGAAGGGTGGTGGGTGGGGGGGGGGGGGGGGGGGGAGGCAGGATTTGGAGGGCAGAGTATAGGAACAAAGAAGTAAGTATTACAAATTTTGGGGTGGGGTTGTTTGCTCCTATCGCGCCCCCCGATTGGAGCCCTCCCTGACATCGCGCCTTTTCAAAGAAGTCCTTTAAAAAACGGCATTCACACATTAGCTTCATCGCAGTACAGCAATATAGGCGATTCTGAGGTCATGAACGGTGCTATATAAATGCAAGTCTGTCTTTGTTTTATTTGCGCCCGGGCTTGCACCCTATCTTTTTCCCTCTCCCAGGAGATTACACAGATGACAGGAAGAAAAGGAGTGTTTAGTCCTGATTCTCTGGCCCTTGTTACGTGCAACACGATTGATGGATTTGATAGTCGCTCCCTGTCTATCGATTTTGTATCTATCTCCCCAAACAAGAAAACATTTTCATGAGGGGACACAGCTCATTTAAAGGATCAATCCTCCGTTGACTTTCTCCATCAGATTTCTGGTCCCCCCTGCTCCTCAGGCAGTGCCTCCTTTCCAGGGTACAATTCTGAAGGTGGCTGCACTCCACCAATACCTTCATTAAATGATCATTCTTCTGTATTGACCAAAGTCAGGGAGTCTTACAGGCTGTTCCACTGCAAGCGGCTCACAGCAAAGAATGGCTCTGCCCTCGTCGGGCCTCAATGCATGCCTTGAGGATTGGGAGGGGTTTATGTGCTGTACAAACAGTTGCATAGAGCTGTTGGGCTGAATGGCCTGTAATGTGCCCTAAATTCTATGCGGGGTAATCCGCGTTGCACAAGCACTGGGAATTGTACTAGTGGGGCCTCACGGTAGCATGGTGGTTAGCATCAATGCTTCACAGCTCCAGGGTCCCAGGTTCGATTCCCGGCTGGGTCACTGTCTGTGTGGAGTCTGCACGTCCTCCCTGTGTGTGCGTGCGTTTCCTCCGGGTGCTCCGGTTTCCTCCCACGGTCCAAAGATGTGCGGGTTAGGTGGATTGGCCATGCTAAATTGCCCATAGTGTAAGGTTAATGGGGGGATTGTTGGGTTACGGGTATACGGGTTACGTGGGTTTAAGTAGGGTGATCATTGCTCGGCACAACATCGAGGGCCGAAGGGCCTGTTCTGTGCTGTACTGTTCTATGTTCTATGACTAGGGTGGCACAGTGGTTAGCACTGTTGACTCACAACGCAAGGGATCCGGGTTCAATTCCGGCCTTGAGTGACTATCTGTGTGAAGTTTGCACGTTCACCCTGTGTCTGCATGCGTTTCCTCCGGGTGCCCTGGTTTCCTCCCACAGTCCAAAGATATACAGGTTAGGTGGATCGGCCGTGCTAGGTTGACCCTTAGTGTCCAAAAATATGCACATTTGTTGGGGTTACGGGGATAGGGTGGGGGAGTGGGCCTGGGTAGGGTGTTCTTTCAGACAGCACGGTAGCATAAGTGGATAGCACTGTGGCTTCACAGCGCCAGGGTCCCAGGTTCGATTCCCAGCTTGGGTCACTGTCTGTGCGGAATCTTCATATTCTCCCGTGTTTGCGTGGGTTCCTCCGGGTGCTCCCGTTTCCTCCCACAGTCCAAAGAAGTGCAGGTTAGGTGGATTGGCCATGATAAATTGCCCTTAGTGACAAAAAAGATTAGGAGGGGTTATTGGGTTACGGGGATAGGGTGGAAGTGAGGGCTTAAGTGGGTCAGTGCAGACTTGATGGGCCAAATGGTCGCCTTCTGCATTGTATTTCTATGTTCTAAGAGGGTCAGTGCAGACTCGATTGGCCGAATGGGAAATCTATGGTTCTATGGACTCTCCTGGTCAGCAGCCTGGTTCTAGCTGTGCTTCCTGGATGCAACTGGGCTTCCCAAAGCCTTAACCCTGCCAACCTACAGCTCAGTTCACTCTAAAACAAACGGTGATGGATGGATTTTGACCGGACAGGTGACAGATTAAGCAGTAACCTTACTCAAAAAGCTGGGACAATAAATCAACGATTGGCACCAGCCTCCCCGAACAGGCGCCAGAATGTGGCGACTGGGGGCTTTTCACAGTAACTTCATTTGAAGCCCACTTGTGACAATAAACGATTTTCATTTCAGAAACAAAGGTGGCCCACGCAATCGACATTCCCAACAAGTACCACTGATTAATGGCAAGAAGCAAGAAACCCTTTTTAATTCTCCTTAACCCTTAGGAAATGCCAAGGTCAAATGCAACACTCGCTGAGTTCAGCTCACTTGGCATGCTGGTTGTCAGGCTTCAGGAGGTGCACCTACTTACTGACCTATCGGGTAGTTTTCATTTAAGCGGTAAATAGAACCCTGAAACTGTTTCGCTGAAAATGAGACATTCCAGATACTTAAAGAGTGGGAGTGATATTCTATCATCTGACACAAAGTCAAAGCAAGATATTTTAATGAACTTGGCCGTTTAGTAGATTCACAGCTCCCAAGGTTCAATGAAACAAGTATGTCTTATCACACACAGAGTAAGTGGAAATGCACAAAAAAATGACAATGTTCACTGGAGCAGCTCTTTATGTCTTAAAGACAATCAGTAAATCAGGAGCAAGAAACAAAACTGCTTAGGGTAGGAATTATCCCCAGGGCACCTGACACTGCAGATATGCATTTAATACGTGTTTCAGCATTTAAACTATGCCTGAAGCATGTAGACAAAATGCAAATTGTAACGGCACTGTTATGCTGTTACTGTTTGACATTTGTGAGGAATTTTAAAAATCAGCCTGCATTTCCATGTCTGAGCACTCCCAAAGTGACTCCTTCCCATATCTCTTATTTTCAGATCACGGTGGAGTCGTAAGCAGCGCCTTCTCAGTTAACCAGAACCGCCAACCGGTTCTCCTCTCCCACGGGAGTCAGACGGCCATCGTAATGCTCATTATGTTCCAGCATCTCTCCAACATTCGCATCCAACACATGAATAATAACCGACAGCGGCAGGTAGAGATAGACAGGCGTGTATTTTATACAGTGCCTTGTCCATGTCTTAAAAGTGAGGTGACCGCTCGCAGTTTGTATAAATAAACAAATAAAGGGGCAGCACGGTAGCATGGTGGTTAGCATAAATGCTTCACAGCTCCAGGGCCCCAGGTTCGATTCCCTGCTGGGTCACTGTCTGTGCGGAGTCTGCACGTCCTCCCCGTGTCTGCGTGGGTTTCCTCCGGGTGCTCCGGTTTCCTCCCACAGTCCAAAGATGTGCGGGTTAGGTGGATTGGCCATGCTAAATTGCCGTAGTGTCCTAAAAAGTAAGGTTAAGGGGGGGGTTATTGGGTTACGGGTATAGGGTGGATACGTGGGTTTGAGTAGGGTGATCATGGCTCGGCACAACATCGAGGGCCGAAGGGCCTGTTCTGTGATGTACTGTTCTATGTTCTATGTTCTAAATTGCTGCCCCCTCGGGGTTTTGGTTCCTCGTGAGAAGTGATAAAGGAAAGACACTGGCAAAAAAAACAATAGCACCAAGAGATTTTCAAAAATGTATTCCTTCCTCATAGTTACAAAGCAGAATTTATAGGGATGAAGGAGGACATTCAGCCCATTGAGTCTGCACGGGCCCCTGGAAAGAGCACCCAAACCACACCTCCACCCTAACCCATAACCCAGTAACCCCACCTAACCTTTTTGGACACTAAGGGCAATTTATCATGATCAATCCACCTAACCTGCACATCTTTGGACTGGGGGAGGTAACCTGGAGCACCCGGAGGAAACCCACGCAGACACAGGAGAAGGTGCAAACTTCGCACAGACAGTGACCCAAGCCGGGAATCGAACCAGCAACCCTGGAGCTGTGAGGCCACTGTGCTAACCACTGTGCTACCTTGCCCCCCCGAATCCACCTTCTTAATTGCCCCAAAAAATAATTTAAATTGAATCCAATTCATGATCCCGGACAAGGGGCATACTAGATCGAAGCTGACGAGAACGGATGTTGCACCTCATCTTGTTCTTGGTCGCTTATTGTATAGTTTTGAAGTATAGTTATTGTTCTAACGTTGGAAACTAATTCACACATATATTAAGGTGGTGAAGACAAGATCATTTGTTCCTATGTGTTGAGGGATAAATATTGGTCAAGACATTGGGGAGAACTCTATTGCTTTCCTTCAAGGTAGTTTTCAGACAAAAGATTGAGCAGGGTGCAGTCTGCTGTTTCAGGAGAGTGTAAAAGGAACAAGAAATTATCCCTGATGCCCTGCCCAATATTTACCAATCATCAACATCACTAAAGCAAGTTATCTGAGCATCAGCACATTGCTGTCCCGTAGGGGCATGCAGTGTCCAACTTGGCTGCCATTACAATAGTTACTATCAATGTATTTAATTGGTTGTAAAGTGCTTTTGGATGTTTGGGCAGTGTGAAAGGTACTGTACAAATGCAAATTGTTCCTTTTAGATGACAATCAATTTGTTTTCCACGGTATTCAATGGCAGACAGATGTTTTGACTGGAATGCTGAGCAAATACTCTGCTCTTTGAAGAGCAAAGAGGACAGAAGGAAAGATTTGGGTGTCGCTGAAAAAAGAGACATCTCATCAAAGTTTTTTGTCTTGCACTCTTCAGGACAGCTGGCAAAGAAATATCAACAGAAAAAGGAATTTATACTTCAGGAGAAGAGAGTGCTGATTGGTTGCCAAGGGGAATGCAGCAGGAAACTGTTCACTGCTGAGATCTCTCTTCAAATTCAAACTAGGCAGCTTTAATTAAAAACAAAATCCTACTGAAACTTGTGGTGATATGCCTATGAGCTCTATCAATGTTGGAAGGTCTGCGATCTCCAACCAGCAGGTGGCGGTACAGACACACCATGTGGTCTGTAAAGAGAGAGGCATCCGGCCATCTCCAGAAGGAGATTTCAGAGGGTAATAAGACATACCTGTGAATGGTCAGTGCTAGGTGCAAATTCCAGAGGAATAGTTGGCAGACTCCATGACAACGCGCTGTGTATCAGACTGCTACTTTACCACACGAGACTCAATAAAAGATTCTGGCTTGGACAATTCAAAATGTTTGGTGAGTTCCTTTGTGAAGTACAAAGGACCAAACACAACAAAGCTCTTCAAGAAAAACAGAAAGTGCTGGAAATTGTCTGGCAGCATCTGTGGAGAGAGAAACAGAGTGAATAGAATTCCTACAGGACCGCCATCCGGCCCATCGGGACTTCACCGACCCTCCGAAAGAGCACCCCACCTAGAGCCACTCCCCCTCCCTATCCCCATAACCCCACTTAACCTGCACATTCCTGGACACAAAGGGACAATTTAGCACGGCCAACCCACCTAACCTGCACTGCTTTGGACTGTGGGAGGAAACCAGAGCACCCGGAGGAAACCCACACAGACATGGGAAGAACATGCAGACTCTGCACAGACAGGCAGGGGCTGTTTAGCACACTGGGCTAAATCGCTGGCTTTGAAAGCAGACCAAGGTAGGCCAGCAGCACGGTTCGATTCCCGTACCAGCCTCCCCAAACAGGCGCCGGAATGTGACGACTAGGGGCTTTTCACAGTAACTTCATTGAAGCCTACTCGTGACAATAAGCGATTTTCATTTTCATTTCAGTCACCCGAAACCGGAAATGAACCAAGGCCCCTTGGTGAGGCAGCAGTGCTAACAACTGTGCCACCGTGCCGCGGGATTTACCATGCAACCCGCCGCAAATGGCCCACCATTTGCCAGCGGCGAGATCTTCGGGTCCCGCCAGTGCCAATGGGGTTTCCTGTTGAAATAACCCACCGCCGTGAATGGCTGGAAAGTTCAATTCAGTGTTCTGAGTCGAATATGACTCTTCCTTGCAACTTTTTAATTTAATTGCAGAACGATTCAAGATCACATTCGCAGGGTCTTCGTGGGGGGGGGGGGGGGGGGGGGGGGGGAACACTCTCGCACTTCATTAAAATTTAAATCTGCTTCACGTCCTGAAATTCCAAAGCTGCGTTTGATTTCACACTCTCCTGAATTTGGAACCGAAGAACAGAAAAGGGGAGAGAATTCGCGAAAGAGAAAAATCTTCAAAAAACGAAATAAACCTCGGTGGGGGGGGGGGGGGGGGGGGGGGGGAGGAAAATCAACTCCTAGTTTTTTTTTAACATTTTAATTTTAGAACACCCAATCAGCTCCATATTCAAATGTAAATTCTGCTGTAAATAAACAACTCATTTGCATGAATTTCACTGTTTAACGCTTATTGTAAGCAAAGCAGAAAGCTGCTTAGCATGTATGGAGGGAAGGTGCTTCAACTGTAAAGAAGCTGTTAATTCCTAATGCACAGCTGGGCGCTCATTTACATAAGTTAATTGAAGCTGATCATTACCAAAAAGCCTGTTGTAATGTTAGCTCCCGTGGCAAAATTCTGTTTGATCAAGGCAAGCTTAAAAGATATCATCATGCAGAATGCAAAGCATGACAGCAGAAAGAAACTCAGTGTTTCAGCTGTGTCTGTCTCCATTATCCTCGTGTTCAAATCCCTTTGTGGCTTCGCCGCTCCACATCTCCATGAGCCTCTTCCGTCCTACAGCCTCAGAACTCTACGTCCCTACAACTCTGTCCTCTCTCTCTCCTCCTCCCTCGTCTCTTTTGCACCATTATGGGCAGTCCATGCTTCAACCTTCTGCACCTGTAATTTCCTCCATAAACCCCTTTGTGAAGGGGGGGTCGTGCCTCACCAACTTGATTGAGTTTTTTGAGGAGGTGACTGATGTAGGGATGGTGGTGGATGTTGTTTACAGGGACTTCAGTAAAGCCTTTGACAAGGTGCCTCATGGCAGACTGGTACAAAAGGTGACATCAAATGGGATCAGAGGTGAGGTGGTAAGATGGGTACAGAACTGGCTCGGTCACAGAAGGCAGAGGGTAGCAGTAGAAGGATGTTTTTCTGAATGGAAGATTGTGATTAGTGGTGTTCCACAGGGATCTGTGCTGGGGCCTCTGTTGTTTGTAGTATACATAAATGATTTGGAGGAAAACGTAACTGGTCTGATTAGTAAGTTCAGGGATGACACCAAGGTTGTGGAGTGGCAGATAGTGTTGAGGATTGTCAGAGCATACAGTAGGACATAGATAGGTTGGAGACTTGGGCAAAGAAATGGAAAATGGAGTTTAATCTGGACAAACTGTGAGGTAATGCATTGTGGTAGGTCTAACATAGAGGGGAAATATACCGTAAATGGCAAAACTCTTAGGAATATAGAATGTCAGAGAGATCTGAGCGTATAGGTCTACAGATCTTTGAAGGTGGCAACACAAGTGGACAAAGTAGTCAAGAAAGCATACGGAATGCTTGCCTTCATTGGACGGGGTACTGAGTATAATAACTGGCAAGTCATGATGCAGTTGTATAGAACCTTGGTACGGCCGCACTTGGAATATTGTGCACAATTCTGATCGCCACACTACCAGAAGGATGTGAAGGCTTTGGAGAGGGTGCAGTGGAGGTTTACCAGGATGTTGCCTGGTCTGGAGGATGTTAGCTATGTGGAGAGGCTGAATGGACTTGGACTGTTTTCATTAGAAAGACCGAGGTTGAGGGATGACCTGATAGAGGTCTACAAAATTAAGAGGGGCATGGATAGAGTGGATGGGCAGGCACTCTTTCTCAGGATGGAGAGGTCAGTCACCAGGGGGCATAGTTTAAGATCCATGGGGCAAAGTTTAGAGGAGATGTGCGAGGCAGATTTTTTTATGCAGAGGGTGGTGAGTGCCTGGAATGCGTTGCCAGGGGAGGTTGTGGAAGCAGACACGTTAACGGCGTTCAAAACGAATCTTGACAAACATATGGATAGGATGGGTATAGAGGGATCGGCACAAGAAAATGCTGAGGGGTTTAGCAAAGGTTGGTATCATGACCGGTACAGGCTTGGAGGGCTGAAGGCCTGTTCCTGTGCTGTATTGTTCTTTGTTCTTTGTTCTTTGCCTCTCCTGCTGTCCACCTTCTTTAAGACATTGTTTCCTACCACTTTGGCCAAACACCATCTCCTTCTTTGGCTCTGTAGTAATCCCGACACAAAGATAACGGTCCAATCAAATTTAATTTAACTCAAAAGTAAAGCTGCACCCACGTCACACAACACTAAGTGCCCCAGCCCGGGACTAACAAGAACTCCCAGTCCAGATCTGGGCCAGTTTTTAAAAAGGTCAACAACGGGTCTCTGCCGGACGGGCGTCAGCCCATTACCATGGAAACATGCACTCAACGAACCCCACAGGGAGATCAGCGACTGGATCCTCATGAGAACTATCACAGACTCAATGTCAATTCTTGTCTGATTACATGCCTGTGAGGCATTATGGAATATCTCATCACATTAAGCATGCTGTATAAATGCTAGCTGTTGCAGATTTGCTGCATACTTTGAAGAAAATACATGAAGAAGAGAGAGTGGAAGCAAATTAACAAGGTAGGTGTGAACAGAAACCTTTAACTGCTCTTGTCAAAGGTCTTATTAGCTTTCCCAACATTCCAGATTTTTGTTTCAGGATTGCCAATCTTGGAGTTGACCTGGACTTTATTCAATATTTTAAAACAGGTGATAGTGAAGGAGTAGCCCATTCTTCACCTGTTCAGATTGTATAGCGAATCTTAGGGCTGGATTTTTTGGGGGCCGGTGCACATAAAATATAAGGGGTGCCCAGTCCCTCACCTCCTCGCCTACCCCAAGCTGCTCCCTGTAACACGACATGTGGGTAGACACCAAAACTGAAAGAATTGCTAATGACCGGTCAATTGAGCTTGTTACCAAACCAACAGACTCGGGACATCCGCTGTCCAGGCTACAATACAGTTGGCGTGGACAGGCAGGTAGGACTGGGCAGGCTGTTTATTCATGCAAACTGCTCCAAAGGCAGGAAGAAAAAGGGATGCATCATCAGGGCACCCCCTCCTACAAGATAATAGCTCCCCTATTGTTCGTCCCCGCTTTTCCTCCAAGTCCCGCCTGCACAATAGCCTCGGTGTCCTCCCTAGGCTCTCGGACCCCTTCTTGCCCGAAAAGCCTGACACATACCTCTGCGTGGTTCTGCTTACAGTCTTGGCCAACCCCACGTCTTGCAAGCAACATCTTATGGTTGCTGGGTAGACTTTTTGTCGGTGCATCAGGCGGGGGGGAGGGGGGGGGGGGGGGGGAGTGGCGCGGTAGGAGAGGCGAGAAATACTTTAAATTCCAGCCCCTAGAATAGCGCCACATAGAAGGAGGCCATTCAGCCCATCGAGTCTGCATGGGTTAATTTAAAGAACAATCTATTTAGCCCTTCCACAGTTCTTTCTCGGCAACCTGGTAACTTTTTCTCTCACATTTATCCAATTTATTTTTGATGACGATTGTTAAATCTCATTACCTTATCAGGCAGTGCATTCCAAATTTTAATCGCGCATTGTGCGGTAAGGCTTTCCTCATGTCACCTCTAGGGTTGCCAACTGTGATTAAATGTATTCCTGGAGGCTTCATCACTTGCCCATTCAGCCAACACATCCACCCTTGTGATGCACTCTCTTCCAACATTGTTAGGAAAACAAAGGCCGTTTTAAGGGATTTATATTTGTGTTGCTAAACATGAGGAACAAGGTACTGTTTTAAGTGGGTTTAATTTCTGTGCCTGGAAGAGTGTAAGCTATAATTAGTTTAATGCTGGACAAAGGTGTTTGTATGTGTGGAGGTTGGTTAAGTTCCAATTAAGTTTCCATTGTGCTTAGAGAGGGCTATGGTGCAAAAAATAAATTAAAGGCATAAATATGTGGGTGTTGCTGAGCAACTGGAGATCCTT
This sequence comes from Scyliorhinus canicula, assembly GCF_902713615.1. Taxonomy (NCBI): domain Eukaryota; kingdom Metazoa; phylum Chordata; class Chondrichthyes; order Carcharhiniformes; family Scyliorhinidae; genus Scyliorhinus; species Scyliorhinus canicula. The sequence goes on along the minus strand of NC_052164.1, from coordinate 97,921,421 downwards.
GTAAGGTAAAAAGCTTTTAAGTTTCAGTTCAGGTAATTTGAGAGCAGTTGGAGACAGGACCCCAGGGAATGAACACGTCTCAACTCTGCTAGAAGAACGACTGGACAGGACAGGGGCTACACAGAGGCAGGCTTCCTAAAGTTCACCTTATAGTCTAGATAACCAAGAATCTGAGACAGAAAGAGTGTTTAGGTAGTCTGGAGTTAAGTGAATAGAGAGCAAATCATTTTCAGAAGAATTTCAGGAAGAGTATACAAAGTGCTAAAGAGACAATCATAGTAAGTAGCTTTTATACTCAGTGCCCCGTCCTCGATTCTTCTGCTGTTGGAAGTACTTTCTCTTTATATAGTCTCTTAGATCCATTCAAGATTTTGAACACCTCTGTTAAATTTCCCTCAATCCTATTCTGCTCAAAGGAAGCACTCAGTGTTAAATATTTTGACGAATGCTGTCTGTCTAAGATAGTGTGTTAAGGCGTCAGGTGAAAGCAGGTAGCCAGGAAGGAACGCGAGAGTGAGCGGGGGTTTGTCATCCGTTTTGAAACGACTTAACGTGCAATAAAAGATGAATCCAGGAGCCAGCAACGTACCGAGAGCCAAACATGCCCAGCAGGGCATCAAGGCATCAAATTCTGTTGGGGTCAACCGGGGTCGGGAAAGGCACACAGGCTCAGCGACTTGTAGGTCTCTTGCATGTCTGTCACTTAGCAACAGGTGACATGCTGCGAGTTATGGTAGCAACAGGATCAGAATAGGGTCAAAAGTTAAAGAAAACAATGGATGCTGGCAAATTAGTCAGCGATGAGATGGTGGTTGAATTGATTGGTTAAAAACATGGACACCCCAGCTTGCAAAAATGGATTTCTATCAGATAGATTTCCTCTCACAATGAATCAGGCACAGATTTTTGAAACTGGACTCCGTTCTAGAGTTTAAGATTGAAGATAACTTGCCAATAACCAGGATTTGTGGCAGATTTATTCACCAGGCCAGTGGACGCAGTTACCATGAATTGTACAACCCACCCAAAACACCAATGAAAGATGATGTATGTATTGGGAATTATCATAAGTGTTACATGATCTTTGGTTATTCAACAAGAATAATTCCAAATTAGCAATCCAAAAATGTACAGGTTAGGTGGATTGGCCGTGCTAAATTGCCCCTTAGTGTCCAATAGGTTGGGTAGGGTTACTAGGTTACGGGGATAGGATGGAGGCATGGGCTTATGTAGGGTGCTCTTTCCAAGGGCCGGTGCAGACTCCTCTGGCCTCTGCACTGTAAATTTTATGGTTCTATGTGTAGGATCACTCTACATGTTTCATCACCCATTGGAAATTCGGGGAAAAATTGGGGAATCACAAAATCAACTTAGGTTTTGAAGGAATTTCTGAATTGACCAGCACATTGTGCAGAATTATTCAGCATAATTCTTCCAAAAATCACCCATTGCAGAGTGTCCCACACAAATTTTATTTTTATAATGGTTTTGGATAATTCACCAACAATGCCCTCCCTCTCGTGAAAACAGCCCAAGGTCAAAGTCTGGGACATGGGTGTCTGAGCCAGCATTGATTGCCAATCAGGGGGCAGTTAAGAGTCAACCTGCTGTGGGTCTGGAGTCACGTGTAACTAGATGGGTTTTTATAACAATCAACAATTGATTCATGATGAACATTAGATTTTCATTGAATTCAAATTTCACCATCAGCGGCGGGATTTGAACCCGGTTCCTAGGGCAGTGCCCTGGGTCTCTGGATTACTAGTCCAGTGACATTGCCACTGAGCCATTACCACTATCTCTCCCATTAATGAACAAGATAAGTTCCCCTAATTGTTCCCATTTGAGGCCCTCTGAAGAGGCACAGCCACACTTAACAATCTTTTAAATTTTATTTTGTAATTTACTAAGAAACCCACTACTGTGCAGCAATGTAACTAATAACTAGTTCTGTATAGTTTTTCAAGCTTATTTTCAGGCTATTTAAAATCAGGCTTTCCACAGGAAGTGGAGTAGATCTGATTACAATGCTTATTTTTTATGATAAACCCATTTTTTGCTGCAATAATCAAACTGCACCAAGCTTAAATATATGAAGGAATATTTTTAATGTAATTTTCTTTTCAAATTATAGTCTAAAGTTCTGCCTGATTGCACTGCTTCATGAAAGATTTTACTTCCGCTGATATGCAAAGGATTTTGAGTGCAAACTTAAGAAGAAAAAAAAATGCTTCTAATAAGCGAGTACAAATCACACTCAGAGGGTTGATTGTGCCTGAAGCAGAAAACTTTGGGCCAATGAACTGCAAAGACTATAGTATCCATTATCCTGAAACTTATTGCAAATGGCGTTCAGGGAAGGAATCCTTATCCCGTCTGGTGTACCAGTGATTTCAAATCTACAGCAATATGGTTGAATGTTACCTGCCCTCTGAAATGGGATAACAAGTGCAATGATATGTATGTATATAGATAGCTAAAGGGTTAATTATTAGATCTCAGTGTAACACAACCACTAGAGGGCAGCACTGGATCCCACTATAAATAAGAACACCGAGAGGATCCTGGGGTAAAATTCTCCCCTACCCGGCGGGGCGGGGGTCCCGGCGAGCGGAGTGGCGCCAACCACTCTGGCATCGGGCCTTCCCAAAGGTGGTGCACCTTTAGGGGCTAGGCCCGCGCCGGAGTGGCTCCCGCTCCGCCAATGATGCCAAAACTGCCACCAATGGCCTTTGGCACAACGCCGCCCGGCGTCGGGGCTGGCCGAAAGGCCTTCGCCGGTCTGCGCATGCGCCGGAGCATAAGCGGCCGCTGATCTCACCACCGGCGCAGGCGCGGTGTAGGGGGTCTCATCCGCCTCCGCCATGGTGGAGGCCGTGGAAGAAAAAGAGTGCCCCCACGGCACTGGCCCGCCCGCCGATCGGTGGGCCCCAATCGCTGGCCAGGCCACCGTGGGGGCACCCCCCGGGGTCCGATTGCCCCGTGCACCCCCCAGGACCCCGGGGGCTCGCTCGCACCACCAATCCCGCCGGTTTAAACCACGCCGGCAGGATTGGCCTGTCAGCGGCGGGACTTCGGCCCATTGTGGGCCGGAGAATCGCCGCGGGGTCACGTCGATCGGCGGGGCGTGATTCCCGCTCCCACCGATTCCTGGATGGCGGAGAATTCCAGCCACGGCGGGGGCGGGATTTACGCCAGCCCCGGGTGAGTCCCCGCCCCTGCGGGCGGTCCGAGAATTCCGCCCCTGGTCTCTATCTCTTCCAACCAGGAGTGACTAAACAGTAGAGTTTCAGATGATAGATCGCAGCATAGTTTAGCACGTGTAGTTTGAATTAGTTAATACTTTAATATAAATTACTTGATTACTAGTTATAGTTCTGTGGAGTGTGAAAACTCAATATGAATCAATCGTTACTCAATAAATCAGTTTGCTTTAATTTGAAGACTCGTGGTTTCTTTGGCATCACACCATCGGATCATTCTGGATAAGAAGCAAAGTGTAACAAGATATATTACCAAAAGAGTAATATAACAGCAAGCAGCTCGATTGTATCCAACCACTGCAGAGCAAAGCACAGTAGGAGAAGCTAGACCACATAGAGAGCAGTGGGTCAAGGAGGTGGTTCACCAACACTTTCTCAAGGACAATTAATGCTGAGCTTGCCGCTGGTACTCCCATTCCAAGTGTGCATTAAAAAAACAGGCATGGAGAGGCTACCGAGGAGATTTAGTTGAATTGTTCCAGAGGAATTACAGTTACATTGGTAGACTGGAGAATCTGGGCTTCCTCTCCAGAGAGCTGAGAAGGTTTGGAGGTTTGATCGAGGGCTTCAATATCACGAATGGTTTAGATAGTTCAAGTAAACATAAACTGTTTACAGTAGGTGAAGGATTGGTAACCAGAGGTATAGTGAGGTAAACCATTTTTACACATCAGGTGGATACGAAAAAGGCTGAATGATAAAAAACAGAGACTAGAGTTTGCTTTTTCGACTGGAGGGAGATTTATCGTGGCGCTCCCCTGGGATCAGTGTTAGGACCCCTACTTTTCCTGATATATACTAATGACCTAGACTATGGAGTAAAGGGCACCATTTCAACATTTGCAGATTATATAAAGCTTGGAAGTATTGTGAAGTGTAAGGCGAATAGAGTGGAACTCCAAATTCCAGAATGCTGGAATTAGCAGACATCTGTCAGATTAAATTTAACACAGAGAAGTATTAAGTGATTCATTTTGGCAGAAGGAAAGCTGCTGTAATATAAAAATAAGGGGTGCAATTCTAAAGGAGGTGCAGGAGTAGAGGGACCTGGGTGCATATGTGCATAAATAATTGAAGATGGCAGGACAGTTTAGGAGTTAATAAAGCATTTGGTATCCTGGGCTCCTTCAATAGGGCTATGGAGTAGGGCAAGAAAATTATGTTAATTCTGTATAAAACAATGGTTCCACCTTAACTAGAACATTGTGTCCATTTCTGGGCATAGCACTTTAGGGAGGTTTGATAGAGGGGTTCAATATCATGAAGGGTTCAGATAGTTCAAGTAAACATGAACTATTATCTTTGAAGGCATTAGAGAGGATGCAGAAAAGATTCATAGAATCCCTGCAGTGCAGAAGGAGGCCATTCGGCCCATTGAGTCTACACCGACCCTCAGAAGGAGTGCTCTACCGAGGTCCATTCCCCCGCCATATCCCTGTAATCCTGTGCATTGATCATGACCAATCCATCTAAGCTGCACATCTTTGGACTGTGGGAGGAAACTGGAGCACCCGGAGGAAACCCACGCAGACACGGAGAGAACGTACAGGCTCCACACAAATAGTCACCCAGAGCGCGAATCAAACCGGGGTCCCTGGCGCTGTGAAGCAGCAGTGCTAACCACTGTGCCACCGTGCTGCCATTCATGAGAACCGTTCCAAGGATGAGGAACTTGAGCTGCGTAGATAGATTCGAGAAGTTGGGACTGTTTTCCTTGGAGAAGTGAAGGTTGAGAGGAGATTTAATTGCGCTATTTAAAATCATGAGAGGTCTGGACAGACTAGACGGGAGAACCCTTTCCCATTGATAGAAGAATCGAGAAGCTGAGGACACAGGTTTACGCGTTTGAAGAAAGAAGCAACGATAACATGAGTGAAAAACATTTTCACAGGCAGTGGTTAAGATCTGGAATGTTCTGCCCGAGAGTGGGGTTCAATCAATGCATTCAAAAGGGAATTGGACTATTGTCTGAAAGGAAGAATGTGCAAGGTTACAGGGAGAAAGCACCAGGTGAATTGCTCCTTCAGAAAACCAGTGCAAACACACCCGACAGCCACCATCTGTGTCGTAACCATTCTATGATTCCTATGATTGGCTGGGATTCGGAATGAACTGTCTGATAGGCTGCTACATACAGATTCAATAGCAGCTTCCGAAAAGGGAATGGGATTAGAACTCGAATGAGAGACAATTACGAAGATATTGGGCAAGAATGGAGGGGGAGGGGGGGGGGGGGGGGGGGGGGGGGGGCAGCGGCGGCAGCGGGAGTAACTGGACAGCTTTTCAACAGAACCAGTGCAGACTGGGTTGGCCGAATGTGCCGACTGTGCTGTACCTGTCTACGATTCTAAATTGAATGCAGGACTTTCAAGCTGTTTGAAATTCCATTAAACAGCACCCTCTAGTAACAGGAATGTAAATTGTCTGAAATTTGATCAATTCCGATTCTGTTCTCTCTCAATATTTCTGGCTGTGTAGATAATCTGTGAAGTATATTTATACATGTCTGAGGATGTGTTAGCTCCAAGACCCAGAGGAAAGTAACAGCCTGGATGCATGATTGCTTCAGCAAAGAGAATGTTGATGAAGAATCAATTTATTGTAATTAAAAGGCCTCTTTCCATAAGGTTCTTACATAAGTGATGATAAAGTCCGTCAACACATAGAAAGGAAACTGACATTGCAATTGGACTCTAATGGGTTACTAAAGCTGCCCATATTGCATTGATCTGAAATAAAATTTGTACTGAATTGCGAAGAATACAGGTAGGTTAAGGAAAGGGGCAAAAATGTGGCGGATGGCCGATAATGTGGGAGAATACGAGGTTGTCCCAGAAAATGTAAGAATATTCTTAAAATGGAAACAGATTGCCGAATGCTGTGATGCAGAATGGTCTGGGTGTCCGCCTCCATGAATCAAGAAAAGTTAGCATGTGGATACCCAGGTTCAATCCCAACCTTGGGTCACTGTCTGTGTGGAGTTTGTACATTCCACCCCCTGTCTGCTTGGGTTTCCTCCGGGTGCTCCGGTTTCCTCCCACAGTCCAAAGATACGTGGGTTAGGTGGATTGGCCAGGCTAAATTGCCCCTTAGTGTCTAAAGATGTGCAGGTTAGGTTATGGGATTTACAGGGTGGACGGGGGTGTGAGTGGATATGGCTAGAGTGCTCATTCGAATGCTCGGTGCAGACAATAGACTCCTTCTGCACTGTAGGGATTCAACGATTTTATGAATAAGCAACGTTGTCCTTTATGGCTAGGGTGATGGACTATGCAAGTAGGGAAGTTCTGTTTTAACTGTGCGTGGAATCCGTGAGACCATACCTGGAGTACTGCACATAGAATTATTTATTCTTTCATGGGAGTAGTTGAGCATCATTGTGCCCATCCCTGATTGCCCCTTGACCTGAATGGCCTATCTGTAATTGCCCTTTGAACTGAACGGTTTGCTCGGTCATTTCAGGGGACTGTCAAGAGTCAACCACATTGCTGTGGGTAAGGAGTCACATGTGGGCCAGACCAGGTAAGGACGGCAGATTTCCCTCCCCAATGGGCACCACGTGAGGTTTTTGTAACTATTGGTGTTAGACACCATTGCTGCTACAGCAATACCACCACAACACCGCCATCTCCCCATAGCGCTGCAGATTTGGTTTTGCATTGGAGGCAGTTCAGAAAAGGTTCACTAGGTTGATTCCTGGATAAAGAGATTGTTCTTTGAGGAAAGGTTGAGCAGGTTGGGCTAATACTCATTGGAGTTTAAAAAATGAGAGCTGATCTTATTGAAACATATAGGACTTTGAAAGGGCTTGACAGGATGGATGCTAATAAGATGTTTCCCTTCATGGGGGAATCTGGGACAAGGGGACACAATTTAAATATATGGGGCGGGATTCTCTCAGCCCCGCACCGGGCTGGAGAATCCCCGTGAATGGGCCACTCCGCAATGCGGAGTATCGGCGCTGGCGTGGTTGGCGTGTGACGGTCGCAGGCCGCTCTATGTGGCCAGCCCGCCAATTCTCCGGCCCGAATGGGCCGAGCGGCCGTAGGAAAGGAGCCGAGTGCCGCCGGCGTTGTTCTAACCTGCTCTGAGCCGGCGGGATTCGGCGTGTAAGGGTCGGGTGGCGGCCTGTGGGGGGGAGGGGGCCCGACCCCAGGGGGGGCCTCCAATGTGACCTGGCCCGCGATCGGGACCCACTGATCGGTGGGCCGACCTCTGTGGCTGGCGGCCTCCAACTAGGACTGACTAAACAGTAGAGTTTCAGATAGATAGATCGCAGCATAGTTTAGCACATGTAGTTTGAATTAGTTAATACTTTAATATAAATTACTTAATTACTAGTTATAGTTCTGTGGAGTATGAAAACTCAATATGAATCAATCATTACTCAATAAATTTCTTTAAGTTGAAGACTCGTGGTTTCTTTGGCATCACACCATCGGATCATTCTGGATAAGAAGCAAAGTGTAACGAGATATATTACAAGAAGAGTGATATAACAGCAAGCAGCTCGATTGTATCCAACCACTGCAGAGCAAAGCACAGTAGGAGAAGCTAGACCACATAGAGTGCAGTGGGTCAAGGAGGTGGTTCACCAACACTTTCTCAAGGACAATTAATGCTGAGCTTGCCGCTGGTACTCCCATTCCAAGAGTGCATTAAAGAAACAGGCATGGAGAGGCTACCGAGGAGATTTAGTTGAATTGTTCCAGAGGAATTACAGTTACATTGGTAGACTGGAGAATCTGGGCTTCCTCTCCAGAGAGCTGAGAAGGTTTGGAGGTTTGATCAAGGGCTTCAATATCACGAATGGTTTAGATAGTTCAAGTAAACATAAACTGTTTACAGTAGGTGAAGGATTGGTAACCAGAGGTATAGTGAGGTAAACCATTTTTATACATCAGGTGGATACGAAAGGTGGCTGGGGGCCTCCTTTACTATGCGCCGGCCCCTGTAGCCCTGCACCATGTTGCATCGGGGCCGGCATGTTGAGGGAGGCCACTGCGCATGTGCGCGTTGGCGCAAGCGCCAATGCGCATGTCCTCGTTGCCACCGGCGTAACTGCGCATGCACGGATCCCGCACCGCCCAGTTCACGCCAGGATCTGCAGCTGAGCGGCGCGAAATGCTCCAGCGCCATGCAGGCCCCCTGTAGGGGCCAGAAATAGACATCGGAGTGGCCCGTTCACGCCGTCGTAAAACGCGACGCCGTTTACGACGGCGTGGTCACCCTGCCGCGGGATTGGAGAATCCCGCCCACGGGGCCCCCCATTTATGACGGAGGTTAGGAGAAAGTTCTTCTCTCAGTGGGTCATTAATCTTTGAAATTCTATTCATCGGAGAGCAGTGCAGGCTGGGCCTCTGAATCTATCACAGGGTCAGTTAGCCATCAAGGGAGTCAACGTTATGGGAGGTGGAGTGTGGGGAGGAGGGGCAGGCAAATACAGTGGAGTTGACCTCAAACAGATCAGTCATGATCTTATTGAATGGTAGCCATGATGTGGAGATGCCGGCGTTGGACTGGGGTGAGCACAGTAAGAAGTCTTACAACACCAGGTTAAAGTCCAACAGGTTTGTTTCAAACACTAGCTTTCGGAGCAGTGCTCCGAAAGCTCGTGTTTGAAACAAACCTGTTGGACTTTAACCTGGTGTTGTAAGACTTCTTACTGTTATTGAATGGTGGAACAGGCTCGAGGGGCCAAATGGCCAACTCTTGCTTCATGTTCTTGTTCATATGTTTTTTTTTTTCAATTAAGGGACAATTTAACGTGGCCAATCCACCTACCCTGCAGATCTTTTTGGGTTGTGAAAGTGAGACCCACACAGACACGGGGAGAATATGCAAACTCCACACGGACAGTGATCCGGGACTAGAATCGAACCCGGGTCCTTAGCGCCGTGAGGCAGCAGTGCTAACCACTGCACCATAGTTCCGTCCGCTTGTTCGTATGTTATACATATTCTTCAGTCCAACTGGTGTGATCTCATCCTAACTGGGAGGGGTTGAGATTCATCTTGGCTGAAAGCGCATTTCTTGCAGAAACGGAAAGCAACAGGCAAATAAAACAAACTAAAGATTTGTCTATAATAACTTCCAGCTCGAATATGGCTACCAGAATTAGAGAGGAACGATCAGCAAAGCTGACCATAATACATACTGTAAGCCGTGAAGCTCTCTCAGAATTGGGAACTGTTTTCTTGTTGTCTTATTTGCAAAGAGTTCAGAGTGTTATGTTTACTGTTGCATTGCAGTTTTTTTTGTTATTTAGCGAGTGCAAATCCCTGTGAAAGACCCTCATTTGCTGAGTTTGATGTGGTTAACCCATGACTTAGTCTGTGGAAGGGACACCCTCAGCAATGTGTTGCATTGTATGTGTCTCTCCACAAGTGCAAAAGGGGTTTGTACTGAGAGTCCAGCACTGGAGGTGGGCTGCACAGCGACCCTGGCCTGTTCTGAACCTCTTTATCAAGTACCTCCTTGCCATGGTTGTTCAAATCATTTAACATATGGGGTTTGTCGCAAAGTATTTGTTTGCCCGCTATAGTCGTATACCGTGTAACAATGTGTTAGTCTGCCAGTCCACCGTCCTGTGGACAGCAGCAAGAAATACACTCCATGAAGTTCCAGAATTAAGAGTCTGAAATCGGCATCTTCCTGGTTCCTCAACATCACATTTAACTGGGATCCCAATAATGCGCTGGGAAAACCCTCTTGAAAGTTCCCAGGTAAGGGCTTAGCCCAGGAGTGCTAACGTCCTCTCGACAATTGTCCTGGGTTTGGGAGCATTCAACAGAAGTGATTTAAATCAGGGCAGAACGGTGGCCTAGTGGTTAGCACAGCTGCCTCACGGCGCTAAGGTCCCAGGTTCGATCCCGGCTCTGGGTCACTGTCCGTGTGGAGTTTGCACATTCTCCCCGTGTCTGCGTGGGTTTCGCACCCACAACCCAAAAATGTGCAGAGTAGGTGGATTGGCCATGCTAAATTGCCACTTAATTGGAAAAAATAATTGGGTACTCTAAATTTATTTTAAAAAAAGAAGTGATTTCAATCATTATCTTTGGATGGTTCTGCCGATTTTACCCTAATAGTTAGTCTGAAAGAGACAGAGGGAAACAATCACTTCTAACTTCAGAGTAACTATTTAAATGCTCCGACCCAGTCTCGCACAGGATCCCACCCCTTCCCGACACACTCACACATGATCCCCCAGGAGACCCACCACACCACCACCCCCCAACCCAACCCGGGCAGCTCCCTGACGTACAATTCCCAGGCCCTAACCAATTCCCCCTGCCTTCCCAGTCCGCCTGCCCCCAACACCCCACTCCAGTCCAAACCCCATCCCGTTCAACTACACCCTGCTCCAAATCCGCCCTCTGACTGACATGCCCTCCGACCCCCCCTTCTGCCCCCTCCAATCCGACCACCCCTCTGGTCCGACAGCTCCATCCAAACCCCTGCTCCAACTTCCTCCCTCTGGCCTGACACCCCCTTCAGCTCTGCCCCCAACTCCAGACTAACCCCCCCCCCCTCCATTTTAATCCCTCCTCCAACCACCCCCCCCCCCCTGCTCCGCCACCTCTGGTCCACCGTCCCCTTCCAACCACCCCACCCCACCCCCCCCAGTCCAAACCCCTCTCTGACATCGCAATACCCCCCATCCTTCCCCCTCCTGGTCACCGCTGATTGCATGGACCATTTACCTTTGAAACCTACCTTCCCCCTTTACAGCAGTTTGTGCTCCTACAATTGAGCGCTTCTATCATTCTTGCAGCCCAGTTACTCCACGCCGGTGCAGCTAGGGGCTTCGCTGTTCCTCTCTCACCCAACCTGAGTGAGGAAGGTGGGAGAGGCAGGGGTTTTGGAATTACAGCGAGGGCTAGTTCATCCAGAGTGGCAATCCGACAGAGATTGCCACTCTGAGAAGGTTACGGGGCGGGGGAAGCAGGTATTATCATTATTAAATAACAGTATTATTTAGTTATAAATATTAGTTATTATTTAGTAAAACCATCAGCCCATTATCTAATTGTTCTCACCTAGTGGTGAAAGAGATGGACTAAGCCAGAGTGGTACAATGAGTGGGCGGCACGGTGGACAGTGGTTAGCACTGCTGCCTCACAGCGCCAGGGACCCGGGTTTGATTCCGACCTTGCGTGACTGTTTTGAATTTGTACCTTCTCCCCTTGCCTGCGTGGGTTTCCTCTGGGTACTCCGGTTTCCTCCCACAGATGTAAGGGGGAGATGGATTGGCCATGATAAATTGCCTCTTTGTGTCCAGGGAGGTGCAGGTTAGGTTATGTGTTGCAAGGGTAGGGCGTGGTGGGGCAGGTGGACTTGGATGGAGTGCTCATTTGAAGGGTCGGTGCAGACTTGATGGGTCGAATGGCCTCCTTCTGCCCTGCAGGGATTCTATTCCATGATTCAATGCATGCCACAACTTGAGTCAGCGACTCTAAGCTAAAGAGACTCTGGACACTGGGTGTTAAAGAATCAGGGCCAACCAGGATGCCTTTCCACAGCCCAATACCTGGCGATACTAACTGGGCTCACAGAGACGGTCAGCGGAATATTTACTTTTCTTACGCTACAAGTTGTTATAATCTGAAATGCACTATCTGAAAACGGGGTAGAAGGAAATTCAGCAATAAATTTTAGAAGGGAATTGGGCATTTACGTGAAAGGAGCAATTTTCAGGGCAATGGGGGTAAGAGTGGGAGAGGGGAGCTAATTGGATTGCTCTCTCAGTTGAACTTTTCAGAAAATGTCATGATGACAGCAGCAGGGGACTGATCGCTCGCTGCAGCATTTGACCTTTCGGACCTGTCAACTCCCAAGCGTCGCGTTGCTCATTAAGTGACTCCGTTGGAAATGTCGGTAACACATTGCAGATTGAGCTGAATGCAGCCTCGTGTGACATGAATGGACCACCATAAAGATCGGATGCACTTCCACGGAAGGGAAGACAATTAGAAATGCAAAATAATCGTGGGTGCTGCAATTACAAAGATTGGCCACTAGAGAAGCACCTACTCATTGAAATAATCCTGAAAAGGATACAACTTTCTGAGACCAATCACAGAGGTGCGTGTAATGATGAATGTATTTCTGGTTCGTTGCAGTATTTATATTCCCTACAAGCAAGCCACTAATGTGGCTCCTGCAGCTTTAATAAGCTAACTGGTCTCTGACCAGGAATATAATAGTAATCCAGAAATATAATAACAAATTTTGTTTTTATCCGTCACAACACCGTTTGACTGTAGGGGCTATTTTGTGCCTAATTTAAATGTAATTCCCTATAAACACACTATTAGCATTTTAACATGTTGAGTGTTTCTATTTTGCATCTGGTAGTACCAATGCTTTAGCTCTATGTCATGTATCCATAGCGTATTCAGATAGTCACAATGTTTGAAGTTGCGATTTACAGAGCACTGAGAGAGGTATTCTTCCCATAGGTTTGTTTTTTCTGTCAGATGAATAAGCACGGGACGGTAATTGCTTGTGAGCTGATGAATGCCTACTGGCCATGTTTAGTTTTAACAACTTGAAAGAGTTGCAAAAGAGAATTGGGACAAACCTAAGCTTGTGATCAAGTTATGTGGTACCTCACAGGAGCAAGAATAGGTCATTCAGCCCCGGGGGCCTGATTCACCAGCCAATTAGATCATGACTTGTGGTAAGCATCTATATGCTAGCCATCTGTCTTCTGACCATCTATATGATGACCATCTATATGCTGACCATCTCTTTTATGCATTCCTCTTGTCTTTTGTAAGGGTTATTTTCCCATCCCTGCCCATTGCCATGATAGTTCAATGCCCGTTGCTCATGGATAAGGCTCATGCCAGCAGCTGCAGTTCATGCTTTTCCCCCTTATTCATGTTTCCATTACACGGGCCATGCTTGCCTACATCAACCACTGGGGTACATGTATATAAACATTCATGCCATCCTGCCCAGTCTTGTCTGCAACACATTGTTGCTTAGAAGAGAAAGAATATTTTCTTTGCCATTTTGCAATGCTTGGATGATATCATATTGTTCCACACCAGTAAAAAATGTAAACTATTTATAGGAATTCCCTCTGTCTGCGATTTTAACAGAAGTAGTAACTTGGTGAAATAACAAGAAAAAGAATTTGATTCAAATGTGTTAACATGTGCATTATTAATAGTACAAGTGTGATTTCAACTCAGTGGTGTGTGTAACTGAGCCCTGTCCCTTATTTTGCAGGAGTTGTGTTGAAGAGCGAGTGGTCCATTTTGAAAGCTTCACACTCGCAACAATGTCTGAGCCACGTGGATCAGAAATCTCTCAGATCAGATTGGTATGGATCAGAGCTGCAATAGGTGATCCATTAGTAACAAAACTGTTTCTAGGTTAGGGAAGGAAAGGTGAATCAGAATTCTCAAACACTTCAATGGAGAGGCCATACATGAGAATATCAGATAATGGGTGCCTTTGGCATAGTGTTAGCATTCCCACCTCGGAAGGTGCAGGTTTCACAAAGAAGCTCCATCTTGGAATACCTTGATATAGAACAGGATGCTCGAGTCTACTGGGTCTAGGTGCTTTTGGCTCCTTAGCCTCCAATGGATGGGTTTTGGGAGCCAAGAAAATGTCCAACCATGCTATGGCTAAACATCCCATCGACAGGTATTTAAAGATAATTCTACCAAAGACCGTGCTTTCATATTGTGGCCTGTCTGACTGTTAATCGACCTATGAATCCTTCAGCTACTTCACAATATCCTCCAAGGGAAGGTCGTGGAGAAATGATGAAGATACTGATGCTTTAAGCTCGCGCATGAGGAATAGCTGCTTGGGTGAGAGGGTAGGTTGCATCTTTGTCCCAAAACATCCCATCCGTTGTTGAAATACAAAGGAGGTTGAATCCTGCTGTATTGTAATGACCGTTATAAGAGAAATCTACCAATTTACAGGCGCTTGCTGTTTGCCAGATGGATAATTGCTCATCCAACCATGCTGAATTAATAACAGGGATTAAATATCACTTCTGAACTGAATCGTATGTTGCCTTGGATATCACTGGGATTGTGGCCAGCAATGGCATTAAGCTGATCCATGCATCTGCGTTACCAATGCCTGTCACCTTCTGCCTGCTACCCACACATGCACCTGTGCCATTGTTCAGACACACGGAAGGAAGGGGCAGCAACAATGCTATCAAAGTTCCACAGACTCTTGAAAATTCATCAAAAACTATTTTCCCCAACTCTGGGGCGAGCAGAGTTGGTTCGGATTGAAGGAAAACCTATGACAGGCAGGGGTCAGGAACAGGAACAGAAAATGTCCAGAAGAATACTCAGTAGATCAGCATTTGAAAGAGAATAGACTTGGCGGGGTTGGTAACACTTGACAACACTACATCAGAAAGTCATGGATTCAAACAACACTCAAACACTCAACATGTAGCCTTGACTGACACTGAAGGGGTGCTGCACAGTCTGAGGTGATGCTTTTCAGTCGAGATGTTCAAACAAGGGTATTTTTGCAACACCCTCTTGTGTGGCATCTTATCAAATTTGAAACTCTAAATGCACTGTGTTATTTATCCAGCTTGTCACAACCTCAAAAAACAAACAGATTTGTCAAACACAATTTCCTTGACGAAAATCTGTGTTGACTCTACTCAATAATTATTGGTCCAGACCTTCCAGTCTCTGGATAGTGGGAGGCTAGACATACCCCAAAAGATACGCCATGTGACCCCTCAGATGTCCCACTGCAAGGACTCTGTGGGAATTACATGGGAAGTTTGAACTTCCGAGAACCAATCCACTGCTCCCCAGGACCCTCTGATACAGTTTCCAAACCTGGGGCGGCACGGTGGCACAGTGGTTAGCACTGCTGCCTCACAGCTCCAGGGACTCGGGATAGATTCCAACTCTGGGTGACTGTATGGAGTTTGCACATTCTCCCCACGTTGGCGTGGATTTTCTCCAGGTGCTCCGGTTTCCTCTCACAAGTCCAAAGATGTGCAGGTTAGGTGGGGTTAAGGGGATAGGGCAGAAGAGTGGGCTTGGGTAGTGTGCTTTTTTAAGTGGCCGTTGCAGACTCGATGGCCCAAATGGCCTCCTTCTTCACTGAAGGGATTCTGTGGATTCTGAGTTAAAGTAAAGGCTTCAAACAGTTCCGACGTGTTTACCTGAATAGTTACCCAGGAAATATTAGACTGAAAAATCCTTGTCTAACTCCGAGGCAATTATACAACTGTTTACCTCCAAACACATTCACCAAAAGCCCCAGTCTCCCCCGTGACTCACTGAATATTGACCCTCTTACTGCCCCCAATTCCGACAACCCCTCTGACCCACCGACTGTCTCCTGGTCTCTGTGATCTCCCAACTCTCCCTTGATCCGATCTGATTACCCCCTGACCCAACTCTGTCCCCCAAACCGACCAGACTAACCCCCCCACCACCTGATTGCTCCCAATCCTTGAATCTCTACAACTCCTCTGATTTCCCACCGTGAGCAGGCCCCACCACCTGACACCCCGGCCTGACCTGACCCTATCCTACCTGACCACCCGACTCCCCAACCCCCACCCCCAACCCGACCTACCCCAACACCTGCCACCCCTGACCTGCCTCCAACCTGACCCTATCCACAGCCCACCACCCCGACCAACCCCCATCTGAACTGACGAACCTCTGACCTGACAACCTCACCCTATGTGACAGGATCTGACTAGCCCTCACCCACCTCACCCACCTCACCCACTATCATCCCAACCAGCTCACGTACCTCACCTACCCGCTTACCAATCTACTTGCCATCCTGTCACCCTACCCATCTATCAATCTACCCACCTTCTATTCCCTTACTCACTTATCACATCCTACTCCTTTGCCGAAAAATCCCCTCACCCACCACACCCTCTTATATCACCACCCTACCCTCTTCACCACCCCACAGTCCTCATCACCCTTTACCACCCTACTATTATCCACCCCCTTGCTTTCTCTCTGTAGCTTTTTCCAAGAAGCTTTGAGACATATAGGGCGAAATTCTCCCCCCCCCACGACGGGTGGGAGAATAGCGGGAGGGCCTTCCCGACTTTTTTGACGCCCTCCCGCTATTCTCCCCCCCCCCGCCGAAATCCCGACACGAATCGCTGCCGCCGTTTTTTTACGGCCGGCAGCGATTCACAGCTGTTAGAAGGGCCGAAGTCCCAGCCCTTTACGACCTTTTTACGAACGGCAAACACACCTGGTCCTGCCATTCGTAAAAACGTCGTGACCACCTGGAAAAAAATAACCATGGCACCGATTGGCACGGCAGTACCACGGCCGTGCCAAGGGTGCCATGGGCCCGCGATCGGTGCCCACCGATCGCGGGCAGCGGGCCCGATGCCCGCGCACTATTTGTCCTTCCGCCGCCCCGCAGTATCAATACGCGGGGCGGCTGAGGGGCAACCCGGACCGCGCATGCGCGGGTTTCGCGCAAAAACGCGATGACGTCACCCGCGCATGCGCGGGTGGAGTCTTCCCACCTGCGCATGCGCGGCTGACGTCATATGACGCGTCAGCCGGCGCTAAGTCCGACAAGCGGGCTTAACGATTTTCGTTAAGCCCGACTTGTCGGGGCCTCCGACGTCGGGCTGCTAGCCCCGACGGGGGACCAGAATCGGTCCCCCGTCGGGAAGGGGCGCGATGCCGTAAAACCCGCCCGGGTTTTACGGCAGTTTGACGATTTCTCCCGTTTTGGGAGAATTTCGCCCATAAACTTTACTTGCTGGAATACAGCAGCTGGTTCAATTAAAATGAGGTATGGATTCTCTCCGCTGCTCCCTCTGAGCTTTCTTCAATGAGTCACCATGATGGCATTGTGGTTAGTACTGCTGCCTCACAACACCAGGGATGGGGGCTTCAGTTACAGTCTTATGTGACTTTCTATGTGGAGTTTGCACGTTCTCCCCATGTCAGCGTGGGTTTCCTCCGGGTGCTCCGGTTTCCTCCCATAGTGCAAAGATGTGCAGGTTAGGTGGATTGTCCATGCTAAATTGCCCTTAATGTCCAACGGTTAGGTGAGGCGACGAGGACAGGGTGCTCTTCCAGAGGGTCAGTGCAGATTCGATGGGCCGAATGGGCTCCTTCTGCACTGTAGCGATTCTATGATTCTTTGAGTCAGTTCTGAATGATCCTCTATCGGAAGATTGCCCTGAAAAAAATGCAGTAAGGTAAATGTGTTTTTTTTCTGTCTAATCGGAGTCAAAAATTGGGGTTTAGATCCTGAGCCAGAAGATCTGGGCCATTATAATTTTCTTACCCTCTTACTCTGTCTGTAGCAATAGCCCCAGCATTCTCTTTATTTCTGATATAAGGTTAGCTGGCTCATTGGTTCCTGTTTTCTCTCTTCCTTCTTTCCTGAACAGAATGTTATGTTTTCTCCCCCCACTAATCCACAGAAACCATTCCAAAATCCCGGGCACCCCATGATGTAGCGATATCCAGACTGATCCAGGCAGACGGAGAGGGAAATGTGGCCAGATTCCATTCTGAGCTGTGCTGAGGCATCTGACACGGTACTATTGGCAAAACAACTGACCTCAGATTCCTTTGGTTCAGGCAGAAGGCACCTGGCCAAATTACCCCATCACCATCCATGGGCGAGCTGCTAGGAGTGCGCCCTGGAACTGGATCAGAATCCGCTTTGATTCAATCTGTGGTCGATTTGCCTCGAGTGCCTTGTCTGTATCACAAGCATAGTTCCAATGTATGAAGCAGTATCCGCGCCACCCCAGTACGCGTTTTCATAATGGAGGAAGACAGGAAATGGGTAGAGAAAATTGAAATAAAGAGTTCAAAATATATTTTATTCATTATGAGGATTTTTACATGAAAACGCTTACCACCAGAACCAATAATCCTCACACAAAACAAGGATTAGAAAAGGATAACAGATGGCAAAGATTGATTTCAAGGCAGGAATCTTGTTACAGTACCCTGGGTTACAAATAGCTTCATTCAAAAAGTCTGGTGTGCCAAAAAGCTACTCGGTTCTGATGATAGGTAATCTCGACCTGAAATGCTAACTCTGTTTCCCGTCACAGATGCTGCCTGACCCCGCTGAGTATTTCCAGCATTTTTTAATTTTAATTCACTCTGTGAGATGATTGGCTTGTCACCCGGCATCGGAATAACCTTTAATTGTTTAGTCCTGGGAAAAGTCCAGAGGGTCCCAGGTCACACAGGTTATGGCACAGGATACGGGTAGCAGCTTTCAATCTTGCTCCTCTCCCATTACTCACCATAGAACTATAGAGTTCCCACAGTGTAGAAGGAGGCCATTCAGCCCATCGTGTCTGCACAATTCCACTGAAAGAGCACCCTACCTAGGCCCACTGCACTGTCCTTTCCCCACTTTTCCTGCACATCTTCATATGCTAAAGGGCAATTTAGCATGGTCAATCCACCTAACCTGCACATCTTTGGACTGTAGGGTGAAACTGGAGCACCCAGAGGAAACCCACGCAGACACTGGGAGAATGGGTAAACTGCACACAGACAGTAACCCAAGGCCGGAATTGAACCCGGGTCCCTGGCGCTGTGCATCAGCAATGCTAGCCATTGTGCCACTGTGAACAGTACAATGATTGCTAAATTGACTTTCCTCACACTACTTTATTTTTGATTCAGCGATCTTGATAAAGTAACCCACCCATGGTACCCAAAACTAAAATGAAGACGGCAATACAAGTCAAGAGGTAAATGCCACATTACCAAAGGCCTGGAAGGTAAAATTGACACCTGGCGCAATGACCAAGGTCTATAGGTCAGGTAGATCACAGGTTCAATCCCCAATCCTGTGTTTGACGCTTCAAGTCAGGACTAGGTAAGGTAAAGCCGTCATAGTTCCAGGCGACCATAGGCTGCTTTCCCCCGAGGGGACAAGGTTGAGAAGGCGGAGCCTTCACGATTATGGTAACAATGTGCCTCAGACTGGGAAAGGGATTTCTACTCTTCATTAACATCTGCTGAAAAGTGCTCCTGCGTGTGCACATCAAAGGCAAAATGGATTGGCCTGAGTTGTGGTGTCTTCACAGTTAAGTAGCAGAAAGAATGAGTGTTGCGTTGAATTGGAAGAATAGCTAATCAGGTGAGGTAGCAACAGCCGACGGGCAATTTTACAATCATCCCCAGCATGAATCAATGCCTTCAGGTAGCAATGGGAGACGAGAAAAGTTTGAAGTCTTTGCTAAGCGCCCACAACAGTGATTAATTTGCATTGCAACAATGCAGATGAAAGACGATGTTTTTGAATTTATGAAGCATCTTTCATGTTAGCATTATAAGAGATAAAATGATGATCACAAGATGAGCGTCTCCATTTGGCTCCTTTGGACTTTTTCTCTCACAGGATGAGCCATACATCTTTAAATTATGCAGAAAAAAACTTGAAACATTCAACACACTACTTTGGAGAGTCCTGCCTCAGTCTATTAGCATCTTTTTTTGTGTCTATTTCCAAGTAGTTGATGGCAGCATAATTGATCATTCAGAAGCCGATCTGTCAGATCTTCACACCATGGCAAATCTCTTGTGTGCAGAGCCTAAGGGCATCTGCTTAAAGTAACTATCAGATTCCAACAAACACCTCTTTGGCAAACCTCCACCGAACCACACTAACTGCACCTTTCTCATTAATATTTCTACCTCCTTCCATCCCATGCACCTCAGTTGCGACAAGAACTGGGATGAAAGTAACAATGCACCACATTGCCTTGGAAAGCCTGGACAATTGTTATTGTGTCAGCCATGCCAGTACTGAGAGGCGGCAGGGTGGCACAGTGGTTAGCATTGCTGCCTCACAGCGCCAAGGACCCAGGTTCAATTCTGACCTTGGATGACTGTCTGTGTGGAGTTTGCACTTTCTCCCCCTGTCTGCGGGGTTTCTTCCGGGTGCTCCTGTATCGTCCCACAGTTCAAAGATGCGCCGGTTGGGTGGATTGTTCATGCTAAATTGACGCTTAGGGCGGGGGGATTGGGCCTACGTGGGTGGTCTTTCGAAAGGCCGGACACTGTAGGCCGAATGGCCTCCTTCTGCACTGCAGGGGTTCTATGATTCAATGAGAGCAGTGCTGCGTTGGCTGAGGCTCTATCTATCGGACGGAACATTAAACTGAAGCCTCGTCTGCCCTCTCAGGTGTGCAGGGAAGGTCCCATAACAATATTTCAAAGAAGAGCAAGGAAAATTAAAAGTGAGAAACTGACGCTTCTTTTGTATTTAGGTGTGACTTTCACTTGTGCAACGTTATTTCTGCATGCAGAGAATTTTCAATTTAGCATCTTCTCTTTCACTTTATCTTCCTCCTGCTTGCCCACCTGTGTAACATTTCAGTGGGGGGAAGGGAGTGTGGAGAAATTCAGTATCATAATGTCTTGTTTCTGTTTATTTCTGCCCAATATTTATTCCTCAACAAATTTGTGAAAATCAATTATTATTACATTGCTGTTTGTGAGGTAAAGCTTGATGGACCAGTTGCTCTATCCCTCCCTTTCACGTTCTTGCGCTGGTATATGGATGTGCACAGCATCCCTGACGCCTCTGGACTTTTCCCAGGACTAAATTATTAAAGGTTATTCCGATACCATGTGCCAGGTGTCTATCTCATGTTGTGAAAATGGCAAATGTTTCCACAATGGGGGAAAAAATACAGAAAGTAGCTAATGCCTGAATATTCCAGAAACGGTCTCAGAAAAAAAAACACCTTTGCAGTCACTCCCTATCCAAACCCAGGTATAAAAAATGGAGCTTTGGTGAGACACCGAAAGCCATTAACCACCCACAATAGCAAATGCCGACACAAGTTGCCAAATTTAGGGGAGAAGTGATGATAGAAGAAGAGCAAAAATGAAGATCAAACGAGAAGAGGAGAGCACAATTGCACAGATTATTTTGAACTCCAGGGTGGATTCAGCACATGCCAGTCAACTAGGATTTATAAAATGAACATTTCAGAAGAGATCGACATGAAAACGTTCAGAGAGGTGAAATGGGTAAAGTACTTTTCATCGAATGAATTTCTTCCCACAGATTATCTTCCCTTCAGGAGCTTTGTTCCAAAATACCAAATGCTCAGATCACAATGACTCCTCTATTTTTATTCTTAAGCAATGAAATAAAGTGACTAAGATTAAAGTGCATGGCTCAGAGAAGATTATTAAATAAACAGGGTGTCTCACTTCCATTTACAAACACGGTCCTTAATATAGATTATTATGCTCAACGTTGCTTAAAAGTAACTGTCGGTTCATATCGCGCATACATTAAGAATGCTGGAGGCAGAATGAGAAATAGAAATACTACTTTATCTCCTCCACAACACCTGTGTTTTCATTGCAGGAATATCAGAGCAATGCAGTTACGAATAGTACAGAAACATAAGCATAAATTGTACAAGGCCCTAGGACCACTGTCTCGCTCACAGTCAGTGCGCATTTGATAATTACTGGTCACATTCAGGATCTCACAAACCTTTCTGTATAGAAGCAACACAAGATTAGCAGATGAAGATAACCCCTCAAGGGAGTAACAGAGGGCCACAAAGCGAAGAGCAGTATTCTGAGAGAGTAACCGGACGAACAGGTAAAGAGCTGTGTTTCAAGGGAGTAACGCAGGCTCACCAGGCGAAGACAGCTCTTCAAGACAAAGAGAAGCTTAACCATTTGAATCACAATATAATAAAGAATGGTGCAATGGGAAAATCCATAACTTAGCTCCAAGAACAGCAAAATAAAAGGATGACATTGCGTAACATACTAATTGTGGCAAAAGAGGAGCAGAGCGGTTACACACTGAATATTACAAAACCTTGATCTTCACTAATGGCACCTCTGATGAGTACATTAATCAATAAATAAAGAGTCATGCTGGCCCAAAGACACTCAACCTTCCCTTGTCTACATTAATTTTACATAGTGATGACTGTAGGGATGTTACAATTAAACTCAGTATCCTTGGACAAGGAGGAGAAACCAATCAGCTGCATTACTGCATGATAATCTCTGCTGTGCATTACATACGAGCGTACAAACAAGGAGCCTGCTCCACCATTTAATAAGATCAAGGCTGATCTGATAGTTACCTCAAATCTTCACTCCGCCTTTCCCTGATAATCTATCACCCCTTTGCTTACAAACAAATCTATCCACCTCTGCTTTAAAAATATTCAAAGACACTGCTTCCACCACCCTTTCAGGAAGAGAACTCAAGACTCACAGCCCACTGAGTGAAAATATTTCACCTCGTCTCCATTTTAATTGGGAGACCCCTTATATTTAAAAAGTTCCACAAAATGAAACATCATCTCCACATCCACCCTATTAATACCCTTCCGAATCTTATATATTTCAATTAAATCCCCTTTTACTCTTCCAAACTATAGCCAATACAAGCCTAGCCTGCCCTACCTTTCCTCATCAAACAACCTGCCCATTCCTGGTATTAGTCTAGGAAACTTTCTCCAAACTGCTCCCAAAATATTTCCATCTTTCCTTCAGTAAAGTGACCAATACTGTGCACTATACTCCAGATGTGGTCTCACTGAGGCCTTGCACAACTGAAGCACAACTTCACTACTTTTGTATTTAATTCTCCTCACAGTAAATGATAACATTTTATTAGCTTTCCTGTACCTGCATACTGGCCTTTGTGCTTCATACACCAGACACCTAGGTCACTCTGCATCACATTGCTTGTGGGTGGATACTGGCAGGAAAGGCTTTGCAATATCAGCTACCGCCCCACCTCCCCCCTTCCCCAGCTCTACCACTCCATCCCATGCTGGGAAGCAGTTGCAAGAACCCCAGCCACTCATGGTACCTCACACATCATGCTACTCAACCAAACATACAGCACAGCCAAAACATCGACACAAACACATTTACCAAATGAGTTACTGGCTAGGGATCAGAAAAGAACAGGAATTTTGGTCAATCCCTGCTTCTCACAATGTTTATGCGGTTGGTCCAGCTCGGTTTCTGGTCAATAGTAACCCCTAAGTTGATAGCGGGAATTCAGTGATGACAATGACATTGAATGTCAAGGGATTATGGTTTGATTCTCTCTTATAGGAGATGGTCATTGCCTGGCACTTGCAAGGTGTCATTGTTATTTGCCACTTGTCAGCCCAAGCCTGGATATTGCCCAGGTCTTGCTGCTGCAAGAACTCCAAGATGGTAGCGTCGTGTGACGAGTCTCTGCGAGCTCTCCCCCCCCCACAGATCCTCTTCCTGCATCTTTTATAACTTTATTAACCTTTTATTCACTATAATTCACCTTTTATTCACCTATAATTCTATGTCTATGATTTACATTGTGTATTTATCGTATGTCCTATGTTTTTTCATGTATGGAATGATCTGCGTGGACTATATGCAGAACAATACTTTTCACTGTACCTCGGTACATGTGACAAAAAAAATTAATCTGAATCTAATTCTCGTTCATGGGCACACAGAAGATGTTCTTCTGCCATCCTTAACTGGCACCATCCATCTGGGCACTGAAGACTGAGAATACTCCTATATTATAGTTCAACAATTCACTGGATGAACTCATTGAGTGGAGCACAAATGCTGTCCATTGTATTCAAGATGAAAATTATACTGAAGATGTAAAACCATCTTTAGCATTGTGATATTGCAGTGTCTGTTATACCAGTTTTAAAATATCACAATTCAGATTAAAATTGATTTTATTAGACCGAAATAACGCCTCAACGATAATAGTATAAAACTTATATTCAGCGCATGAAATTAATATCTGAAGCTTCCTTTGAAGGGAACATGGGAGGAGAGTGGTGACAAGCTGTCAGCTGACTGCTGTATCATTTTAAAGCTAAGAAGATTCAATATTTGACAAGCAGAAAGCAAATGCATAGAAACATTAGGTTCCTAACAAAGATGTATAAGTTACAAGTCTACCATCCACTTTATTTGCTGATGAGCAGCTTCTAAAATGGCAACACGGTCGTCATTGGACCAGCATCACAGATACCAGTCTTCAGCTAATTTGATTCACCCCTCGTGGTGTCAAGAAACAGCTGAAGGCACTGGATACTGCAAAGACTACGGGACCTGTCAATATTCTGGCAATAGTACTGAAGACTTGTGCTCCATAACTTGCCACGGCCCTAGCCAAGCTGTTCCAGTACAGCTACAACACTGGCACCTACCCGGCAATGTGGAGAGTGGCCCAGGTTGCCCACACAGGGCCCCACTTGGTACTTCAGCTGAATACAAGTTACAAATAGCCAATCCAGGCAGTTGAATTTCACTCCAATTCAGAGTGAGATTTGGACTTTCACCTTCTGGTCAAAAGTCTACCCCTTTTCTTAAGGGCGAGATGCTTCAGGGGAGCTATCAGAAGGGGCACCCACCCTTTTCAAAATGTTCCTTTATTCAACCAACACATGGGTCTCTACCAGTTATAATGCATCGAGAAGAAAGAAAAGCAATGAGCAGAAGAGGGGAATTAACTGTATTTGTTACGTCCTGTTGTTGGCATACTTTGCCATCTCCTCTCCATTCCGACTGTCTAGAAGGGATAAGGTATAATTCTCAGTACAGACAATGTATTACAGAAGCCCAGATACATGTTCCCTTCCTTTGATCTTAACCAGTATGTAATATTTGTGCAGCAGAAAATTAAGCACAGAGTAAGAAAATAGAACCTAACTTTTGATACACCAATAAGGAATCCAAAATTCCGCACCCTAAATACTTCTTCTCTAACTGAACAAATGGGGATTGTAACTTGCAATCTCTGCCTCAGCCTTTCTCAGGTGATCTAGAATATATGTCATTTTGCAATGCAATGGCCACAATCTTATTTAATTGTACTGTGTTTTCTAAAAGATTTGCAGATGTACCTGCAGTAAACACAATTTCACAGAATTTATAGTGTTGAAGAAGGCCATTTAGCCCATCGAGTCTGCACCAGCCCTTGGAAAGGCACCCTACCCAAGCCGACACTTCCACCCTATCCCAGTAACCCAGTAACCCCACTCAACCTTTTTTGGACACTATTTTAGCATGGCCAATCCACCGACCCTGCACATCTTTGGGCTGCGGGAGGAAAGCGGAGCACCCGGAGGAAACCCACGGAGACACTGGAGAACGTGCAGACTCCGCACAGTGACCCAAGCCATGAAACGAGCCTGGGACCCTGGAGCTGTGAAGAAACTGTGCTAACCGCTATGCTACCGTGCTGAACCATCACATCTGCCTCTTCCTGAACCATTTCATTTTCTTTCTCCAGAAACAATTCTGATAATCCATTCAAGTGGAATTGAACATAAAAGTAAGGACATTATGCTTCAGTCATACAGGACATTGGTGAGACAGCGGGTTGGATTCTCATTTCCCCCAGCCGCGTATTTCTCAGCGGTGTGCCGTTCACTGACGGCAGGATTCTATACTCCTGATGCTTGTCAATGGGATTTCCCATTGAAGCCCCCCCCCCAAGCTGCTGGGAAACCCACGCTGGCCAGAAGTGCACTACCGGTGGGAAACGTGAATCGCAACAGCCGGAGAATTCCGGCCACTCTTGGATTTGGCCTCCTTAATTAAGGAAGGACATAAATGGGTTGGGAGCAAGTTCCGATGAGGTTTACTGGATTGCTATTTTGTATAAGCGGGTTGTCTTATGAGGAAAGGTTGGGCAGAGTGGGCTTGTTGCTCCTGGAGTTTAGAAGAGTGACGGGTGACTTATTTGAAAGAAATAAGATCCTGAGTTATTAACAAGGTGGACGTGGAAAGGACGTTTCCACTTGTGATTATGTCCAGAATTAAGGGGCACGATTTTAAAATTTTTGCCACCTTTTTAGGAGAGGGATGAGGAGAATTTTTTTCTCTCAGGTGTTTTTTTTTAATGTATTTTTTTCCAATTAAGGGGCTATTTAGCTTGGCCAATCCACCTGCCCTGCCCTGTGGGGATGAGACCCCGCAGACACGGGGAGAATGTGCAAACTCCACGCGGACAGTGACATGGGAGCGGGATCAAACCTGGGTCCTCTACGTGGTGAGGCAGCAGTGCTAACCACCACGCCATCGTGCTGCCCCCTTTTCTCGCAGATGGTTGTGCAGCTTTGGCACTCATCTGCTTCAGATGATGTGGAGGCGGGGTCACTAAATATTTATAGGGTGGAGGTAGATGCATTCTTGTTAGGCAGGGCTGGATGGTAATGTGGAATTTGAATCAGCCATGATCTTAATGAATGGCAGAGCAGGTTCAAGGGAGCAAATGGTCTACTTCTGTTCAAGGGGCAGAATTCTGCGCCCGTTCACAGCAGCAGGAGTTTCCAATCCTGCTGCAGTGAATGGGAGATTAGTCTAAGTGCCAAATTCTCTGTCCTCACCAGCAGCAGCAGTGGGGCAGACTCGCAACGGAGAGTCCTGGCAAGTTTTTATGTTGGTAAGTGTTTTCTTAAAGAGGGAATTTGAACATCAGCACACCCCCCCTCCCTCCCCCCCCCCCCCCCCCCCCCCCACTTCCTGGCCACTCCTGCTTGGCTTTCCCCAGCCCTGACAGACGTTCCCTGGCCAGTGACACAACTGTCTGCACACGAGAGGAATGTTGGACACTTTTCGTAGCCCATCTCTCCCTTAGCAGCCACATCACCCCTTTCCCTCTTTTTAAAACTACAAGTGAAACTCGCCATCGGTAATTCCTCCTGGCCAGGGGAGGGGGGGGGGGGTGCATCGCAGAAGCCCCGGAGACTACAGGGTCTGGTCTGTTAATAGTATGCCAACGATATGTACTGTACGTGCGGAGTAGAACGCATTGACACCGCTGTCGATGCACCAGAGCAGGGCATTCTGGAGGGCGCCCCGTGCCAGTCACGATTTTCACCTCACGCCTGGTTCCCCGCCCAATCGCGTTTCCCGATTCCGGCGGTTGGCCGATGGAGAATCCTGTTCACTGCCTTTGAAAGGAGCCAGTTACTGGCTTGGACAGCGAAGGTATACATCTGAAAATAGAAAGATGCCTCTGTTTAAAACCTTCACAACTAGTGCGAGGTGTAAAGTGGCAGACGTGCTAAACCTCATCAAAAGAGATATAAGTTGGTACTGTGCAAGGGGACAATTACTTGTATTTGTACAGCGTCCTTTAAGTGCGAAAACGTCCCACGGCGGTCAAGAGCGATCATCTCACTAAATGTGTGTCACAGAAGGAGATATCAGTACAGGTGTACAGGCTGCAAAAATGGGTGCCACCTAGAAACAACGGAATGTATTTGTATCAGGTAAGAATGCAATTCCAAACTGCAGTGTAACTATTATACGCCACGGTTCTGGGTGGGCTGAAAGCTTGTGTGTGACATGAACAGACTCTCCCTTCGCCAGATAGGCTTTTTTTAATAGCAGCTGACAGCGCTCAAAACAGAATGTGGATCCAGATTGTTTTTGCCTTCTCACAGCTCACGATCAGTTTGAGCGTGGGGCTGACTACAATGCATTGCTAATTCTCCCTTCTATTTTTTGACAAGCTCTTGTCCCGGCTTTCAGAGACTCTATCCAAGGCTCTCTGCCACGCTCTCTCTGTCTGTGTGTGTGTGTGTCTCTCTCTCTCTCTGTGCCTCTCTCCGTGTTTCTCTCTCAGGCTGGGATTGCTCTTGTTCATGCCCGTCACGGCGGCTCCACCTGCTCACGAAGCGCAGACACTGGGAGCTGTCCACTGGACTCGGTGCTGAATCCCTCACTCCACCCAGCACCTTCCCGGAGAGAGGGTCGGAGCAGCTGAGCAGCGCCCCCTCCCTCCACCGTCATCCAGCCATGGGGAAGTGGATCCCCCACTTCTCCCCCTGACCTACCCCGTCCCTGGAAAGGACTCTCCCATCCCCTACTCTCCTCCTCTCCTTTTGCCCCCCTTGCTTTCTTTGACCCTCTTTTACTTTGGCCAAATCTGTGCTTGGATCTTACCAGCAGGAAACGAGGACTTTTTTTGCAGCCGGTTTGGAACTGAATTTGGACATTTTATGGCTCGTTAAGGTAAGATGCAGGTTCTCAGTGAACGGATCAAAATGTGTCCACGCCCTGTTTGTGTGTGTGTAGGGGGGGGGGGGGGATGAAAACCAATAAACTGTGTGGATTAAACAAACTTTATTTGTTAATAGTGGTTGTGTCAAACTAGGGTGCAATGATCAAAGTGTTTGCTATGATACAACTTTGAAAAGAATATGCTCTTAAATCAATTGGCATGGCAACTAGCGTTTTAAGCTATATTTCAGTCGCCGCGCACCTTAAAAATTGATAACCCTGTTGTGCCCCAGTTTGAAGTCTGGTGCTTGTTTTAAACAACCCCCACTGCATGGTGACATATTTCCTGGTTACTGGTTGAGCATGAAAGGACGTGTTTACTCTGGTTTAACAAAACCCCGACTGAATGATGCAGTTAATTTCGGCGTGGACCTGTTACGATGGCTTAGCGTTTCATTTACTTTGAAAACGTGGATCCTGTGGGGAACAAGCAGAGGGATTTAGTCAGGTCCGAAAGAATTCTCTTGAGGAAAAAGTCCTTGTAGGTTCCTCAATCACTTGCTTATTTCCACTTCAGCCAAACTGCCGCCTGAATACTGGGGATAAAGTGTAAGAGTTCTGACATCCCAAAGCTGAAAAAGGATCAAATATACATTTGATGTCATTCACTGTAATTCAAGTTGGTGGTTGCAATCATAAATACATACGATGAGCCGAGTGGTCTACGTCTGCTCCTGTGCCATACGGTGTTATAGTCATTCACACCTATGGAATGAGAAGACGAAAGTGCAGTCTATAAAACAGATTGAAATCTTATGAAACTCAACCATTTTACCTTCTGCCTTCACACCCGTACAATTGGTGCATGCACTTCAGGAGTAAACTCACACAGGAACACAACCACCTCCCCTCCCTCACACATTGTTATGTTCATGTACACAGGAACATGGTCCCACTGAAAACAGGCAAGGATCTGCACACTTGCATGTCCGTATCTACAAATTATCCACACATGCACAGACCAGTTAACCTTGAGCTCTTGAATAAACAACCACCAGGAGTGAATGGGAAATATCCAAATTGTTCAAGCAAGGTCCATAAACCAGCTCCCGGTAGAACTATCAGAGTTAGCTGTGCCATCATTATTTTTGTAATTGCTTCGACAAAATGTGCTTGAACACAGACACAGGTGTGTTTAGATCCACAAGAACTTCCCAACAAAGCTTCCGGGGAGTACTGCACGATTCTCTCGCCAGCCATTGCGTTCTGTGCACTGGGATGTTTATATTGCTTCTGGCTGACAGCCTTTTTACAGGTGATAATGCAAAGATGCGGAAATGTTGAATTGGCAGTTGCTTTGTTTTTATAACATGTTTTACATCTTTAGTTTTCCGCACCTGTCTTTCTAACGGGGAAGTCTGCTGACCCAGAACACTGGGGTTTGAGTGTGATTAGTAAATACAGCTCAGGGGCAGAGACACACAAGGGAGGCACCATTCACTGGAGACTACATTCTGTTGTTAGGATGCAGACCAGCTTTAGTAGATTACACCTTATGGTGTTAACGAGCTCGCCTTTGCCTTGTGAGCATTGGTTTTCTCTCAGTGAGGTGAATGGAGTCCAACTCCCTAATGTTAATGGAAATACTCGGTGTTCAGTAGACAATTGGTGTTGGGGGAGTCATCACACAATGCAAGCCCTCCTTCGGGCATTCTTAGATAAAACTGTATCTTTCATTAAAATCAGCATATTCAGATGGGGCACATAGATTTAAAGACCAGGACTTGGGAGGATAGGCTTTTGCAATGGATAGAAAGAGTGAACTTAATTATTAATTCATGGATTTTTTTTGTTAATAATAAGGTGTAGACTGAAATAACATTCAATAAGATAAACACTGTACTGTAAGAAAACATTGTTTCAAACTGCACTATACTGAAATGTGCCTGCATTGTTCAGCAATAATAGATTTAACGGATTCTTATTTTGAAGAATTTTTGTGAGTGGTTTCTGGTGAAGTTCACAACTAGAAATGCGTGTCCATCTGCATCAAATCGTGTTGTTCTGTATAAATAAATTGTTTGACTTTCGCATATCCTCTAAATCAATTACATCATGGAAATCTCCTGTAATGTTATCACAGAATGTTACATTTCAGCTGCACCTGTTCCTTAGGCATGCAATTGGGAGCTTTGTTTCATTGGAGCTAGATGAGAATATTAGCAGCAGTCTTTTGTGTTTCCGTCACACTCTCTGACTTTCAGCTTCAGCTCAGTGTCTTTGCTTCACTGCATTATTGATGGCAGATATGGCAAAGCTAGTAGATATTGAGAACTGATGTCTGAATTCCTCAGAAGCCAATTTGGGAATACAACATTGATCATTTGTGAAATATTTTACCGTGTTACATAGGGTTAGGGAAAAGTGACTTTCGAAAATCAACTACTCCTATTGAGCATCTATTGTTAGTTATTACTTATTTAATGATCTTTTATCTGTTAGGGCCCATAGTTACGTCTACCCAGTTGAGTTTAATTTTTCTCTCTGCCGATATAAGCTTTCAATCAATAGACAGTGTAAAACTGACGATGAGATTTTCAACCTATTTATTCTGGTTATTGATAGATTAAATTCAATGAAATTCAAATTTCACCTAAAATTTGTTGGGAAATATTGAACAGCAAAGAGAGTGAGCTAGAGAGAGAGAATCAAAGGAACACCCAGACACAATGGTAATCCAGGGGCTCTGATAATATGAAACATTCAAAGAGAAAGCTCCAGTAACCCTTCAGTTCCGAAGACCCTACAAGCTCTGGAGCGGGATAATCCTTTCACATACCTGTCCTGCTCAATACATTCTGTTTCACTGGACTAGTGATCCAGAGACCCAAGGCATGGTCTCAGACCTGGGTTCAAATCCCACCATGGCAGATGGTGAAATTTTAATTTAATAAATCTGGAATTAACAGCCTGATGATGGCCATTGTCAATTGTCATAAAAAAACATCTAGTTCACTAATGTGCCTGAGGAAAGGAAATCTTCCACTCTTGCCTGGCCTGGCCGACATATGACTCCAGATCCACAGCAATGTGGTTGACTCTCAAATGCCCTCTAAAGTGGAGGGCAATTAGGGATGAGCAATAAATGCTGACCCAGCCAATGATGCCCACGTCCCATAAAATAATTATAAAAAACATACTAAATCATATTTACACATTTTATATTCTGACTGTGAGGTAATGATTGCACTGCACAGAGCACAGTGGTTAGCAGCATCAGGGATCCAGGTTCGATTCCCGGCTTGAGTCACTGTCTGCACGGAGTCTGCACGTTCTCCCTGTGTCTGCGTGGGTTTCCTCCAGGTGCTTCGGTTTCCTCCCACAAGTCCCGAAAGACGTGCTTTTTAGGTGAATTGGACTTTCTGAATTCTCCCTCAGTGTACCTGAACAGGCAACTAAGGGATTTTCACAGTAACTTCATTGTAGTGTTAATATAAGCCTACCTGTGACACTAATAAAGATTATTATTATACTATGCACCCAAATCTTAAGTTGCAGTGTACAACATGGAGTAGCTATATCTATTATCTTTAGCACTATCTACTGTGGTAGCTGTGGACAGGTCAGATTACCATTCATGTTCAGATATATTTTTATTTGTAATCAGCAATCTGTACCTGTTGATTCATAAAGTGCTTTAAAGTTCAGCCATAAAACAGGGATGTGTTATACATACACCTGTGACATTTACAGTTGATTTCATGGCATCCTGCCTCTGTATATAGGTGTATAGATGATGATTGGATTTTCATCACTCTGCATGTTTCCGTGACTGAGATGCTGTGATGTTAAACACAAGGGAATAGAATTGAATCTCATATTCGGCCTGAGGGGTAAATATAAGATATGGTATATGAGTCATATATTCATGTACACTTTGATGTTTGCTAAATATAAGGAAGAAATATAAACATGAAGCTCACTCTGGTTATTTTTTGCCCATTACTAAAGAGCAACTATATTACAAGTGCGTGATTTAAATATCTATTACAATATAGATTTTGTCTCACATATCTATATTTAAATATATGCAGAATTAAATTTCTAATTCAATACTGTTTGTACCCATGTGTAAATGTTGTACTATGAGAATGATTTGCATAATAAGGAACATCTTTGTATCATACCTAATCTTGAGCTGCCAAAACAGTTTCTTTAGTAAATATGCATCATTAGCAAGTTAACACAGAGACCATCGGAGTGCGTGAATCAATTCCTTTCCAGTCTTCAATTCAGCAATTTGGACAATTCTCATCACTAAGTGAACCTGCCTTATGGGTAGCCTAAAACAGGGACGCAATTCTGTAATATCCAGACTGGCTGTCAGTCATTCTCCCTCCTAAGATGTAATGGCCACAGTTCCAAATGGCATTACTTCGAGTAACTAAGATAAGAACAGATGAGGCTCAGCCATCTGAAGCAGCCCCAGGGCTGGAAACTAGAACATTCTAATCAGGAGTCAAGTGCTTCAGAATTTGATCTGTCGGACTGTCTTTTCCTGTTGCTTCATAATGAAACACAAGGAAAGACATGCCCCATACTGTTTCTTTAATGGGGTAGCCCCAATAACTAGTACGATGCCTTTTCGCACAATCAGCTGGAAGCATAGCGATATGATAGATTGCTTCAGTCGGCAGGCAATAATAAAGCTCTGCATATTTAAAATGTGCTGAAGAACTGATTGTCTTTTCAACTTTTTATGAATATGAAAAATGCAAGACAAGCCAGTCATTCTCCTGTGATAATTCCTAAATTCTATGTTTAAAAGAAAGACTTCTGTATATACATGTGGTACCTTCTAACATTTCTTAGAAGCACAGGATAAGGTGGCCATTCAGCCCATTATATCTGTGTTGGATCTCTGCAAGAACAATTTGCCTCGTCTCACTTGACCACCTTTTTCCTATAGCCCTGAAAATGTTTCCTTTTCAGATAATGATCCAATTCCCTTTTGAAAGCCATGATTATATCTGTCTTCATCACATTCTCAGGCAATGAATTCCAGATCCTAATCACTTGATGGCAAGGTAGTTAGCATTGCTGCCTCATAGCGCCAGGGACCCGGGTTCGATTCAAGCCTTGGGTGACTGTCTTATGGAGTTTGCACTTTCTCTTCATGTCTGCGTAGGCTTCTTCCGGGTGCTCCGGGTTTCTCCCAAAGTCCAAAGACCTGTAGGTTAGGTGGATTGACCACCATTTCCAAAGATGTGTAGGTTAAGGGATTATTGGCATAAAGCAGGGAAGTGGGTTTGGGTAGATTATTCTTTCAGAGGGTCGGTGCAGACTTGATGGACCAAATGGCCTCCTTCAGCACTGTAGGGATTCTGTGAGAAAGGTTTTTCCTTCTGCCGTCATTGATTCTTTTGTCAATCATTTTAAATCTGTGCCTTTGGATTCTCAAATCTTCCATCAATGAGGACAGCTTCTCCATATCTACTCTGCCCAGATCCTTGATAATTTTGAATACCTCTATCAAATCTCCTCTCGACATTCTCTTCTCCAAGAAGAACAGTCACTGAACTTCCTCACCCCTGAATTCTCTTGAATCTTTCCTTCCTAAAGTGAGGTGACCAGAACTGGACACATGACACCAGATAAGGTGTGTTTTAAACAGGTTCAACATAATTTTGTTGCTTGTGTATTCAATGCCCCTATTTATTAAGTCCAGGATCCTGAATACTTTATGAACCAGTTTTGCAACTACCAAAACTGTCACCTTAAATAAAACAACTCAAAATACTTCACATGCGCTGAATAACCATGAGAAACAGTGGTCCTTAGTGCATTTGCAAAGGCAGCATCTTATGCACAGAAATATCCCACAACTAATTTCAAGATCAATTGTCAGTTAATCCATTTTTCGAAGTGACTATAGAGATGGATGCAATAGGCATAGACTAGAAATAGAGGTCAAGTTCAAATCTCACTGTAGAGTAAATGTGGTAAGTTTTGGGCTAGCACTAGATAAAACTACACTGAAAAATAACAACAGGTTATTGTAAAAACCCACCTGGTTTATGAGAACTACTTAGGGGAAGGGAATCTGTTAGTTCTATCAGGTCTGGGCTACCCATGACTTCAGTAATAAAACCAATGTTGACTCTTATTACATTAAGGCAATTAAGACTGGACAATAAGTGCTAACTTTAATAATTGCTGACTCATACCGGGAGCAGCTTTATTGTTTTTTAATGCTTAAAAATTCCAGCAGGTCAACACGGTCAGGGTAATTGTTGCTCAAATCGATCTTGGTACTGCTAGCACTGAGAGCTGCTTTGCACTGATGCAGTTCCCTATGTTCCAAATTTGCTTTGTGTACATTGCCGACTATGTTTGGAGACCAATTTGTGCATTTCTATTTGCTGAAGAGAAATGCCTGTGGATCTCTGGTGCCGCTTGCAACTTCCCACAATCTGTCGAGGAGATCAGAACATCGTGTGTGTGTGTGTGTGTGGGGGGGGGGGGGGGGGGGGGGGGTGGCATAGGCAGGAATATCAATACTGTTCAGTCTAGTGTCAGTGCTATCATCAGATCTTAAACATCGACTACCATTTCATGTACTTTTTATGATCACCAACTACAAGGGAATGGTTTGTAAACCAATGCACTTTATAGGGAGCTTATTAACAAGGCAACTTTAAAAATGTGTGGCTTACACACTCGTGACTTATACATAGATTTATGTTTTGTCTTTGAACATGAAACTAAAGACCACCGCTATCCTAACTTTCCTTCTTCCTCACGACCTAGCTTGTTTCAGACGAAGGTCATTTGTTTCAACATTGTTCTGTAAAGAAAATATGAATCAGATACAACGTTATAGTGAGGCTGGGAAAAGTGGGGTCAGCATGGCAGATTGAGGAAGGTGGGTTTTGAGCCTTGGTCATTTCCTCTTGCTATTACCATATATCTTACTTACATCCTTTAATGGAGCTGCACTCTTCAACATGAAATTGAGAGATGTGGAGCAGGATACTCCATCGGCCGACGCTGGAATCAGGAAACGCAATTCGACACTGAAATCATGGCGGGCCCCGGTTTCACGCCAATTCTCCGGTGCCTCAACAGTGGCATCAATGAGTTCCATTCTAGGCATATAGTAAACGCTGTTGGAAAATCATTAGCGGGCCTGACCTTTTATTCTCTGAGGCCTCTACAATTCTCAGCCTCCACTGGGGGAAATTACCAATGGCGACGTTCACTTGTGCTTTCAAAAGTTGAGAAACAGGCGCGGTCCCTGATGAGGGAGAGAGAGCAGGCGGAACAGGGAGAGGCATGACTGTGGGCTGCCGGTCCTGACACTGGCCGGGCTGGCTGGGGTGGGGGGGCGACAGGGGGATGGGCTGTGGACGAGGGGTGACTCCCCCCCCCCCCACACCCTCCCCCCCAACACCCCCCCTCCCCCCATGGGACTTGGGTGGTGTCCAGGCATGGACCGCCATTACCATGGCCTGCAAGGCAGCCATCTTGCTGTGCACCCCACTTATCTCCCATCTTGGCCCCTGGTTCTGCAGAGTGACACCGGCAGTATGGGTGCTCCCAACCCCACATCGTAGCGCCCGCTTTCCCACCACACCACCCCCACACCCCAACCCTCACCCTACACCCCACCAGCCCCTCACACCACCCTCCGCCATACCACCCACCCCCCCACCCCAACTGGCTGATTTTCACTGGCAGGTATCACGAGGTCCGCCCAAGGGCAATGCCGATAGTAGCCCCGACAGGGCATCACCGGACATGGCTTGTGGAGTGTACTGCTGGCAAGGGCAGCGTCAGCCGATGGTATCCCTGGCAGTAGCGACAGGCACCAGGACCAGAGGTCCTCAAGGTGCCAGGCACCGATGCAGCCAGGGGTGTCGGGATTGGGAGAGGAGACATGTGGAGCAGCGTCTACCATGCCAACCGGGCCCACCATGTAACCTGGTGGACCTGGTTGGGCACGGGGGTGCACACCATGCTAACATTGTCTGCCTTTCAATCCCTAGAGACAACGTATATTGGAATGCAACCAGCAATGGTGGCCTTCTTCCTAGTTTCCGCAGCCCTGGGGGATGTACTACAGCAGTACAAGCTGGAGCTGCTCGCGGAGGAGGAGATGCAGCAGCGGAGCCTGCCCCAGTGGAACAGGCGGCAGCTGCTGAGGATGGAGAGCCGGCTGCCCATCAGGCCGAAGAGGAGGTGGAGGAGGTGCAAAGGAGGCCTCATGTGGACTGGAGGCCTGTCATTCGAGGACCTGCCGGACCGGGCATTCCGTTGAAGACTCCAGCTGAGCAGGGGGTCACTGCAACATACCTGCAGATCATAGTGTACCTGGCACCATGGGGGAATGGGGGAAGACACCCATTCCCGATGGTCGTCAAGGTGACGGTCACCCTGAAAGTCAACGCAACGGGGTACTTCCAGGTACTGAGTGGGACCTGTCTGGTATCCCACAGAGCTCGGTGCACAGGTGCATCTGTGCCATCACGGAGGCCCTAAATGCACAGTTGGCATGATATGTCCATTTCAGTGTGGATCGAGCCCACGAGGATGCCCGGGCAGTGCAGTTTGCCACTATTGCTGAGATGCCCTGGGTCCAGAGGGTGATCGACAGGGTGCATGTTGCCCCATGAGCACCTGCAGATGACAGGCCGCTCTTAACAAGCTTAAAGAGGTTCGACTCGATGAATGTGCAGCTTGTGTGTGACCATCAGATGCGCATCAGGCATGCACGCGCTCGATATCCGTGGAAGTGTGCGCAGTGCCATCGTCCTGGTACATTCGATGGCTCCCAGCCTCTTTGATAGCTTTAAACTGTGAGAATTATGAAAATGTACTAAGTTGGCGGGGGATTAAATTACTAACTATGTGCACCATTGATTTAGTATGAGACCCAAGAGTGAATCCCAAAATGACAGGCAAATAAATAACCATCCTATTGTAGCTCCTGAGGTCATGAACATTGTGTGTTACGGCTGACATAAAATGTTACATTCACATTGTATTAAGTGACTCATGTAGGAAATATTTTGATTCCCAGCGGATTACAAAGAGCAAGACCTTAAGGTATTACATTACCGAATTTGAACTGCCTGTGGAAATTGGAATGGCACAAGATATTTTTATGTTACAACTGGGCTTCATTTGTGAAGATCACATGGTCCCTCAATTGAATTGTGTTTGAAGTTACTTTTTTACAACGTTAAAGAAATAAATTTAATAATTTACAATAAACTTAGAAGCAAAAAGTGAATTATTGGAACTGAACAATAATGCATTTCAAAACTTGTGTATAATTTATACTCAATATGCATAAAAATACACCTCCTCCACAATAGTCCTCAATACCAGTGACCCGCAAGGTTGCGTACTTAGCCCCTACTGGACTCCCTATACATACACCACTGCATGGCAAAATTTGGTTCCCACTCCATCCACAAGTTTGCTGATGACACGACCATAGTGGGTCGGATCTTGAACAACAACGAGTCAGAATACTGGAGAGAGATAGACAACCTAGTGGAGTGGTGCAACGGCAACAATCTATCCCTCAATGCCAGCAAAACTAAAGAGCTGGTCATTGACTTCAGGAAGCAAAGCACTGTACACACCCCTTTCTGCACCAACGGGGCTGAGTTGGAGATGGTTGACAGCTTCAAATTCCTAGATGTTCACATCACAAGAAATCTGGCCTGGTCCACCCACGTTGATGCTACAAACAAGAAAGCACACTGGCTGCCTATACTTCCTCAGGAAACTAAGGAAACTCGGCATGTCCACATTAACCCTTACCAACTTTTACAGATGCACCATAGAAAGCATCCTATCTGGCAGCATCACAGCCTGGTATGGCAACTGCTCGGCCCAGGACCGCTAGAAACTTCAGAGAGTCATGAACACGCTCCAGTCCATCACGCGAACCTGCCTCCCACCCATTGACTCTATCTACACCTCCCGCTGCCTTGGGAAAGCGGGCAGCATAATCAAAGACCCCTCCCACCCTGCTTACTCACTCTTCCATTGGGCAGGAGATACAAAAGTCTGAGAACAGCTTCTTCCCCATTGTTACCAGACTCCTAAACGACCCTCTTATGGACTGACCTGATTCGTACTACACTCCTGTATGCTTCACTCGATGCCAGTGTATATGTATTTACATTGTGTACCTTGTGTTACCCTATTATGTATTTTCTTTTCTTTTCTTTTATTTTCATGTACTAAATGATCTCTGAGCTGCTCGCAGAAAAATACTATTCACTGCACCTCGGTACATGTGACAATAAACAAATCCAAATCATGTCGATTCAGAATTAACGAAAGATGAAACAGACATTGAAATGATTTAGGAAATAATTCTGCTATGAAGATCTCAGTTTTATTCTGTATTGCTTGAGACAAGATATATTATAACATGCCTCCCAAAACAATACTCTGTGATAATTTTGCTTTGACAAAGAAGGACAATTAAGAACGGGCAGTTAAATGTTGGTCTAGACAGCAAGCCTCACATACCATAACTGAATAAAAGACAAAAACACAATTTGGATGAGATATTGGCTTCAAACGATAGGGAAGGTTGCCTGGGGTGGGACTTGTCAAATTCGAACTGGCTGATAAAAGAAAGGCTTTCATTTATATAACACCTTTTATTCCTTCTGACATAACAATATAGCCTACACAAGTTTAGAAGTATAGTCTCTATTGTAATGTAGGCAATTTGCCCACAGCAGAATCACAGAATAGCAACGGCCAAATAATCTTGTGTTTTGTGGCATAGGTTGATTGACCAGGTAATCAATTAAAGCTCCTTGTTCTTCATCCAAACAGCACAGTGAGATCTTTTAAATACCTTTGTTTAAATACAGTTAGAGTACCCAATTCATTTTTTCCAATTAAGTGGCAATTTAGCCTGGCCAATTCACCTACCCTGCACATCTTTGGGTTGTGGGGGTGAGACCCACACAGACACGGGGAGAATGTGCAAACTCCACACGGACAGTGACCCGGGGCCGGGATTGAACCTGGGACCTCAGCACCGTAGTCCCAGTGCTAACCACTGCATCAGCCTGCTACCCTGTCTTTTAAATACCTGAGTGGCAAAGAAGGAATTTGTTTAATCTCCTACCTGAAGGCGACTCAGAAGTACTCTCAGTACTGCCTTGGTGCATCAGCCTTACGTTTGTACTCAGATCCTGGGGGTGAGACGGAAACACATGAACTACTGATTCAGAGAAAAGTGTACGACCACTGGGATGTGACTGCTTCAGGTCTGCTTGTGTTCTCCATGATAAGACAGAGATGCACAGTATGGTGATGCATGCTCTCCCGCAGAATATTTAATAGACGCCATGCTAAGGCCATGACATCTTCAAGGATGCTTCACTGATTATGTTATTGCAGACTTTGTTTTGTTCCGATATGCTAAGGCAGCAAGGAAATGTGTAATGGAACTGAAGTGATGCAGTTATTGCTTTTACACGGTGAGAATTTTTAAAGTTCCTCTGCAGGGCTCAAGGAGTCAAATTGTCGGAGGCGGTTGGATAAACCTGTTTTGCCTTTCCTTCAATATAAAAGGTCACGGGAGTTGCTTAAAATGTTGAAATGATTTGATGGGGTAGGGAAAGAAAAACTATTTCCGCTGGTGAGGGAATCAAGAAAAAGGGAGCATAACCTTAAACTCAGAACCAGGTCGCAGAGGAGTAAAATCAGGGAGCACATTTTCACACAAAGGTCAATAGAAATTTGTAATTCCAAATCGCCTTCCTCCAAAAGGCTGTGGATGCTGCAACAATTGAAGATTTCAAGTCTGAGATGGATAGATTTTTATTTGGCCAGTGTATCATGGGATTGGGAACAATGGTGTTGATATACAGCTTGACAAGGATCCAACTGAATGTCAAGGGAGGCCTGAGGGATTGAACTTTCTACCCCTGTTCTTATGTTCTACTGAGAAACGCGGTATAAGATTCATTCAGGTTATACATTTTTGGCTTGTTAATGTGTGTGACAATGCACATACAGCTGTGCCTGTACCCTCATTCCTAACCGCACAGTATGTGCATGTGCACTTTTGTGTGTTTCAGCTGTACACAGTGGGGAGAGACAGAGTATTTTTGAGTTTATGACTGCGTGCATTAACTTAGAGTAACAAAGATACACATTTCTCCATCAGTGGCCATGTCCAAATCCGGGATGGCTCAGCTTTTTATTTTCATAGAATGTCACAGAATACCTACAGTGAGGAAGACAGTCGACCCATTGAGTCTGCGCCAACCCTCTGAAAGAGCACCCAACTGAGGCCCACTCCCCTGCTCTATCTTTGTAACCCTGTGACCCCCACCCACCCTGCACACCTTTGGACCCTAAGGGGCAATTTAGCATGGCCAATCCACCCAAGCTGCACATCTATAGACTGTGGAAGGAAACGGGAGCAGCCGGAGGAAACCCACGCAGACATAAGGGGAGAATGTGCAAACTCCACACAAACAATGACCCAAGGCCCGAATTAAACCTGGGTCCCAGGCGCTATGAGGCAGCAGTGCCACCGCACCGCGGTGAATGGCCAAGACACACACACAAAAAATACTGCAGCCACTGGAGATCTGAAGTGCTAGAACAACACAGCAGGTCAAGCTGTATCTGTGGAGCGAGAGAAACAGAGGTAATGTTTTAAGTCCAGTATGGTTATAATACATCATATTGGACTTGAAAGGTTAACTCTGTCTCCACAGATGGTGCAGACCTGCTGAAATTTTCACAGCACTTTTTGTTCTTATTCACCCACATACCCATGTTTTTCTTTGAATTGAATTATGGCGTATTTGGGTCAGTGGCGTGCAACATTTATTGTTCAACATCATTTCTAATGG
The DNA here is from genome assembly GCF_902713615.1 of Scyliorhinus canicula. NCBI lineage: Eukaryota > Metazoa > Chordata > Chondrichthyes > Carcharhiniformes > Scyliorhinidae > Scyliorhinus > Scyliorhinus canicula. Next base: position 97,880,231 of record NC_052164.1, on the reverse strand, counting down.
CCTTTGAGAAGCTGGCGATGAGCTGCCTTCTTGAACATAACTGAGTTGCTTGAAAGGTAATTTCAGAGGACAGGTAAGTGTTAATCATTTTGTTGTGTCAGAAGTTATATATAGGCCAGACAAAGTAGGGATGCTATATTTCCTTCCCCAAAGGACATTAATGAATCAGATGGGGCAACCTAGTAGTTTCATGGTCACCACGCAGGTGTTTATTCCAGATTTATTTAATTGAATTTGAATTTTCCAGCTAGCATGATGGGCAGAATGGTAGCACAGTGGATAGCACTGTGGCTTCACAGCGCCAGGGTCCCAGGTTTGATTCCCCACTGTGTCACTGTCTATGCGGAGTCTGCACGTTCTCCCCGTGTCTGCGTGGGTTTCCTCTGGGTGCTCCGGTTTCCTCCCACAGTCCAAAGACATGCAGGTTAAGTTGCGTTGGCCATGCTAAATTGCCCTTAGTGTCCAAAAAAAAGGTTAGGAGGGGTTATTGGGTTATAGGGATAGGGTGGAAGTGCGGGCTTAAGTGGGTCAGTGGAGACTCGATGGGCCGAATGGCCTCCTTCTGCACTGTACGTTCTATGAATTGTGAACTTCTGTCTCTGGATCATTGGGCTAGCCATAGTTTACTAATCAATTTTGTTCCCATTCCTGTAAAAAGACTGGGAGATATGATGAGGTAAATCAAGAAGTTATGGTCAGGAGACGCCAAGCTGGAGTTGTGAAGCCGACAGATTTTCAGAGAAAGAGAAATTGGGGAAGCCGTAAGCAGATCCACAACTTTGAAACCTTGGGAAAGAATGAGCATGAGCTTTGGTTTCAGCATATAAGGACAATAAAATATGTAATTTTTGGTAACATTAATTTAGTGGCAATGGTAACCAATTTGTTTTAGATTTTGACTGGAAAAAAAGAGTTGGATGCTAGTTCTGCTGGGAGAATGGCCCTGAGGTCTGACACCTGTCCGGATGGACTATTAAAACAGAAGTAGGTCAAACTTTCCTGAATCTGTTTAATCCCATTCACCCAGAATCTCCTATGTGCCAATATGAATTCCTCCATTTGCTGTTCCTGTGACCTTTCAAAACAAGGTGAACAGATGAATATAATTGAGTATCTAACACATTGAAAGCTTTGTGCTATCTATTTGTGCTCGCCGTAAATATGGCCGCAGGGAAATTAGAAAGGCTGCTTAAAGTCACATGGGTCCCTTGGAACATTTATACAGCAGGAGACATTCATTTTATTTTCTGAATTGAATCCTGGTTTCAAAACACATTGGCATAATCAAATATTGAACCAAAAAGCAATTTATGAGAAAATATATGCCCAAAGTTACCGATTTATCTTAAATGCGAAAAGAACAGAAATGTGGATAACTCCTCACAGACGTCTCAAACAGGCAATCGATGTACTATTCCCTGGGGCATGCAATTTATGGGCGGCACGGTGACACAGTGGTTAGCACTGCTGCCTCACAGCTCCAGGGTCTCAAATTCAATTCCGGCCTCGGGCCTGTGTCTGCGTGGGTTTCCTCCGGGTGCTCCGGTTTCCGCCCCCAGTCCAAAGATGTGCAGGTTCAGTGGATTGGCCATGATAAATTGCCCCTTAGTGTCCAAAAAATTAGGTGGGGTTTCTGGGTTACAGGGATAGAGTGGGACATTGGCCAAGATAGGGTCCTCCTTTAAAGGGTCGGTGCAGACTCGATAGGCTGAATGGCCTCCTTCTGCACTGTACTTTCTACGATTCTATGATTCTATCATTTTACTAATGGGCAGTTAGCAGAATGGGGGAGCAGTACAGTGTCCTCAACCTGCACCCCTACAGTTCCCACAAACAATTCCATTGACCTAATGAATGCCATGGACTCACACCTCATTCACAAACAAGTTGGCTTTGACCAACACAACCAGACCATAGAGGTGAGTGTCTATTTCCCAGACTGCAGTCACGATACTTTTGGATCAAGGCTAACTCTCATGCCAGGATTATTGGAAGAAAGAAAGAATGCAAGGATGTGTTGCCGGAGACATGGCTACGCTCTTCCTCCCTTGCTTCGGTAACCTCGGAGACAGCCACAACCAGCGGCAAACACACAGCTGACTTTGTGAAGCAACCTACTCTGCCGCTCATCCCATAACTTTATCCTTCAAAGGAGCAACAGAGTCACAACTAAGGGCAGAAAACAGTGAAAATTAGGAGCTGGTAGAGAATTGCATGCACCACTTTGGCAGGCTGTATGTGAGAATCGGTTCATTTTGATGATGCCTTCATTTAATTATCATATTCTCCTGTGCAAAAACAATGCAGTGCTCAAATATAGCATCACCTTTGATCGCTGTCAGCGATCCCAATCTTGTTATCTGCTGCAACCTCTACTCTTTATTTTCCTTTCCCAACGGTATAACTCCCTGCTGGGATATGTGAGTGCCTGATGGTTTTCTATCACTCTATTGACTGGCCCTCATTCGTGTGTCAGCAAGAAGTGGCAGCAAGTTGTTCAACCAGAGGAGAAGACATCACAGCCATGCTTTACCCAAGCCACCTTTTCATATATACTCCTCTAACGTCACTGCATAGAGAACTAGGAATAACTTCCACCCATTCCCTCCCTTCTGTCTTCTCTCTCAGTGATCCGCATTAGCAGTTAATGTAACCTGGGCCTGTTCCAAATGGCTCAACTACTCTTTACGTTATCGGATTCTCCATCCATTTATTCCTTATTTTCCTTCACCACTTCAGGGTCACCTCCTCGTACAGCCACAATAATCGCAGAGTGCCGATCCTAGTGGCCTAAACCGCTAGTCTGTCAGTATTATCCCTCTTATTACATACAATTGATCCCAACCTCTGTGCGCTACACGCCCGCGCTGAAAACCCCTCATTTAGCTTCCTTCCTGCCAACCACTGTCAGCTAAAGCTACCATTCTCACTGTTGAGAGGAGTGCAGTCTGATTCTTCTATTTCAAATTATTACCGGAGATCCAACGGCAGCTTGCGAAAATCACAAAATACCAGCTTGCAATTCTGTTGGCTATCCAGAGATTGGCTGCTTTGTATTGAAGAGCACCAACTACTGCAGTGGTATTGCACATCTGCAGTCGATGGCACTCGTTCACTGTAAAACCAGCTGAGGACATTTGCAACAGTACCTAGGGTTCTCAGTCTGCTAACTTTCCTCCATCCATGGACACTCCGTCACTTCACCGATGAGGATGGTCACTTCATGTTTATGGTAACCCAGAGAATGGTGTGGGGTGAGTGGACGTGGGGAGGACAGCCACTGATAAATGTGTAGAGGGCCCTTAGGCCGACAACAGCGAAAACAATCTGCATTTATAGCTTTAAATGTGGTACAATATGCCAGGTTCCTTCCACACTACCTTCTTGACCAAATAGATGGTAGGTTTTAAGGAGCAACTTAAAGAAGGAGATAAGAAAGGAAGCGGCAAATTTTACGGAGGGCATTAATGGTCAGGCAGCTGAAGACACAGCAACCAAAAGTTCAGATTTGGAGAAGAAGTGATGCCAAAGAGGTTACCGAGAGAGGGAGAGGTGAAGACCTTGGAGGAATTCTAATCCACGGATGAGAATTTTGGAATGGAGATATTGCAGGACCAGAAGCTAATATAGGTCAGCAAACACAGGATCTAATGATTTTATGAGTACATGTACCATACAGATTAGATCATGTTCTGAGGAAAACATAGATTTATCATGTGAAATAGTCATAGGAATGAAACTTCACCTGATTAGGTAATGTGGGCATTCTGAATTCTCCCTCTGTGTACCCGAACAGGCGCCGGAATGTGGCGACTGGGGGATTTTCACAATAACTTCATTACAGTGTTAATGTAAGCCCGCTTGTGACAATAATAAAGATTATTATTATTAACACTCTGCAGTAAGTGGCATTTCTGTGTTCACCCTCTGCTTTAGTCCACTCATGAATCAAAAGGTCATCAAACTCAGCCCATGTTCAGGTAATCGTCCCAGGACGTTAGTAATCCAGAGCTTTTTATTTTGTGTTAATTTATATTAAATGTTCCAACTTCATTGTGGGCGGCACGGTAGTACAGTGATTAGCACTGTTGCTTCACAGTGCCAGGGTCTCAGGTTCGATTCCGGGCTTGGGTCACTGTCTGCGCGGAGTCTGCACGTTCTTCCCATCTCTGCATGGGTTTCCTCCGGGTGCTCCGGTTTCCTCCCACAAGTCCCGAAAGACGTGCCTGTTAGGTAATTTGGACATTCTGAATTTTCCCTCTGTGTACCCGAACAGGCGTCGGAATGTGGCGACTTGGGGTTTTTCACAGTAACTTCATTGCAGTGTTGATGTATGCCTACTTGTGACAATAAAGATTATTATTATACTTGTTAAAATATATCATTTACCATCTGCATATCACCCTGTGTTCACTTATTCATGGCTAATGTTTTTGAACTCACACAATGTAATCTTACACCAACCTTCAATCTGGCAGCGAAATGTTTTATTTTTTTTATTGTGTGACAAAATGTAAATAGTTTTTTCTCTGACTGGTGTTAGTTCATTATTCTAAATGTTTATTCTGCCGATTCACCTTTTGCAGGTTTCTCTCTGATACAGCAGGGCATCCCCAGATCAAAAGGACCAGAGGCTGTTTCCTTTTCTTGATCTCCTGTACCAGCTATTAGAATTCCACCATCCAATTCCTCATCTCTTCCTGTAGCTTCTTATCAGGGTTTGACTCATAGAATCATAGAATCCTGGCAGTGCAGAAGGAGGCCATTTGGCCCATCGAGTCTGCACCGGCCCTCTGAAAGAGCACCCTCCCTAGGGTCAGTCCCCACCGTATCCCCATAACCCAGCAACCCCACGTAATCTTTTGGCCACCAAGGGGCAATTTAGCACAGCCAATCCACCTAAACTGCACATCTTTGGACTGTGGGAGGAAATCGGAGCACCCGGAGGAAACACATGTTAACATGGAGAGAAATTGCAGACTCCAAACAGCCAGTCAATCAACAAAGAGCAAAGAAAGGTGCAGCATAGGAACAGGCCCTTTGGCCCTCCAAGCCAGCACTGACCATGCTGCCCAAAACCTAAAACCTTCTACACATCCGGGGTCCGTATCCCTTTATTCCCATCCTATTCATGTATTTGTCAAGACGTCTCTGTAAACCCCACTATCGTACCTGCTTCCACCACCTCCTCCGACAGCGAGTTCCAGGCACCCGCTGTGTAAAACATTTCCCCCGCACATCTCCTCGAAACATTACCCCTCGCACCTTAGCCCTATGTCCCCTAGTAATCAGCTCATCCATCCTGGGAAAAAGCTTCTGATTATCTATTCTGTCCATGTCCCTCGTAATGTTGTAGACTTCCGTATCAGGTCGCCCGAGGCTGGAATTGGTCCCAGGTCCCTGGCGCTGTAAGGCAGCAGTGCCAACCACTGTGTCACACTGCCGCCACTCAATCCCAATTTGGATACCTTACATTCTTTCTATCGCCTCCCAATAGAATGTCCAAAGTACACTTGGACTATAGTCAAATTAAGTCCAGGACCAGACCCACATCCCACTTTATTTCTTCAGTGTCTGAGACCAATAGGAGATGTGGTAAACGTTCTTTGAGATACTCAGTTCTGAGACCATTAATGTTTAAACGGTGAATATGATGTAACTTAAAATTCATATTTTCAATTAAAATTGAATTTTAATGTGGCAAATAATTGTAAGACAGAATGAGAATGTATATTTCCATAGATATTCAAGTCCTTACCTCAGATCAGAGTGGATTCCATTGAAATTAATGTGTAATTACTTTGTTCTGAGACTTCAATGAAACAGTCATCAAAGGGGGAGGTAATGTCAAGTTGAACAGTCTCCAAGATTCTTGGAACATTTACTAATGTTTGTTATTTCACGGGGACAATAATTGTCAGTCAGAAGTTGATTAAAATTCACTTTGTTCTCTGTTTCTATCCGACATGCTTCACTTACCAGTGCAGGAGGCGGTGTAGGACTTGGGCTGCTGCAGTTTTGAAACGGGACGATGGGAGACGGGGAGAGTGGGGAGGGGGCCGTGTTATCATCTTCTATCCCTAAATTTCCCAGTATCGCTTGTTACTGTAGCACAGACAGCAGCAATACTGCGAACTAACGCCAATGGAGAAATCAAGTGGTGACAATTTGAATAAATCAGTGCAAGGGGTTCAATGTTTCCCAACAGCAATCTTAATTATTGAGAGTTGTACTGTAAGGAGGCCACACAATTACCCTGATTGTGAGAGGAGGAGGACACTTGTTGGGTTTATGACAAACTTGAAGAGTTGTTTTTATGAGGGATCTTCTGGGCAGAAGCCACACTGAATGCAAATGACTGGCGCTGCCAGTATGTGGCTCTGGTGGCTGCCATTTTCTATGTTCAAGGGTGGCTTGATATTCGGCCCCTCCATACAAACCAGACTTCGCAGAGGGTCCAAGGCCAGAGATGGAACACTACGAGCATGACTTTCCAACCATATTCAACAGCAAGGAGAGTTTGGACAACGCCTTTAATTTAATAAAAGGACACAAAATGCTTCACAGGTGGGCACTGGAAATGTGGCAGGATCTGGGTAGGCCACATGGCTCACTGATATTCAGAGGCAGACTCACTCAAAATCAGAGTCTGCATAATTATTACTCAACTGAAAGGTGACAGCTACTTGAATTTGGTGGTGGTGGGGTGGTGGGGGGGAGGGAGGGGGCGGCTGCATATGGAGGGGCAGAGAGGATGAATATTAGAAATTAAATGGAGAGTCATGGATTATGGCAGATGAAGTTGTGGTACAGATCAGTCATGATCTATTGCCTCGTGAGGTCAGCTCCAAGGGGATGAATGTGCAAACTCCACACGGACGGTGACCGAGGGCCGGGATCGAACCTGGGACCTTGGCGCCGTGAGGCAGCAGTGCTAACCACTGCGCCACCATGCTGCCCTACTTTACCCACAGTTATCGTTACTAAATTGTTTATCGTTTCAGCTACAAGTGTTCTTGTAATATAAATCAGGCCATCCGAAAAGAACATTACAAAGTTGATAACATTGTCTCAGTCACAGTGACTATAACAACTACCATTGATTTTTTTTTTTCTTTTAAAAACACCCATTTGGTTCACCTGTGTTCTGGGGGAAAGAAATCTGCCAACCTTACCCAATCAGGCCTACACGTGACTCCAGCTCGACTCACAGTGATAGGCTGACTCTGAAGCCACTCAGTTCGACGCCATTTGGGATGGGCAACAAATGCTGGTCTTGCTAGCAACGCAATATCAGCCTCCCCGAACAGGCGCCGGAATGTGGCGACTAGGGGCTTTTCACAGTAACTTCATTTGAAGCCTACTTGTGACAATAAGCGATTTTCATTTTTTTTTCATATGGTTTAACTATTCATGTTGACGTGATGTATTTCACATGTGCATATCACACTACTCAAGGACAATTAAGTAAGGATCGATTGATAGGCTGCTTTTATGTATCTCCCTGGTAACTGCATCAAGAAAGGCAATGGAAAGGGCCTATTACAGAGTTACTTCTGCCATCAGGGACAGGTGAAATAGGAAGATTAGAAAACAAGCGAGGGGGATCCACAATGGGTTCAGTCTAGAGTATACTGCCCAGTATCAAATTGGACCGGAAAGAACAGAAAGATCCCAGTTCAATTCACTGTTGGCACTGGGTCAGCCAATGTCGTTGAGTGGCACTAGAACTAGCACTATAGGCTTCTGAAAGATTTATTTGCTCCTAAAGCCTGTCCACTTCTCCCCTGTTGGCCTAGAAACAAAAGTATGTCGTTCAGCCCCTTGGGTCTGTTCTGCCCTTCAGCCAGATCATGTGTATCAACTCTTCTTGATCCATATCCCTTGATGTCTTTCCGTAATAATAATCTGGTGTTTTCCGCATTGAGGACTTCAGTTGACCCCCAGCTTTCATGTCGTTTTGGGAGCTTGCTTGAGTTTGGAGGTCAGATGTAGCTTGGATCAGTCCTCTTTGTGCTAAGTCCATATTTCCACCGCTCACCATCGAGTCTCAGACGTGAAAATAGCTACTCGCATGTGGTAACAGAGATCACTTAACATCTGTGAGATTCAGCGCATTCAAGGCAGGAGAAAAACGGAAAACATGAAAGTGTAATGCGATCCTAGCTCTATATCCCTAATGAATAATGCATCTGTCCAAGTACATTCTGTTTATTTTTATGGAACATCCGTAAAAATAATTTCTACATATTTAGAATGATACATTTTATAGCACAGTCAGAGATTCAGGCTGCTGTTTTCCATCTGATTGTCTGCATGAAGGAAAAATTGTCACTAACACATTCTGTGTAATGCCAAGCATGAGCATTAGAAGCTTCAGTAATATAGGTGTGATTTTGACCACTTTTTTTCTCACGTTATACCTGAACATCAAATGCACCAAGTGTTACCAATCCTCCAGTATTGTCATGCAATCTCCAGGAATTAAAGACTAATTTTCAGGACACTGTTGCAAATAACCCAGAGCAAATCGGAACAACAATAAAAAAAATAGTTTTTTATCACTTCCTTTGAATATTCTTGTTTACTCGTTCCAAAACCATTGTTGATGAAAATGAGGCCCAGTGGTTAGCACAGCTGCCTCAGAGCACCAGGGACCCAGGTTCGATTCCGACCTCGGGTGACTGCCTGTGCGGAGTTTGTACTTTCTCTCTTTGTCTACATGGGTCTCTTCCGGGTGCTCCGGTTTCCTCCCATAGTCCATCAAAGATGTGCAGGTTAGAACATAGAACTGTACAGCACAGTACAGGCCCTTCAGCCCATGATGTTGTCCCGAACTAGTCTGAAACTAAGATCAAATCAACCTACTCCCATTCTAGTGCACTCCATATGCCTATCCAATAACCGCTTGAAAGTTCCTAAAGTTCCACGACCAGAGCTGGGAGTGCGTTCCACGCCCCAACCACTCTCTCAGTAAAGAACCTACCTCTGACATCCCTCCTATATCTTCCACCATGAACCTTATAGTTATGCCCCCTTGTAACAGCTACATCCACATGAGGAAAAAGTCGCTGAACGTCCACTCTATCTTTCCCTCTCATCATCTTATACACCTCAATTAAGTCACCTCTCATCCTCCTCCACTCCAATGAGAAAAGCCCAACTCCCTCAACCTTTCCTCGTAAGACCTACCCTCCAATTCAGGCAGCATCCTGGTAAATCTCCTTTGCACCCTTTCCAATGATTCCTCATCCTTCCTATAATGAGGTGACTTGGGATGTTAAAGTGCCCCTCATTGTCCAAGGATGTGCAGGTTAGGTTACGAGGTTACAGGGATTGGATGTGGTGGCTGGAGAAGTGGACCTAGGTAGAGTACTCTGTCGGAGTGTCGGAGGATTGGTGCAGACCCGATGGGCTGAATGGCCTCTTTCTGCACTGTTGAGATGCTGTGCAAAGGTTATTTGATTGACATGGTGAAGCAGCCAGCCTGTTTACTTTCCAATTAGCAGAAGGGAGGGTGGGGGGACACTGAGAGGATGGACATGTTGGCTGGCCAATAGCGGGAGCTTCAGGGTTGGACCATTGGAGGCAGATGGTCAGGTGATGGCGCTTCTGTGAATATGTACAACCACCTGAGGTGATTCTAAAAGCAGCGAGCTGAGCTTGAGGGAGCATGGGTCAGAAGAGAATCCGTGCTATGCCATGAGTATATGCTACCGTTGCACAATGGCTCCCCACTGGGAACATGACATTGTTGCCTAATTTACCCCCCTGCACGTATTGGTGGAGCACAGATTGTCAACTCAGGGTCAATCTTCCAGGCAGGATTTTCTATCTATTCATAAGAATGCAGGTCAGGGATATCATGTACAATTGTGCTTTAAAGTACTTCAACAGACTTATGATGCTTAAACTATCTAGAAACTGCTTCATTGTGGAGATTCTCACACCTCCGTATCTTAAGAAGAAGAAAGTCTGCACCTGACAGAATAGTCTGTTCGGCCTCACATTAACATCAACCTATAGCGGGGGATTTGAATTCTTTTCTTATTTGGTCTTGGGTTGCGATCCTTGCTGTCAAGTCAAGTTTTAATTGCCCTTGAGAAAGTGGTGGTGGGGCAGCACGGTAGCCTAGTGGTTAGCACAACCGCCTCACGGCGCTGAGGTCCCAGGTTCGATCCCGGCTCTGGGTCACTGTCCGTGTGGAGTTTGCACATTCTCCCCGTGTCTGCGTGGGTTTCGCCCCCACAACCCAAAAACGTGCAAGCTAGGTGGATTGGCCACGCTAAATTGCCCCTTAATTGGAAAAATGATTGGGTACACTAAATTTATTTAAAAAAAGAGAAAGTGGTGGTGAGCGGTCTTCTTCAAGCACTGCATTCCATGTGGCGTTATTGCATCCTTGGCGTTTTTTCCTGCAGCAGAGTAGTTTGCTACACCATTTCAGAGAGAGGTTAAGAGTCAACCACAGTGCTGTGGATCTGGAGATTTGTGTAGCTCAGACAAGGCAAGAGCGGCAGGTATCGTCCACTGAAGGTTGTCAATGAACCAGATGGGTTTTTAATGACAAGCTTCTGGTTTTGTGGTCATTATTAATGAGATTAGCATTTAATTACAGATCTATTCATTAATTTAATTTAAATTGCCCCAGCGGCCTTGAAGAGATTTGAACTCATGGCCTGTATTTTCCGCCCACCGGGCAGGCACACTTAACGGACCCAGAAGCAAAATGTGTTTCCAGCTGCGATCGACCCCAGAACCTTATTTCACACTGGCTGGCCAATCACTGAGCAGCCACTGTGAAACGCACGTTGGGAAATGCTCGACGATACCCCGGAGGGCAGGAAGAGGGCGGGCGCTGAGAAAAGGGAAAGTGCGGCTGGTGTTTCTAATGTGCTCCCTCAGGGGGGCAGCCACTGCGGAGCTGTCTCACGGAGCCACAGACCTGTGAAAAATAAACCGAATGGAAAAATTACACAATGTGTGTCCAGGCAGCACACTCAAAGAAAATCCTCAATCCCCAGACACGTTTTAAAATTTTATTTCAGTCCTGACATTTCGTCTCACCCCAGATCGAGGTTTGCAGCTAAAACGTAAATTTCTGGCCCCTGTCTCTGGAGCATAATTCAGATCTCTGGATTACTCGACCAGCAGCATAACCACTGTGCTCCTCCACCACCACCACCACCAACCACCCCCCCCCCCCCCCCCCCCCCATGAATAAACTTCACATATGCTCAAGTCTCTGCTTACATCTTTCACTTGCTGGCAGGATCACTGACATCTTCAACTCTTTGCTCTGCATGTTTTACAGCTTCATTTAACAACATCCGGGTCAGCTTCCATACCTGCAAACTTTAACTTTCCTGGTGCTCTGTACCTTGCCCCCAATGCCAGCACTACTTCATACATGCCCTCCTCCAGCCCCTTGAGCGGGTGTCACTGGGCTGTTGAGAGCTGGGGAGAGAGTGACTGATGGAATGTGCAAGTGTTTGTCCGTGTTTGCTTGAGATCTTATTCTTCAGCAATGTTCTCCACTGTCTCTTGGCCTGCAGGCTCCGAAGGAACAGCAGAACTGTTCATTGGATTGGCCTGAGCAGTGTTTTATCTTCATTAGTTACACTGTGGATCTCTTCCGAGCGATGTGGTAGTGGCGAAAGGGATTGAGGATTGAGATGAGGAGAAATTTCTTTACTCAGAGGGTTGGGGATATTTGGAATCTTTTGTCCCAGAGGTCTGTGGATGCTCAATCACGGAGTATATTCAAGAAAGAGAGTGATGGATTTTTGGATACTAAGGGAATCAAAGGAAATGAGGAATGAGCAAGAAAATAGACATGAGGTAGAAAACAGCCACGATCTTATTCTCATAGAATTTACAGTGCAGAAGGAGGCCATTCGGCCCATCGAGTCTGCACCGGCTCTTAGAAAGAGCACCCTACCCAAGGTCAACACCTCCACCCTATAACCCAGTAACCCCACCCAACACTAAGGGCGATTTTGAACACTAAGGGCAATTTATCATGGCCAATCCACCTAACCTGCACATCTTTGGACTGTGGGAGGAAACCGGAGCACCCGGAGGAAACCCACGCACGCATGGGGAAGATGTGCAGACACCGCACAGACAGTGACCCAAGCCAGAATCGAACCTGGGACCCTGGAGCTGTGAAGCAGTTATGCTATCCACAATGCTACCATGCTGCCCTTATTGAATGGTGGAGCGATCTCCAGGTCGTATGGCCTATTCCTGCACATATTCCTTACTATTAAAAAAATCTTGGGCCAGAGTGGAAGTCACTCATACTCATTGCTTCACGTGTTGTCAAATGCAGATATTGGTCTGTCCTCTCCCAGTAGCCAGGCACTGTCTGCAGGGGAAATGTATAGTTAATTGCTGCTTTAGTCTACAGAACCTGCAGTCATAGGCAGTCAGGATTGATGAAATAGTTGGCAGTAATGGTAAGTGTATGAGAGCAAGGACCTAGTTTGAGGCTGTAGTGTGCCAGTGTGCATTAGAGAACACATGACTCTTAACACAGGTGTCGCCAAGAGACATTTGCTTCTGGGAGAAGGGACATGATGCAATTTAATACTGTGTGCAAGAACCAGCTATCACATATCCTGCCTTAAAGCAGTGGCTACAGTTTAAAGTATTTCTGTAATTTGCCTTGGGGCGTCTGGAGATCACGAACGATGATTTATTAATGCATGTTATTTCCCAATGCCAAAGGGACCCCACTATCTGTCTAGGGAATATATGTTTGTCTGTCAGTCAGGTAATAGCTCTATTTGACATCTGAAAACTCGAACACCTTTGCATAACGAGCGTCATCATTATACATCTCCACGTGAGTGCTATTGGGCAACAGAAATCAGGCTGGATGTAAAACGAGCTATCAATTTTCTATTGCCCTGTTTGCGCTACTATCAAAGACCAATTTACCATCTTTCTTGTCCTCAATGTGCTGGATTCCTGAAACTCTTTCTTTAAAATGTAATTTGTCAAATGGCAGGAAGGAAGTGGAGGTCCATCCTTTGAGGGTGCCGAGTGCACTTGAGGGACCCAACTCTCCCAGTGAGGGATGGAAGCTCACTCTCTGTTTATTTAAACCGGCAGCAGTGTGTTGATGCTGCAGTGTGTGGTGATATGTGCCTGAACGTATCATCGTATCAAGATGCTCAGCAAAGCAAGGTGTTGATGTGGGACTGGAGAATGGTATCACTCCACGCATGTAGTTACATGGTCAGAGAACACTCCGTAAGCGGCTAGCCTGCATAGTGGGAGCAATACCATGCAAAACCATGCTTGGAAACGTAAATAGTTAAAGTCTACCAATAAAGGTGTTTATGTTTAAACCCACAAGCCTCAAGATCTCATCAATGGGACACCACTACAGCTACTTTAAAAAAAAACATATCATTACATGGTATCAGAATGGGATTTTGTGATAGTACCATGCCGATCAATGGTGGTGAAAGGTGGCAAATACATGCAGGAACGCAGATCCCAAGGTATGGAACACTAAAGCCTAACTAGGGAGATGTACATCTAAGAAGTGATATTGCCAGTCCCTGGGCAATGTAGACTCAAAGAACATAGGCAACTACAAGATGGGTGAGCAACATAGGGAACACTACGAGACGCCGGGTCAGAATCCACAAGAAGAGTGAGAAAAATACAGAAAAGCAACTGTACTTGCCTTTTAGAATAGGTGGCAGTCCCAAGAGATTCAAGAGATTCAAGAAGCTGAAAGGTAGACAAATAAAAACTTTTAAACAAAGAGGCAGGTAGAAAATAAAGAAAACCCTGTAAATATGGCTGACAGAATCAAAAGTTAAAAAAGAACCACTTGGGGCTAACAGCAAGAAGGAAGTGCTGTGGATAGAAGTAAAGGAATAAAAAACAAAATGCTGCAAAGTTCAAATAGCCGACGCAGAGAGGTTGTTGCTCTAAATTTGAAACAAAGTCCAAACAGAAAAAGAGAGCAAACAACATGTAGAGTTGAAAGTAATGGTGCCATTACTTCCCCCCGCAGCACAAGAAGATCAAATATATGGAGATGCCAATGGCCCACAAATTCAAAAGGACGGGCAACTGCCGAAACTTCCACAGTAAGCAAGAAGTTTTAAAACATTTTTAAAGAGCAGCCTTAAAGCGGCAATACCCTTAAAGCGGCCATACCCTTAAAGTAGTCATACACTTGAAGAGGTAATGCCCTTAAAGTGGCAACCACAAGAAAAAACAAATGGCTAGTGACAGGAAAATTATAAAAATCCCCAGATAGCGGGCAACTCTTAAAGGTCCAGAGATAAGAAAGACCTCAACAAGGAGGCAGCAAAGATCTCAAAAAGGGGGCAACAAAGACTTCAAAGAGGAGGCAAAAAGGACATCAAAGAGTCAGCAATGAAGACCTCAAAGAGGAGGCAAGAAAGACCTCAAGGAAGTGGCAACAAGGACTTCAAAGAGGAGGCAATGAAGATCTTAAAGAGGAGGCAACAATTACCTCAAAACAGGGGTAAGTAAGATTTCAGAGAGGAAGCAATTAAGACTTCAAAGAGGCAAGAAAGACCACAAAGAAGAGGTAAGGAAGGCCTCAAAGTGGAGGCAAGAAAGACCTCAAAGAGGAGGCAGTGAAGACCTCATAGGAGGCAACAAGGATCTCAAAGAGGAGGCAACAAGGAATTCAAATAGGAGGGAATGAGGGCCTCAAAGAAGATTCAAGAAAGACCTCAAAGAGGAGGCAACAAGGACCTCAAAGTGGAGGCAACATGAACCTCCAAGACGAGGCAACAAATACCTCAGAGTAGGCAAGAATGAACTCAAGGAAGAGGCGACAAGGAGCTCAAAGGGGAGGCAATGAAGCTCTCAAAGAGGAGGTGAAAAAGTCCTCAAAGATGAAGCAACACTAGGAAATTAAATAGGAGGGAATAAAGACCTCAAAGAGGAGGCAACGTGGACCTCAAAGCGGAAGCAATGAAGACCTCAAAGAGGAGGCAACAAAATCTCAAAGAGGAGACAGAAAAGACCCCAGATGGAGGCCAACAAATAACGCCAAATGATGAACAACAGAAGACCCCAGAGGGAGGATGCTGAAATACCACCAAAGGAAATGAGAGATTATTAAATATAAAAAGAATGAAAGCTCTAGCGGAGACATTGAAATAACAAGATGAAATGGCTGACAGCAAGCTTCGAGAAAACACAGGATACTGCAAAAACTCTGGGCCCTGACAATATTCCGGCAATAGTAATGAAGACTTGTACTCCAGAACTTGCCGCACCCCTTGCCAAGCAGTTCAGGTACAATTAAAACACTGACATCTACCCAGCAATGTGGAAAATTGCCCAGGTGTGTCCTGTACATAAGGAACAGGACAAATCCAACCCAGCCAATTACCGCCCTATCAGTCTACTCTCCATCATCAGCAAAGGGATGGAAGGAGTCATCAACAATGCTATCAAGTGGCACTTACTCAGCATAACCTGTTCATGGATGCTCAGTTTGGGTTGCGTCAGGGTCAGTCAGCTCCTTACATCATTATAGCCTTGATTAAACATGGGCAAAAGAGCAGAACTCCATCAGTGAGGTGAGAGTGACTGCCCTTGACATCAAGGCAGCATTTGACTGAATATGGCAGCAAGTGAACCAAGCAAAACTGGGGTCAATGGGAATCAGGAAGAAAGCTCAGATAGGCTGACAAGTGGCAAGTTACTTTTGCGTCACACAAATGCCAGGCAATGACGATCTACTACAAGAAAGGATATAACCATCACCCCTTGACATTCAATTTCATTACCATCACTGAATCCCCCAATTTCAACATCCTGGGTTACCATTGATCAGAAACTGAACTGGACTAGCCACATTAATACTGTGGCTACCAGAGCATGTCAAAGGCTAGGAATTCTATAGCAAGTAGCTCACCTCCTGACCACCTACAAGGCGCAAGTCAGGAGTGAAATGGAATACTTTCCACTTGCAATACTCAAGAATCTCGACACCATTCAGGTCAAAGCAGCCAGCTTGATTGCTCCCCCTTCCACAAACATTCAAACCCTCCACCACCGATGAACAGTGGCAGCTATGTGCACCATTTACAAGATACACTGCAGTAATGCACCAACTTTCACAGGCAGCACCTTCCAAACCCACGACCATAACCTTCTAGAAGGACAAGAGAGCATATACCTGGGAATCCCACCACCTGGAGGTTCCCCCCCCCCCCCCCCCACCACCACCGACTCGGAAATATATCATGGTTCCTCCACTGTCGCTGGGTCAAAATCCTGGAACTCTCTCCCTAACAGCACTGCGGGTGTACCTACACCTCAAGAACTGCAACGGTTCAGCAAAGCAACTCACCACCACCTTCTGAAGGGCAACTAGGGATGAGCAATAAATGCTGGCCTAACCAGCGACACCCACATCCCAGAAATGAATGAAAAGAAACAAGTTTCAAAAATTTACAAAATTAAGCTGAGAAGGAGGAGAAGTTAATGAAGACAATGGTGAATAAGCTGAACATCAGGAAAAAGCAACTAGGAAATAATATTTTGCAACGAGAAAGGAATAATTGACAATCGAGGCCTCTTGGGGTTGAGTGACCATAATATGATTTCTTCATCAACACGGACAGTGATGTAGTTGGTCTGAGACTTGGGTCCTGCATCTTCATTAAGGAAACTACAATGATATAAGGCATGAATTGGCTATGGTGGATTGGGGAATGTTACATAAAGGGCTGATGGTGGATAGGGAATGCAAACATTCAAAAAGTGCATGGGAGAACAGCAACAATTGTTCATTACTGTCTGACACAAAAGTAAAACACAAAAGATGGCCATGGGTTTACAAGGGAAATTAGAGATAGTATTAGATCTAAACAAGGGGCACACAAATTGGCCAGAAAAAACATTAGGTCTTAGGATTGGAAGCAGTTTAAAATTCAGCAATGGAGGACCAAGAGATTGACTAAAAAGGGAAAATAAAGTACGTGAATAAGCTTGTGGGGAACATAAAAACTGATTGCAAAGGTTTCTATAGGTATGTAAAGAGAAAAAGATTAGTGAAGACAAATGTAGGTCCCTTACAATCAGAAACAAGGGAATTTACAATGGGGAACAAATTGACCAACTAAATATATACCTTGGTTCTGCTCTCACAAAGGAGGAAACAAATAAGATAGCAGAAACTTTGGGGAACACAATGTTTATTGAGAGGGAGGAACTGAAGGAGATCAATATTTGTTGAGAAATGGTGTTGAGGAAGTTGATGGGATTGAAGGCCATTAAATCCCCAGGACCTGATAATCTACATGCCAGAGTAGTTAAGGAAGTGGCCCTAGAAATAATGGCTGCATTGATGGTGATCTTCCAAGATTCGACAGACTCTGGGACAGTTCCTACAGATTGGAGGGTAGCTAATGTGCCCTCACTCTTTAAAAAGGGAGGTAGAGAGAAAACAGGGAAATATAGACCAGTCAGTCTGATGTCAGTAGTGGAGTAAATTCTGGAGTCCATTATCAAGGATTTTATAGCAGAGCGCTTGGAAAACAGTGGCAGGATCAGACAGAGTCAGCATGGATTAACAAAAGGGAAATCATGCTTGACAAATCTACTGGAATTCTTCGAGGAGGATTCTTTGTAACTAAGAGAGTTGATGAGGGACAGCCCATGGATGTGATTTATTTGGACATTCAGAAGGTTTTCGATGAAGTCCCACATAAGAGATTGGCATGTAAAATTAAGGGTAATGTATTGAGATGGATATAAGACTGGTTAGCAGACAGGGAACAAAGAGTCGGAATAAACAAGTCTTTTTTCCAAATGGCAGGTAGTACTAGTGGGGCACTGCAGGTATCGGTTCTGGACCCCAGCTATTCACAATATATATTAATGATTTAGCTGACTAACTAAATGTAATATTTCCAAATTTGGAGATGACACAAAGCTGCGTGGCAGGGTGGGCTGTGAGGAGGATGCAGAGGTGCTTCAGTGTGACAAGTTGAGTGAGTGGGCAAATGCATGGCAGATGCAATAGATAATGTGGATAAATGTGAGGTTATCTATTTTGGTAGCAAAAGTAGCAACACAGATTATTATCTGAATGGCGATACGTTGAGAGAGAGGGAACGTGCAATGAGGCCTGAGTATTCCTATAAAGGTAAGAAACAAGGTGTAGCAGGCAGTCAAGAGGCCAAACGGTATGTTGACCTTCATAACGAGAGAATTCGAGCACAGGAGGGAGGATGTCTTGCTGCAATTATACAGGGCCTTGATGAGACCACACCCGGAATATTGTGTGGCAGTCTGGTCTCCCTATCTGAGGAAGGATGCTCTTGCTATAGAGGAAGTGCAGCGAAGGTTTACCAGACTGATTCCTGGGATGGCAGGACTGATGTATGAGGAGAGATTGAGTCGGTTGGAATGATATTTGCTGGAGTTCAGAAGAATTGGAGGGGGGTGTGATAACTCATAGAAACCGATAAAGTTCCATCAGGACAAGGCAGAATAGATACAGGAAGGACGTTCCTGATGGTGGAGGAGACCAGAACCAGGGGTCACAATCTGAGAAATTGAGGTGGACCATTTTGAACTGAGTTGAGGAGAAATTTCTTCACCCAGAGAGTGGTGAATCTGTGGAATTCGCAACCACAGAAAGTAGGTGAGGACAAAACGTTGCGTAATTCCAAGAAGGAATTAGATACAGCTCTTGGGGCTAAAGGGATCAATGGATATGGGGGAAGGTGGTATCAGGGTATTGAACTTGATGATCAGCCATGATCTTAATGAATGGTGGAGCAGGCTCGAAGGGGCGAATGGCTTCCTCCTGCTCCTCTGTAACAAGTGCAGTGAAAAATTGAAGCACGAGAAAAAAAGCTTTGAAGAAGAAGTTTATTGAAGAAACTAAACAATGTAATACTTATAAAAATGAGTTCGAACAATTGAATTTAGAACTGTCAAGTCTCAACAAGCAATCGGCAGAAACTATTCAGAGCCTTCAGAAGGAATTTGAGGAAGGGAAGCTGGACAATGAAAAATTAATTGAAGAGGTAAAAACATTGAAATTGACGCAGAATCAGCAATTTAGACAAGAGCAAGAATCTGAGATTACACAGCCAGAACAAGATTGCTGAAATGGTCACACTGATAGAAAAGCATAAGAAAGGAGACAATAAAACGGTCACTGGAAAAGATGCTGAATTGAAATGCTGTAAAGGGAAAGAACCAAATACAAATTTATTTCAAAAAGCCTTTGGGAATTGTGCTATTGTCAGTCAAGGATGAGCTAATAATTATAAAACAAGAGCTTAAGAAAGTGACAATGGATTAGGAGGTTCTGCTGGGCAAACCAAAGCAATTAAGGATACAGTCAAATGTTTGAAAGACGTGTTAAAGAAGGGAAATACTTGAAAAGCTATCTTTAGATTACAATATCCTGTGATCAGAAAAAGGCACTTTATCAAGGGCCCAAGCACCAGAAACATTGAGTATTAATACCATTCCTTCACAATGTAATCAATACTTAGGGTTTCTGATATAACGAAATGTGAAAAAAACTGTCAAGACATAAGAGCTTATTAGGAAGTGAACATTATATTGTATTCTCTTTTGGAAAGGAGGAAAGCTTTTGGAAAATAAAGAGGGATGTGATTATATGTGCCTGCATATATTATAATGTAAAGGTGCTCAGCAGAGGGATAATGTGGGGCTGGAGAGTGGCACTGCCCACAGTATGATGTATCTAGACACATGGTTATAGAACTACAACAGCACTCTGTAAGAAGCAGCTAGCCTGCATGGTGGGAGCAACCTCCCTCTACTTACACAAACTTATGAATTGTAAATAGCCAACACCTACTAATACAGGTATTTATGTTTAATCACATAAATTTCAAGATTTCATCAATGGAACACCACCACAGCTACATAAATAACCCATATCATGACGCAGGGCAAACTTTTATCAGTCACTGACTTTGTACCGGGGGAAGTAGCGGTAGGGGAGGGGGTGCATGAAATAAGCACCCCGGCACCCCATAAAATTCAGTTCAATTATTACATTGTTTAAACTAAAATGTCCACATCAATGGGCAGGAAGAAAAGTTACAATTAATCTCAATGTATTTTATTGTGGATGTTTTCATTGTAAATGGCATAATAACAATATTTTTTATTAGTGTCACACGTGGGCTTACATTAACACTGCAATGAAGTTACTGTGAAAACCCCCTAGTTGCCACACTCCGGCGCCTGTTCGGGTACACCGAGGGAGAATTCAGAATGTCCGAATTACCTAACAAGCACGTCGTTCAGGACTTGTGGCAGTATACCATCTCCCAGGCAGTGTTCAGGAGGGCAGGCTTGAGTCTGCAGCCCACGCTGGGGAAGAGGGTGTCCCTCCGCTCCTCACTGACATGGAGCAGTGGGTCCACCTCGGACCCCCGACCTGGGGGGGGGGGGGAGGGGGGAGAAGGTCTTCTCTGAGCCATCTTGATGGCCGCAGTGAGTGTGCGGTAAGTGGAGTGCTTAAAAACAGTTCCAGCTGCCAGGCTCTTTGCTGTTAACTCTGGCCCTGCTGCTGTCCTGTTAGAGCGCCCTCTGGGCCAGGAATTGCTCAGAATTCGCGGCAACAGAGTGCTGGCCCATTAGCATGTCCTGAATTGCTCCAGAAATAGCACCCCCAACAGGAAAATGATCGACGCGTGGTTCAGTCTTGGTGTCAACAGTCGCCCAAATGGAATATTGTACTCGCTGTCTTTCGGATGATATATTCAACGAAGCCCCATCTGTCCTCTCAAATACTATTTCTGGGAAAAGGAACGGCATATCGACCAGGTGACCCGATCAATATTTCTTCCTCCATCAGTATCACAATGAAGCAGATTATCAGACTGTTACCACAGCAATTCACATGATGATTTTTAAAAATGTGGTAAAACATTCCAGGAGATGGTGCCGTTTGTGGGATCTTGCTGTGTACAAATTGGGAGATGTGTTTTTCCTGAACTACACTTCAGTAGCACTTCAAAACTACTCTGCGCGTTGTAAAGTCCTCCGGGGTGGCCTGAGATCATGAAAGGTGCTATAGAAATGAAAGTCCCATTCCTAACAGTCTATGCACCAATTTGCAACTAATACCCAGCTCTCCCGTTCCATTACTGACTCCCTTATCAGCCCTGCAGACAGAAAATTACAGGAATATGAAACATCTTTTCCAGTCGGAAATCCAATTCTTGAAGCCACTCAAAAGAGAGTTTGAGAGACACAAAAATATATCTATCTATCTATGTATCCATCTATATAAAATACTTTCCACAATGTTTTCACAGGAGAATCAGACGGATGAATCAGGTGTGTGCTCATTGCTCAGTTTCCCTCGCAGTTCCTCAGCTACATGACAAATACACTTGAAAGATCTATTGTAGCCTGGGTTAAGAGATATCAGATTGAATTTATATATTGTGGAAAAGCAAATCAAAGCCTTTTGTCAAGAAGAACTCTGCCATAAAATAGCCCGTGTTTATCGTGTCATTTCTTTCCTTTTGAGCAATTTGCTGCATTGCAAAGTACCATCTCTCTCTGCCTGCAAAGGAATTTATACCCTAACCCTTAGAACGCTGGAAGATCCAAGGAAAGATCCCTTTGATCTAGGGATGGCAGTTGTCGGGAGTTGGAAAAGTGTGACTCCCGTTTTCCACCTCGCTGCACTTCCACAGGCAGATGGGCGACAATGCTTCCAGCAGGCATACTGGCATCAGGGGTACACCTAATGTGCCTTGCATGTACCTACCTTGCCCATGCAAACAAAATGACCACCTCCTGACCCTACTAACTCCAGTAGGATCCACACAGGCACATACAATCCCTAGGTGAGAGGAGCAACAATGGGATCTCAGGCTACAGGTGAACAATTCATTGATGGCAGGTCAGCAAAGAAATTCTAAGTGCTCATAAAGCACTGGGATTTATTACCCGGTGTGTACAATGATTTAGTGGTGATGCTATATTACACTTGCATAGTACCTTGGTCAGACAAGAGTGCTGTGCATTATTCCGGTCTCCGTACTATAAAAAGGAGCAAGTGCAAAAAATCACTTGGAAGGATATTGAGAGATTGAGGGATTGCGAGATTACAGCTACATGGAACGGGATGAGTGTTTTGTCAAAGGGGAGAAGAATCAGCGGTAACCTGACAGAGGTGATTAAACCTCGGAATGGGCTGGACTGTGCGGATATGTTTCCATTTGTGGAAGAATCTAAAACTATGGACTGTAGATACAAGAAAATAGCTGATAAATGCAACAGGGAAACATGGAGAAAATCCTTTACCAAGGGAATGGTTAGAATGTGGAACCAGCTATCACAGGAACTGGTTAAGGTGAATTATCGACCACCTGCTTTTACATTGTTAGTCATGAAAGATTTTGAACATATTGGGCGCGATTTACCGGCCTTGTAGCGCCTGATTTGGTGACACGACGAGGCCATTGAATCCTGCGGGAGGCCTCTCATGAGATTTATAGCATTTGAAACGTCTCGTGAGATTCAACGAAGCGCTGCGAGACATCGCAATCTGGATTTCACCCTCACTGAACATAATTCCAGATCAGCATATTTAAATGAGCCATTGGGCTAATTTAATTATGTCTGCGCCGGGTTCTCCCGGTGCCCAGGACCTAACAACCACGCCTGGGAGAGCTCGCTGTGGTGTGCCAGTTAGCACTGGTCCACACAAAAATGGACCAGACGTAATGGCACCTAAAGAGGTCCCCCAGGCCATCAGAGACCCCCTCAGGCAGTCGGACTCTGGGCAGCATGGCACCCTGGCGTTCCTGCTGGCACTTGGGCACCTTGGCATTGCCAGCTTGGCACATTGGCACTGCCACACAGGCAACCTGGCAGTGCCACCCTGGCAATGCACCCATTACGTCAAAGTGCCTTTTAGACCCTCTAGTTCCACATGTTGATCAGGTGCAGCTTGCTTATCAATCTCGCAAGTCTTTGAATGATGCTGCTCTCACATTGGTCCATTTGACCCATCAGCACAGGGATAGATTAAGCACTATGCTAGTGCCACCTTTGTTGATTTCTTTTGTTAAATTTTTCCAATTAAGGGCAACTTTGCGTAACCAATCCACCTACCCTTCACATCTTTGGGTGGTGGGGGTGAGACCCTCATGGGGAGAATGTGCAAACTCTGCACAGACAGTAACCCTCAGCATCGTGAGGCAGCAGTGCTAACCACCGTGCCACCCTTTCTTTGTTGATTTCTCTTCAGTTTTTGTACAATGCAACTATTCCAGTCTATTGGAAAACTGAAGCACCTTGATGTCAATCCTACTCTCCTACTTTGGATCGGAGATTTCCTTCAGAAGAGGACCCAATGGGTATCAGTATCCAGGATTTACTTGGAGCTCTCATTAATGAAGACTGAATGTCCTCTTGATTAATAAGCGGATCAGGGGTTACGGGGGAAAGCAGGAGAATGGGGATGAGAAAATATCAGCCATGATTGAATGGTGGAGCAGCCTCGATGGGCCAAGTGGTCTAATTCTGCTCCTACGTCTTATGGGTTCTGTACTGTCATCTTTACTTTCAGCCTCAGCACAAATGATTATCGATCAGATTATGAGAAAGCAACCATCCTGAAGTGTGCTGATGATACAGTACTTGTGAGTCTCAGAAGGAATAATAAAGGAAACCAGAGGAACATGGCAGAGAAGTATGTGAAATGGTGCGAGAACAATTCTCTTAAATTGAATGAAAACAAGTTGAAAGAACAGAATTATAGAATTCAGGAAAAGCCAGTTAATGATATTTTCCCATGAAGATTCACGAAGTGGACATTGAGATAGTTATTAACTAGGAGTATCTAGTTATCAAAGCAGATGATAAGTTTAACTGGAGGGAACAGTGTGCAAATACACAATTATAATACCTCAGAAAATTAGGGAAAAACGCAAAATAGGATGCAGCCACCATTTTTTCAAAGTTGCTCAAATTGTCTGCTATCTTCACTTGAAATCACAGAGGCTGCCATTGGTATATGTTACTGGCATTTCCGAAGCCACTTCCACTCTTTTCAACACTGCTGCCAATATCACTTTCACCAAAACTAAAAGAAAAATGAGCAACATCTCCAATCAAAGAGAAAATGCTGGACAATCTCAGCAGGTCTGGCAGCGTCTGTAGAGAGAGAAAACAGCTAACGTTTCGAGTCCAGATGACCCTAAATATGATGGCTGCATCCTATTTTGCGTTTGGTGTAACAATCGAGCGTGACTATAACATGGTCCGGATACCTCACAAACTAAACACTGCAGATTGCTGGCAGACAAAAAGAGCTGGAGTTGCAAAGTCACAACTTTCCCGAGGTTTTCAACCTTAACTAATGCTGATTCACATAGGGGCCACCAACACTGTATTCAAACTCCTGCGTGCAAAGCACAGAGCTTATCTGTCAAGGTCATTGGCACAAAATATGTGAGGAGACTGTCTGGCTAAAAGTAATTTATCATTAACGTGAAAACAACACTGTATGTGAGGAATGATGTCTGGCCTGATTATTATGTTTTAAGATTAATCGTCAAGATCTGCTTTCGGAATGTGGTTGGGTCATTTGGACGAGTTATGATTAAAGTACATCCTTCAAACTATGGACACAAATCTACAGCCACATGGAGGAAGTCCATTCAATATCTGCGATTCTATTGAAAAATGGCTCCTTATTTATTTGAGAGTGGAAAAGACACGCTAAAATGCTCAGGCTTAACTATACTGTCTGAATATTCTTTGCCAGCTGAATGGACACTGTCAAGGGCTGTTGATTATTCACAATCTCATCTACTCTCACCCCAGCAGGGAGCATTCATTCCCCGGATCCATTTCATGGAAATGTCAGTGTTGTACTATGTGGTTCAAACTAGAAAATAAATCAACTGTGTGAAGTGGACATTGATATGTGCCACAGCCACCAGACACAACACTGGTTAAGAGAACCAACAAATGATTCAAGTAAGATTGGGAAGTAAAATCATGCTGGTCAGTAATTTGTGAAATTGTGATGAGGTGGCGTTCCGCAGTCAGGAAATAAGGGCCCAATGTTAACCCATTCGAACCCTTTCAATTTACACAGAGTTAAAACAGGGCCCGTTTGAGTCCAGGAGGTGATGGGGAGTTTCTGAAAAAGGGGCGAGAGCTTATTTTGAAGACGAATGAGCAGGATTTACAAGAAAAAAGATAGGAACCTCGTACCTAATAATATTTCCCTTCTCCTATTGTAATTCAATTCCCAGGAATGCAAATTTGATAAAAAAGCACAATGATTCGAAACATCCTGCAGTGCAGAACTAAGGGAGTGAGTGTCACAGTGTTTACGATAGATAATTAACCAGGGCTAGTCAAGCAAAGCAAAAAGAAACCCAACACGTTCCCAGTAAGATCAGCCTGCGATCCCTACATCTTCAATCTTCTATTATGTTCTTCACTTTCCTTCCACTCTTTCAGTATGTTTATTCGTCCTATCTTCAATGTCCTGATTTTAAAATTATCCCTGTTTTCAAATCGCTCCATGACCTTGCCCCCTCCCGAGCTCTACTACCTCCTCCATCTCTACAACCCTCTAAGATCTCTGTTGTTCCTCCCATTCTGGTCTTTTCTGCTTCTAAAGTTTTCGATGCTGCACCATTGGTTCTGTAGTTTTCTCCCGAAGCCCTCTGCTGTCCTATATCGCCTTCTTCCTTAAAATCCACCTCTTTGACCAAGCGTTTGATCATCTCTCCTAATATGTTCTTATGTGGCTTGATGTCAAATTTGGCATGTTCTCACAAAGCACCTCGGGATGTTTTATTACGTTAGAGGCGCTAGATAAATGCAAACTGTTGTTATTGTCTCTGTGTCTGGCATCGAGCAATAGGATTGCTTCTTTAATACTTCTCCAGTGCAATGCCTCTCACCACTCGCCTTTCGATTTACCCAATTCCACCAACAAGAACCAGATGTATCCCAGAGGTACATTTTACTCTTTTTTCATGGTCATTAATCAAGGTTCATTTCAGGGGAAAGAATGGAATAATAAAAAAAGTCAGCAGCAAATACAACCCTCAGCAGTTCTGAGATTATTAAATGCAAAAGAGAAATACATTGAAACTCATGTCCTCAGGACAGTCATTTCTGCCGCTTCTGCATCGGTTATAGCGGTTTATAATGTAGCAAAATATTGGACAAATAGCATTTTTGCAATAGGAACAACTCACACTCCACAACAACAGAAGTTACTTGAATTACATTTCGAAAAATGGGACGCAGCTTTGAACAAATCCTTTCGTGAGGGAAATCAGGACAAGAATTTCAATTTTACAGCTAGGCTGGTTGGGAATGAAAGAAGGAAGCAAGTTTACAAGCAAAGAACACTCTGTATCTCTCTCCTCCAAAAACTGGGAGTCAGTTGAAACTTAAGACGGAGATCGATGGAATTTGTTCGGGAACGCTGCCAAGGCAAATGGAGAAATTAAGTTACGTTAGAGAGCCCCCATGATCTAATGGAATGGCAGAACAGACTTGAGGGGATGAATGGCCTTCTTCCGTTCCTATGCTCTCCCTCAATAGTCAGCCCCAGGTCAGTGTCTTCTCTCTGTGGTCATTTTAGCAAAGAGGGGGCAGGAATGATGCAGTGAACAATGTTCACTGAACAACTTTCTCAGTTAGGTGAAGCCTGCGTTCGACATCGGTGCAGTCTTTAATGGGCCAGTTTCTTTACTGTGAAAATGCTTTGTGGAATGAATCAGTTGCTGCTCCACTTAATATTGGAGCTAGGGTTCCATCATTTCACATATAATAGATCGAGTGGGAGGGAAATGTAGGCTCTGTAACCAGTCTTGTCTTCAGCAGCTCTGACAATATACAGCTAACTAGGCCACTAGTTTAACTACGAGACACGATAATTAAATAAGACAGATCTTATTATGAGAGAACACCCCCCTTGCACTGTATGAAGAATTGCTTCCATTTTATACAATTATACAATGCACAAGGCAGTCCTGGATGTTAGCGACCAGATGTCTGACAGTGGACTACAAAACGCTAATTTAATCGAGTGTCACTGGTGACATCATCAACTGTGAGGCCAAAACCTCTACAGTTTTTAGTAAGACTTACAGAATTGAATTGGCTCCTTAAATTTACTGTCAGGCATTTGTTATTTTTCATGATCGATTGCCTGATATTTTTAATAATGTAATTCTGCAATTTGTTTTACTGCATGTACGCTGCGTAATGTTAAGAGGCTACACTCACAAAGCAAGAGATTGGAGACCGATCCCTGTAACACAGTGAAACCCGACTGATACCCCGTCTAGTACGTTAAACCCATCTCTTGAATGAGACACTAAACCAAGACCCAACCGCAATTCAATAATAATAATACAATAATAATCTTTATTATTGTCACAAGTAGGCTCACATTAACACTGCAATGAAGTTACTGTGAAAATCCCCTGGTCGCCACACTCCGGCGCCTGTTCGGGTACACTGAGGGAAAATTCAGAATGTCCAATTCATCTATCAAGCATGTCTTTCATAGCCAATGACAACTGGATCTCGACCCTCACACTCCACGTTACTCTGCAGCCCAGATGAGATATCACGAACCCTGGCAACAGATAGGCAACGCAACCTTTGGGACTCTCGATCCTGGTTCTAGAGAACTCTACCTGTACTATCCCTGATTTTGACTGCATTTCTCTTTACTCTCCCAACTTCAGTGGCTCCCTGTACCACCATGCTGTGGTCAGTTTTCTCATCCTCCCTACAATCCCCGCTCTCGTCCACAAAGGGAGAAAGAATCTCAAACTTGTTAGACAAGGACAAGAGCTCCTGCAACCCTACCTCCTGGATCCCTCTACCTACCTCACTCATAGTCACACCCCCCTGTCCCTGACCATTGGACAAGTTCAATATAGTTAATCTAAGGGGTGTGACTGTCTCCTGAAACACAGTGTCCAGGTAACTCTCCCATTCCCTGATGTGTCGCAGTGTCCAAAACTCACTCTCTGTCTCATCAACTCTGAGCCGAAGTTCCTTGAGCAGCCAACACTTATTACAGATGTGGTCACGAGAAACCACAGTGGCGTCCACCAGCTTCCGCATCATGCAGGTACAACACATCTCCTGGCCCTGCATCTCCACTTTATTTTATTACTTGCTAATTTGTTTTGTTTTTTATTTAAGGCTGCTCTTTAGTCTTTTGATCTGTAAAATATTTCTCCTTTATCCCTTTAATCGAAAGCAATCTAGAATAGGTCAGTCAACTTAGCAGTTACTTACCACCAATAAACCCACTGTTTCCCTGAGATGTTATTTTTTGTTTTTCCCACTCTATTTATGGTGAGATCCTCCCCCCCACTATTTAACTGGCCGGGTCCTCCCTTCTCCATGCTATTTCTCACTCTGAAGCTCCCCCTCCCTTTTCCCGCTGTTTTAACTCACTGGGTGAACCTCTCTCCCATATGGATTCTCTCCCATATGAACTCGAAAGGCTTATTCTGTTTCTCTTGTCACAGATGTGGCCAAACCCGCTGAGCTTTTCCAGCATTTGCTTTTTTATATCAATAAAACAGGCCATTCATTTTGTTGCTGTTTGTGGTGGTGTGCTGTACTCAGATTGGCTGCTCTCTCTTCATTATAGCAGTTGCTATATTTCAAAATTATTTCATTCGCTGTAAAATGTCTGGGAAGTCCTCAGGATGTATAAATACAAATATTTCTTGTCGTTTTATAGAACAGGAAGGCATGGGGGTCAGGGTTGAAAGGGCAAGTTCAGGATGGAGATATTTCTTCACACAGAGGATCAACAGCTGGAAAATGGGACTGAACCCGGGACATTTTTCAGAAGGAGCCAGCACGTCTGATGGCTGAACAATTCAGAACAAAGACTAAAATATACCAAGGGGCCTTCTTCACCTCAAACTATCTAACCATCCTGGAAATCTCACAGAGTCTGTGGAGGGGGAAGGGTGGGATTTCTCTTCATCATTGTGCCCTGCCAAGGATCTTAAATCATGAGAATTGGGGGAATCTAAATAACCACAATGAAAAATCAAATGAAAATCGCTTATTGTCACGAGTCGGCTTCAATGAAGTTACTGTGAAAAGCCCCTAGTCGCCACATTCCGGCGCCTTTCCGGGGAGGCTGGTACGGGAATCGATCCGTGCTGCTGGCCTGCTTGAAAAGCCAGCAATTTTAGCTCAGTGAGCTAAACCAGCCCTAAACAAGCGTAGGAGCACATACGAAGCCAGAGGCTGAAGTCCGATTAGCATTTGGACTTTCTGCGTTTGGGCAGAACGGAATGCACCTGAGAATTTCCTCAGATAGGCAGCTGATCAATCCCATGGGAATTGATTCAGATAATTGTACAAAATAATCTCAGGAGTCTCGGGTACGGAACAATCGTATATTTGCCAACATGTTGAGAGAGCAATTCTTCAGAGAATGTCCCTGAAGCAAGACCCTACTGTGAAATTATCAGTCACTTATACATTGAGAAGCGCATAGGGTGGCACGGTGGTGCTGTGGTGAGCACTGCTGCCAAAGATAAAATGCTGGAAAATCTCAGCAGGTCTGGCAGCATCTGGAGGGAGAGACTGAAAAGGTGAGAAATATTTATACTGTGGCGTGAGAGAATGAAAGATGAGTCATAGCCACAGAAAACAAGGAACAGAGTGCTAATAGGCACAGAAACCCAGGGCAAAGAGTGCCCAGAATGGCAGTCCCCAGAGAGAACAAAAGGGGATGAAAGGCCAAACAGCAGATAAACTAAAATCAGAGGGTAAACTGTGACAGATGTAGATGTGGGGAGAGGGGAAGGGAAAGCAAAGGGAAGAAAAGGTAATGAAAGGGGGATAAGATATGGGAGCTACACATAAACGTAAGGCAAGAAAGAAATAAATGGTTAAATGGTAAAAGACAGTTAAAATGAAATGGTATGAAAACAAAGGGGCTGAGATGGGGTAGAGCTAATCATCTGAAGTTGTTGAATTCGATGTTCAGGCCGGAAGGCTGTAGCGTGCCTAACCGTAAGATGAGATGTTGTTCCTCCAGTTTGCCTTGAGCTTCACTGGAACATTGCAGCAGGCCAAGAACAGACATGTGGGCATGGGAGCAGGGTCTTGTGTTAAAATGGCAAGCAACAGGAAGGTCAGGGTCCTGAATGCACAGAGACCGAAGATGCTCAGCAAAGCGATCACCCAGTCTGCTTTTGGTCTCTCTGATATAGAGGAGACCACATTGGGAGCAGCGAATGCAGTAGACCAAATTGACAGAGGTGCAAGTTAAACGCTGCTTAACCTGGAATGAGTGTTTTGGGCCTGGGATGTTAAGGATGGAAGAGGTAAAGGGGCAGGTGTTACACCTTCTGCAATTGCATGGGAAGGTATCATGGGTGATGGGAGAAGTGTTGGGTTTGGTGAAGGAGTGGGCTAGACTATCTCAAAGGGAACGGTCTCTGCGGAATGCTGACAGAGGGAGTGAAGGGAAGATGTGTTTGGTGATGGTTCATGGCGCCGAGGACCTGTGTTCGACCCCGGCCCAGGTCACTGTCCGTGTGGAATTTGCACATTCTCCCTGTGTCTGCATGAGTCTCACCTCTACAATCCAAAGTTGGGTGAATTGGCTAAAATTGCCCATTAATTGGAAAAAAAGAATTGGGTGCTCAAAATTAAATAAAATAATAATACATTGAGAAGCACGTAGGTACTACATTGCTTAAGTACCAACATTGGCTGTTTTAGGTTTACCATAAACAAATGCTTCGTTGGCAGGTTTTTTTTTCATGAGACAGGGTATCTGATTTCCCAAGCATTCTTTATGTTCACTATCTCCCAGAAACTCCTGCTAATCTCTTTGCTAATGCTTGATGCCACCAGGCTTGGCCTTGTGCTGCTAAGTCAGGTCTTTGTGTGGTACAGAGGTCACCTGGCATTCAAGCTACTGAAATAGGCCTTAAAGACGTCTGAGGTTGACTAATACTAGCACGCTGTTTAACTAAGCCAGCATCCAGCCAGCGATGCCTTTGCATCTTTGCCCTGAGTGTGGACTTCTACTTAACCTTTCTAATACAGATATACAGTTTTAAAATCCCTTGAAAAGCCCCTTCAGTAAGTAACATAGATTCCCTAGTCCCTTTCGATGTAACTATTTAATCCCTGCAAAGATTCCTCAATAAACCACACTTGTTATCTGCTCTAATATATTGTTGTAATAAAACATATTAATTATTTCCCACTGACAACAATCAACCACTTTTGTGTGGATACAGAATTCCTCAGACTCGGGTCGGAATCCGGGCTTGCTTTAAACTATCAAGTGTAACCTGGCCTGAATTTCCGGGGTATCCCTAGAATTAGGTGGGCCTAATAAGTGACTGTTCCAGAATGACAATTTGCCAATGAAGTCGGGAGGCACATAAATATTTATGGGTTTCTTCCCAAATTGAACCCCCAGGTTCACGATAGTTTTGCAGTTTCAACTACTCCTTCTCTGGAATTTCTACACAACTGCCAATCATTCACAGGAAATGGATGTCATTGACTAGGTCCGCATTTGTTGCCCATCCCTAATTTCTCTTGGTGAGCTATCTTCATTTTTTAAAATAAATTTCGAGTGCCCAATTCATTTTTTCCAATTAAGGGGCAATTTAGCGTGTTCAATCCACCTACCCTGCACATCTTTGGGTTGTGGGGGGCGAAACCCACGCAAACACGGGGAAAATGTGCAAATTCCACACGGACAGTGACCCAGAGCCGGGATCGAACCTGGGACCTCAGCGCCCTGAGTCAGCAATGCTACCCACTGCGCCACCGTGCTGCCCACTGTTGAGCTACCTTCTTGAACGGCTGCAGTCTAT
Source organism: Scyliorhinus canicula (assembly GCF_902713615.1). NCBI lineage: Eukaryota > Metazoa > Chordata > Chondrichthyes > Carcharhiniformes > Scyliorhinidae > Scyliorhinus > Scyliorhinus canicula. The sequence goes on along the minus strand of NC_052164.1, from coordinate 97,848,324 downwards.
ATGGTGTAGGTACACCCATAGTGCTGTTAGGAAGAGAGTTCCAGATTTTCTGGCCCCACAAAAGTGAAGGAACAATGATAAAGTTCCACATCAGGATGGTGAAGGGCTTGGAGAGGAACCTGCAGTTGGAGGGGTTCCAATGCATCTGCTGCCCTCGTCCTTCTAGGTTGCAGAGTTTGCAAGTTTTCAAAGTAATGTCAGAGGAGCCTTGATGTGTTGCTGCTGTGTGTCTTGTAGATGGTACAGACTGATGGCACTGTGCATTGACGATGGAGCGTGCTATTATGATCCCAGTCCAGACTACAACAATGGCTAAGATACCGCACAGAAGCCCTAATATTTTATTTTAATTTTCTAAGATTGTGAGGAAAGGATACCACGCTCCAGGCATGAATGCACGCAAAATGGGGATATGGTAGATTAAAACAAACTTTATTACTAACACAGTATTAAAATAGCTTTAACACCGTACAAGAGAATAGTGTACAATTACCCCTTAATCAATGCTAATCAATACAGGGTTATAATAATCCTAAACTGCTATCTTTACTTCCACTCAAACAGCAGAACCATCTCAGATCTCAATCCACTTTTAAATACAGTTAGCAGACCCAGACACACTTGCTTAAGAGATGTTCTTTGAGACTGTTATAAGAGATAGACCTGAATACTATCAGAACAATGCAGGATCTCTAGCTGAAGTCTTCAGAAACTATCTTCGCTGTGTTATCTCCTGTAACTGACTGAACAATCTCTGTTTCTCTGCTAAAATGCCTGCTACTCTAACTCCGCCCATTAGTTACACCATCTTACTATCTTAAATATTCCACAGGGAACCGTCATAATCCAAACAAAAATCCATTAGCCCAAGCTTTTATGATGCTTTAATTGCACCTCTGGCTCCCAGAAAGCCTAGCTGGCTTGCAAACAAACCAAGAGTTTTAAAATCACCTCTTACCCAGGCTTTTAACCCTTACTGCATCAAATACATTTAATGCAATATGTCTGCAATCCTAAATTAATCAGAGTGTGAATGTTTAAAGTGGTGTATAGGGTGCCAGTCAAGCAGGCTGTTTTGTCCAAGATGGTGTCAAGTCTCTTGAGTGTTGGTGGAGCTTCATTCTTCCAGCCCAGGGGGATAGTGTTCCGTCACACTCCTGACTTGTGCCTTGTAGATGGTGGACAGGTTTTGGGGAGTCAGACTCACTGCAGAATTTGCAGCCACAACATTTATATGGCTAGTTCAGTTCAGTTTCTGGTCAATGGTAACTCGCAAAGTGTTGATATTGGGGTTTCAGCAATGGTAATGCCATGGAATGGAGAGTGGGTCTTACGAGGAAAGGTTGAGGGTGCTGGGCCTTTTCTCATTAGAACGGAGAAGGATGAGGGGAGACTTGATAGAGGTTTATACGATGATCAGGGGAATAGATAGAGTAGACAGTCAGAGACTTTTTACCCGGGGAGAACAAACCATTACAAGGGTACATAAATTTAAGGTGAATGGTGGAAGATATAGGGGGGGGTGTCAGAGGTAGGTTATTTACCCAGAGAGTAGTGGGGGCATGGAATGCACTGCCTATGGAAGTAGTTGAGTTTGAAACATTAGGGACCTTCAAGCGGTTATTGGATAGGTACATGTATTACGGTAGAATGATGGGGTGTAGATTAATTTGTTCTTAATCTGGGACAAAAGTTCGGCAAAACATCATGGGCCAAAGGGCCTGTTCTGTGCTGTATTTTCTATGTTCTATGTTCTACGAATGTCAAGGGAAAGTTAAATTATCTCTTGTTTGAGATAATCATTGCCTGCCAATTGTTTGGCATGACTGTAATAAGAAATAATTTTTCAATATATTGTCCAAATATTGTATATTATGGGGGTAAGACTTCCTCATCAGCAGCTGGTCATAGGAGTTTAGAGGGGTTGGAAGCTTATTAGTTACCCATCATTTTCCATACACAAGGTCACAATTGAATCCAGAATCACAGTCTACACTATTCATTTCTAGCAGAGGTCACTGAATAATGGCCAAGTAAGGGAATACTCACTCACCCTCAAAACAACCAAAGACATTAATCACTAAATTATTTTTTGCTGTTTGAGTCCGTATTAATGTGGACTCAAATAATTGGGGTTATATGTCAGTCAGAAACTTTATTGACCTTTGGGCATCATGTGCCCATGTTTCGGTGATGCATTACCAGTGAATGAAACTCCGATGGCATTATGAACCCACCAATCAGTTCTAATGTCGATTACAACTGGATACCTGATGTGGCAGCATGGTAGCATTGTGGATAGCACAATTGCTTCACAGCTCCAGGGTCCCAGGTTCGATTCCGGCTTGGGTCACTTTCTGTGCGGTGTCTGCACATCCGCACCCCCCCCCCAGTGTGTGCGTGGGTTTCCTCCGGGTGCTCCGGTTTCCTCCCACAGTCCAAAGATGGGCAGGTTAGGTGGATTGGCCATGATAAATTGCCCTTCGTATCCAAAATTGCCCTCAGTGTTGGGTGGGGTTACTGGTTTATGGGGATAGGGTGGAGGTGTTGACCTTGGGTAGGGTGCTCTTTCCAAGAGCCGGTACAGACTTGATGGGCCGAATGGCGTCCTTCTGCACTGTAAATTCTATGAAATTCTATGGCACATTGTAAAAAAACTAGGTGTTGTGATTGTTTAGAATTGTACTTCTCAGCCACTGTATCTTTTCCAGTATGTCCATTGAGCTTAAGATGTTGCCAGAAAATGGGAGGCAGAGTGTTGAAATCCTGTTCCAAATCCAATGTCCAAATTCCACCTGCCCTCTCAGTTCGACAAAAAAGATTCACAAGGCTCTGTTTCCAAAGAAGAGCACGGGAGCTCCCTGTTTTGCTATGTTTCCTGCATTGCAAGACTGAGTACGCTTCAAAAAGTGCACTTATTTGGTGAAAACACTTTGTAATGTCTCGCAACACTTTCTTTCTTTAACGTGTACACAAGAGATCAGAGCAAGAAATTCTCCAGTGAACATTTCTGATTCATACCTCCAGGATGGCTTGAGTGGGGCATGCCATTAATTCACTTGTTATGAAATTAAAGTGTGTTGTTCAAGCAGAGAAAGGTTTGCAATCTGTGCGTAATGTAAGCAGTAGTTACAACAACTACAGAAGGCTTCCCAGCAGCTCCCTTGGAGTAAAGAAATCACAAGAAATAGCAATTTCCGAATGCTGTCTCCATAATGCTACCCACTGAGTCAAATTGATGTGGAAAAATCGATATGCATTAGAGTTAGCTTTTAAGAAAAATGACATTGTAATTTCCTCAGCTGACAGTTCTCGTTCATGGCATTACTGGAGATATACTTTGACCTCGGAATAATGTCATGATTTTCTCAGGCTAGGATTTGGTTTTGAAGAGGGCTGGGGGTTGGGCGAGGGGGGTGGGGAGGAGAGAGCTGGGGTGGGGGGGGGGGTGGAGAGGGCTGGGGTGGGGTGGGGGTGAGTAGCAGGGGTGGAGAGGTGGGAGGTTACATACAGCACCGGCTGTTTGAAGATTTTCCCATTGCTTCTCGGTGCCAGACTGCAGTCTATGATCCCTTCAATGTCTGAGAGTCACAGGGAAAACACACGGAGATTCTGGTATTCCCACTCCAGGACATCAGGACAGTAGTGAAGGTAAAATATATATCCGCAGCAATACGTTATAAAATGCTCTTTGATTCCTATCTGCGCCAAAGGGTGTGTGTTGATTGGGGAATTGTGTTTTCAAAAGGAGAAACTATCAGGTCATCTGAGTTGCAGTTATGAGAGGCGCAGCAATGATGTTTTATTTTTTCTAACCACTATATCATACTGTGTACGAGATTCATGCCATGGATGACTGATGCTTTCACCATACAAACACGTACATTTTTAAGATGTTTGGCAAGTTGCTTGAAGACTTCGGCAGTCTTAGGGTGAAAGGTATAGAAAGGCTGCATGGGAGGAAATTGCATCAAAACAGTTTTTCTTGAATATTGGGTGTCTGCCTGAAGTGTAAAGGATGAGGTTCTTGAAGAACTTGTACCATTTCGATCTTTGTCACATGGCTAGTCTGCCTGTGACACCTCATGAGAAGATCCCACCAGTGTAAACTTTCGACAACAGTCTGTACTGAATTGAGAAATCGGAATCAAAAATGCGATTACCAAGGCTGCTATGGGCCTCACTGGCAGCAAGCTAAGGAGGGAGAACGTTATCAGCCTTCAAGTTTTGAGTTCGAAAATGAAAATCTATGGGGGCGATTCAGCCACCCCGTTGTACCTGGTTCCGGGCATAATGGGTGAATGGGTAATGGGATCTCGCCCTCGCTGGATGAGATCCAAATCTGCATATTCACCCTGCTCATTTAAATACCCAAATGCCGGTATTAAATACCCGGGCGCCAATTAGTACTGGTCCACATAGACGTGGACCAGGCGTAACAGTGCCGCAAGGGGTCTCGCAGGGCATTGGAGATGACCAGATGGTCGGGGACAGGGCAGGGCGGTACCCTGGCACTCCCCCTGGCACCTGTACACCTTGGTATTGCCAGCCTGGTGCCCTGGCAGTGCCACCCTAGCACCCTGATAGTGCCACCCTGCCAGGGTATCTGGCACTAGGTTGACATTACCAGGGGTTGGGCACGGGGGAGGGTCTTGCCGATTGGAGAGAAGGTGAGAGGGGGTGTTCCCAGGGGCCTGAACAAGATGAGGCCGGGGGGTCGATAAAGGGGGGGGGAGGGGCTGAAATGGTGGGGGTGGGGGGAAGGAAATAATTCCAAGTGCAGCCTTGGCTGGGAGAAACTACTTGAGGCTATAAAAATAAGTGTAGTGCTGATGAATAGCGGGGGTTTTCTCAATGCTGGTGCCGTCGAGAATCACCCCACTAACGCACCCAAACGTGGACTTTAATGTTTGTCGTTGAATCACCCCCTATCTTACTTTTCTTAGACGGGTGATAAACTGAGAGGGCAAACCACCTGTGGCTATTTTTGGCTGCGGGACAATGAATGGTCAAAGGACGGCAAGAGTGGAAAAGTAAATATGATATAAGAATGATTAAAATATCCATGTCGAATTCTTCACTCCATTAAGTTAGCATTAATCCATTTAAAATAAATTGCTTATTATCTCTGCTTAAAGAGCTCCGGCAGGAACTTGAGCTGAGCAGAGAGCATCTGTACCAGAATGTAATTTGAAGAGGTAACAGATTTGAGTGGAAGTTCAGACTGTGAATCCCTCAGTCTATCTGGCTTGTTTAGGCTCCTCCCTGCTTCCCAAGGCAGTTGATGTCTGTTGTGTATTAAAGTTGGTCAAGTTACTTGCAGATTATGAGTTGCTCTCTGATCCTAATCCATCACCAGAGAGACAACTGAGCTGTGCCATATCTTATCGTCAAAAATAATTCTCATCTCTGGCATTATCTTTCTGACACACTTTCAAGAGCCATTGCCTTTTGAATGGTTTCTTTATCATCACAAGCTGCATACTTGTAACCCAGATATTCTTGCAAACTAAACTGGCCATTTTCTCCCTGCATTGCCCAATATTGACATCAGCTTCGGTCCATTGCTGACTATCCATTGCGTGAATTAATTGCCTGATTTTATTGTAAACTGGATCCAATTAGATTTTGTTTCTCGAAAACCATCACCTGAAAATGATGTGTGATGTAGCCTTCCATGTAGAATCATGGAACCAGAAAGACAGAAGGAGGCCATTCAGCCCATCATGTCTGTGCCAGCCCTTTGAAAGAGCTACCTCAATATTTCCACTGCCCTGGTCTGCTCCCTCAGACCTGCGAACCTTTTCCTTTCAAGTATCTTCCCAACTTCCTTTCAAAGGTTACTATAGGACCTGCTTCCATCGCTGCCCTTCAGGTAGTTCTCTCCAGAGCAGAACTGCATGAAAAACTCCTCTGTTGCCAATATCTCCATCCACATCCTCATCATGGATCCCTGTGAGAAGGAGGGCATGTAAAACTTGTCAAATTTCCATCAGTAGCAGCAGCCTCCTCAGTGACAAAATGTCATGAGTTCCAACCCCAGTTTAGGCAGCTGAGCATACAAGCTAGGCTGACACTTCGGCGCAGTGCAGAAGGAAAGCCAGAATGTGGGAGGTCACTATTTTTGCACCAGACTTCCTACTTATATCGAAAGTCCCAACAGTCCCCTCAGTTGTAGTTAAAGGATCTTGCAGCACCAGTTGTCCCGGCCAAAGGTCTGTCCTCACACAACGCCACTGAAACATACTTAAGGGCTGGATTCTCCATCCCGCTGTGCCAGATTTCTGGTTCACCCCACGAGTGCGACTCCCCGTTTCGCCGGCTGGTCAATGGGTTTGCCCATTGTGGGGCAGCCCCACGCCGTCGGGAAACCCCCGGGCTGCCGGCAAAACAGAGCAACCCGCCGGCGGAGAATCCAGCCCTTAGTGTTTTTTATGAATAAAATGGGTGCAAAATTTATCAATTGAACAACTGGTTCCCTACCCATACACGTGACCCAATTTGGCCAAAAAGAATAAAAGAGTCAATAGGCCCTTTAGGTTTGTAAATCAGGGACCCTAGTGCTTGTTGAAGAAACACAATTGATCATGCTAAGGATGCAGTAGCTATACAAATAAAAAACAAGGTCATTTAAAAATAAAATGCTCCACTGCTGTTACCATCGTCACCCTACAGCTTGGACTGCAAGGTGCCAGGGTGGCAGTGCCAAGGGCAAGGGGGCAAGGGGGGCCATGCCCATGAAATGAGGATGAATGAGGTGTTTCAAGGGTGGGGGATTGCAGGGCCGTTTTGTAGGGGCTTCAGGGAGGTCAGACGGGTGATGGGTGGGTGTCCTAGAAGGAAGGGGTGCTGTAAGGCAGCTTGGGGGGCCTAAAGAAGGGGAACCCCCAGTGACCCCATAGCAGGGTGTCCTCACTTGGAGGGGTGTGGGGTAGTGTCCATGTGTGCGGGGGTTGACATTGCCCATGGGTGGGGGGGCGTGAGGGACCCACAAACTCACTTAGCGATCAGGGCACCCTTTCAAAATGGTGACCTGAGTTCAAATCCCCGGAGAATCCTATCCGACTGAGGTCAATGGAGTTCTCCATTGTACGTGGCTCACCTGTGGCATTCTTGCAGTGGGCAGGGCGGGAGAATCCAGCCTTAAGTTGGTGGGCTAAACCGGTAAGAAACTGCCAGGGCCCACAAAAAGCGACTAAGTTTCATTGAATAGTGGTGGGGAACTCGCCAGCAGAGCTGGCGGGAAACTCCCTGAAAAGAGAATCACTCCCGAAGTGTGGGTGTGACAGGGCAGAAATTCCACAAAGCCTAAACAAAATGACCGAGTGTGGGCGAATACCGATCTGGATCTCACCCAAAAAGCCAGCGAGAAACAAGCCGCTAAACTCACCCAAAAAGCCAGCGATAAACAGCCCGCTAAACTCACCCAAAAAGGCAGCGAGAAACAGCCAGCTAAACTCACCCAAAAAGCCAGCGAGAAACAGTCGGCTAAACTCACCCAAAAAGCCAGCGAGAAACAGCCGGCTAAACTCACCCAAAAAGCCAGCGAGAAACAGCCCGCTAAACTCACCCAAAAAGCCAGCGAGAAACAGCCGGCTAAACTCACCCAAAAAGCCAGCGAGAAACAGCCGGCTAAACTCACCCAAAAAGCCAGCGAGAAACAGTCCGCTAAACTCACCCAAAAAGCCAGCGAGAAACAGCCGGCTAAACTCGCCCAAAAAGCCAGCGAGAAACAGCCCGCTAAACTCACCCAAAAAGGCAGCGAGAAACAGCCGGCTAAACTCACCCAAAAAGCCAGCGAGAAACAGCCGGCTAAACTCACCCAAAAATCCAGTGAGAAACAGCCCGCTAAACTCACCCAAAAAGGCAGCGAGAAACAGCCGGCTAAACTCACCCAAAAAGCCAGCGAGAAACAGTCCGCTAAACTAACCCAAAAAGCCAGCGAGAAACAGCCGGCTAAACTAGCCCAAAAAGCCAGCGAGAAACAGCCCGCTAAACTCACCCAAAAAGCCAGCGAGAAACAGTCCGCTAAACTAACCCAAAAAGCCAGCGAGAAACAGCCGGCTAAACTAGCCCAAAAAGCCAGCGAGAAACAGCTGGCTAAACTCACCCAAAAAGCCAGTGAGAAACAGCCTGCTAAACTCACCCAAAAAGGCAGCGAGAAACAGCCGGCTAAACTCACCCAAAAAGCCAGTGAGAAACAGCCCGCTAAACTCACCCAAAAAGGGCAGCGAGAAACAGCCGGCTAAACTGGCCCAAAAAGCCAGCGATAAACAGCCCGCAAAACTCACCCAAAAAGCCAGCGGGAAACAGCAGGCTAAACTCACCCAAAAAGGCCGCGAGAAACAGCCCGCTAAACTCACCCAAAAAGCCAGCGAGCAACAGCCGGCTAAACTGGCCCAAAAAGCCAGTGAGAAACAGCCTGCTAAACTCGCCCAAAAAGGCAGCGATAAACAGCCGGCTAAACTCACCCAAAAAGCCAGTGAGAAACAGCCGGCTAAACTCACCCAAAAAGGCAGCGAGAAACAGCCGGCTAAACTCACCCAAAAAGCCAGTGAGAAACAGCCCGCTAAACTCACCCAAAAAGGGCAGCGAGAAACAGCCGGCTAAACTGGCCCAAAAAGCCAGCGAGAAACAGCCCGCTAAACTCAACCCAAAAAGGGCAGTGAGAAACAGCCGGCTAAACTCACCCAAAAAGGCAGCGAGAAACAGCCGGCTAAACTCACCCAAAAAAGCCAGTGAGAAACAGCCGGCTAAACTCACCCAAAAAGCCAGTGAGAAACAGCCGGCTAAACTGGCCTAAAAAGCCAGCGAGAAACAGCCGGCTAAACTCACCCAAAAAGCCAGTGAGAAACAGCCGGCTAAACTCACCCAAAAAGCCAGTAAGAAACAGCCGGCTAAACTCACCCGAAAAGGCAGCGAGAAACAGCCCCGCTAAACACGCCCAAAAAGGGCAGCGAGAAACAGCCCGTTAAACTCACCCAAAAAGCCAGCGAGAAACAGCCCCGCTAAACTCACTCAAAAAGCCAGCGATAAACAGCCCGTTATACTAGCCCAAAAAGCCAGCGAGAAACAGCCGGCTAAACTCACCCAAAAAGGGCAGCGAGAAACAGCCCACTAAACTCACCCAAAAAGCCAGCGAGAAACAGCCGGCTAAACTCACCCAAAAAGCCAGTGAGAAACAGCCGGCTAAACTCACCCAAAAAGGCAGCGAGAAACAGCCCGCTAAACTCACCCAAAAAGGCAGCGAGAAACAGCCCACTAAACTCACCCAAAAAGCCAGTGAGAAACAGCCCGCTACACTCGCCCAAAAAGCCAGCGAGAAACAGCCGGCTAAACTCACCCAAAAAGCCAGTGAGAAACAGCCCGCTAAACTCACCCAAAAGCCAGCGAGAAACAGCCGGCTAAACTCACCCAAAAAGCCAGGGAGAAACAGCCCGCTAAACTCACCCAAAAAGGGCAGCGAGAAACAGCCGGCTAAACTGGCCCAAAAAGCCAGCGAGAAACAGCCCGCTAAACTCAACCCAAAAAGGGCAGTGAGAAACAGCCGGCTAAACTCACCCAAAAAGGCAGCGAGAAACAGCCGGCTAAACTGGCCCAAAAAGCCAGCGAGAAACATCCGGCTAAACTCACCCAAAAAGGCAGCGAGAAACAGCCGGCTAAACTCACCCAAAAAGCCAGGTAGAAACAGCCCCGCTAAACTCACCCAAAAAGCCAGTGAGAAACAGCCGGCTAAACTCACCCAAAAAGGGCAGCGAGAAACAGCCCCGCTAAACTCGCCCAAAAAGGGCAGCGAGAAACAGCCGGCTAAACTGGCCCAAAAAGCCAGCGAGAAACAGCCCGCTAAACTCAACCCAAAAAGCCAGTGAGAAACAGCCGGCTAAACTCACCCAAAAAGGGCAGCGAGAAACAGCCCCGCTAAACTCGCCCAAAAAGGGCAGCGAGAAACAGCCGGCTAAACTCACCCAAAAAGCCAGCGAGAAACAGCCGGCTAAACTCACCCAAAAAGCCAGTGAGAAACAGCCCGCTAAACTCACCCAAAAAGGGCAGCGAGAAACAGCCGGCTAAACTGGCCCAAAAAGCCAGCGAAAAACAGCCCGCTAAACTCAACCCAAAAAGGGCAGTGAGAAACAGCCGGCTAAACTCACCCAAAAAGGCAGCGAGAAACAGCCGGCTAAACTCACCCAAAAAAGCCAGTGAGAAACAGACGGCTAAACTCACCCAAAAAGCCAGTGAGAAACAGCCGGCTAAACTGGCCTAAAAAGCCAGCGAGAAACAGCCGGCTAAACTCACCCAAAAAGCCAGTGAGAAACAGCCGGCTAAACTCACCCAAAAAGCCAGTAAGAAACAGCCGGCTAAACTCACCCGAAAAGGCAGCGAGAAACAGCCCCGCTAAACACGCCCAAAAAGGGCAGCGAGAAACAGCCCGTTAAACTCACCCAAAAAGCCAGCGAGAAACAGCCCCGCTAAACTCACTCAAAAAGCCAGCGATAAACAGCCCGTTATACTAGCCCAAAAAGCCAGCGAGAAACAGCCGGCTAAACTCACCCAAAAAGGGCAGCGAGAAACAGCCCACTAAACTCACCCAAAAAGCCAGCGAGAAACAGCCGGCTAAACTCACCCAAAAAGCCAGCGAGAAACAGCCGGCTAAACTCACCCAAAAAGGCAGCGAGAAACAGCCCGCTAAACTCACCCAAAAAGGCAGCGAGAAACAGCCCGCTAAACTCACCCAAAAAGCCAGCGAGAAACAGCCCGCTACACTCGCCCAAAAAGCCAGCGAGAAACAGCCGGCTAAACTCACCCAAAAAGCCAGTGAGAAACAGCCCGCTAAACTCACCCAAAAGCCAGCGAGAAACAGCCGGCTAAACTCACCCAAAAAGCCAGGGAGAAACAGCCCGCTAAACTCACCCAAAAAGGGCAGCGAGAAACAGCCGGCTAAACTGGCCCAAAAAGCCAGCGAGAAACAGCCCGCTAAACTCAACCCAAAAAGGGCAGTGAGAAACAGCCGGCTAAACTCACCCAAAAAGGCAGCGAGAAACAGCGGGCTAAACTGGCCCAAAAAGCCAGCGAGAAACATCCGGCTAAACTCACCCAAAAAGGCAGCGAGAAACAGCCGGCTAAACTCACCCAAAAAGCCAGCGAGAAACAGCCCCGCTAAACTCACCCAAAAAGCCAGTGAGAAACAGCCGGCTAAACTCACCCAAAAAGGGCAGCGAGAAACAGCCCCGCTAAACTCGCCCAAAAAGGGCAGCGAGAAACAGCCGGCTAAACTGGCCCAAAAAGCCAGCGAGAAACAGCCCGCTAAACTCAACCCAAAAAGCCAGTGAGAAAAGGCCGGCTAAACTCACCCAAAAAGGGCAGCGAGAAACAGCCCCGCTAAACTCGCCCAAAAAGGGCAGCGAGAAACAGCCGGCTAAACTCACCCAAAAAGGCAGCGAGAAACAGCCCGTTAAACTCACCCAAAAAGCCAGCGAGAAACAGCCGGCTAAACGCACCCAAAAAGCCAGCGAGAAACAGCCGGCTAAACTCACCCAAAAAGCCAGCGAGAAACAGCCCGTTAAACTCGCCCAAAAAACCAGCGAGAAACAGCCGGCTAAACTCACCCAAAAAGGGCAGCGAGAAACAGCCGGCTAAACTGGCCCAAAAAGGCAGCGATAAACATCCCGTTAAACTCGCCCAAAAAACCAGCGAGAAACAGCCGGCTAAACTCACCCAAAAAGGGCAGCGAGAAACAGCCCACTAAACTCACCCAAAAAGCCAGCGAGAAACAGCCGGCTAAACTCACCCAAAAAGCCAGCGAGAAACAGCCGGCTAAACTGGCCCAAAAAGCCAGCGAGAAACAGCCGGCTAAACTCACCCAAAAAGGCAGCGAGAAACAGCCGGCTAAACTCACCCAAAAAGCCAGTAAGAAACAGCCCGCTAAACTCACCCAAAAAGGCAGCGAGAAACAGCCGGCTAAACTCACCCAAAAAGGGCAGCGAGAAACAGCCCCGCTAAACTCGCCCAAAAAGGGCAGCGAGAAACAGCCGGCTAAACTCACCCAAAAAGGGCAGCGAGAAACAGCCCCGCTAAACTCGCCCAAAAAGGGCAGCGAGAAACAGCCGGCTAAACTCACCCAAAAAGGGCAGCGAGAAACAGCCCCGCTAAACTCGCCCAAAAAGCCAGGGAGAAACAGCCAGCTAAACTCACCCAAAAAGCCAGTGAGAAACAGCCGGCTAAACTCACCCAAAAAGCCAGTGAGAAACAGCCCGCTAAACTCACCCAAAAAGGGCAGCGAGAAACAGCCGGCTAAACTGGCCCAAAAAGCCAGCGAGAAACAGCCCGCTAAACTCAACCCAAAAAGGGCAGTGAGAAACAGCCGGCTAAACTCACCCAAAAAGCCAGTGAGAAACAGCCGGCTAAACTGGCCGAAAAAGCCAGCGAGAAACAGCCGGCTAAACTCACCCAAAAAGGCAGCGAGAAACAGCCGGCTAAACTCACCCAAAAAGCCAGCGAGAAACAGCCGGCTAAACTCACCCAAAAAGCCAGTAAGAAACAGCCCGCTAAACTCACCCAAAAAGGCAGCGAGAAACAGCCCGCTAAACTCGCCCAAAAAGCCAGTGAGAAACAGCCCGCTAAACTCACCCAAAAAGGGCAGCGAGAAACAGCCGGCTAAACTCACCCAAAAAGCCAGCGAGAAACAGCCGGCTAAACTCACCCAAAAAGCCAGCGAGAAACAGCCCGCTAAACTCACCCAAAAAAGCCAGCGAGAAACAGCCGGCTAAACTCACCCAAAAAGGCAGCGAGAAACAGCCCCGCTAAACTCAACCAAAAAGGCAGCGAGAAACAGCCCCGCTAAACTCACCCAAAAAGGCAGCGAGAAACAGCCCGCTACACTCGCCCAAAAAGCCAGCGAGAAACAGCCGGCTAAACTCACCCAAAAAGCCAGTGAGAAACAGCCCGCTAAACTCACCCAAAAGCCAGCGAGAAACAGCCGGCTAAACTCACCCAAAAAGCCAGGGAGAAACAGCCCGCTAAACTCACCCAAAAAGGGCAGCGAGAAACAGCCGGCTAAACTGGCCCAAAAAGCCAGCGAGAAACAGCCCGCTAAACTCAACCCAAAAAGGGCAGTGAGAAACAGCCGGCTAAACTCACCCAAAAAGGCAGCGAGAAACAGCCGGCTAAACTCACCCAAAAAGGCAGCGAGAAACAGCCGGCTAAACTGGCCCAAAAAGCCAGCGAGAAACATCCGGCTAAACTCACCCAAAAAGGCAGCGAGAAACAGCCGACTAAACTCACCCAAAAAGCCAGGTAGAAACAGCCCCGCTAAACTCACCCAAAAAGCCAGTGAGAAACAGCCGGATAAACTCACCCAAAAAGGGCAGCGAGAAACAGCCCCGCTAAACTCGCCCAAAAAGGGCAGCGAGAAACAGCCGGCTAAACTGGCCCAAAAAGCCAGCGAGAAACAGCCCGCTAAACTCAACCCAAAAAGCCAGTGAGAAACAGCCGGCTAAACTCACCCAAAAAGGGCAGCGAGAAACAGCCCCGCTAAACTCGCCCAAAAAGGGCAGCGAGAAACAGCCGGCTAAACTCACCCAAAAAGGCAGCGAGAAACAGCCCGTTAAACTCACCCAAAAAGCCAGCGAGAAACAGCCGGCTAAACGCACCCAAAAAGCCAGCGAGAAACAGCCGGCTAAACTCACCCAAAAAGCCAGCGATAAACAGCCCGTTAAACTCGCCCAAAAAACCAGCGAGAAACAGCCGGCTAAACCCACCCAAAAAGGGCAGCGAGAAACAGCCGGCTAAACTGGCCCAAAAAGGCAGCGATAAACATCCCGTTAAACTCACCCAAAAAACCAGCGAGAAACAGCCGGCTAAACTCACCCAAAAAGGGCAGCGAGAAACAGCCCACTAAACTCACCCAAAAAGCCAGCGAGAAACAGTCCGCTAAACTAACCCAAAAAGCCAGCGAGAAACAGCCGGCTAAACTAGCCCAAAAAGCCAGCGAGAAACAGCCCGCTAAACTCACCCAAAAAGGCAGCGAGAAACAGCTGGCTAAACTCACCCAAAAATCCAGCGAGAAACAGTCCGCTAAACTAACCCAAAAAGCCAGCGAGAAACAGCCGGCTAAACTAGCCCAAAAAGCCAGCGAGAAACAGCTGGCTAAACTCACCCAAAAAGCCAGTGAGAAACAGCCTGCTAAACTCACCCAAAAAGGCAGCGAGAAACAGCCGGCTAAACTCACCCAAAAAGCCAGTGAGAAACAGCCCGCTAAACTCACCCAAAAAGGGCAGCGAGAAACAGCCGGCTAAACTGGCCCAAAAAGCCAGCGATAAACAGCCCGCAAAACTCACCCAAAAAGCCAGCGGGAAACAGCAGGCTAAACTCACCCAAAAAGGCCGCGAGAAACAGCCCGCTAAACTCACCCAAAAAGCCAGCGAGCAACAGCCGGCTAAACTGGCCCAAAAAGCCAGTGAGAAACAGCCTGCTAAACTCGCCCAAAAAGGCAGCGATAAACAGCCGGCTAAACTCACCCAAAAAGCCAGTGAGAAACAGCCGGCTAAACTCACCCAAAAAGGCAGCGAGAAACAGCCGGCTAAACTCACCCAAACAGCCAGTGAGAAACAGCCCGCTAAACTCACCCAAAAAGGGCAGCGAGAAACAGCCGGCTAAACTGGCCCAAAAAGCCAGCGAGAAACAGCCCGCTAAACTCAACCCAAAAAGGGCAGTGAGAAACAGCCGGCTAAGCTCACCCAAAAAGGCAGCGAGAAACAGCCGGCTAAACTCACCCAAAAAAGCCAGTGAGAAACAGCCGGCTAAACTCACCCAAAAAGCCAGTGAGAAACAGCCGGCTAAACTGGCCTAAAAAGCCAGCGAGAAACAGCCGGCTAAACTCACCCAAAAAGCCAGTGAGAAACAGCCGGCTAAACTCACCCAAAAAGCCAGTAAGAAACAGCCGGCTAAACTCACCCGAAAAGGCAGCGAGAAACAGCCCCGCTAAACACGCCCAAAAAGGGCAGCGAGAAACAGCCCGTTAAACTCACCCAAAAAGCCAGCGAGAAACAGCCCCGCTAAACTCACTCAAAAAGCCAGCGATAAACAGCCCGTTATACTAGCCCAAAAAGCCAGCGAGAAACAGCCGGCTAAACTCACCCAAAAAGGGCAGCGAGAAACAGCCCACTAAACTCACCCAAAAAGCCAGCGAGAAACAGCCGGCTAAACTCACCCAAAAAGCCAGCGAGAAACAGCCGGCTAAACTCACCCAAAAAGGCAGCGAGAAACAGCCCGCTAAACTCACCCAAAAAGGCAGCGAGAAACAGCCCACTAAACTCACCCAAAAAGCCAGTGAGAAACAGCCCGCTACACTCGCCCAAAAAGCCAGCGAGAAACAGCCGGCTAAACTCACCCAAAAAGCCAGTGAGAAACAGCCCGCTAAACTCACCCAAAAGCCAGCGAGAAACAGCCGGCTAAACTCACCCAAAAAGCCAGGGAGAAACAGCCCGCTAAACTCACCCAAAAAGGGCAGCGAGAAACAGCCGGCTAAACTGGCCCAAAAAGCCAGCGAGAAACAGCCCGCTAAACTCAACCCAAAAAGGGCAGTGAGAAACAGCCGGCTAAACTCACCCAAAAAGGCAGCGAGAAACAGCCGGCTAAACTGGCCCAAAAAGCCAGCGAGAAACATCCGGCTAAACTCACCCAAAAAGGCAGCGAGAAACAGCCGGCTAAACTCACCCAAAAAGCCAGGTAGAAACAGCCCCGCTAAACTCACCCAAAAAGCCAGTGAGAAACAGCCGGCTAAACTCACCCAAAAAGGGCAGCGAGAAACAGCCGGCTAAACTCACCCAAAAAGGGCAGCGAGAAACAGCCCCGCTAAACTCGCCCAAAAAGGGCAGCGAGAAACAGCCGGCTAAACTGGCCCAAAAAGCCAGCGAGAAACAGCCCGCTAAACTCAACCCAAAAAGCCAGTGAGAAACAGCCGGCTAAACTCACCCAAAAAGGGCAGCGAGAAACAGCCCCGCTAAACTCGCCCAAAAAGGGCAGCGAGAAACAGCCGGCTAAACTCACCCAAAAAGCCAGCGAGAAACAGCCGGCTAAACTCACCCAAAAAGCCAGTGAGAAACAGCCCGCTAAACTCACCCAAAAAGGGCAGCGAGAAACAGCCGGCTAAACTGGCCCAAAAAGCCAGCGAAAAACAGCCCGCTAAACTCAACCCAAAAAGGGCAGTGAGAAACAGCCGGCTAAACTCACCCAAAAAGGCAGCGAGAAACAGCCGGCTAAACTCACCCAAAAAAGCCAGTGAGAAACAGCCGGCTAAACTCACCCAAAAAGCCAGTGAGAAACAGCCGGCTAAACTGGCCTAAAAAGCCAGCGAGAAACAGCCGGCTAAACTCACCCAAAAAGCCAGTGAGAAACAGCCGGCTAAACTCACCCAAAAAGCCAGTAAGAAACAGCCGGCTAAACTCACCCAAAAAGGGCAGCGAGAAACAGCCGGCTAAACTGGCCCAAAAAGCCAGCGAGAAACAGCCCGCTAAACTCAACCCAAAAAGGGCAGTGAGAAACAGCCGGCTAAACTCACCCAAAAAGGCAGCGAGAAACAGCCGGCTAAACTCACCCAAAAAAGCCAGTGAGAAACAGCCGGCTAAACTCACCCAAAAAGCCAGTGAGAAACAGCCGGCTAAACTGGCCTAAAAAGCCAGCGAGAAACAGCCGGCTAAACTCACCCAAAAAGCCAGTGAGAAACAGCCGGCTAAACTCACCCGAAAAGGCAGCGAGAAACAGCCCCGCTAAACTCACTCAAAAAGCCAGCGATAAACAGCCCGTTATACTAGCCCAAAAAGCCAGCGAGAAACAGCCGGCTAAACTCACCCAAAAAGGGCAGCGAGAAACAGCCCACTAAACTCACCCAAAAAGCCAGCGAGAAACAGCCGGCTAAACTCACCCAAAAAGCCAGTGAGAAACAGCCGGCTAAACTCACCCAAAAAGGCAGCGAGAAACAGCCCGCTAAACTCACCCAAAAAGGCAGCGAGAAACAGCCCACTAAACTCACCCAAAAAGCCAGTGAGAAACAGCCCGCTACACTCGCCCAAAAAGCCAGCGAGAAACAGCCGGCTAAACTCACCCAAAAAGCCAGTGAGAAACAGCCCGCTAAACTCACCCAAAAGCCAGCGAGAAACAGCCGGCTAAACTCACCCAAAAAGCCAGGGAGAAACAGCCCGCTAAACTCACCCAAAAAGGGCAGCGAGAAACAGCCGGCTAAACTGGCCCAAAAAGCCAGCGAGAAACAGCCCGCTAAACTCAACCCAAAAAGGGCAGTGAGAAACAGCCGGCTAAACTCACCCAAAAAGGCAGCGAGAAACAGCCGGCTAAACTGGCCCAAAAAGCCAGCGAGAAACATCCGGCTAAACTCACCCAAAAAGGCAGCGAGAAACAGCCGGCTAAACTCACCCAAAAAGCCAGGTAGAAACAGCCCCGCTAAACTCACCCAAAAAGCCAGGTAGAAACAGCCCCGCTAAACTCACCCAAAAAGCCAGTGAGAAACAGCCGGCTAAACTCACCCAAAAAGGGCAGCGAGAAACAGCCCCGCTAAACTCGCCCAAAAAGGGCAGCGAGAAACAGCCGGCTAAACTGGCCCAAAAAGCCAGCGAGAAACAGCCCGCTAAACTCAACCCAAAAAGCCAGTGAGAAACAGCCGGCTAAACTCACCCAAAAAGGGCAGCGAGAAACAGCCCCGCTAAACTCGCCCAAAAAGGGCAGCGAGAAACAGCCGGCTAAACTCACCCAAAAAGCCAGCGAGAAACAGCCGGCTAAACTCACCCAAAAAGCCAGTGAGAAACAGCCCGCTAAACTCACCCAAAAAGGGCAGCGAGAAACAGCCGGCTAAACTGGCCCAAAAAGCCAGCGAAAAACAGCCCGCTAAACTCAACCCAAAAAGGGCAGTGAGAAACAGCCGGCTAAACTCACCCAAAAAGGCAGCGAGAAACAGCCGGCTAAACTCACCCAAAAAAGCCAGTGAGAAACAGCCGGCTAAACTCACCCAAAAAGCCAGTGAGAAACAGCCGGCTAAACTGGCCTAAAAAGCCAGCGAGAAACAGCCGGCTAAACTCACCCAAAAAGCCAGTGAGAAACAGCCGGCTAAACTCACCCAAAAAGCCAGTAAGAAACAGCCGGCTAAACTCACCCGAAAAGGCAGCGAGAAACAGCCCCGCTAAACACGCCCAAAAAGGGCAGCGAGAAACAGCCCGTTAAACTCACCCAAAAAGCCAGCGAGAAACAGCCCCGCTAAACTCACTCAAAAAGCCAGCGATAAACAGCCCGTTATACTAGCCCAAAAAGCCAGCGAGAAACAGCCGGCTAAACTCACCCAAAAAGGGCAGCGAGAAACAGCCCACTAAACTCACCCAAAAAGCCAGCGAGAAACAGCCCGCTACACTCGCCCAAAAAGCCAGCGAGAAACAGCCGGCTAAACTCACCCAAAAAGCCAGTGAGAAACAGCCCGCTAAACTCACCCAAAAGCCAGCGAGAAACAGCCGGCTAAACTCACCCAAAAAGCCAGGGAGAAACAGCCCGCTAAACTCACCCAAAAAGGGCAGCGAGAAACAGCCGGCTAAACTGGCCCAAAAAGCCAGCGAGAAACAGCCCGCTAAACTCAACCCAAAAAGGGCAGTGAGAAACAGCCGGCTAAACTCACCCAAAAAGGCAGCGAGAAACAGCCGGCTAAACTGGCCCAAAAAGCCAGCGAGAAACATCCGGCTAAACTCACCCAAAAAGGCAGCGAGAAACAGCCGGCTAAACTCACCCAAAAAGCCAGGTAGAAACAGCCCCGCTAAACTCACCCAAAAAGCCAGTGAGAAACAGCCGGCTAAACTCACCCAAAAAGGGCAGCGAGAAACAGCCCCGCTAAACTCGCCCAAAAAGGGCAGCGAGAAACAGCCGGCTAAACTGGCCCAAAAAGCCAGCGAGAAACAGCCCGCTAAACTCAACCCAAAAAGCCAGTGAGAAAAGGCCGGCTAAACTCACCCAAAAAGGGCAGCGAGAAACAGCCCCGCTAAACTCGCCCAAAAAGGGCAGCGAGAAACAGCCGGCTAAACTCACCCAAAAAGGCAGCGAGAAACAGCCCGTTAAACTCACCCAAAAAGCCAGCGAGAAACAGCCGGCTAAACGCACCCAAAAAGCCAGCGAGAAACAGCCGGCTAAACTCACCCAAAAAGCCAGCGAGAAACAGCCCGTTAAACTCGCCCAAAAAACCAGCGAGAAACAGCCGGCTAAACTCACCCAAAAAGGGCAGCGAGAAACAGCCGGCTAAACTGGCCCAAAAAGGCAGCGATAAACATCCCGTTAAACTCGCCCAAAAAACCAGCGAGAAACAGCCGGCTAAACTCACCCAAAAAGGGCAGCGAGAAACAGCCCACTAAACTCACCCAAAAAGCCAGCGAGAAACAGCCGGCTAAACTCACCCAAAAAGCCAGCGAGAAACAGCCGGCTAAACTGGCCCAAAAAGCCAGCGAGAAACAGCCGGCTAAACTCACCCAAAAAGGCAGCGAGAAACAGCCGGCTAAACTCACCCAAAAAGCCAGTAAGAAACAGCCCGCTAAACTCACCCAAAAAGGCAGCGAGAAACAGCCGGCTAAACTCACCCAAAAAGGGCAGCGAGAAACAGCCCCGCTAAACTCGCCCAAAAAGGGCAGCGAGAAACAGCCGGCTAAACTCACCCAAAAAGGGCAGCGAGAAACAGCCCCGCTAAACTCGCCCAAAAAGGGCAGCGAGAAACAGCCGGCTAAACTCACCCAAAAAGGGCAGCGAGAAACAGCCCCGCTAAACTCGCCCAAAAAGCCAGGGAGAAACAGCCAGCTAAACTCACCCAAAAAGCCAGTGAGAAACAGCCGGCTAAACTCACCCAAAAAGCCAGTGAGAAACAGCCCGCTAAACTCACCCAAAAAGGGCAGCGAGAAACAGCCGGCTAAACTGGCCCAAAAAGCCAGCGAGAAACAGCCCGCTAAACTCAACCCAAAAAGGGCAGTGAGAAACAGCCGGCTAAACTCACCCAAAAAGCCAGTGAGAAACAGCCGGCTAAACTGGCCGAAAAAGCCAGCGAGAAACAGCCGGCTAAACTCACCCAAAAAGGCAGCGAGAAACAGCCGGCTAAACTCACCCAAAAAGCCAGCGAGAAACAGCCGGCTAAACTCACCCAAAAAGCCAGTAAGAAACAGCCCGCTAAACTCACCCAAAAAGGCAGCGAGAAACAGCCCGCTAAACTCACCCAAAAAGCCAGCGAGAAACAGCCGGCTAAACTCACCCAAAAAGGCAGCGAGAAACAGCCCCGCTAAACTCACCCAAAAAGGCAGCGAGAAACAGCCCGCTAAACTCACCCAAAAAGGCAGCGAGAAACAGCCCGCTACACTCGCCCAAAAAGCCAGCGAGAAACAGCCGGCTAAACTCACCCAAAAAGCCAGTGAGAAACAGCCCGCTAAACTCACCCAAAAGCCAGCGAGAAACAGCCGGCTAAACTCACCCAAAAAGCCAGGGAGAAACAGCCCGCTAAACTCACCCAAAAAGGGCAGCGAGAAACAGCCGGCTAAACTGGCCCAAAAAGCCAGCGAGAAACAGCCCGCTAAACTCAACCCAAAAAGGGCAGTGAGAAACAGCCGGCTAAACTCACCCAAAAAGGCAGCGAGAAACAGCCGGCTAAACTCACCCAAAAAGGCAGCGAGAAACAGCCGGCTAAACTGGCCCAAAAAGCCAGCGAGAAACATCCGGCTAAACTCACCCAAAAAGGCAGCGAGAAACAGCCGGCTAAACTCACCCAAAAAGCCAGGTAGAAACAGCCCCGCTAAACTCACCCAAAAAGCCAGTGAGAAACAGCCGGATAAACTCACCCAAAAAGGGCAGCGAGAAACAGCCCCGCTAAACTCGCCCAAAAAGGGCAGCGAGAAACAGCCGGCTAAACTGGCCCAAAAAGCCAGCGAGAAACAGCCCGCTAAACGCAACCCAAAAAGCCAGTGAGAAACAGCCGGCTAAACTCACCCAAAAAGGGCAGCGAGAAACAGCCCCGCTAAACTCGCCCAAAAAGGGCAGCGAGAAACAGCCGGCTAAACTCACCCAAAAAGGCAGCGAGAAACAGCCCGTTAAACTCACCCAAAAAGCCAGCGAGAAACAGCCGGCTAAACGCACCCAAAAAGCCAGCGAGAAACAGCCGGCTAAACTCACCCAAAAAGCCAGCGATAAACAGCCCGTTAAACTCGCCCAAAAAACCAGCGAGAAACAGCCGGCTAAACCCACCCAAAAAGGGCAGCGAGAAACAGCCGGCTAAACTGGCCCAAAAAGGCAGCGATAAACATCCCGTTAAACTCGCCCAAAAAACCAGCGAGAAACAGCCGGCTAAACTCACCCAAAAAGGGCAGCGAGAAACAGCCCACTAAACTCACCCAAAAAGCCAGCGAGAAACAGCCGGCTAAACTGGCCCAAAAAGCCAGCGAGAAACAGCCCGCTAAACTCAACCCAAAAAGGGCAGTGAGAAACAGCCGGCTAAACTCACCCAAAAAGGCAGCGAGAAACAGCCGGCTAAACTCACCCAAAAAGCCAGCGAGAAACAGCCGGCTAAACTGGCCCAAAAAGCCAGCGAGAAACATCCGGCTAAACTCACCCAAAAAGGCAGCGAGAAACAGCCGGCTAAACTCACCCAAAAAGCCAGGTAGAAACAGCCCCGCTAAACTCACCCAAAAAGCCAGTGAGAAACAGCCGGCTAAACTCACCCAAAAAGGGCAGCGAGAAACAGCCCCGCTAAACTCGCCCAAAAAGGGCAGCGAGAAACAGCCGGCTAAACTGGCCCAAAAAGCCAGCGAGAAACAGCCCGCTAAACTCAACCCAAAAAGCCAGTGAGAAACAGCCGGCTAAACTCACCCAAAAAGGGCAGCGAGAAACAGCCCCGCTAAACTCGCCCAAAAAGGGCAGCGAGAAACAGCCGGCTAAACTCACCCAAAAAGCCAGCGAGAAACAGCCGGCTAAACGCACCCAAAAAGCCAGCGAGAAACAGCCGGCTAAACTCACCCAAAAAGCCAGCGATAAACAGCCCGTTAAACTCGCCCAAAAAACCAGCGAGAAACAGCCGGCTAAACTCACCCAAAAAGGGCAGCGAGAAACAGCCGGCTAAACTGGCCCAAAAAGGCAGCGATAAACATCCCGTTAAACTCGCCCAAAAAACCAGCGAGAAACAGCCGGCTAAACTCACCCAAGAAGGGCAGCGAGAAACAGCCCACTAAACTCACCCAAAAAGCCAGCGAGAAACAGCCGGCTAAACTCACCCAAAAAGCCAGCGAGAAACAGCCGGCTAAACTGGCCCAAAAAGCCAGCGAGAAACAGCCGGCTAAACTCACCCAAAAAGGCAGCGAGAAACAGCCGGCTAAACTCACCCAAAAAGCCAGTAAGAAACAGCCCGCTAAACTCACCCAAAAAGGCAGCGAGAAACAGCCGGCTAAACTCACCCAAAAAGGGCAGCGAGAAACAGCCCCGCTAAACTCGCCCAAAAAGGGCAGCGAGAAACAGCCGGCTAAACTCACCCAAAAAGGGCAGCGAGAAACAGCCCCGCTAAACTCGCCCAAAAAGGGCAGCGAGAAACAGCCGGCTAAACTCACCCAAAAAGGGCAGCGAGAAACAGCCCCGCTAAACTCGCACAAAAAGCCAGGGAGAAACAGCCGGCTAAACTCACCCAAAAAGCCAGCGAGAAACAGCCGGCTAAACTCACCCAAAAAGCCAGTGAGAAACAGCCGGCTAAACTCACCCAAAAAGCCAGTGAGAAACAGCCGGCTAAACTCACCCAAAAAGCCAGTGAGAAACAGCCGGCTAAACTGGCCGAAAAAGCCAGCGAGAAACAGCCGGCTAAACTGGCCCAAAAAGCCAGTAAGAAACAGCCGGCTAAACTCACCCAAAAAGCCAGTAAGAAACAGCCGGCTAAACTCACCCAAAAAGGGCAGCGAGAAACAGCCGGCTAAACTCACCCAAAAAGGGCAGCGAGAAACAGCCCCGCTAAACTCGCCCAAAAAGGGCAGCGAGAAACAGCCGGCTAAACTCACCCAAAAAGGCAGCGAGAAACAGCCGGCTAAACTAACCCAAAAAGCCAGCGAGAAACAGCCCGTTAAACTCACCCAAAAAGCCAGCGAGAAACAGCCCCGCTAAACTCACTCAAAAAGCCAGCGATAAACAGCCCGTTAAACTCGCCCAAAAAACCAGCGAGAAACAGCCGGCTAATCTCACCCAAAAAGGACAGCGAGAAACAGCCGGCTAAACTCACCCAAAAAGCCAGCGAGAAACAGCCGGCTAAACTCACCCAAAAAGCCAGCGAGAAACAGCCGGCTAAACTCACCCAAAAAGGCAGTGAGAAACAGCCGGCTAAACTCACCCAAAAAGCCAGCGAGAAACAGCCCCGCTAAACTCACCCAAAAAGGCAGCGAGAAACAACCGGCTAAACTCACCCAAAAAGCCAGCGAGAAACTGCCGGCTAAACTCAACCCAAAAAACCAGCGAGAAACAGCCCGCTAAACTCGCCCAAAAAGCCAGCGAGAAACAGCCGGCTAAACTCACCCAAAAAGGGCAGCGAGAAACAGCCGGCTAAACTCACCCAAAAAGGGCAGCGAGAAACAGCCGGCTAAACTTACCCAAAAAGGGCAGCGAGAAACTGCCGGCTAAACTCAACCCAAAAAGCCAGCGAGAAACAGCCCGCTAAACTCGCCCAAAAAGCCAGCGAGAAACAGCCGGCTAAACTCACCCAAAAAGGGCAGCGAGAAACAACCTGCTAAACTGGCCCAAAAAGCCAGCGAGAAACAGCCGGCTAAACTCACCCAAACAGCCAGCGAGAAACAGCCGGCTAAACTCGCCCAGAAAGCCAGCGAGAAACAGCCCGCTAAACTCACCCAAAAAGGCAGCGAGAAACAGCCGACTAAACTGGCCCAAAAAGGCAGCGAGAAACAGTCGGCTAAACTCACCCAAAAAGCCAGCGAGAAACAGCCGGCTAAACTCGCCCAGAAAGCCAGCGAGAAACAGCCGGCTAAACTCACCCAAAAAGGCAGCGAGAAACAGTCGGCTAAACTAGCCCAAAAAGGCAGCGAGAAACAGCCGGCTAAACTCGCCCAGAAAGCCAGCGAGAAACAGCCGGCTAAACTCACCCAAAAAGGCAGCGAGAAACAGCCGGCTAAACTCACCCAAAAAGGCAGCGAGAAACAGCCCCGCTAAACTGGCCTAAAAAGCCAGCGAGAAACAGCCGGCTAAACTCACCCAAAAAGGCAGCGAGAAACAGCCGGCTAAACTCACCCAAATAGCCAGCGAGAAACAGCCGGCTAAACTCACCCAAAAAGGCAGCGAGAAACAGCCGGCTAAACTCACCCAAAAAGGCAGTGAGAAACAGGCCGCTAAACTCACCCAAAAAGGCAGCGAGAAACAGCCGGCTAAACTCGCCCAGAAAGCCAGCGAGAAACAGCCCGCTAAACTCACCCAAAAAGGCAGCGAGAAACAGCCGGCTAAACTGGCCCAAAAAGGCAGCGAGAAACAGTCGGCTAAACTCACCCAAAAAGCCAGCGAGAAACAGCCGGCTAAACTCGCCCAGAAAGCCAGCGAGAAACAGCCGGCTAAACTGGCCCAAAAAGGCAGCGAGAAACAGTCGGCTAAACTAGCCCAAAAAGGCAGCGAGAAACAGCCGGCTAAACACGCCCAGAAAGCCAGCGAGAAACAGCCGGCTAAACTCACCCAAAAAGGCAGCGAGAAACAGCCGGCTAAACTCACCCAAAAAGGGCAGCGAGAAACAGCCGGCTAAACTCACCCAAAAAGGCAGCGTGAAACAGCCGGCTAAACTCACCCAAAAAGGCAGCGAGAAACAGCCGGCTAAACTCACCCAAATAGCCAGCGAGAAACAGCCGGCTAAACTCACCCAAAAAGGCAGCGAGAAACAGCCGGCTAAACTCACCCAAAAAGGCAGTGAGAAACAGGCCGCTAAACTCACCCAAAAAGGCAGCGAGAAACAGCCGGCTAAACTCACCCAAAAAGCCAGCGAGAAACAGCCGGCTAAACTCACCCAAAAAGCCAGCGAGAAACAGCCGGCTAAACTGGCCCAAAAAGGGCAGCGAGAAACAGCCGGCTAAACTAACCCAAAAAGCCAGCGAGAAACAGCCCCACTAAACTGGCCCAAAAAGGGCAGCGAGAAACAGCCGGCTTAACTCATCCAAAAAGGCAGCGAGAAACAGCCGGCTAAACTCACCCAAAAAGCCAGCGAGGAACAGCCGGCTAAACTGGCCCAAAAAGGGCAGCAATAAACAGCCGGTTAAACTCACCCAAAAAGCCAGCGAGAAACAGCCGGCTAAACTCACCCAAAAAGCCAGCGAGGAACAGCCGGCTAAACTCACCCAAAAAGGGCAGCGAAAAACAGCCGGCTAAACTCACCCAAAAAGGCAGCGAGAAACAGCCGGCTAAACTCACCCAAAAAGGCAGCGAGAAACAGCCGGCTAAACTCAACCCAAAAAGGGCAGTGAGAAACAGCCGGCTAAACTCAACCCAAAAAGGGCAGTGAGAAACAGCCGGCTAAACTCACCCAAAAAGCCAGCGAGAAACAGCCGGCTAAACTCACCCAAAAAGCCAGCGAGGAACAGCCCGCTAAACTCACCCAAAAAGCCAGCGAGAAACAGCCCGCTAAACTCACCCAAAAAGCCAGCGAGAAACAGCCGGCTAAACTCACCCAAAAGCCAGCGAGAAACAGCCCGCTAAACTCACCCAAAAGCCAGCGAGAAACAGCCGGCTAAACTCACCCAAAAAGGCAGCGAGAAACAGCCGGCTAAACTCACCCAAAAGCCAGCGAGAAACAGCCCGCTAAACTCACCCAAAAGCCAGCGAGAAACAGCCGGCTAAACTCACCCAAAAAGCCAGTGAGAAACAGCCCACTAAACTGGCCCAAAAAGCCAGTGAGAAACAGCCGGCTAAACTCACCCAAAAAGGCAGCGAGAAACAGCCGGCTAAACTGGCCCAAAAAGGGCAGCGAGAAACAGCCCGTTAAACTCACCCAAAAAGCCAGCGAGAAACAGCCCCCTAAACTCACCCAAAAAGGCAGCGAGAAACAGCCCGCTAAACTCTCCCAAAAAGGTTTTTGGTGAAATGGCGGCTCAAATTTCTTTTATAGGAAAGCAAATCTTAGGATTGTAAATCTGTCTCCTAAATATCGGAGAGAGTGGGGAATTCAGCGCAGCCTTCTTAAAGTAGATTCTTGACCGAAAATGGGTCTGAAATTGGGCTTTACCTCTGCCCAACGTGCAGCTGCTGGTATTTCCATGAAACACAGGAGGCCATCTACATCCTGGGGGGTTACCATTGACCAGAAACTGAACTGGACTAGCCACATAAATACTGTGGCTACAAGTGCAGGTGCGAGGCTTGGGATCCCGAATAACTCGCTTCCTGACTCCTCAAAGCCTGTCCACCGATTACACAGAAGTCAGGAGTGTGATCAAAGACCCTCCACTTTTCTGGCTGAGTGCAGCTCCAACAATACTCAAAGAACTCAACACCATCCAGGGCAAAGCAGCTCTGCTTAATTGGCACCACATCCACAAACATTCACTCTCTTCATCGCTGATGATCAATGGCAGCCGTGTGTACCATCCACTAGATGCCCTGCAGGAACTCACCAAAGTTTCTCAGACAGCACCTTCCAAACACCAAGCCACTACCATCTAGACGTTCGAGGGCAGTTACCTGGGAATGTGGATGTTCCCCTCCAAGTCACTCAACTGATTTGGAAACACATCGCTGTTTCTTCACTGGGTCAACTTCCTGGAAGTCCCTAACTGCACTATGGAGGTACTTACACCTCGGGGACTGCAACGGTTGAAGAAGACAGTTCATCACCATCTTCTCAAGGGCAACTACGGATGGACAATAAAAGGTGACCGTGCCAGCAATGCCCACATCCCATTAACTACATGTTTTTTAAAGTTAGTCTCTCAAGCCTTTTCTTTTTTTATTATAAATTTAGAATACTCAATTATTTTGTTTCCAATTAAGGGGCAATTTAACGCGGCCAATCCACCTAACCTGCACATCTTTGGGTTGTGGGGGCAAAACCCACGCAGACATGAGGAGAATGTGCAAACTCCACATGGGCAGTGATCCAGAGCCAGGATTCGAACCCAGGTCCTCAGCGCCGTGAGGCAGCAGTGCTAACCACTGTACCACCGTGCTACCCATTCTTGAGCCTTTACGACAACTCAATGAGATCATGTTCGATTACATACCTGCATTTGCGCCATGTCCTTTAATACCTTCTGTGAACAAAAATCTATTAATCTCAGGTTTTAAATTAAAATGTGATCTTACATCAATTGCTGTTTGCGGAAGAGACTTCCAAACCGTTGCTTGTAAAATTGTTTCTTAATTTCACTCCAGAAAGGTTAGGGTTCCAATTTTTATGCTCAGGTTCCTAGTCCTAGATTCCCCAACTAATGGAAATATCTTCTTTCTGTCCACCCCATCAGTTCCCCTTAATATCTTGAAATCTTCGATCAGATTAAAGCTCACTGCTCTGATTAAAGCTCCTCTCTATTGGGGGATTGCCATCTCAGCTGGGGATTTCCCTCTCCGCTGGGGATTCGAATCATAGAATTCCTACAGTATAGAAGGAGGCCATCTGGCCCATCGAGTCTGCACCGGCCCTCTGAAAGAGCACCCTACGTAGGCCCACTCCCCTGCTCTATCTCCGTAACCCCACCTAACCTGCACATCTTTGGACTGTGGGAGAAAACCGGAGCACCCGGAGGGAACCCACACAGGCACGGGGAGAATGTATAAAACTTCACACTGACAGTCACCCGAGACCGGAATTGAACCCGGGTCCCTCGAGCTGTGGGGCAGCAGTGCTAACCATTGTGCCACTGGGGAATTTCCTCTGTGCTGGGGATCCGTTCTCTAATGAAAATTTTCCTCTCTGCTGGAAAAACTTTGTCTTCAGTTGGCCCGAACACTTGCAACAATTGAGCTGCGCGAACTGCAGGGGCCAAGAGACCCCTCAGGGGAAGTGGTGCCATAGCAACGTGAGACACCAATTAAATGTTGCCGTATAAAATTGCTTTGGCAATAAATGCAAGAAAAACGGCATTGAATGTTATTCTTTCAATCCTTCCCAACTTGGACACAGCTGCCTATAGTTTGAAGCCACAGGGCTCATGAAATTGAAGCGTTAACTGACCTGGATTTAGCCTTGGGTGTATAAAATAAACCTATGTTTTAAAAGTACTTTAAGCCTCAACACCTTATTTGACCCTGAGCTGCGCTGCTGACTCCATAACCCCTCTGTCACTGAGGTCACATATATTCGTCTGCTTCACAAACTCCCAAATCCACCCTGCCCTAGCCAACCTGTCACTCAGACACTCATCCCTGTTTTTGTTAACTCCAGATCCAACGATTCCAATGTCCCCCTTGCCGATCTTTCACCTCCCACCCTCCATCGATTTGAGCTTGTCCCAGTAAGGATGTTGTTGGTCACATCTGCTAGGTAACTTGGCATTAACTTTGTTAGTCAGCCATAGTCCCAGATGACCATAGGTTGACTGGTGGTGATTTAACCTGAGGATCACCACACCTCAGGCGAGGGGCAAGGTTGAGTAGGCGAGGTCTTCATGAATAACCTCAGCCAGTACGGGAATTGATCTTGCTCTATCACAAACCAGCAGTCCAGCCAACTGAGCTGAAGGCGCTATATAAATGTACATTGTTAGTGTTCTATATTTGCACATTTATTTAAGAACTCATCATTTCAAAGATCATTCCTAACTACACTAAAGTTCCTACCTCTGAATGTCATACCTTATGCTTGATGATGCTTTTCCTTCAAGACCGAGAGATGAATTCAGTTTGCCCGTGTGTGCTGCAAGTAATTTACTCGGAGCAGAATCTTGTTGGCAGGAAGGATTTGTCATAACCTTCAGATACAATTGCCACAGAGACATTTTGGATTCATTCATTATTAGTGGGTGACATTAAGTAGGACGACAATTCACCGGAGGTTCAAATGGATGGATTGAAAGAAGTCAACAGCTAAAGAGACAATTCTCTGACTTAGTCAAAAAAATACCCAACCATTTACTGACATTAGAATTTTTAAAAGTCTAAAGCATTGTGTTTCTGACCAATTTTCAGCAGCTGTTTACACCGGGTGAGTTGGAATCATCCTCTGACTTCCCATTCCTGAGACTTATACTTGTTGCCTTCTGCTGATTATTCATCCAGAGGATGCACCAGTTAGGATTTTGGGTCCTTTAAGTTGATTTTGGCTCCTTAAATTGATTGATTAGCAGCAGTGATGTCTACATTGGCCCTTCTGCAGCATTTTAATTGATAATCGTTGTCATAATATACACCAGCATATCATGGTGCAGTCATATACTGATGGATGTACACTAGGACCAATCAACATGCACAAACGCCACAGCCAATCACCAATTAGAACACACGCACTATAAAGACAGAGGGCAACACTTTTCCCGCTCATTCTGGATGCTGCCTCTCAGAAGAACAAGAGCTCATCAAGTTTAGTACAGACTGTAACCACATGCTGAGAGATTCAACTGGTTCGGACAGGCACAGGTCTCCAGTTAAACTAGCCTCGTTTAAACCCACAGTTCTCGTATGTCTATTATTTTATAAGTAGTTAATAAAATAGTGTTGAACCTTCTTCAATGTTGGTGGCATATGTTAGCTTCACAAGTCTACACTGCCCAACACTTCAATCGTTTGTGTAATATCCTGCATGGAATGGGAATGCTTGTCTTCCCCGTGCTCCTTGCGAAGTACATGCCCCCCCACTAGGGGCGGGGTCTCTATTAACCTCTGCATATAAGGCCAGCCACTAAGGCACCGACCTGAGAAGGAACCCGGTTGGAATCCACCGGGTAGTGTGCATATTATTTGTGTAAATACAACCTTGTTTCATATTTTACTCGGCGTGGCCACCCCATCTCCTTATTAAAGTCTGTGCGTGTGTCAGACACAAAGATAATAGAAGATAAATGGCAAAAGAACTCGGGGTGATAAGGAGAGTTTTTTACACAGCGAATTGTTGTGATCTAGAATGCACTGCTTGCAGGTCAGTGGAAGCTGGTTCAACAATAACTTCCAAAAGAGAATTAGATATATAGCTGAAAAGTAGGCTGAGATGATGGCGAAGAAGTAATACCACTTGGGCTGCTAATCCAGAGACCTGGACTAATCCTCTGTGGATATGGGTTCACATGCCAGCTGGTGGGATTTGAATTCATTGAATAAATCTGGAATATAAAATTGTCTCATTTCAGGGAAAGTATTTTGCCATTACTATCCGATCCAGCCGACATGTGACTCCAGACCCACAGCAATGTGGGTTTTTCTGACGATTGTGACTTATTTCCTCCTATTTGAGCGCCCAGTGCATTGTCGTCCTCCTTAATGTCACTCAGTAATAATTAATGAATCCAAAATGCCTCTGAGGCAATTGTGTCTGAAGGTCGTATCCTTCCTGCCAGCACAATTTGGCTAAAAGTAAATTATTTGCCCTCCCCAGGGGCAAACTGAGTCTATGGGCGAGGTTTTCCTGCTCTTCACATTGGCGGGTCCTCTGGTGCAGCCAACGGGTACACCAACCGTGGGTTTCCTCACAGCATGCAGTGGAATCAATGGGAAATTCCATTGATAGTGGCGGGACCAGGGCAACCCAAAGGCCGCCTCCCGCTGTCGGAGGGCAGAGAATCCCATTCTACACCTCAGTCTTGAAAAAAAAATACTTAACTGGAAACAACCGAGCAAGTCACTTAAGGGCAATCAGAGATGGACAAGCTGCGCTCCATGGTCCCCTTAGTGCTGTATCATTCTATAAACAGACTCGGGGGGGGGGGGGGGGGGTCATTTCCCCCCACTCCGTAAACTAATTAGGCAAGCTCTAGGAGCCAGCAATGGAGTATTAGGTGATTCTAATTACCTCCTCGTAGTTCTCTCATTTTTAACGTGGGAGGCAGATGATTGATGTGTTTCAGCCATGGTGCAAGTGGAAGCACCCTTACCTCTGAGAGGGCACTAAATTCCACTCCAGATGCTTGGATACAAATTCTAGGCCAGTTCAGTACAGGGGAAGTGCGGTAATGTGACAGGTGCCGGCTTTCAGGTAAAGTAAAATTAAGATCCATTTACCCTCTCTGGTTGGTGAGCAAGATTCCAGGACACTTGCAAAGAAGAGCAGGCTACTTCGCCCCAGTGTCCTGGCCAGTAATTATCCCTCAATTGACATCATTAAAACAAATAATCCACCTGTTTTGTTTATTTATTCAGAGAATGTGGGCATTGCTAACCTAGGTTAATGTTGATTTCCTAACCCTAATTGCCATTGAGAAGGTGGTAGCGAGCTGTCTTTGAGAGCCATTCCAGTACCAATGGTGTAGGTACACCCACAGTGCTCTTAGGAGGGGAGTTCCAGAGTTCCAGAGTTTCGACCCAGCGTCAGTGAAGAAATGGTAATATAGTTCCAAGTCAGGATGTGTTTGTGGCTTAGGGGGGAGCTTGTTGGTCGTGGTGTTCCATAAATCTTCTGCCCTTTTCCTACTAGGTGGCAGAGGTCGCAGATAAGGTGTTTTGGTGAGTTGCTGCAGCGCATCTTATAGATGGTGCACACCGCTGTCACTGTGTGTCGCTTGTTTAAGGTGGTGGATGAGGTGCCAATCAAACAGGTTGCTTTGTCCTGGAGGGTGTCGAGCTTCTTCCGTGTTGTTAGAACGGCACTCACCCACGCAAAGGGAGAGCATTCAATCACACTCCTGATTTGTGCCTTGTAGATGGTGGACAGGTTTTGTGGAGTCAGGAAATAAGTTATTCACTGCAGAATTCCAGCCTTTGACTTGCTCTTGTTGCCACAGTATTTACATGGCTAGTTCAGTTTAGGTTCTGGCCAATGGTAACTCCCCAGGATGTTCACCCTGGAGAATTCAGTGATGGTTACGCCATTGAATGTGTAATGCAGGTGGTGGAATTCTCTCTTTTGGAAACAGTCTTTGCTTGAAACTTTTGTAGGGTGAATGTTACTTGCCACTTTTCAGCCCAAGCCTGAATATTGTCAAGTGTGGAGAGGCCGGGGTTGGACTGGGGTGGGCACAGTAACAAGCCTTACAACACCAGGTTAAAGTCCAACAGATTTCTTTGGAATCACTAGCTTTCGGTGCGCAGCTTTAGAATTTAGAATTTAGAACAGTACAGGCCCTTCAGCCCTCGATGTTGTGCCGAGCAATGATCACCCTACTCAAACTCACGTATCTACCCTATACCCGTAACCCAACAACTCCCCCTTAACCTTACTTTTTAGGACACTACGGGCAATTTAGCATTGCCAATCCACCTAACCCCGCACATCTTTGGACTGTGGGAGGAAACCGGAGCACCCGGAGGAAACCCACGCACACACGGGGAGGACGTGCAGACTCCGCACAGACAGTGACCCAGCCGGGAACCGAACCTGGGACCCTGGAGCTGTGAAGCATTGATGCTAACCACTATGCTACCATGCTGCCCCCTTGTAGGTTCCTTCATCATGATGAAGGAGCTGATACCATGCTGCCCCCTTGTAGGCTTCTTCATCATGATGAAGGAGCTGTGCTCCGAAAGCTAGTGATTCCAAACAAACCTGTTGGGCTTTAACCTGATGTAGCAAAACTTCTTATATTGTCCTGGTGTTGCTGCATCTTGTCGCAGACTGCTTTTATCACATTACTGTTTGTTGGACATTGTCGTGGCTATAACGTTTCTTATTACAACAATGATTACACTTCAAAAAGTACTTAACCGACTGCCAAGGACTTGGACACTGATATCTTGAAAGGCAAAATATAAATGCAAGACTTTCTTGCACATTAAAATCTTGCATATTGTAGATTTTAGCGAGTTGTGCGAAAATTATACGAGCTGGTTGGTTGCTTTGTTGCAGTTTAATTAAGTCCTATGTTAATTATTGAATGGGTTCAGAACTGATGATTTCTAGCTGGGCTCTATTTATCTATGAATTACCATCAAAGACTCACACTTGGTGATAAACCAGTCATATTCATGTCGAGATGCAGATCAATGCAATTAGAGGTTTTCTGAAAACACAAGCCATTAATTTGGTGTGTTTATCTGCTGAGGAATCCCAGTGTCGGCCAAGTTTCTGCTCGAGGTATTATAGTATCATCGGTTGGACAATAGTTCCAAAAATAACATTGAGAATACTGCTGTTCACCTATATGCTCATGCCCAGTGTGGAAATGAGCCTTTCGGCTCATGGTAGCACAGTGGTTAGCACTGTTGCTTCGCAGCGCCAGGGTCTCGGGTTCGATTTCCGGCTCTGGGTCACTGTCTGTGCGGAGTCTGCATGTTCTCCCCATGTCTGCGTGGGTTTCCTCCACGTGCTCCGGTTTCCTCCCACAAGTCCCGGAAGATGCGCTGTTCGGTGAATTGGCCATTCTGAATTCTCCCTCTGTGTACCCGAACAGGCGCTGGAATTTGGCGTCGAGAGGCTTTTCACAATAACTTAATTGCAGTGTTAATGTAAGCCTATTTGTGACAATAAAGATTATTATTAGAACAGGAAGGGTCCAGTTTTGAATCTCAGCCAGATGTTCGATTGATTAATGCCCACTGAGGCTAGGCTTAATGCGGCTACACTTCCTCAGCACTCATAAAATCAGATAGGATTCATTCTCCCCTTCAAAGCCTCTGAATGCGAGAAAGTGATTTGATTTGATTGATTATTGTGATGAATGTTATCAGTAGCTGCTGTAATGGTACCTTACCTTTAATGCATTGGCCCTTTAAGACCGGGCTTGGAACCCTGGGGGACTTCGCCTCTGGCTCCGCCCCTAGGAAACGGTATATAAGATGAGGCTCACTCGGCAGCATGTGATGAGCACACTTCTCGGCTGCTGTTCAGTTCTCAGATGATTAAAGCCTTTGAATTACCTATCTTCTCTCCTGTGTCGTAATTGAGGGTATCTCACACATGTATTAGTTTACAGTGAAAAGTATTGTTTCTTGCATGCTGCACAAACAATGCATAGCGTACATAGGGAAGGAAGGAGAGACTGCAGAAGATAATGTTACAGTTATAGCAAGGTGTAGAGAAAAGATCAACTTAATACGAGGTAGGTCCATTCAAAAGTCTGATGGCAGCAGGGAAGAAGCTGTTCTTGAGTCGGTTGGTACGTGACCTCAAACTTTGGTATATTTTTCCTGATGGCAGAAGGTGGAAGAGAGTATATCCGGGGTGCGTAGGTCCTTAATTTTGCTGGCTGCCTTTCTGAGGCAGCGGGAATTATAGATAGAGTCAATGGATGGGAGGCTGGTTTGCGTGCTGGACTGGGCTACATTCACGACCTTTTGTAGTTTCCTGCGGTCTTGGGCAGAGCAGGCTTCATACCAAGCCGTGATACAACCAGAAAGAATGCTTTCAATGGTGCATCTGGAGAAGTTGATGAGAGTCGTAGCTGACATGCCAAATTTCCTTAGTCTTCTGAGAAAGTAGAGTCATTGGTGGACTTTCTTAACTATTGTGTCGGCATTGGGGGAACAGGACAGGTTGTTGGTGATCTGTACACCTAAAAACTTGAAGCTCTCGACCCTTTCTACTTTGTTCCCATTAATGTAGACAGGGGCATGTTCTCCACTACACTTCCTGACGTGGCTGACAATCTCCTTCATTTTGTTGACATTGAGGGAGAGATTATTGTCATCGCACCAGTTCACCAGATTCTCTCTCATTCCTATACTCTGTCTTGTCATTGTTTGAAATCCGACCCACTGCGGTGGTGTCATCAGCAAATTTGAAAATCGAGTTGGAGGGGAATTTGGCCACACAGTCATAGGTGTATAAGGAGTATAGTAGGGGCTGAGGACATAGCCTTGTGGGGCACAGGTGTTGAGGATGATCATGGAGGAGGTGTTGTTGCCTATCTTTACTGATTGTGGCCTGTGGGTTAGAAAGTTCAGGATCCAGTCGCAGAGGGAGGAGCCGAGGCCAAGGCCACGGAGTTTGGAGATCAGTTTCGGAGGAATGATGGTGTTGAAGGCTGAGCTGTAGTCGATAAATTGGAGTCTGACATAGGTGTCTTTGTTATCTAGGTGTTCCAGGGTAGAGTGCAGGGCCATGGAGATGGCGTCTTCTGTGGACCTGTTCCAGCGGTAGGCGAACTGTAGTGGATCAAGGCAATCCGGGAGGCTGGAGTTGATTCGTCCCATGACTAACCTTTCGAAGCGCTTCATGATGATGGATATCAGAGCCACTGGATGATAGTCATTAAGACACGCTGCTTGGCTTTTTTTTGGTGCAAAGATGATGATCGTTTTCTTCAAGCAGTTAGGGACCTCAGATTGTTGTAAAGAGAGGTTGAAGATGTCTGCGAATACCCCCACCAGCTGATCCGCGCAAGACCTGAGTGCTCATCCGGGTACCCCATCCGGGCCAGTGGCTTTCCGTGGGTTGACCTTCGAGAAGGCTGCTCTGGCGTCTGCAGTGGTGATCTCAGATACAAGTTCATCCGCAGCTTCTGGGGTGGAGGGCTCGCTCTCGCTGACCTCTTGCTCAAATCATGCATACGATGCGTTGAGCTCATCAGGGAGGGGTGTATTAGAGCTTGCGATTTTACATGCATTCATCATGTCGCCAGTTATGTGTTGCAGACCTTGCCATAGTCGGCAGGGGTCCGTGTGGCTAGCCTGGAACTTGAGCTTGGTCCAGTACTGCCTTTTGGCATCTTTGATGGATTTCTTTAGATCATGGGAGAAATTCTCTCTACCCGGCAGAGCGGGGGGCCCCGGCGTAGCGGAGTGGCGCCAACCACTCCGGCGTCGGGCCTCCCCAAAGGTGCGAAATTCTCCGCACGTTTAGGGGCTAGACCTGCGCCGCAGCGGCTCCCGCTCCGCCGACTGGCGCCAATGGCCGTTGCGCTACGCCAGCCGGCGTCGGGACTGGCCGAAAGGCCTTCGCCGGTCGGCGTGAGTCCGCGCATGCGCCGGAGCGTCAGCGGCCGCTGACGTCACCACCGGTGCATGCGTGGTGGAGGGGGTCTCTTCCGCCTCCGCCATGGTGGAGGCCGTGGCGGCAGCGGAAGAAAAAGAGTGCCCCCACAGCACTGGCCCGCCCACCGATCGGTGGGCCCCGATCGCGGGCCTGGCCACCATAGGGGCACCCCCCGGGGACCGATCGCCCCGCGCCCCCTCCAGGACCCCGGGGGCCCGCTCGCGCCGCCAGTCCTGCCGGCACAGAGGTGGTTTAAACCACTTCGGCGGGAGAAGCCTTACAGCGGCGGGACTTCGGCCCATCGCGGGCCGGAGAATCACCGCGGGGGGCCCGCCGATCAGCAGGGCATGATTTCCGTTCCCGCCGATCATGCGGGATTTACGCCGGCCCCAGGTGATTCCCTGACCCTGCAGCGGGGGGGAGAGAATTCCGCCCCATATCTGTTTTTCGTGTATAGGTCAGGATCACCTGACATGAACGCCTCAGACCTAGACTTCAGCAAGCTGTGGATATCCCTGTTCATCCAGGGTTTCTGGATGGGAAACATGCGGATTTGCTTCTTTGGCACACAGTCTTCTACACACTTACTAATGAAGTCAGTTACTGTAGTGGCGTACTCGTTCAGAGGTTTTAAATACTAACCAGTCCACTGACTCTAAGTAGTCGCCTGGGAGATCACCCGATTCCTCAGACCAACAATGCACAACTTTCTTTGACGGATTCTCCCGCTTCAGTTTTTGTTTATAAGCCGGGAGCAGGAGCACAGCCTTGTGGTCAGATTTGCCAAAGTGTGGGCGGGCGATAGAGCGAGAGGCATGTTTGATATTTGTGTAGCAGTGGTCCAGGATGTTTGGGCCTCTGGTGGAACAGGTGACGTGTTGGTGGTAACTTGGTAGTACGCGCTTGAGCTTGGCCTGATTGAAGTCCGTAGCTACAATGAACAAGGCCTCGGGATGTTTTGTTTCAAGGCTATTTGTGGTGGTGAATATTTCGTCCAGTGCGATTTTCACGATCGCATGGGGTGGGATGTAAACTGCCGTCAGGATAATAGAGCTGAACTCCCGCAGAAGGTAGAAGGGGCGGCATTTTAGTATCAGGTATTCTAGGTCCGGGGAGCAGAAACTCGCCAGTGTTGCTACATCTAGGCACCAGGAGGTGTTGATTAGAAGGTAGACCCCACCTCCCCTAACCTTGCCTGAGGCCTGCCGTACGGTCCATTCGGTGGATTGAGAATCCCTCTGGTTGTAGGGCACAGTCCGGTGAAGAAGGAGTGAGCCATGTCTCTGTGAAAGAGAGCACAGCGGGCCCTCAGTTCTCTTTGAAAAGTGAGACTGGCTTTAAGTTCATCTAGCTTGTTTTCTAGACATATGGGGCGGGATTCTCCATTCCCGGGACTAAGTGCCCGCCATCCTGCACAGGCGCGGGGAACTTCTCACGCACGCCGGCCCCTCACCAACATGGTGCCCTGGTTCTGGGACCGGCCGCGAAATGAGGGTAGGCCCGAGGGGGGGGGGGGGGGGGGGGAGAGAGAGGCCAGCCCACCAATCGGTGGGCTCCGATCGCGGGCCAGACCCCGTCGGAGAACCCCCCCTCCAACAGGCCGCCCCCCCAGCGTTCCAGCACAGTTCCCGCCGGCAGCGACCAGGGGTGAACGGCGCCGGCGGGACTGTCATTTTTTTCGGCGGCCGCTTGGCCTATCCGGGCCAAGAATCGCCGCTCGTGTTTGCGACGATTCTCCGAGCGGCCCGGCGCGATTCTCGCGGCGCTGATTTCTGGGGGGGTGGGAGAATCGCGTGCGGGTGTCGGGGCGGCATGTCGTGACTCGCGCGGCGCCCCGGCGATTCTCCCACCCGGCGTGGGGGTGGGTGGGGGAGAATATCACCTCATGGGCAAAGAGCCTTCTGAATATGTGAAACTGAGCCCCCACCGCTCTCTCAGGCGGACAGCTTACACTATTTTGAAGAAGACTAGGGGAGTTCTCTCCAACATCCTGGTCAACACTCAATTATCCCTCAAGCAACATCACTATAAAAATAGGGGGGGCGGGTCATCCTTGCGTTGCTGTGTGAGGGATTTGCCTGGAGATAAACTGTTGTATTTCCTACATTACAACAGTGACTGCATCACATGAGTGTCCCGGAGTCCAATGCACGTTATAACATCCTGAGATCCAGACGGGTGCTGCCTAATTGCAAAGTTTCTTCTTTTTGATCCTAATTGTTCAGGCCATTGAAGAAAGACTGACTCTTTTGCTGAGGGTGCCGGCAGCAGCTTCTGCCCCTGCTGGACCTGTCACCCAGAAACGGCCCTAGGGTTGCTGGCGCCCCGGGCAAGCTGAACTTCGGCGCCCTTACAAGTATAATTTTTAAATATAATTTGGCCCCTGACATCGCAGCAGGAGCTGCCCAGGTACAATATTACCTCTCCAGCAGTAATTTTCAAGAGTGAATACTTGTGAGAATTTACTTGCAAAACATGACACCAGATATTGGTTCATAAGAGAAAAATTAAAGAGAACAAATAGCCAAGAACCGTGACCTACCTCTTTTTAGATTCAAGACCTCAGACGCCAATTGTCTGCTTCTTCATTGCCACTTAGAGAGAAGTGCAAAGGGTTTGGCAGCATACAACCCACATCTTTTTAATCAAGGTTAACTCGGCAAGGAGTGCCCAGAAACTCCCTCCAATGCTATTTACGGCGGCAAAATCTGCCTTCCTTGTGCGTGTGTGTTTTTTTAAACAACACTTCGAGAGCACCAGAAGTATAATGAAATTTCGGGAAGCTTGCAATTAGACCCAGTTAATCTGAAATACCTGACTCTCGCTGACCTAAGCTGCGCATTCCAAGGGGGCTAAATAGCAGCTCAGAAACTGCAGCGCTCCGAGGAGGAAAAATTCCGAGCCAGTCTCAGAGTGTGAGGCATTATTCTCCTAAAGTTTGCTTACAGCCCACCTGTGGCTGTTCAGCTTATTGTAGCCTAAACTAAGATTATGAGGGCTTAACTCACAATTTGTTTAGTCTCTCTCTCTCTTTCCTTCTTCTGGTTCCTTTTCTCTTCAAACAAGTTAGGTTTTTGTCTCATGATGGCGCCCCCTAGCACATGGCGCCCCGGGCGACTGCCCGAGTTGCCGGTACCTTGAGCCGGCCCTGCTGTCACCCAGCATGAATCAGTAACTTCAGCAGAAATAAACGGAGGTGCAGTTTGCTACGAAACGCTTGAACAAACTTTCAAAGGCTGCCCGAGTGACAGTGTGGTGCATTTGACAACCTCAGCTTTGCTCAGGTATGGGTTTTCCTGTATAACTGGCTGCCACGCTGCGCAATGATTTGCTTTCAATTGGAATTTTTTTGGCGAATCTGCCTTCAGATCTGTTGCGGGAATCCATCAGGGGCTGGTTTAGCTCACTCAGCTAAATCGCTGGCTTTTAAAGCAGACCAAGCAGGCCAGCAGCACGGTTCGATTCCCGTACCAGCCTCCCCGGACAGGCGCCGGAATGTGGCGACTAGGGGCTTTTCACAGTAACTTCACTGAAGTCTACTCGTGACAATAAGCGATTTTCATTTCATCAGCACCGATAATTTTTAAAAGTCAGAAGTGTGTAGTATTGAGCCTTGAGTCAAAGGAAAGTGTTCAGACTCATTGTGTGCTTTCACTGGCATGCCAAGTCACTGTCACTTCTCTGTGTCTCAGTTGCGTCTCAGCCAGGGGTCCTCTCCATGTGCACCAAATGGAAACATCAGCAGCTTCCTAAAGCATCCAAAGTCTTTTTTGCTGTTCATATTGTGCGAACATTGCTTGGAAATGACACCTGTAAAAGTTGGAACTGTGCCTATGGTGATGCAAAGTAATCATTGAGTGAAACAAGCTTGTACTGTGTGTTAATTTCTGTGGGAATTTGACCAGCTACTTATTCTGGCAAGTGTTATACAGCTAGACGGAATTTAAATCCCACAGAATAAATAAAAATAATGAATTTCCTCTGTAAGGGACCAATTATGGTTTCCAAACTACCCCCAAATGGTCCCAAGCATCTTAACTATTTGCAAATTGATGCCAGGGGATTTTTGCTTTCTTCTGACTGAGAGGCTCCAGGGGAAAGTCCAAGGATCATAGGACAACGTCAAAAAGAGGTGAGAAAGAGAGAAATCACAAAGTAACATGTTGGTTAGAAAACTGGCCTCTCAGCTCTGGGGAGGCAGATTCCTGGCACAGTGTCGAAGCATCTGGGCTGTGGGCTTGAGTTGACCCCTGTCCACATGTCACTGCACTTCCTGGCGGAAAAATGTAAAAACTCAATCAGATTGTGGCACCGATTTAATGGCGGTCCCTTTATTCTCTAACTCTCTCAGTGTCAGCATTCCCCGATGCCAGATGCTTGGCCGCTGTGCCAAGCCTCCCCGGACAGGCGCCGGAATGTGGCGACTAGGGGCTTTTCACAGTAACTTCATTGAAGCCTACTCGTGACAATAAGCGATTTTCATTTTCATTTCAATGTGCCTCACTATCAGCCCAAATCCCCTCTTCCATACCATAGCAGCATTATCAATTTCTTCCAGCATCCATAGGACAGGTCTCTCTCTGTAAAATTAGTACTAAATAGTGGCAGTTCAGTGGGGAATTATTGGAATAGGAATTGGCCTAGCAATGCCCAGATTCAAAAGAATAGGTAATCACGAAGGAGAGAAGACTGTCATCTTTCTCAGTTATATACAGACCCAGGTTCCAGAGCCGAGCGGAATGTTTCCTTATCAACTCAGTCAAAGAACAAAGAAAATTACAGCGCAGGAACAGGCCCTTCGGCCCTCCCAGCCTGCACCGATCCAGATCCTTTATCTAAACCTGTTGCCTATTTTCCAAGGATCTACTTCCCTCTGTTCCCCGCCCGTTCATATATCTGTCCAGATGCATCTTAAATGATGTTCTTGTGCCCGCCTCTACCACCACCGCTGGCAAAGCGTTCCAGGCACCCCCCCACCCTCTGCGTAAAAAACTTTCCACGTACATCTCCCTTAAACTTTCCCCCACACACCTTGAAATCGTGACCCCTTGTAATTGACACCCCCTCTCTTGGAAAAAGCTTGTTGCTATCCACCCTGTCCATACCTCTCATAATTTTGTAGACCTCAATCAGGACCCCCCTCAACCTCCGTCTTTCCAACGAAAACAACCCTAATCTACTCAACCTTTCTTCATAGCTAGCACCCTCCATACCAGACAACGTCCTGGTGAATCTCCTCTGCACCCTCTCTAAAGCATCCACATCCTTCTGGTAATGTGGCGACCAGAACTGCATGCAGTATTCCAAATGTGGCCTAACCAAAGTCATATACAACTGTAACATGACCTGCCGACTTTTGTACTCAATACTCTGTCCGATGAAGGCAAGCATGCTGTATGCCTTCTTGACCACTCTATCGACCTGCGTTGCCACCTTCAGGGTACAATGGACCTGAACTCCCAGATCTCTCTGTACATCAATTTTCCCCAGGACTCTTCCATTAACCATATAGTCCGCTCTTGAATTAGATCTTCCAAAAGTCTGCACCCTATCTCTCTCTGGATGTACTCTAAAGCAGAAAAGAGCCAAGAACCTCCAAGACACGAAGGAAGAAGCAGAAAACATGCTAAGATGTGACATGACGATATTCTAAAACATCATTATATATGCGGTTGTTTATAATTCACCACATGCATAATTTTGAAAACAGCACTTGAATTTATATGGCCCATTTATTATGGCAAAGGCAAGTCACAGATAGATCATCATATCAAGCCACTTTAAGAGCTGTTAGAGCAGGTGACCAAATGCTTAGTGCCATGTGAGTGTCCCTTTAAGAAAGATTTTGTTTGACCACATGGCTTGTAGACGGCTTCAGTGATGTCATTTGTGGGTGGAGCTGGGCTGTGGCTGTCAGGTGAGAGGGGGTTTTAGTGTTTTGGGTTTCAGTTTCGGTTGTTGGTTCGGACTGCAGAAGAAAAACACAGTGTTTCCCTGTTCTCTCTGTTCTTCTTTAAAAGCAGTGAACTGAAAACACATTGGGTGTGGCAAACTGCCATGGTAACTTCAATATTAGAGTTGCTTTCCAGAAGGAGTTTTGAATCCTAGTTGGAGGCTGGATCTCAGGGAAAGGACCAGTCCCATTCAAGTGAGATTACAGTGTGCTGGGCCACACCCTTGAAAGGGGTTTTGGTTTATTGGATTTTGTATTGAATTGGAACAGTTGCTAAGGGGAATTCATTAAGAGTTATATATTGGGCAGCATGGTAGCACAGTGGGTCACTGTCTGTGTGGAGTCTGCATGTTCTCCCTGTGTCTGCGTGGGTTTCCTCCAGGTGCTCGGGATTCCTCCCACAAGTCCCGAAAGACGTGCTTTTTGGGAATTTGGACATTCTGAATTCTCCCTCAGTGTACCCGAACAGGCGCCGGAATGTGGCGACTAGGGAATGTTCACAGTAACTCCATTTCAGTGTTAATGTAAGCCTACTTGTGACAATAAAGATTCTTATTATTTATTTTATTACATATATTACTGTCGATAAGTGTGTTTTTTCATGTTGGTAATTGAGAACAATTTCTTGCTAACTGTTTTATATATGTTAACTACGTTCTTAGAATAAACTTTGTTTTGATAAAAGCGCCCAGGAAGTCTGGTGAATCACACCTTGTGCTCACCTTAGGTAAATTCAACATAAAAGTTAGAGGTCAGGTGAGCTCCATAATACACTCTGGAGTTTGTAATCTCTGGCCCATAATATTAGTCAAAAAGGTGTCTCCAAAAGGGTCAGAGAAAAGCAGAGTTGTAGAGAGGAGAATGGAGGGCCCAGTCAGCTATAAGCATGGCACCTAATGACAGGGTGATGAAAATTGACCTTAATTGGAGGCACAAAGATATCTCAGAAGATTGGAGGGCTGAAGGAGCTGATACATACAGGGAGGAGTGAAGCCATGGAGGGACTGTGAACATAGGGATAAGAAGTTCCAATTTAATTCAGCGGGCGAGGATAGCAGCAGCAGAATTTTGAATGAGCTCAAGTTTGCCTAGGATGGAAGATTGGTTTGAGTGCTACAATGGGTGAAAACTTCAATATGCAGTGCCTGTGTGATGCACAATCAATGGACACGAAACGTAGATAAAGTCCGAACGATAGGCTTTAATGCGCAAGAAGTGACCCGGCAGCAGACGAACAGAAGAATGGCTGACTGCCGGGGAACACGGGCTCTTATACCCCGCCTCGTAGGTGGAGCTACCTTCCTCTCAGCCAATCGGCTGAGAGGCACATGACATACCTGGGCCAATGGGCAGCGAGTCCTCTGCACTAATGGCAGCTCACACTCCCAGGTACTATAATACCCCTAGTCATACTACCACACTGTGTAAATCAGCTTTATAAATAATGTCAAAGTTGGGAGACGTCAGCCTGATCTTGAGCACTGGAGAGGGCAGAGCTGGGGTGTCGCCAGAGGAAGGAGGAGGTCGCACACTGATAGTGCCCTTCAATGAGTTTTATGGAATACCACACACGAGCTGTCAATTATAGGGATTATTATCCAACTTCACACTCCCTTACCCTCGAGAAGCGTACTCTAGAAATTGGGCATTTTGCAATACGTGCTCCAGTGGATAAGACTTCCCACTTGGAGGATGGCGTCCGAAAAGCCAAACCTCTGCAAGGGATCATTATCGATCACTATAAACAATCCAAAATGCATCAGTAAAACGCAACACACTGACAAAACGCTGCGCAATATGGGATTGTGGATAGATGCCTGAACAGAATAAGGAGACAAACAGAGCAAATTGAAGGATAAATGGAAGGGTCCCAAATGTTCTTCCGTTTCAAAACACAATCTGCATGTACATAAGCCTGTCTGTTTTGTGCTGTGAGATGCTTTTTTTTGATGATTAGCACCTTTTCTTACAATATCTTTCCCATGTTCCAGTTCTGTCACTGATATCAAAAAAGTAATTGTTTGATCACTGGAAGAACACATCAAAATGCAGCAAAACTCGGCACAATTTATTTTTCAATTTTAAGGCAGTCATGGGGTTGCACCATGCGTGGAGGCTCTAAGCTGGTCCAACTACACCCAGTGCATTAAACACAGAGAGATTAACAGCATAGGTCCTCACCTCTACTGAG
Source organism: Scyliorhinus canicula (assembly GCF_902713615.1). Taxonomy (NCBI): domain Eukaryota; kingdom Metazoa; phylum Chordata; class Chondrichthyes; order Carcharhiniformes; family Scyliorhinidae; genus Scyliorhinus; species Scyliorhinus canicula. Next base: position 97,804,167 of record NC_052164.1, on the reverse strand, counting down.
AACAGAAAGATTTACGGTGCAGACCCCCATCAATATTGATCACAGATTTATAGCGCAGACATCACCTCTACTGAGTGCAGAGATAAACAGAGAAGCCTTTGCCTCTTTGAACACAGAGATTAATAGCACCCAGCCCATCTATAATGAACACCCAGAGATTGATATACAGGAGGCCACTTATGTTGAAAAAATCCAATGCCATCCCGGTCCAATGGGTTATTGTTTCCAAAAACCGCAGGAAACGGTAACAGACACTTTGTTTTGTGCCCCTCACCGTTTCTGGAGCAGGCGATAGCCACTTCATCTCAGTGTTCTTCATTTTGGCCACACATCTTTTTCTCTGAATCGTACACTCGGTGAAATCAATAGATTTTGAATCGTGCTAACACTAGCATCTGAAACAAAAAGTTCTGCAAATTGGAAGTCACAGTTCACAGGTTTTAATCTCAACTGTTTGCTGTATGAAAATAGCTACTGTACCGGTGTTAGTGTCATACGTACTGGCTGTATTTCCTTTGCTTTTCTGCTTCGCAATGTTTTTCTCCCCCCCCAATGATTGCTATGAGAAACCGTTCATTTTATTTCACATAGGGGTCTGCAAGTCTGAGCCGTTTGAATTCAAAGGCTGGCATCACTTTGAGGATCTGGACAGAGGCGGTCTGTTTGAATTTACAAAGTCTTTTTGTGTATATTATCACTGCCTTTGAGAATAAGCCAGCCATTGGTGAATTCTCACGTCAGTCGATACAACAAGATGGAATTCCGGCTGAATTCACCTACACCACAGAATCATAACCAGACCCTGAGACCAGGAGCCAGAAATGTTTCAAAGATACATTACTACAGCTGTTTCCAGGGCAGTGGTTAGCATTGCTGCCTACGGCGCTGAGGACCCGGGTTCGAATCCCGGCTCTGAGTCACTGTCCGTGAGGAGTTTGCACATTCTCCCCGTGTCTGCGTGGGTTTCACCCCCACAACCCAAAAGATGTGCAGGATAGGTGGATTGGCCACGCTAAATTGCCCCTTAATTGGAAAAAATAATTGGGTACACTAAATTTAAGAAAAAAAACTACAGCTGTTTCCAAGGCTAGCTAGCCAAACAGGGTTGATTTGTTTTTGCCCTTTTGCCCTGAGTCAATCAAATCTCAATATGTAATTTCTTGCTTGTTGCCTTCAATGAGAAAGGTTACACCACAGCAAGGCCTGGAGTAAGCTGCTTTGGATTGGTGACATTGTGAGGTATATTTTGGAAGGCCTGCCTTTTGCAAGTCAAATTCTGAAGGAACTAAGACAATTCGTGGAAAAACCTGAGTCCCCTGAGGAATGAGTCTTCAGAGGTGCGCGTATTGTGATATTTATTTCGAGGAGCTGGTGACTTAAAGGTAGCAGACAGCCACAGTGGGAGATCTTTGTGTCTTCAATTTCTTTACTCGCAACGTTTTTGCAGACAGCTGATGAACAATGTGGCCAAGTTTTGCAACAGCAAATGACGGGAAGGCCATCCTTCATACAAACGTTTCAGACTACACTAAATGAAAGGCTAGACATGATCATGGAGAAACACTTCCAACAAAGTGTATAGTTGTTGCTGTCAAGTGGCTGCGGATAGCAGGAAACCAGGAAGCTGTGAACATGGGGGTACTTTCAGAATTAACAAAATGTTGCTGATGTAGTCAAGAGTAGGATACTGAACTCCACAAAATTGCATAGAACATGCACTACAAAAGTAGGCTATTCTGAGCAGCACGGTGGGTTAGCCCTGCTGCCTCATGGCGCTGAGGTCCCAGGTTCGATCCTGGCTCTGGGTCACTGTCCGTGTGGAGTTTGCACATTCTCCCCATGTTTGCGTGGGTTTCGCCCCCACAACTCAAAGATGTGCAGGGTAGGTGGATTGGCCATGCTAAATTGCCCTTCAATTGGAAAAAAATAAAGAATTGGGCACTCTAAATTTTAAAAAAAGTAGACTATTCTGCTGAACCAGTCCATTTCAGTGTGTATTCTTCACTTGAGCATGTGCCCGCCCTTCCTCACGCCACACTATTAGCATGACCTTACATTGCCAACTCCCTCTGGTGTCTATCTAGTCTGCCCCAAAAACCATCAAAGCTGTTCACCACAACCACTCACTCTGGGTAAAATCGTTCCTCCGGGATTCCGTATTCAATTTCTTTGTGGTTATCCTGTATTGATGGGCTCTAATTCTGTAATAGCTGGTCCAAACGTAAAGACTTGCTGCAAAAAAAATTAAACCCTTTTGAGGTGATCGTCACGGGGGCCCATCAAAACCTGACAAGCACAGGAAGGATTGAAAGAAATGGTTACTGCAATGCCATCTTTAATGGCGAAACATAATCTAAAGCCATAGCCCCCTGATCTGAAAAGCAGCAATGGATAATACATCAACCCTGCCAGATCAATTTGGCCTGAAGATGAAACGACTCTTCAAGGGGATTTGGTGAGACAAAGTGAGTGGGCAAAATACTTGGCAGGTTGAATACGACGTGGAGAAATGTGATTATCCACTTTGGCAGGAAAAAGAGAAAGTATTTCTTCAAAGAGACTTGACTATCCTTGTTCATGCGCCACTGAAGGCTAACATTGCAGGTACAACTAGCAATTAAAAAGGCAGACTTATTTTTGGTCTTTATTGCAAGAGGGTTTGAGTATAGGAATAAACATGTCTCACTGCAATGATAAAGAGGTTTGGTGACACCAAGCCAGGGGCTGAATTCTCCGCCGACGGGACTCTCCATTTTGTCGGTAGCCCGGAGGTTTCCTGACAGCGTGGGACTGCCGCACAATGGGAAACCCCATTGACTAGCCGGCGAAACACAGAATCCCGATGGCGTGCCACGCCAGAAATCTGGTGCAGTGGGACGGAGAAACCCACCCCTGGAGTATTGTGTGTATTTTTGTTCTCCATACCTATAAATTGCCCTTAGTGTCCAAAATTGACCTTAGTGTTGGGTGGGGTTACTGAGTTATGGGGATAGGGTGGAGGTGTTGACCTTGCGTAGGGTGCTCTTTCCAAGAGCTGGTGCAGACTCGATGGGCCGAATGGCCTCCTTCTGTACTGTAAATTCTATGATACCTAAGGAAAGTTATAAGGGCAGTGCCACAATGGTTCGCCAAATTAATTCCTGGGATGGTGGGATTGTCCTGTGAGATTAAATAGACTAAAGCTTTATTATCTGGGATGTAGAAGAATGAGATGTGATTTCATTCAAAAATACAGAATTCTTACAGGATCAACAGGTAGATGCAGGGTGGATGTTTTCTCCAGCTGTCTAAAACAGCTTCGGAATAAGAGACAGGTCATGTAGGACTGAGACGAGGGGGGAATTTCTTCACTCAGATGGTAGCAATATGTTAGCACAGCAGTTAGCACTGTTGCTTCACAGCACCAGGGACCTGGGTTCGATTCCCGGCTTGGGTCACTGTCTGTGCGGAGTCTGCACGTTCTCCCCGTGTCTGCGTGGGTTTCCTCCGGGTGCTCCGGTTTCCTCCCACAAGTTCCGAAAGGCGTGCTGTTAGGTAATTTGGACATTCTGAATTCACCCTCTGTGTACCCGAACAGGCGGCGGAATGTAGCGACACGGGGCTTTTCACAGTAACTTCATTGCTGTGTTAATGTAAGCCTACTTGTGACAAAGGTTATTATTATTATTATATTTGGAATTCTCAACCCCTGAGGGCTGTGGAGGCTCTATCATTGAGTATGTTCAAGACTGAGATCGATAAATTTCTAGATAGTAAATCATCAAGGGATACAGGGATGGTGCAGGAAAGTGGTGTTGAAGTAGAAGATCAGATCAGTAGCTATTCTCATTGAATAGCAGTGAGGGTTCGAAGGGCTGAATGGCCTCCTTCTGCTCCTATTTCTTATGTTCTTATGATACGAGGGCCAGAATTAGGGGTTTTCGTAAGAAAGATTTTCGAATTACATGATTAGCTTCAGGATTAGATAAGATGGCAGAGACTGAACAAGCAAATATGTTGCTGTACACAATAGGTCCAATAACCAATAAATCATTATGAAGCAAGGAGTTAATAAATCTGCAGATAAATTTGATATTCTGAAATTCTTTGATACCTACTTTAATTTAAGGATCAACAGCATTTTAGAGTGAGCAAAGTTCAACGAGTCCAACAGCGTGGAGAACTCTTTCCTAAACAAATTATACAGATTGGCTGTGCATTCTGACACTAGTGACTGTATGTCAGAGCTCATACAAGACTGAATAGTCGCTGGAGTGGCTGATGATGCGCTTTCGGACATACTCCAGCCAAAAGAAGATCTGGCTCTAGAAAAAAGCCATTCAAACAGTTAGGCAGTCTGAAATTTACCAACAACACCATTTTACCTGGCAAGGTAAAGCCATGGTACAAACTAACACCAACTATGCAGCTCATAAAGCAAGAAAAAGCTACGGAGACTCCAGGCCAAGGAAAACAATACCCAAACAGACATCATGATGATGGAAGATCATGGGCGGCATGGTAGCACAGTGGTTAACACTGTTGCTTCACAGCGCCAGAGTCCCAGGTTCAATTCGCGGCTTGGGTCACTGCCTGTGCGGAGTCTGCCATTCTCCCAGCATCTGTACGGGTTTCCTCCGGGTGCTCCCCTTTCCTCCCACAAGACCTGAAAGACGTGCTTGTTAGGTGAATTCAACATTCTGAATTCTCCCTCAGTGTACCTGAACAGGCGCTGGAGTGTGGCGACTAGGGGCTTTTCACAGTAACTTCATTGCAGTGATAATGTAAGCCTACTTGTGACAATAAAGATTATTATCATTATTAAAGGGACCAAGGGCTATAGGGGGAAGGCGAGATCAGGTTATTGAACTTGATGATCAGCCTTGATCATAATGAATGGCGGAGCAGTCTCGAAGGGCCGAATAGCTTTCTCCTACTGCTATTTTCTGTGTCTATGATCCTGTAGGCATTATATTTAAGTGGCTGGTCCAGTTAAGCATATGGTCAATAGTGAATCCTAGGATGTTCATGGTGGGGCATTTGACAGTCGTAATGCCACTGAATATCAATAAGAGGTGGTTAGACTCTCTCTTACATGAGATGGTCATTGCTTAGTACTTGTGTGATGCAAATCTTACTTGTCTCTTATCTTATTAAGCCTTAATGCTAGCCTGGTTCTGCTGCAGATGAACATTCACTGTCTCATTATCTGAGAAATCACGTATTCCTAGAATGGTTACAGCACATATAGAGATCCATCATGTCTGTGCTGGCCCTGTGAAGGAACACTTCTCCTTGTGCTACTCCCCTGCCTTTTCCGTGTAGCCCTGCAAAGCTTTCCTTTTCAGGTACCGATCCAATTCCTTTTTGAATACCGTGACTGAATATTACTCCACCACAATGCCAAGAGGCACATTCCAGATCCTAACAACTGGTTGTGTAAACAAGCTTTTTCTCATGTTGCCGTTACGTCTTTTGCAAGTTGCCTTTAAATCGGTGCCCTCTGGTTCTTAATCCTTCCACCAATGGCAATAGTTTCTCCCTGTTCAGGGTGTAATGACTTAAGCCAGGCCTTTGAGATTGGCCAATTGGAATATGAGTTCCCTGATTAGTGGCCCAATCAGGGAACACCTTTCTCTGTATATAACCTGGAGTGTCAGATCCTCTGCACTCCCAGGGTAGACAGCAAGCTGAATGCACCTGGTTCGTTTGGCTGTTGGTTTTGTAAATAAAAGGGATTCTGGTGAAGGAATTTCTGCCTCTGTGAACTTATTACACAGACCCTTTATGATGTTGAATATATCTGTTAAACCCGCCGTCAACCTTCTCTTTCCACCAAGGAGAACAGTTCCAGCTTCTCCAATCTCTCTTTGTCACTAAAATTCTTCTTCTCTTCTTCTTCTCTGGAACAATTCTTGTGAATTATTCCTGCGCCCTCTCCAATGCTTTCATGTCCTTCTTCAAGTGTGGTGCACAGAACTGGATGCCAAACTAGTTGAGGCTGAGCCTGCATTTTATACAGATTTATCCTAATTCCTTCGCATTTGTACTCTATGCCCCCTATTTATAAAGCCCAGGATCCAGTTTGGTTTATTAACTGCTCTGTTGTGAATGGAACAGAATCAGTCTTGTATGCCACTGAACGTCCAGAAGAAGCAGGTTAGGTGGGGCAAGGTGTCCAACCTTGGCGAGAGCTCCTTCATTGTGGGCTTGGCAAGTCAGATATGAAACAGCAGACTCAGATTTTCAGTTCAGCAAAGGCAATATTCCTAGTTCCACAAGCCAGAGGCCTACGTCACATGACTGCCACCTCTCTGTCATCCTTGACAAATGATTGCCTGGATGCCAAAGAGTCTTAGCCATTGGGAATTGAAAGGAAGGTAAGCAGAGTCTTAGCATCTCCTTCGGGACAGCCTGGGAAAGTAAATGTAGATGGCCTTTGTATCGCTTTTTTCGAAGTTAGGTTGTATATTCCACAGGGGGCTGCTAATGGATCTTCAGAGATAACGAGGTGTAGGTTTTCCTAAAACTGCTAAGTGGCATCTTTTGTTCAGGGGTCACAGTTGGGCACAATATCAGCCACTTTAAAGCACTTTGTTCTGTTTAAGAAATTTTTAGAAATAGTGATGAGCATATATATATGCACTTTATAAAAATATACACTGTGAGGGATTAGTCCTTCACAACCACAACAAACATTCACTACCTCCACCACTAACACCCAGTGGCAGCAGTATGTACCATCTATCAGATGCACTGCCACAATTCACCAAGGCTCCTTCGCCAGCACCTTCCAAACCTGTGACGTCTACCATATATAAGAACTGGGAAAGCGGACACATAGCAACACCACCACCTGCAAGTTCCCCTCCAAGTCACACAGCATCCTGACATGGATCTGCATTGTTGTTCCCTCACTGTCACTGGGTCAAAACCCTGGAGATTGTCTCCTCACAGCACTGTGGCTGTACCTACACCACATGGACTGCAGCAGTTCAAGAAGGCAACTCACCAACACTTTCTCAAAGGTAATCAGAGATGGACAACAAATGCTCGCCTAGCTGGCGATGTTCGCATTCCATGGTCAAATAAAAAAAAGCTACTCAGTAATCTATTGACTGCCCTTATTCGTGATGTGGAGATACTGGCATTGGACTGGGGTGAGCACAGTAAGACGTCTTACAACACCAGGTTAAAGTCCAACAGGTTTGTTTCAAACACCAACTTTTGGAGCACATTCACCTGAGGAAGGAGCAGTGCTCTGCAAGCTAGTATTTGAAACAAACCTGTTGGACTTTAACCTGGTGTAAGACTTGTTACTGTGCCTTTATTCGTGTGATGATCCTTCACGTTTTAATCTCTTATCTCGAACCATATTTCTGTCTACATATAGCTGCATGACTTTTGTTATTGCCATTATGTTAGCCTAATAGATAGACACTCCACTTCCTTTTCCCCACTCTATCATTACCAAATATGTTAAATATTGCAATGTTTAGTTCATTCTGTAACCATATCTCAGTAATATTGGTCCTTCCTGATGTATTTTTACCTCTGGTTCTTTTATAACAGACCTTGGATGGGATTCTCCGCTCCCGCGGGGGGGCGGGGAGGGGGGGGGGGGATCCTTCGGCAGGATCGGAAGATCCCACTGGCAGGAAGGGCCAGAATATCCCGCTCTTTGATCCAGCTTTGGCGTGCAGCTCAACTCTCCAATTCCAACCCCCTCGCCAGAATTTCCAATGGTCGATTTGCACGTTCGCCCCACCTCCTCCACCCCCTGGGCCTGGCTGACTTCTCATGTTCCTGCAATATGGAAAATATACCGACCTTAACAAACTCAGCTGATGCAATTCTCCACCCTCCCAAGCATCTTCGCCTCTCTACAACTCTGTCCCCTTCTAAAAGGGTAGCACGGTAGCATTGTGGATAGCACAATTGCTTCACGCTCCAGGGTCCCAGGTTCGATTCCGGCTTGGGTCACTGTCTGTGCGGAGTCTGCACATCCTCCCCGTGTGTGCGTGGGTTTCCTCCGGGTGCTCCGGTTTCCTCCCACAGTCCAAAGATGTGCAGGTTAGGTGGATTGGCCATGATAAATTGCCCTTAGTGTCCAAAATTGCCCTTAGTGTTGGGTGGGGTTACTGGGTTATGGGGATAGGGTGGAGATGTTAACCTTGGGTAGGGTGCTCTTTCCAGGAGCTGGTGCAGACTCGATGGGCCGAATGGCCACCTTCTGCACTGTAAATTCTATGTAAAAAAAAACACTGCTTTAAGCCTACCTCTTTGATCGAGCATTTTGTCACCTGATTAACATCTTTTTCTTTGCTTTGTGTCAATTTTGATCCAGATATTCTCCTGTGAACTTCCTCTCGACATTTTATTGCCTTATAGACACCATATAAATGTTAATGGAATACTGTGCTGAAGCCATGAACACAATTCAACACTTTACAATCTTCATTCTTTAACTTTCCAAGCTTGGCATCACTTTGATTGCCCTTAGTGTCCAAAAAGGTTAGGTGGGGTTACTGGGTTACAGGGATAGGGTGGCGGTGTGGGCTTAAGTAGGGTGCTCTTTCCAAGAGTTGGTGCAGACTCGATGGGCCGAATGGCCTCCTTCTGCACTGTAAATTCTATGATAGTGTTCCTTTTTTTACTGCTGTCTTCTCTCCTAATCCTTTTTTGACCTGGGCATCTTTTACCGTTGACCTTACTTAAACTTTCACTGCGGTTTCCCAGTTTCATGTAGAAAAAAGATCCATGCAACAAGCTTTGTGTCTCATTTGGATGGTAGACAAATCATCTGCCATTGACAGTTCTTTCATTATGCATAGCAACCGCTTGAAAGATGATCAAAGCAATCAGGGGAAAACAATGGAAGCATTAAAATGTAATAATGTGTGATGATTAGACAACCAAATGAGTTTAGTAAATGTAATTAATGAGGTTGTTGCTTGCCTGTTTAATAAATGTTCAAACTAATCATTGCTTTTTGTAACCAAATCAGACCCTTGTTTTAGTTTTCGGTAGCTGTTTAATTGATAGCATGTGGTTCATAGCACAGGCTTTCTTGACCAGAATTGGGAGGAGATTGCACCTGTCTTACTGTGCATTTATGCTCCACTCCCTCTTCCAATCAGCCATATAGGAGCACGGATGAGATACAACACACTCGACTCAGTATCCAGCACTCAGCATACCTTTGAGTTAAGAGGTAGTTCAAGACTGCCTGGCAGTGAGTGACCTTCAAATATATTTCCCTTAACATTAATCTCAACTACTCAACTAAATATCAGTATGACACTTACAGGTGTTATTTTAGGCTCTGCTGAATGAAAGACGTATCATTTTTGGCTCACGGGGTGAGATTGGACAATTACATACAATTGTGGTTGGTCTTGTTACTACTTGAAGTAAGATTGAGATCTTTTAAACTCTTTGCAATCAAATAGATGGAAGGAGGCATGGAGAATATCAAAAAGACAATTGCTAATGCTGTTCTCACACAATCAGTTCCCAAATATAAGCTTCTTGCATGTTTGGTCACATCAATCTAACCTTTACTGTGTTTCCTCTGGCCCCTCATCTCAACTTGCAACCCGTTTTTATTTATGGAAAACTGAATTGGGAAAATGGGCTCAGAAACACTGCTCAGTTAGTGGTGCTCCATTTTTCGTCAATGAACCATTTAATTTTTCCATTTATGCATCCAATTAGTGGCACTGAAGTTTTTTTTTTAATTTTTTATTGGCATTTTGCATTTAACATCCAAACTTTGCAGAACAATACAGAAACAGCAATAATAACACAGTAACAGTAACACCAGCTCAGGTACCACAAGCTGTCTTCGCGTCAGTCACAGTGGTCCCAGTTCTATCTTTTCCCTACATTATTCACATTAGTGTGGATCTTATAGATTTTTTAAAAGTGTTTCTTATCGGGACTCTTTAACATTTAGTGATACGAGTTACACACAACTTTACATACGTATTTACAATTATTGCCAGGATTCTTTAATAATCTTTATTATTGTCACAAGTAGACTTTTATTAACTCTGCAGGGAAGTTACTGTAAAAATCCCCTAGTCACCACACTCCGGCGCCTGTTTGGGTAGACAGAGGGAGAATTCAGAATGTCCAATTCACCTAACAGGCATGTCTTTCAGGACTTGTGGGAGGAAACCGGAGCACCCGCAGGAAACCCACGCAGACACGGGGAGATGGTGCAGACACTGCACAGACAGTGACCCAAGCCTAGAATCAAACCTGGATCCCTGGCATTGTGAGGCAACAGTGTTAACCACTGTGCAACCGTACTAGTTTGCTGGGGAGGGAAGTCCTGTCCCCCCCACTAAAGTTCTCTGGGGAGGTTAGACTGATCCGTCCTCGCTCCCCGTTCTTTCTCTGCTGTATGTTGAGGCTCCTTGCATCAAAATCTCTCTAAAATAATAGAACATTGAACATGGAGGCCATTCAGCCCGTCGAGTATGCACCGACCCACTTAAGCCCTCACTTTTCCACCCTATCCCCGTAACCCAATAATCCCTCCCAACATGTTTGCCATTCGTTTACAGGAGCTCTTCTGAATAAATAGTGGGTTGGAAAAATCATCTTGGGCACTAGAATTGGAAACTTGAAAGTACAGATTCTTGTGCGCTCAACCCCAAGCAAAGAGCATTGAAGCTAAGGTAGGTGGAATAGACAAGGGAAACTGGTGTATACATTTTACATTAAACGTATTTATGGAAATTTCAAAGATTGGAGAGTCCGTGAGAAAATTTCTAAAACTGTCAAATGAGACGATTTTTGGTATGTGTGTCAGAACATAGCATAAAAGCCCAATGCAATCATTTCATTCCAGCGTGCATAGCTAAACATATGTTTGCTGGTGAATCTTGTAATGTTATTACCCTGATTCATGCAGAGTTTTACAGTGGTTCAGGAGGATCACAGTGGCATTGCATCCTTCTACAATTAATATTTTTCTCACAGCACTTAGGAGAGTATGCAGTTATTCTGCCTTACCCCCCACAGTAGCTATCGCTCACGCTGAGACACAGCAGACAGAGCAAGCAACCCCTTGATGTCTTTCTGTTCGATATTAAATGTCAAGAAGTAATTGTGAGGAAGATCACCGTTGGGTCTAGTCCTCTCCTTATCCAACATCAATGCATGCTGCTGACTTTTGACCCGGTAAAATTCAACAGTGAGGAATAGAATTCCAATCTTGTCGCAATGATAATCAATATCACTGCTTCTTTTACCAGCATGGCGAGGAGAGTGCCCCGGCGACCATTTTGAAATGTTGTTTCTGCTCCCCTTTCTCACTCTCTCCAGACCACTCAAAAAGGAAACATGGAACCCACCATTACAGCTGCTCAGTCAGGATGCAAGAGACTCAGTTCTCTCTTCAATTGTTCCCTCCCTCTTTATGAGACGTTCCCTGGCCTTTGCTTGGCAGCTTAACATGTCATCTAGTCTGAGATCATACACTCTATATCGAGCATTATAGGTGTGGAGTGTTAGAGATGTATAAACAGGTAATTTTCAGTATTGCAGGGGTAGAAATATCCCTGCCCCCCCCCCCCCCCCCCCCCCCACCGCCCCCAAGTGCAGGAAGAGCGGGCTGGGTCAGTGTGAAAAATGGCATTCCAGCCGTCAATCGCAATGGCGGATTTTCGTGCCTTATTGTCCTCTCCCCACCACATTAATTATCCACGTACGGAAAATGTGCCGGATCACAGGCAGGTGGCCTCTGATTCACCTGCTCCGCTCTGAGCTCACCTGCCAGGCTCTGAGCTCACCTGCCCTGCTCTGAGCTCACCTGCCCCCTCTGAGCTCACGTGCCCGGCTCTGAGCTCACCTGCCCTGCTCTGAGCTCACTTGCCTGGCTCTGAGCTCACCTGCATTACTCTGAGCTCAGCTGCAATGCTCTGAGCTCACCTGTCCTGCTCTGAGCTCACCTGCACTGCTCTGAGCTCACCTACGCTGCTCTGAGCTCACCTACGTGGCTCTGATCTCACCTTCCCAGTTCTGAGCTCACCTGCCCTGCTCTGAGCTCACCTGCCCAGTTCTGAGCTCACCTGTGCTGCTCTGAGTTCACCTGCCCAGCTCTGAGCTCACCTGCCCGACTCTGAGCTCACCTGCCCAGCTCTGAGCTCACCTGGCCAGCTCTGAGCTCACCTGCCCCGCTCTGAGCTCACCTGCCCCGCTCTGAGCTCACCTGCCCCGCTCTGAGCTCACCTGCCCAGCTCTGAGCTCACCCCAGCTCTGAGCTCACCTGCCCAGCTCTGAGCTCACTTGCCCGGCTCTGAGCTCACCTGCATTACTCTGAGCTCAGCTGCAATGCTCTGAGCTCACCTGTCCTGCTCTGAGCTCACCTGCACTGCTCTGAGCTCACCTACGCTGCTCTGAGCTCACCTACGTGGCTCTGATCTCACCTTCCCAGTTCTGAGCTCACCTGCCCTGCTCTGAGCTCACCTGCCCAGTTCTGAGCTCACCTGTGCTGCTCTGAGCTCACCTGCCCAGCTCTGAGCTCACCTGCCCGACTCTGAGCTCACCTGCCCAGCTCTGAGCTCACCTGGCCGGCTCTGAGCTCACCTGCCCCGCTCTGAGCTCACCTGCCCCGCTCTGAGCTCACCTGTGCTGCTCTGAGCTCACCTGCCCCACTCTGAACTCACCTGGCCGGCTCTGAGCTCACCTACCTGGCTCTGAGCTCACCTGCCCCACTCTGAGCTCACCTGCCCCGCTCTGAGCTCACCTGCCCAGTTCTGAGCTCACCTGTGCTGCTCTGAGCTCACCTGCCCTGCTCTGAGCTCACCTGCCCTGCTCTGAGCTCACCTGCCCGGCTCTGAGCTCACCTGCCCGGCTCTGAGCTCACCTGCCTGGCTCTGAGCTCACCTGCCCCACTCTGAGCTCACCTGCCCTGCTCTGAGCTCACCTGCCCCGCTCTGAGCTCACCTGCCCTGCTCTGAGCTCACCTGCCTGACTCTGAGCTCACCTGCCCGGCTCTGAGCTCACCTGCCCGGCTCTGAGCTCACCTGCCTGGCTCTGAGCTCACCTGCCCCACTCTGAGCTCACCTGCCCCGCTCTGAGCTCACCTGCCCCGCTCTGAGCTCACCTGTGCTGCTCTGAGCTCACCTGCCTGGCTCTGAGTTCACCTGCCCAGCTCTGAGCTCACCTGCCCGGCTCTGAGCTCACCTGCCCAGCTCTGAGCTCACCTGTCCTGCTCTGAGCTCACCTGCCCCACTCTGAGCTCACCTGCCCCGCTCTGAACTCACTTGTGCTGCTCTGAGCTTACCTGCCCCGCTCTGAGCTCACCTGTGCTGCTCTGAGCTCACCTGCCCCGCTCTGAACTCACCTGGCCGGCTCTGAGCTCACCTACCCGGCTCTGAGCTCACCTGCCCCGCTCTGAACTCACCTGTGCTGCTCTGAGCTCACCTGCCCCGCTCTGAACTCACCTGGCCGGCTCTGAGCTCACCTACCCGGCTCTGAGCTCACCTGTCCCGCTCTGAACTCACTGCTTCCTCACTGCATGGGCCAGATTTAAACGGCACCTTTGCACAATAATGCCTGTAACGCAGGACTGCCACAGATGGCAGAGAAGAAGAGAAGAATGCAGCTGCACCCAAATTCAGCCTGGCCTCCCTGCCCTACTGCGTTCTACCCGGAGGAGATCCATCAACATCAGCACACAGGCTCGGGAGGCAGTGGCAGCACAATGCAGAAGAGATCAGCCACCCAGTGCAAAAAGAGGATGAATTAGCTCATCCATGTCGCCAGGGTAAATCAATCATTCTGTCACTCTCAAGTCACACACTTACCACCCACCACACATTCACTGGCATCTCATACGCTGCCAGGCCACGGAACATCACCACTCACTCTCTCACACACCCCCCTATCTCATACTGGGATCACATCCTCTCCAGCCCGTGTCTTCATCCCATCCATAGCCACCCATACACAGCAGGTATCTTTATCATCCGCCCTGGCACGCTTTCCATCTGCCTTTATGCTGGACAAGCTCACACACAATTTGAAGGTGTGAAGTGGCCTAAATCAATGTCCTGGTTCCCTACGAGAAGCTAGCCGCTGAGCTAGCCGGAGAGGATGTGGATTATGCCAGCGCTGATGTTGAGGTGGGAGGCACAGACCCAAGTGAGGTTCCCGCACCAGCGAATCCCTCAGATACTGTGAACGCTTTGTCCTGTTTTCGAGCTGCCTGCCGTACACTAATGATCTCTCCTCTCTTGCATGGGCACCAGAGGGCATCCATGTGCCGGACCCTCAGCCCCAGCCCCGACAACCCCTCGGGTAAGGAACCAGAGAACACCTGAGAAAACCTGTCACAGTGCCCACCCACACCCTCCAGCATCACAACAACACGCACTGCAGTTGGACTTAGTTATAGAGCAGCCTCAGAGTCACAGTCTGGTGAGCATAGTACACAACCTGGTCCACGGCAGGGACATTGGAGGTATCTGGCACTCGCAGGACTATTGGGGGTAAAGAATCTGCAGAATCCGAGTCAGCACTCCATCGCTGTAGCCATTAATGGCTTCCATCAGTGGTTACGCAAAGGATGGTTGGAGTGGTGGGGCACCTAGGTCACACTCCAGCTGACCCTTCTCCTCAAGAACTCAGTCATAGACCCTGGGGCCCCCATGGGTGGGAGGACCAGCAGTTGGACACCCTGGAGCCATCTGACCTGGTGACTATGGGGAATGTCCAGCCAATCCCAATCCTCTCTTCCTGTGACTCCCCCCCCATCACCCCCAGCTCCAGAGGCCGAGGAGGGTGCACCAGGTCCACAGAGCGACACACAAAGAAAGCCGGGGCCCTCAGGATCTGGGCCCTCCAGATAAAACACACCAAGGAAAGCACAGACCACAGGGTGGAGCAGTCAACAGGCCTCCACCTCTGCTGTGGATATCAGGCAAGCACCCAGATGTCGTGGTAGGGTTAGCAAAGTTTAAAAGAAATTAGGAGAACAAAGGTGGCATGGGTGTTCACAACATAGATATAATGTTCCCAAATGTTAATGGAATCACACACATTTCCCGTCTCCTCTTGTGTGGTCCTTCTTTTTTTGGTGAGCTGTGTTACTGTCAATGAAGTGTTTGGTCTGTTGCCCTCTTATCACAGACGTCGCTATCATCGGCCTCTCGTCTATGTGGTGTGTTTCCATGTTACCACACAGTGTGTGGCTCTTTTCCAGATCACTCTGACATCAGTGATGCCTCAACCTTAATGCTAACTGTGATTGTGGAATGAACCTCATTCACATGCTTTGCAGGGTTGTTTCATGTTTATTCTTGTCTGCGTAAGACTGAGGCAGAGGTGTTCTCCTATCTCGTCTGCATTCTGGGAAGGTTAAGGTGTAGGGTATGATGAGAGGTGTGTTCAGAAGTGGAGAAGGGCCAGATATTTGGAAGGTCGAATTTGAATGCTGAATACATGGTTAATGGCAGGATTCTTGGAAGTGCGGAGGAACAGAGGGATCTTGGGGTCCACGTACATAGATCCCTCAAAGTTGCCACCCAGGTTGATAGGGTTCGTAAGAAGGTGTATGGTGTGTTGGCTTTCATTAACAGGGGGATTGAGTTTAAGAGCTGCAAGGTTTTTCTGCAGCTTTATAAAACCCTGGCTAAACCACACTTGGAATATTGTATCCAGTTCTGGTCACGTCATTATAGGAAGGATGTGGATGCTTTGGAGATTATGCAGAGGAGATTTACCAGGACTGGACGGCATGTCTATGAAGAAAGGTTGAGGGAGCTAGGGCTTTATTCACTGGAGCGAAGAAGGAAGAGAGGTGTACAAGGTGTTGCATTTCTCGATGCCGTCAACATGCCCTCAGGAGCAGTGATTGTGACCCCTACAGGTGGCCAGCACGGCACTGGAGTGACCCACACCATGGCGTAGGGCTACAGGGGGCGGTGTGGAACAAAAGAGGCCCCCAGCCCGAGAAGTCGGTCTGCCAATCGGTAGGCCCCGATCGCGGGCCAGGCCACAGTGGAGGTCCCCCCTGCATAATAAATTCCTTTTAGTCGCAGACTAAAATACTACATTGAGTGAATGGTAGCTTTTCCTATTGGTGTATTGGAGAACTAGTTGCAAGGGGGCTTTAATAGTCACCTGAGTACAGTTGATGGCATCCTGCACTTGTGGAAGTTGGCAATCTCAGCAAAGCCCAGTGAGCTAGCATCCTGGCTTGCTTAATATCTCTATTGAAGTTGATATAATTGTGGGCCTTGTCAAATAGGGTGTCTGTGACCTCATGAGTGCATTTGTCCATCGACGCTTGAGAGATCCCCGCAGAAGTCCCAGTGGAACTCTGGAATGAGCCCCTGGTGTAGAAGTTGACAGTGGCTGTTACTTTCAGAGCCACTGGCAATGAATGCTCTCCTTGTCCCCGTGATTGCCAATTCCTGGAGAATGTGGCAAATGTGAGTCACCAGATCTCTGGACATGTGGAAGCATCGGTGACACGTCTCTCACTCGTCTGCAGATTAAATGTGTAAGTTCTGTAGATCCTCGGTCTTGCAAGCCACCGACATACAATATTTCTGAGAGCCCCTTCCTGTGTCTGGAGGGGGGCCCTGCTGACCTTTGGACTTGAGGGTATTGCTCCACCCCTGACGATCCAGACACATTGATCACAAACTTCTCCTTTTCTCCTGCCTGTAAGCGGTAACACAGGCAACTATAAATGGGCAGCACGGTAGCACAGTGGTTAGCAATGTTGCTTCACAGTGCCATGGTTCCAAGTTCGATTCACGCTTGGGTCACTGTCTGTGCGGAGTCTGCACGTTCTCCCCGTGTCTGCGTGGGTTTCCTCCGGGTGCCCCACTTTCCTCCTACAAATCCCGGAAGACGTGCTTGTTTGGTGAATTGGACATTCTGAATTCTCCCTCAGTGTACCCGAACAGGTGCCGGAATGTGGCGACTAGAGGTTTTTCACAGTATCTTCATTGCAGAGGAGCCTGAAGCTTCTCTTCTGTCAACTTGCTACTCCATGTTTCTTTAAATATCTGAACCTTGTCCAGTTGCCTAATTGCTCTGGAGTTCATCAGTGCTCTGGGAACTTTCTATGCTGTGAACAAGGGGATCTATTGGGGCCAATTTTCTGGATTAGTCTCGCATGAATGTGCATCATTTCATCACTTCCCTAATTTCCTGCATTGTCAATGAAAGGCTCCTAACATGTCTCAACTGTGATAAAATATAAAATGCTGGAAAAGCTCAGCGAGTCTGTCAGCATCAGTGGACTGAGAGAAACAGAGTTAACATTCCTGATTCTCCGACCTCGCTCGCAGCTGAGAGTCTCTGGTCCCACTCAACGTTAATGGAATTTTGGCCGGGTCGTCTAATTCTCCAATCTCTCTTGCAGTGAGGAGATGACAGACGAGATTGGAAAGTCCTGTCGTAAGTTTCAAGTCTGTTTGACTCTGCTTCAGAGCTAAAGAGGGGGAGAAAAGCTATGGATTATATATTGTTCAGGAGGGGCTGGAGCAGGTGGAGCAGGTGCATCAGGTGGAGCACAGTAGAATGTCAGAGGTAGGTGGGAGCTAGGAAAGATTTAACAAGGGCATTATGGGAACAGGCCTCAGCTGTGCATGAAAAATGAAATGAAATGAAAATTGCTTATTGTCACGAGTAGGCTTCAATTAAGTTACTGTGAAAAGCCCCTAATTGCCACATTCCAGCGCCTGTTCAGGGAGGCTGGTACGGGAAGGCTGACTCTTCACTTGGAAATGCACAGATCAGTTGAGTGCCCCAGTGCACAACTACAGGGCAGCACGGTCGCACAAGTGGATGGCACTGTGGCTTCACAGCGCCAGGGTCCCAGGTTCGATTCCCCGCTGGGTCACTGTCTGTGTGGAGTCTGCACGTTCTCCCCGTGTCTGCACGGGTTTCCTCCAGGTGCTCCAGTTTCCTCCCACAGTCCAAAGATGTGCAGATTAGGTCGATTGGCCATGCTAAATTGCCCTTAGTAACCAAAAAGGTTAGGAGGGGTTATTGGGTTACGGGGAAGGGGTGGAAGTGAGGCCTTAAGTGGGTCGGTGCAGACTCGATGGGCTGAATGGCCTCCTTCTGCACTGTCTGTTCTATGTTCTAAATATAATGCTGAGAGAGCTCGACAGGATAAATGCTAAGAAACTAGAGAGTCTAGAACGAGGGGTCATAGTGTTCTATCCTAGATCTCCAATTGAAGAATAATGCTGGAAACAATCTTTGTTCTCTTACAGCTTTGCAAGCAATGCGCCGCCCGAGAATGTGGCGGCGGCAGTTTTCATCGAGGCATTCAAGTGGGAATTAGATGATTATTTAAGAAGAAACAATCTTCAGGTTAACGGGGAGTGAGAAGGGATCAGGACAATAACATTAGAGAAAAAAGAGATGAAGGGGGTTCACGTGGAAGATAAACACTGGCACAGCCCAGTGGGGGCAAATAGCCTGCTTTGATGCTGTACAATCCATGTTACGCCATGTAATTTATTTCTCCGCTGCGCCAACCGAAGCTGATTATTCAGTAACCTCTTACCTTTCTAATGACACAATTGTGAGGAATAATGTTTGACCTGAAACACTGGGGGGAACTTCAACCCACGAAAGGCGGCCAAATTAACAACCCAAAGCATGTAGGAGATTTCCTAATTGCGGCCGCATCGCCACTTTCTGATTCACTCACTTGCTCTCTGCACTGTGCCTTTATAGAAATGCCACAGCGCTGGAGGATAAGAGAGTGTTTCCTTTTGGTCAGGTGCTCATACAACTGCTGCCAAATTGGCAAATTGAGCAATGAAACAATAAAAATGGTTTGCTCACAAACGTGGAAAATAAACCTTGACACTTCCCGATATCTTCTTACCAAATATCAGATCGGGAGATCCTCGCACATCTCGCCTCTGATTCGCTCCTGGAACTCTTGACTGGATCTCCACCTCCCTGCCTGTTTTCAAGACCTTTCTTGAAATCAAACTCTTAGGCCATTTTTGTTTTGCTGACCCCCTCCTATTACCTCCTTCTCTGGCTTGGTGTCCATTTTGATCTTATTGTGCCCCGCAGGATGTTTGTCTCAGTTCAAGCCCTTGCATAAACACCAGTGCTGGATCACATGCTTGATAATCACTACAACAAGTGGATGCTACTGCACTAAGACAGGAGTAGGTTATATGACGCCTCAGACCTGTTCTTCCATTCAATTAGATCATGACTGATCGCCCACCTGAATTCTAACTTCTTGCCTTATGCCGATATCCTTCGACTCCCTGGCAGAATACATCTCACAGAATGTATTGTAAGATCAAACATTAGCATCAACTGCCTTGTGTCTCAACTGGACTTTAATACTATTTGCGCCTCTTGGTACTAAGGTGGTGAAGTATTGCTTCCATTTCACAGCCAGGAGCCATTCACATTGCTGTCAATCTATTTACAGCTGAGGCAAATTGACAGGATTTTAGGATCATGGTAACTTACGTTAAATTACCTTGGAACGCGACTGAAGCTCATAAAAGTGGTGGCTGTGAGCAGTGTAAGTAATTGTGTACCGTTGTTTTCCCAGTTGTTGGTCTCTTGCCTATTTCCAGGAGTTTCAGTGACGTTTAAACAAAAGTTGGTCCTCTCCCAATTTATCCGAGATTTTAAGTTCTACCCCCCCATCTCCCCCCCATCTCTCCCCCCCCATCCCTCCCCCCCTCACACACACACACACTCCACACAAGCAACCCCTGCCCCCATCACAGAACTCTCCTCCCTAACCATGGATTCTACCCCACCCACCATGGAATATCCCTCCACGCAACCCTACCCCCACCAGGGAGCACCACCCCCTCCCACTCAACCACCCACCCAACGCAACCCCCTCCCCCTCCCACCGTGGAACGGCCCCAGGAGTGCCAGGGGGCGGTGCCCAGGCAGCTCCCGGGAATGATCATCTCCCCTGAGGGCTACACTCACCTGTGCGCCTCCGGTAGTTTGTGGGCAGCACGGTAGCACAGTGGTTAGCACTGTTGCTTCACAGCTCCTGGGTCCCAGGTTTGATTCCCGGGTTGGGTCACTATCTGGGCGGAGTCTGCACGTTCTCCCCGTGTCTGCGTGGGTGTCCTCCGGGTGCTCCGGTTTCCTCCCACAATGTCCCAAAAGACGTGCTTGTCAGGTGAATTGGACATTCTCAGTTCTCCCTCAGTGTACCCGAACAGGTGCCAGAGTATGACAAAGAGGGGCTTTTCACAGTAACTTCATTGTAGTGTTAATGTAAGCCTACTTGTGACAATAAAGATTCTTCTTATTATTATTATTGTGGAGCAGCTGTGGTGATTCATGTCAGCGTGAATGGGCAATTTAATTATGAGCGGCAAAGGCTTGATAATGACATTGAAATGTAATCCCCCCCCCACCCAAGCACTGAAAATGACTGGCTTTAAAGTCCTAATTCACTGTACTGTGAAATCCGGACATGGAGGAGGTTGTGAAGCAAATGGAGAAAGACAAAGAAAAATCAGCCCTCACATCGATCCTTTCATAAATCTTCTAGCATCAAGTTATAGAATGAACGAGAATGGGGTGAGGGGTTGGTTAATTCTGCAGCGCTGGAAGTGATAAATCTGAGGGCATGATTTAACGGAAAAGTTTCTGAGTGTCATTTCGGGCGAGTTTGGCTGGGTGTTTTCCCTCGGTTTACTCGGTGAGAACCACACCGCTAGTTAACCACACTTAGTCACTTGTTTGGGCCTTGGGGTTCCATCAAGCCCACTTTCAGAAATGTTTTCAGCAATGGGGAGCTGAACCCGTTGGCTCATCAGAGATCGGGCCGCCATTTTGAAAGGGTGCCCTGACCTCTAAGTGACCTTGGGGGCACCCCCTCCCCCCCTTTCAGGACTCCCACCCTTCACCCCCAACCTTTTGGAGGCACTTGCATACCCAGCCTTCAACTGGGGAGCAGGTTAGATCCCGGGAGGCTGTTAGACAGGGCGTTCATCTCATTACTGAGAGGGAGAGTGCCCTTAATTGGTGATAATTGGCATCTCGCCACGTCCAGGTGGGATCCGCAACCCGCCAACGGGAGCGGGCCAATTAGATCGAAAACCAATCAGTGCCCTGCTTGGATCCCGACTTCGGCCTCTCCCGCAATTTAACTGCCGTGCACGGATCCGTGGCAGGCATGACGCGGCCGTTAAATCGCGTCCAAAGACTTGTCGCGATGAAAACCTGCATGCTAACAAGGAAATCATCAAACTTGCTGCATTAATGTTCTGAGACACACAGCACCCAGTACAGAGTGTTACTCAGCGGCACATAGGTATGAGAGAGTCAGCCACAGGTGCCAGAGTGCCGGGATGCACCATTTCCAATTTTCCGGTTATTACGATTAATAACGAGATTCAGTGAACTCCCCTGCTGTCCCATCAGGTGAGGCTCTAGGCTGGAAACAGAGTAACAAACAATTTGCCCTGAAATTCTGTGGAATATTGCACAGCAGAGGAACTGAGTGTTACAGAACCCGGACCATGGGCGAAATTCTCCGACCCCCCGCAGGGTCGGCGAATCGCCCGGGTCCGGTGTAAATCCCGCCCCCGCTGTGGCCGGAATTCTCCGCCACCCGGGAATCGGCGGGAGCAGGAATCCCGTCCGGCCGATCGGCGTGCCCCCCGTGGCGATTCTCCAGGCCCGCGATGGGCCGAAGTCCCGCCGCTGTCAGGCCTCTCCCGCCGACGTGGTTTAAACCACCTCTGTGCCGGCGGGATTGGCGGCGCGAGCGGGCCCCCGGGGTCCTGGGGGGGGGGGCGCGGGGCGATCGGACCCCGGGGGGTGCCCCCACGGTGGCCTGGCCCGCGATCGGGGCCCACTGATCGGCGGGCGGGCCAGTGCCGTGGGGGCACTCTTTTTCTTCTGCCGCCACCACGGCCTCCACCATGGCGGAGGCCGAAGAGACCCCCTCCACACGGTGGTGACGTCAGCGGCCGCTGACGCTCCGGCGCATGTGCAGACTCACGCCGACCGGCGAAGGCCTTTTGGCCAGCCCCGACGTCAGGCGGCCTGGCGCCAAAGGCCGTTGGGGCCAGTTTTGCCGCCAGTCGGTGGAGTGAGAGCCACTCCGGCGCAGGCCTACCCCCTAATTCCGCACCTTTGGGGAGGCCCGATGCCTGAGTGGTTGGTGCCACTCCGCTACGCTGGGACCCCCCGCCCCGCCGGGTAGGGGAGATTTTTGCCCCAGACTCCAACAAGTTTTCAATTCGTAACCTGCAAGGAAAGGCGTGATTCCACTATCAACCAGGAATCTTTTATGTTAAAACAAACTTTATTATTAACACAAGGTAACCCCATCAGTATCCGAGGAAATTAGCAGCTTTTCAACTAACAGTTAAACAGTTCTAAAAATATATAAAGAAAAGTCTTTGAGCTCACCTTCCCATCTAGTTCAAAAATTTCCTTCAGCTAAATCCACAGACACTCGGGTCAAGCGCCACTTATTAATAAAGTTACCATAATCCCAGGTGACCATAGGCTGATTTCCCCTTTGAGGGGGGAGTGGATATTCAAGCACTCCAAAATTTCACAAGACTAGCTTTTCTGCTGCCCAGTGAGGTCCAGGGTGAATGCAGCTCGTGAAATGAAAAAAATGCAATGGAAATCGCTTATTGTCACAAGTAGGCTTCAAATGAAGTTACTGTGAAAAGCCCCTAGTTGCCACATTCCAGCACCTGTTCGGGGAGGCTGGTAAGGGAATTGAACTGTGCTGCTGGCCTGCCTTGGTCTGCTTTAAAAGCCAACTCTTTAGTCCTGTGCTAAACCAGCCCCTGTGGCATCTTTCCCCAGCACTAGTAACAGAGTAAGAAGTCTTACAACACCAGGTTAAAATCCAACAGGTTTCTTTGGAACTCACCTGAGGAAGGAGCAGTGCTTCGAAAGCTAGTGATTTGAAACAAACCTGTGGACTTTAACCTGGTGTTGTAAGACATCTTACTGTGCCCACTCCAGTCCAACACCGGCATCTCCACATCATGGTAACAGAGTCGTTGCTCTTTGTTCAGGTTTCTTGTTTAACTCTATGGCAATCCCATAGTTCTGCCATTGA
Source organism: Scyliorhinus canicula (assembly GCF_902713615.1). NCBI lineage: Eukaryota > Metazoa > Chordata > Chondrichthyes > Carcharhiniformes > Scyliorhinidae > Scyliorhinus > Scyliorhinus canicula. The sequence goes on along the minus strand of NC_052164.1, from coordinate 97,781,102 downwards.
AACTGGGAGAATATCTAATTCATTTTCAAACCACACTTCATCTCCGTTAGAACAGCTGCTGGTGTATTCAAAGCCAACAGCCGATGCCACAAACAAATTTGTGGGCTGAAGTTTTAAGTATTCTCTGCTGCTTCTTACAGCTATCAAAATCTGCTCAGTGTCAACTCCACACCCCTGACACCACGTTCGATGTGTCGTGTAAAAAGGCAGCTTTTCATCCTCACAGTATCATGTCTCTAGACCTGCAACCTCTTAAACCAGAGGTTCTACCACTGCATTACAAATTTCACCAAATGAAGTTATGTGACTAGAGTCTCACTTGAGGCTATGTCCCCATATCTTTCTGCAAAGGTTAATGGGCTAGAACTGAGGCCGAGTATTACTTTGGTAGAAATGCAGCACTACATAGGGCACCAAATGAAAATAAATTCTAAATGCCCCTAGTTCTTCTCTATGTTGTAAATCAGGCTCTTATGCACTAATTAATGGGCCACACTCTCTGCTTATTTTATAACTAAGGGAGAGACATTGTGAGCAGACCTTCTCATATGGTGACCTCCTGACGTTTCCCTCCATTGGCGTCACAAATTGATCTTTCCAAATGTCCCTGGGGCAGAACTGATCGTGATCCCTTAGGAGGAAAAGTTTGACACTCGCACTCTGCTTCCATGACCCCAATCAGCAATTAACAACTGAAGCAGAACAATAGGCAATGATGACAAAACATTTGGTAAATGAATCAGCGTCTTCTCCTCATGACGTTTAGAATTTTGCGGCAGTTCAACTTGCTCTTCCTGCATAATGCTTTGAAGAGTCAGTGTTCTGTCATGTGCATTTATCGTTGGATTTGTTTTCCTGGGGCATATGGCAACTAGAAATGAAAATCACTGCCTGGCAGTCGGAATAATTTGCGATCCAAATTACTTCTGAATATATGAAGTGAAATTACTTCTCAGTACTATACTCAGTGGGGCCTCACGGTAGCATGGTGGTTAGCATCAATGCTTCACAGCTCCAGGGTCCCAGGTTCGATTCCCGGCTGGGTCACTGTCTGTGTGGAGTCTGCACGTCCTCCCCGTGTGTGCGTGGGTTTCCTCCGGGTGCTCCGGTTTCCTCCCACAGTCCAAAGATGTGCGGGTTAGGTGGATTGGCCATGCTAAATTGCCCGTAGTGTAAGGTTAATGGGGGGATTGTTGGGTTACGGGTATACGGGTTACGTGGGTTTAAGTAGGGTGATCATTGCTCGGCACAACATCGAGGGCCAAAGGGCCTGTTCTGTGCTGTACTGTTCATGGGCCTAGTCGGGTCGGCTACGCTGACTGGATTTGTAGCTTTGCTAAGAAGGTTGTTTGGAAATAACTTGACTTGAACTGAAGGTATTAATAATAATAATCTTTATTATTGTCACAAGTAGGCTTACATTAACACTGCAATGAAGTTACTGTGAAAAGCCCCTAGTCGCCACACTCCAGCCCCTGTTCGGGAAAACTGAGGTAGAATTCAGAATGTCCAAATTACCTAACAGTAAGTACATTGCTTCTTTACCGTAAGTGAGATCACAGGCGAGGACAAGCAGAAGGTGATACTGCGGCCCCCAAACATATATTTCGATTAGGAACCTCACATCCCTGGAGGGTACTGACTCAAAGACCTTTGACCAGATAGTGAAGTTGGTTAAAGAACATTACAACCCAACGCCCTTGATTATTTTCCAACATTATAAGTTTAAATCTTCACTGAAGGGCCAGAGTCTTTCTCAGCCTTCCTAGCCAGACTTCACCAACTTGCTGAGCACTGTGAGTTTGGGACCGCACTTAGCGACATGTTGCGTGACCGGGTGGTTTGTGGGATCCACAACCTTAATATCCAGAAGAGGCTTCAGGCGGTGACGACAATTACATTGGAAAAAGCAATCGAGATAGCGCAGGTGGCAAAGGAGCCATAGCTGACGGATAGGTTAACCATATATAGGGTGGTACGGCAGCAAGGTCTGCAGCAGGATCAACAGGCACAGCGGAGAACTAGACACGGTGCTCAGTGCAGGACTGGAACCCCAAGGAGTGAGAAGCAATCAAGAAACCAGAGTACCCAGAGGGAACCCACGTAGACATGGGGAGAAGGTACAAACTCCACACTGACAGTCACCCAAGGCCAGATTTGAACTCGGGTTCCTAACGCTGTGAGGCAGTAGTGCTAACCACTGTTCAGGTTGAGATGATCGTGTAAACGTCCCCTGCTGGCTCATAGCACAGAGCCAAGCAGACAGAAAGCCCAGGTTCAGTTCCAGATCTGGGAAGAATTAGATGACTTTGGCCTGGACATGAGTTGAGACATTTCAATTAGCCCCTGAGCTGGGTAGGAGAGATGTCAGCCAGGATTTGCACTTTCAAAACCTCTGTGGGACACCTTATTGTGTGAACACCAGGAAAGAGGTGGGCAGCACAGTAGCATTGTGGATAGCACAATCGCTTCACAGCTCCAGGGTCCCAGGGTCCAGGGTCCCAGGTTCGATTCAGGCTTGCGTCACTGTCTGTGAGGAGTCTGCACATCCTCCCCGTGTGTGCGAGGGTTTCCTCCGGGTGCTCCGGTTTCCTCCCACAGTCCAAAGATGTGCAGGTTAGGTGGATTGGCCGTGATAAATTGCCCTTAGTGTCCAAAATTGCCCTTAGTGTTGGGTGGGGTTACTGGGTTTTGGGGATAGAGTGGAGGTGTTAACCTTGGGTAGGGTGCTCTTTCCAGGAGCCGGTGCAGACTCGATGGGTAGAATGGCCTCCTTCTGCACTGTAAATTCTATGTAAAAAAGAGTGCGATGAAACTGCCTTCCACTGTCAAATAGCCAACATTTCTTCTCGGGATTTGCACATGAAGAATGATTGCCTGGGAAAGGAATCAAAAGGTTGATCATTAGTATCTTTGTGGGCGAAAAATGGAAAATATAGAAGAAAATAAAACTGGGCTACACCCTGTAAGCAAATGTTGGTTGGTTTCTACTTCCACTGCTAGGCCCAAGGGCCTCACACTACAATCAGTTTTAATTATGTCAGGAAAAGTGAGCAACTGGTCTCTGCAGGGATGTGAAACTAGAAGTCCATTTAGACTGCCATGGCTGTCTTCAGGATGCACAGAACATTTCTCCAATCATTGAATGTGAAACGGCACAGATGGTGCACAGAGCCTATAAATTTGAGCATCTTATCTTTCTGTGTGAAGGATCATAGCCTGCAGGCAGAAAAAAATAATTCAAGATTGACTTATTTTTAAAGCTTTCCCTGTGTTCCCTGACTCATATAGTCCATGAATCGTGGGTAACAAACTGCGAAGGCAGTTCCCCTGGGCAGATAGCCCAGCTCATCGTCACACTATTTCAGTTGTGGAGGTAACACGGGCCACACATCACCCTGAACAAGAGGCATGAGAGCACCTGGGGACAAGTTGCGAATCTGGATAAAATTCAATCTGGGCAAACGAATAAGCTTCAATCCATTTGTATCTCAACAGAGGTTAATGTGGAGGAATTGCCGATAGCAGTGCTAATGTTTCTTTTCCTGTTGCATATTAATGATCAAGAACATGGTGTGCAGGGAACAATTTCAAAGTTTGCAGATGACTGAAAACCTGGAAGCATTGTAAACTGTGAAGAGGGCAGTGTAGAACTTCAAAAGAATATAGACAATTTGGTGGAGAGGGCAGGTAGGTGACAGATGAAGTTCAATGTGGAGAAGTCTGAGATGACACATTTTAGTAAGAATAACATGACAGACAAAATGAAATAAGGGGTACAATTCTTAAGGGGGTGCAGGAGTCGATGCACCTGGGTGTACATGTGCATAGGTCATTGAAGGTAGCACAGTGGTTAGCACAGTTGCTTCACAGCTCCAGGGTCCCAGGTTCGATTCCCGGCTTGGGTCACTATTTGTGCGGAGTCTGCACGTTCTCCCCGTGTCTGAGTGAGTTTCCTCCGGGTGCTCCGGTTTCCTCCCACAGTCCAAAGATGTGCAGGTTAGGTGGATAGGCCATGCTAAATTGCCCTTAGTGTCCAAAGGTGAGGTAGGGTTACTGGGTTACAGGGACAGGGTGGAGGCATGGGCTTAAGTAGGGTACTCTTTCCAAGAGCCCGTGTAGACTTGATGGGCCGAATGGCCTCCTTCAGCACTGTAAATCCTATGATCTATGAACATGTGGAGAGAGCAGTTAATAAAGCATATAGTATTCAGGGCTTTATTCACAAGGGCATAGATTACACGAGTAAGGAGGTTTTGCTGAAATTATACAAGACATTAGTTATACCTCAGCTGGAGTATTGTGTACAGTTCTGGGTGTCACCCCATAGGAAGGATGTGAACACGTTGGCAGAGGAGGTTCAGAAGAACGGTTCCAAGGATGAGAAAATTCAGTTATTGAGGATAGATTGGAGAGGTTGGGACTGTTCCCCTTGGCTGAGAGGAGGCTTGACAGATGTTCAAAATCATGAGGGAGTTGGGTAGGGTAGATCAGGAGAACCTATTTCCGCTCGTAAAAGGATCAAGAACGAGAGGGAACAGATTTATAATCATTGGCACAAGAAGCAAATACGATGTGAAAAAAAGCTTCTTCACACGGAAAGTGGCTCGGATCCTGAATTCACTGCCTGGGTGGGTGGTGGAGGCAGGTCCAATCGAGGCATTCGAGCGGACATTAGATGATTATTTGAGTTGAAACGCTGAGCAGGGGCACGGGATAACAGTAGGGGGATGGCACCAAGTCATGATGCTCATTTTGGAGGGCTGGTGCAGTCACAATAGGCCGAATGGCCTCTTTCAGCACTGTAACAATTCTGTGATTTTATTTGTGAACAATGTAACTCGTAAAGATTAAAAAATACCAATGGTGGAGAATGGAACCAGTCTCCACTTTCTGTTGCCAGGGCCATTACAAATTATTCTGCATCAGGATAAAAGCTTATCTATTCTGCTCTATTAGAGGCCTTTAATTCTTGACCGAGAACCTTCTACTACTGCTGTGTGACACGCGTGGCTCTCTAACGAAGATTGATCAATTGGTACCAGATTTGTTTCGAATGAGGATCTTGTTAATGATCTGTTATGCTATGATGCTCACTCTTCTCATCTTTGATACTGTGGCAATGTGTTGGCGTCATTAACAAAGACTATCGGGCTGGTCAATAATAACGTCTAATGGACCGTACAGACACAGTGACGTGACAGAGAAATCCGTGTCCACTGCAGGTTGCTAATTGTTATTCACCACAGGTTCCGTCAGCTCCTTTGTGGTTTTATCATTTTAATAGCATTGAAAGAAAGGAAAGGGGGAGAGAAAAAAATCAATTGTCTTCTTGAGAGAGCCAGCCATTTTTCATCTGCCGCAATTAAATATAATCACATCGCATTTTGAAAATAGGCCAATTTCCTTCAAAAGTAAAATCGCAAACACTGGGGCTTTCTGTTTCTGACTTTGCTTCACCTTCAGCTGCTTGCATTGCCTTCCTAGTCCACATTCTACTGAATTGACTCTCCCATTTCCATTCCAGGTCACGAGGTGAATCTACTCATCATCCATGGATCCTTTTAGCATGATTATGTTCAATGGGACCTACGAAGGAAACTGGACTGGGCTGATCAATGGCACGGAGGCAGAGCAGAAATATCAATACAACTATTATGCCATGCTTCTGACTCTTCTCATCTTTGTCATTGTGTTTGGCAATGTGCTGGTGTGCATAGCTGTGTCCAGGGAAAAGGCACTCCAGACCACCACCAACTATCTCATTGTCAGCCTGGCAGTGGCTGACCTCCTTGTGGCCACCTTGGTCATGCCATGGGTTGTTTACGTGGAGGTAAGGTTCCTGCTTTTATCCAAGACTGTTTGTTTTTATGCAGAAGTGCGAAATTAAGGTTTCTTCCCGAATTCCACCAAGAGGGTCCAAAGTCATGGTGCCGGTTGGCTGGAACGCCGACCAGCAAATCTCGGAAGTGCTAACCACACTCTTTCATCCATCACCATTAAGGAATAAGAAATCATGACTGCGACAAATTCCCAATTTGCCGAAGGGTGCGATTCCTTTCACCAGCTTGATGGGATTATAATGTTTTAGGTTTCTGATGTTCAAGCAATTGAAAACGAAGGCACTGGATAGGCTTTGCTGTGGAACAATGCGGTAAATTCAACAATGGTTAGACGGTAATGTGGAATCTTTCCTCACAAAATAATCTTATCTCATGATCTTAACAGACAAAATGGGAATAATCCATTCGGCCTCCCATGCCTGCTCCACTATTCAATAAGACCATAACTGATCTGATCGAGGCCCAAAGTCCACATTCCCGCTGACCAACGTCCACCCCCTCCCACCAGCCTTTCCACCCCCACACCCCCCCACCCCCACCCTATCCAATTCCCCATCTTGTAGCTCACAAATCTATCCAACTCAACCTTGAATATGTTAAATCATCCAGATTCCTGGGGAAGGAGCTATCAGTATTCTGTTACAGGGAGATTGTACATCGACATGGCAACATCATTGAATTTGCCCTGATGTTATAGGTATGCCATTTTCTCCATAGCTGCAGCAGAAGAAGCCTTTGCAACTCAGGCCCTGAGCATGGAGCAGCACAACAGAGGACAAGAAATCTCTGAGAAAACAATCGTAGCTAATAGGTGAAGAGAAGAGTGGATAATGTTTGAAAACAAATAATTTCTCCATTTAAATATTTTCCATTTAAATATACATTGCTTGGGATGTTAACGTCAGGGATCTCGACCATATTGTGGCAAATCATTTCTTTTTCAACATCTTATTTGGCACCCATTAGTCCTCTCGCAACTCTGATCACCAAAATTGCCATGGTCTCTAAACGGACAAGCAGAATCTCCACAGGGATCCAATCATCCCTGCCTCCTTCACTTGAAGCCTGTCAAGAGCGTTACACTCTTTACATATTGCCTTGACTTGAGTTTCTTTACCTGTATTCCAAAACATCTAAAGTGATGACTGTAATCCAGGTCAGTTCTCCAAGGGATGTTACTAAAAAACTTGTGCCTGTATCCCTTACATTAAACAATGCTAGATGTATGTTCACTTAGTGTGTTTTAGACACAGGCATTTGTCGGATGCTAATTGCCAATAAATAAAAGTTTGTAAAGTGATGCCGTTGCGTATGCCTTTCCTGTCACCGCAAGCATCGCCCAGCTTGAACGTGTCAATAGAAATGCCTTTCTGCCAAATAAAACACAACTTGGCTTGAAACTGCAATAGATCTTTCATTGCCCCCAGGAGCCACGGGATTCCCGTTTATCAAATATTACAGCACAGGAGGCCATTTGGCCCATGGTGCCTGAGTTGCCTCATTTAAAAGAGGTATCCAATTGGTCCCCCTTTCCTGCTCCTTCCCAATAGTCCTGAAAATGTTTTGTTTCAAAGTATAAAACCAATCCCTTTCTGAAAGTTACTGTTGAACCTACCTTTCACCTGGTTGGATCACAACTCATTGCATATGTTACAATCCCAGTTTATGTCATAACTGGGGCTGGTTTAGCTCACTGAGCTAAATCGCTGGCTTTTAAAGCAGACCAAGCAGGCCAGCAGCACGGTTCGATTCCCGTACCTCCCTGGACAGGTGCCGGAATGTGGCGACTAGGGGCTTTTCACAGTAACTTCATTGAAGCCTACTTGTGGCAATAAGCGATTTTCATTTTTTATTCTTTTCAACTAGATGCGGAGATCCCAGAATGGACCCCTGGCTCAAATAACCATAGGCAGGATTCTCCGGTTTATTAAACATGAGATGTTGGGTTATTGTACAATAATCCTTTACTCCCCCCATTTTAATAAGTACACACAGATTTAAAGATTAATATGGATTACAAAGTATATCTTAAACTACAATGGTCACATGAACACAAAAAGTCCCTTCTGAGCACAGAAGATGACTGTGGTCAAATACACGCACTTTGCGCATTAGTGTCTGTGGATTTCCCCCTAGAATCCCCTCGGATGATGATCTCAAGTGAGTTTCCAAACTCCAATCCCAAAAACACACTCTACAATCTTCTTTCATAATAATGCTTTCTCTTAGTGGTTTGCATTCCGAAATCCAGTCCAGGTTTTACATATCACACTTTCAAACAAAGTTTCCACTCCACTTTTAACAATGAATCCAGTCCTGGATTTCACATCAACCCCGTCAGGATTTCTTTGGGCAGAAATGACTAAGTGTAGTTTTGGGTGAGAAAATCGGTGCAAATCATGTGGGATGTTCTGTCACGATTTGCATCTCTATCGTCTCACAATTATGATGTGGAGATGCCGGCGTTGGACTGAGGTGGGCACGGTAAGAAGTCTTACAACACCAGGTTAAAGTCCAACTGGTTTGTTTCAAATCACTAGCTTTTAACTCACTAGCTCCATCATCAGGTCACCTTGGGTCTCCCTACAGTTAAACCTCCCCTCCTCACCAGCATCAGGCTCCCCCCCGCCCCCCCTAACTATCACCAACCCCTCCTGCGGGTAAGCGACACCCTGCTATGGGGTCATTAAATGACCCCCCTTCATGCGCTGCCTCCTTCATACCATCCTTCATATGGGTGGCATGGTAGCACAGTGGTGAGCAGTGTTGTCTGCACATTCTCCCCTTGTGGGTTTCCTCCGGTGCTCCGGTTTCCTCCCACAAGTCCCGTAAGACGTGCTGTTACGTGAATTGGACATTCTGAATGCTTCCTCAGTGTACCCGAACAGGTGCCGGATTGTGGCGAATGGGGGATTTCCACAATAACTTAATTGCAGTGTTAATGTAAGCCTACTTGTGAAAATAATAAAGATTATTATTATACCCCATCCCACTCATGGCCCACCTTTCATGCCCCACCCTTTCCTGGTCCTGCCCCTGTCAAACACTACCCCTTTAAAGCCCCTCCATTTCAGGTACTGCCCTCTTTCAGGCCCACCCCTTGGCAGTGCCAGGGTGCTGGGGTACCAGGGGGCAGTTTCATGAAACTGTTCTGCCATGTCCCCGACCACCCATTGGTTTCAATGTCCTCAGAGATCTCTGGCGTGGTCATCTCGTCTGGTTTCAAGTGGTGGGGATTTCCGCTGCCTTCAAGCTCCCCCGGCTGGGGCAGAACACTGAGAGCCGGGAGAATCTAGCTTCCAGCTGCCTTGGCATATTTAAATTGTGATTTAGGGCGTGAACCAGATTGCATCAGTTGTAGCAGGCTGGGAACATCATGCATTGTTTGGTGCCTGGTGCAAATCCCATTTAGGTGCTCTCCTGCTATTAGCCCAACATGGCAAAATTAATGCCGGGCACAACGCACCTGGAGAATCGCCCACTTTGTCTTGACTGCTGTACAAACTGCTCGCAATTGCTTTAACGTTCGATTCCCAGACTGTATTGAACTGACATCAAACGTCATCGACCGCTGAAATCCACAGCCCCACTTTAAGTCTAGTTACTACGATTGTCTCTTTAACTCAGAACACTTTGTTTACCCTTCCTGGAATTCTTCTGAACAATACCTTGGTTTCTGTTCTCTTAACTCCAGTCATCCTAAACACTCTTTCTGTCCCAATTCCCTGCTTATCTGGACTGTAACTTGGGCTATAGGAAACCTACCTCTTTGCAGGACTCAGTCTGCCCAGTCTTTCTTCTAGCAGAGTTGAGAGATATTCACTGTCCGAGATCCTGCCTCGAACTGCCCACAATTTCAGCTAAAACTTAAATTTAAAGCTGTTTTTATCTTTACAATGACCTCCTTTTATTTATTCTTAATGCTGTAGCCCTCTCTAAGCATAATAACCAACCCTCACAAATACAAATATGAATCTAGCTGTAAGGTTTACCCTCCCAGGCACAGAAACATTAAATTAAACTCACTAAAACTACGCTTTAATACTAATGTTTACCGATACAAATATAAATCCATTAAAACTACCTTTATTTTCCTGACACAGAAAATAAATTATGCTCTCTGATATTTTTTATCAATTGTCTTAAATTTGTGCCAACTTTATGAAACTTTCCATTCCCTCCCATATAAATTCCAAGTGTTACATTCAACAGTAAAACTTTACAGAAGGATACCTTGAAGAGGGGTGGATGGAAGGTGGTGTGGAGCTGATCAATGGCCTGTTTTTTTAAATTAATTTTTACAGAGTGTGACTTCACTGTTTGGGCCAGCATGTATTTGCCCTAACTGATCTCCATTTGAGAGAACATTTCAGAGTCAATCACATTGTGCTGGATCTGGAGTTACATGTAGGCCAGTCCAAGCAGGGATGGCAGATTTCCTTCCCTAAAGGACATGAACCAGATCGTTAGACTTTTAAGTCCAGATTTTGTTTATTGAATTCAAATTTCACCACCTCCCACGGTGGGATTCGAACCTGCTTCGCCAGATCTTACCCTGGGTCTGTGGATGACTAGTCCAGTGACAATACCACTACACTGCCACCACCTCCCACTGTATTATACAGCTGACAATAACACACTTCTGCGCTCAACTGCTCATGGCTAGTGAAGGGAACATATGCAAATAAGAGAACTGAAAAGATGCCTTTGGTTCCTCATATACTGTCACTCAAATAGATCTGGACAACAGTCAGAAAGAAAGATTTGCATTTCTTTTTTTTTTAAGTTCGGGTAGCCAATTCGTTTTTCCAATTAAGGGGCAATTTAGTGTGGTCAATCCACCTACCCTGCACCTCTTTGGGTTGTGGGAGTGAAACCCACGCAATCACGGGGAGAATGTGCAAACTCCACACGGACAGTGACCCAGGGCCGGGATCGAACCATGACCTCGGTGCCGTCCATGCTGCCCAAAGATTTGCATTTATACTAATATTTATTAGTGCCACAAGTAGGCTTACATTAACACTGCAATGAAGTTTCTGTGAAAATCCCCTAGTAACCACACTCCGGCGCCTGTTCACTGAGGGAGAATTCGGAATGTCCAATTCACTTAACAAGCACATCTTTCGGGGCTTGTGGGAGGCAACCGGAGCACCCAGAGGAAACCCAGGCAGACACGCACAGACAGCGACCCAACCCAAGAATCGAACCTGGGACCCTGGCGCTGTGAAGCAACAGTGCTAACCACTGTGTTACCGTGCCGCCCGATGTAGTGTATTTCATGCCTTCAGGATAGTCCAAAGCGATTTATTTGGCTAATGAAGTATTTTTGAAGTGTTATTACCATTAAGATCAGCATCTGAGATAAGTTAATTGTAACATTTGGAAACTCAAGGTTTAATAATTCACAGTACCTGCGTCTTTCATTTGGAGACGGAATGCAATTTCTTTTTACAGGTTAACAAATATTTGAGTAGGATCCGACTGGCAATATCTGTAAAATATATAGCAAGCAAGAGAATGTATTTGTCTTAATTATACTGATTCAATGGAGCAAAGGCATCCACGGGCAGTGATAAATCTTCATATACTGCTTTCAATACACATGGGTAGCTGGCTTGATGCATCCCGTTACATTCGAGAATGATATTACATACTGAACATTTACCATTGTTAACTTACTCAACAGTAAATGAGGCAGAACACCACCCACGACACAGCTGTACAGCTTTAACCTTCTCTGGATTACAAATGCCAACAGGTTAATTCACTTCCTTCAGAGAGAGTGTGGCGACCAATGATTGTGGTGAAAACAATTGGAAGTCATCAGTGTTTTTTTTCAATAAATTTTAAGTAACCCAGTTCCTCACATACTGTCACTCAAATAGATCTGGACAACAGTCAGATAGAAAGATTTGCATTTCTTTTTTTTTTTAAGTTCGGGTAACCAATTCGTTTTTCCAATTAAGGGGCAATTTAGCATGGCCAATCCACCTACCCAGCACATCTTTAGGTTGTGGGGGTGAGACCCACGCAAACACTGGGAGAATGTGCAAACTCCACACAGACAGTGACCCGGGGCCGGGATCGAACCTGGATCCTCGGCACCGCATGGCAGCAGTGCTAACCACTGCGCCACCATGCTGCCCTTTTTTAAAGTTTTATTTATTTTTCCAAATGAGGGTCAATTTAGCGTGGCCAAGGGTGATACCCACACAGACACGGGGAGAATGTGCAAACTCCACACAGACGGTGACCCGGGGTCGGGATCGAACCTGGGACCTCGGCGCCGTGATGAAGTCATCAGTGTTGATGGAAAACGCCCGTGTTTTGTTGGTGTTTATTTCAGGCAGATCCAGAGTGGATCCCTTTGCAAAAAGGCTTTGATATCTTTGCAAAAGTACGACCAATAACAATAACTTGCATTTATATCGCACCTTCAACATCATGAAGCAAACCCTGGCTCACAACAGGAACGATTTTCAAAGGAGATTTGACAGCGAGCCACATGACGTGATATTAAGTCAAGTGAGATATGTTTTAAGGAGCATTTTAAAAGAGATGGGTGAGAGAGGCAGAGATTGAAGTTGAGAGTAGGAATTTCAGAGGTTAAGGCTTCATTAGCTGAAAGCCACAATCAATGATGGGGCACTAGAAATCAGGGATGAGCAAATGGGCCGGAATTGGAGGAGGAATTTATTCTTAATTAAAATTCTCGCAGCGGAATTTCAATTTATGCTCTATTGAAGATTAGTTATGAAAGCCGATTACTCTTCTAGAAACAAAACCACCCGACCATCATATTGTACCTATAAAGGTGGTTATGTTGTGATACGCCTCCTCATGACTGCTGTCTCAAAGAACCTGGAGAAATAAAACTACCAAGGTTTGCCACAGACCAAATCCACCCATTAGTTTAATGGCTAGTTTTCATGATTTACTATTGCCTCTTAAATGCAAACAGCCATCTTATGTCAGTAAATCTAATTTATTGAGCATTATCCTTCAGGTTCAGGAAAAGCCCTGCTCGCTGGGTTAAGTGGCTTCATAAACGTTCAGCTCATGTTCTTTGATGCAGTTTTTCAACGTCAAGTAAGCACGAACCACCTAGCAAACACATCACCCAGAGGGGAGCAGAACTGGGCGAGGAAACGCATTGTTTGGGCGTTGTGAAATTTGCTAACTGTGTCTGAGACTGATGTTCGAGCTTGCCTTGGATGCCTACTTGACCCCCTATTAGTGAATAAACCCACAATTCACCAACTGATCTCTGAAGAGATGAGGTGAAGGAGGTTAACTTTTACTTGCATCTCCCGCTTACCATGAAACGCCTGCGATTTTCATCCCACAACGAGATAAGGGTTAGGTAGGGTCTGTTGCAACAAGAACTTGCATTTGTACACTGCACGCCTTTTGTTTCAAGGAGGTGCAACGAATGAAAGAATTGAAATGGAAATCAAAAGGAAATGTATATAAAGCTGAACCAGATATGTTGTTCTGTTTGTCTATCAGATGCTCTACATCCTGTGCTGCCCACACAGGCCGTAGAAGGCTTTGAGCCTCTCCAGGGTCACATGGGTACAGACAAGGTCACGGGAGAGAAGGTGTCATCATCCTGGAGCTTTGAATTGCCATCTTGTCCAGGCCTTGAAAAAGAGACATTGGAATGTTCTCCAATGTACCCAACTCAATCTACACTGACTGACCTTTAAAACTCATGTGTGTTATTGCACAATAATTGTGACAGTGGCTTTTCTCTATTCCAAATGACTTCAACAAGGCAATTTATCTTCAGCACTGCTCATTTTAATTCCTGTAATAGTGTACTTCTGAAGGGGAGCCTGCATCTTCAAGATAACCAAACCAGTTGCTTCTGAATTGATAAAATGGGTGAACAGATTATCCTGATAGCAGGAGATGGTGGCTAAGTGCCAGAAAAAAAGAAGTCTGTTACAATAATCACATATCAGGGCCTCTGAATTGTTTCTCAAATTGTACAGCACTAGATGTGCAGAAAACATTTGACAAAAGAAAAAGGCTCAAAATCTACACTTGAATCACGTTTCCCACAGCAGGATGTGGGTAGTAAACTTGCTGTTTCCTGAGTGATGGATCTTTGATCTTTCTGCATTCTCAGTGGGAAAAATGAGCAGATTTACATCTGACAGCTTCCTCAACCACTAATGGATTCAACTGTGTTTGAAAAGACAAGAGTTTTAGACAAGGTTACCTTGGTTTTAACAAATTATGGTGTTTCATCTTGCTGCTTGAATACTTCCTGTCATAAAATGCTATCCCAATTAATAGGTCCAGAGATTGTGTATAAAATTGTTTGATTATTGACTTTACAGATATATTCTCTCTCTCTCTCTCCCTTCCACTCCAACACTTATTTATAATCTTGTCTGAACATTTATTTCCCATTATCAAGCACAGGGACAGAATGATCCAGATGATACCTCAGTCTTAGTTTTAACCCTTTGGTAAATGAAAAACTGGCAGCTGGCAAAAATTGTTCCTTCTTTTGTACCTTTCCAAAGACAATTAAAATAGAGATGCAAGACAACTGAGAGATCAAATCTCAAGCAGTCTAAACTGAGAGGGAACAAAGAACAGAGGTTTGGCCCGGCTCAGCACCATTAGGTTTCAATGTGCCATTAACAAATGGTAGCATAGATGCTTGGTTTGTTACAGTCTGTGGACTCAGTGTTGCTGTGACAATGTGTACTTTTACATGTGGTGCACAATCAATGGACACGATATGTAGGTGAAGTCTGAAACGAAAGGCTTTAATCAGCAAGAAGTGAGCCCGGCAGCAGACATACAGAAATGGCCTGGCTGCTGGGGAACACAGGTTCTTATACCCCGCCTCATAGGCGGAGCTACCTTCCTCTTGGCCAATAAGAATGCAGAGAACACAATACTTGGGCCAATGGGCAGTGAGCCCTCTGCACTAATGGCAGCTCATACTCCCAGGTACCGTAATACCTCTAGTCATACTACCACAACATGCAAGTTGTAGTTTCGAGCTATAACATAGAACATACAGTGCAGAAGGAGGCTATTCGGCCCATCGGGTCTGCACCGACCCACTGAAGCCCTCACTTCCACCCCATCCCCGTAACCCAATAACCCCTCCTAATCTTTTTGATCACTAAGAGCAACTTAGCATGGCCAATCCACCTAACCTGCACGTCTTTGGACTGTGGGAGGAAACAAGAGCACCCGGAGTAAACCCACGCAGACACGGGGAGAACGTGCAGACTCCGCACAGCTATGGTAGAAGCTTCAACTTTCCATCTGCACACAGTGAGCAGGAATCTCTCCCACTCTTACCGACATGTATGTTGGAGGGATTTGCAGGGTTTACACTCAACCTGTTTGGTCACACCTTGAATGCGCGCTCCTTGCTTACCAAGTGCTGGTGGTGGGATTCAAAGCCAGAGCGTCTGGCTCAGACACGGGAATGTTACCTCTGCACCACCAGACCACCTTCACCGATGCTCAGAGAGAGGTAACCTGATTCTCATGTGCCTCCCTTAAAATATTTCCCACCATCATGATCCACAGCTGTCAAAGTCTAAAGCAGGATAAATGTTGACAAAGATTTCAGCAAGAATATAGGAGAAAGTTCATCGAGCTGGGTAAGGGCTGGACTGAGGTGTATTGCAATGTCGACCAGAGATCAACAGCGATTTCTCCGCCGGTGGCATCCTTGACTCCACCGGCAGCAAACCCACGCCGCAGGTTACCCGAAGGCGTGGGGTGGCCACGATGAGTAATCCCATTGGCCGGCTGCTAGAACAGAGGATCCCGCTGCTGCCGAGGGCCCAGAAAAACACGGCTGGCGAACCAGATAATCAGAAGTTCAATGTGTGATCTGTTCTGAATTAGGTGGCCTTAAAAGGACTTTCTATGACTAGTGCTGGAGGGCCAGAAAACATAACAGGGCCTATTTCCAACTCTTCAACATCACCCTCTCCATCCCTGCCTCAGTTATTTTGCCGCTGAAACCCTCATCCTGGCTTCTGTTGCCTCCAGATGTAACTATTCCAATTCACTCCTGTACCGGTTTCCTGCAAAACACCCTCTGGAAACCTGAGATCATCCAAAACTCTGCTGTCCATATCCTAACCCTCACCTGGACCTAATGACCCATAACCTCTGTGCTCATTGACCTCCACTGGCTCCCAGTTAAGCAATGTCTTGATTTTAAAAATATCACTCATGGTTTTCAAACCCCTCCATGTGCACACCCCACCCTATCCCTATAATCTCTTCCAGCTACAGCCCTGTGAGAGAGTTGCACTCTTCTAATTCTCGCCTCTTGGGCATATCCAATTTTAAGCACTCCACCCTCGGTGGCTGTACCTTCATAAGAACATAAGAACTAGGAGCAGAAGTAGACCGTCCGGCCCTTCTAGCCTGCTCCGCCATTCTATAAGATCATGGCTGATCTATTTGTGGTCTCAGAACCACTTACCCGCATTCTCGCCATATCCCGTAATTCCTTTATTTTTCAAAAAAACATCTACCCTATCTTTAAATATATTCAATGAAGTAGCGTCTACTACTCCTTTCGGTAGGGAATTCCATACATTAACAACCCTCTGAGTGAAGAAGTTCCTCCTTGATTCAGTCCTAAATCTGCTCCCCCTAACCTTGAGGCTATGCCCTCTTGTCCTACTTTCACCTACCAGTGGAAACAGCCTTTCTACTTCTATTTTATCCATTCCCTTCAAAATTTTATATGTTTCTATTAGATCCCCCCCTCAACCTTCTGAATTCCAGTGAATATAATCCCAATCTACTCAGCCTCTCCTCATACGATAACCCCCTCAACTCCGGAATCAGCCTAGTGAACCTCCTCCCTCTAGTGCTAGCACATCCTTTCCAGTATTCTCTGGAATTCCTTCCCTAAACCTTTTCACCTTATTTAGGCTCCTTAAAACCAATCTCTTTAACCAAGCTTATGGCCATCTACCATGACACTTCCTTCTGTGGCTCATGTCAAAATTTGCTCATGTGAAGTGTCTTAAGATGTTTTATTATGTTATAAATTTAAGTTATAGTTGTAGGCAGGAGCAGGTTTGGTGCAAATACACGTAACCATTATTGGGAACACACATTGCGTTGCTTGTAGGCTTACCACCATCTTACTACTTGCATACATAACCATCGCGCCACCCTCAGTTGATTGATGAGAGATAGGGTCAACCACACTCATTACTACATTTCCTCCCCCTTTAAGTTCCTTATATATTTACTACAGCAATACGCCTGAACACTAAGAAAACATTTGTAATGTTTCTTGTCTTTAATTTCTCCTGTAAACAAAGAACAGAACAATCTGTCCTCCTTTATAAATGAAGGGCTGGATTTTTCGGATTGTCCTGTCGCAATATCTCCGCAGACGGGACAGGCACCATGTAAAGGTCCATCGACCTCGGGTGGGAATTTCCGGTCACCAGACGAGCGCAGTCGAAATATCCCGCCCTAAGTCACTGAGGTGCTCTGCGGGAATGCTCAGAGCAATGCATCTCTTCTGAGAGAGTTCCAGAATAGGAACCGCGGGGTTTTGAGCTGCACAGTAAGATGCAGCACTGGAACTGGGTGGTTCTGCAGTCAGCAGCTCGTTGGATGTGTCATTCACAGCTGCTGGGCGACCACACACTTCAGAGGTTGACAGCAAGGCATCAATCACATGGTTGACCTGCATTCGTTGGGATGTTTCTTTTGCTCGAACGTGATTCATGTGCCTGCGCAGTACATTGCTCTCAGCTTGACCTCAAAATGACCCGTTTCTGAAGTGATGGCTCCTGGATTCCAGCATGGTCCAGTTCCAGAGTTACACGGGGCTGCCTACTTTGAACACATGAGCGCCGCTGTGTAGGCCGGGGTTCATTTTCTGAGTGCTTTGTTTCTGTCCCACTTTCCCCTCCAAGTGGGGAAACATCTGATCCAGTCCATTGCGCAAGCAACACTTCATCAACAGCTCTGGCTGTGGAAATAAATTTAACATTTATTGGGAGAACACATTGCGATGCTTACAGGCTTGTCGCCATCTTACCACCTGGAGAGACAGCCCTGGCACCACCCCCAGTTGGTTGGCAGGAGGGAGGAGCAACAAATCCGTTTACGACAGTTGTCATTTGGGAAGGTTGCGTTACTGACATTGAAGGCCCGTCAAGGAATAGATTTAAAAAGCAGAGAAGTTACGTTAAATTTATTTACAAAACATTGATTGGACCAAACGTGGAGTAGTGTGCACAGTACTGCTCTCCGTGTTATGAAAAAAGATATCGAGGGACTGGAGAGGATGCACAATAGATTGACAAAGATGATACACGACCTATGCTGATATCCATAAGAAAGGGTTGAACAGATTGGGAATCCTTTCTTGAGGAAAGGGAAGGTTGAGGAACAGAGGTGATAAATTAAAATTTTGAAAGGGTTTAGTCAGGTAGATGTCGAGAAAATGTTTCAATTCTTTCATCGGATGAGGGTGTCGCTGGCAAGGCCAGCATTTGTTGCCCATCCCTAATTGCCCTTGAACTGAATGGCTTGCTCGGCCATTTCAGAGTGTAGTTAAGAGTCAACTACATTGTGCTGGGTCAGGAGTCACATGCAACATTTTCTTCCCTTAAGGATATTAGTGAACCAGACGGGTCACAATCCATGATAGTTGTCATGGTCACCATTACTGAGTCGAGCTTTATATTCTTGATTTATTCATGGAATTTAAATTCCACCAGCTGCCGTGGTACGGGAATCTGTGAGGGAGCCCACACCCGAGGTTGCAAATGTCATATAGTCACTAATCTATTAAGAAATACCAGAGAAATGTTGTCAGAGAAGTGGCTTGAATGTGGAACCTGTTACCACAGAGTAGTTGAGGTGAACAGCAAAAGGAAACATATATAACCACAAGAGAAAGAAAGGAATAGGAGGCTATGCTGATTGGATGAGAGGTTGGGACGGGGCCAGTGCAGTATAAACATGGCCATGGACCAGCTGGACCAAATGGCATGTTTCCGAATTGGGTAAGGGGGCTAAGATCTCACTCACTATATTTTTTCAAATATGTATATATATCCTCATGGCTAATTTCCAAAATTTTAAAACTTTACAATGATTTTATAAAGTGAGTGGAGCCATGTCTGGCCAAGAGCTTCAAATAATAGGAACTAATCTGACAGCATCAGGGAAAATTGCACCCTGTTGCCTCTGAAGAGTCCATACTAACACTAAAAGCTCAGTCCTAAAAGCTCAGTCCTAAAAGCTCAGTCCTAAAAGCTGAGCTGCAATCTTTCCATCTATCAAGCAACTGCACAGAAAAGGGGGGGCCTCTCCAGGTTTGAATGCCCAGCCTCATCTGTAATGTACTTACTTGAACTATTGAACTTCCGTATCATCAGCTACAAGGCTAGTTCCTCTCTGTAAGTCTAACTCACCGTGGAAGTCATCTCTGCTGGAAAAGGAAATTATCCAGCGTCGGTCGTCAGCACGTTGACTCTGTGGAAGGAAACGCCTTGCACTTTGATTCTGAACTCTGGACACACGTGAAACAATATCACTCTGTGATCTTTGCACTATAAATCCTTCTTTCTCAATCCCTCTTTTATTGTTTGAATGAAAAGGAAACAACGATGTGACCCACCTCCCGCAATTGAGTGTGTGTAAAAATAAACTAACCCTCTGAGTTTACCCTATCTCACGTTTGTGGTGGAGTTATTAGAAGAAATTGGACCACACCATGACTGAGGGGTTGCGAAAATATTCTAGCCTTATAAAGGGGGCAGGATGGTAGCACAGTTGCTTCACAGCTCCAGGGTCCCAGGTTCAATTCCTGGCTTGGGTCACTGTCTGTGCGGAGTCTGCATGTTCTCCCCGTGTCTGCTTTCTTTTCCTCCGGGTGTTCCGGTTTCCTCCCACAGTCCAAAGATGTGCAGGTTAGGTGGATTGACCATGATAAATTGCCCTTAATGTCCAAAATGGTTGGGTGGGGTTGCTGGGTTACGGGGATAGGGTGGGGGCTTGGGTAGGGTGCTCGTTCCAAGAGTCTGTGCAGGCTTGATGGGCCTAATGGCCTCCTTCTGCACTGTAATTTCGATGATATCTAAAACAAAAACAAGTCACTTTTCTGTTTGCAGAAAAGTGGTGAGAGTCAAAATCAGGGTTTAAACTAAACCCTCTCCTGAACATAACAGCTTTTCACTGTAACTTCATTTCAAACCTATTTGTGACAATAAGCGATTTTCATTTCATTTCATTTCTATGCGTAGAATACTCCCATGGCACTGCCGGTGGATGCAATGCCGCAAAATTTGAGTGGAGTCCAAAAATCGGTTTCACAGTGGTGTGAATTTCACATGGGCTCTTCCGCTGTTGTTTGTTATGGAAGATTGGAAGATTGGAAAACTCACTGAAGGCCAGCATGAAACTGGACTGACCGGAATCTTCCACCCATGCCTGATTCTCCACGACACCAGAGGGAAAAGACACCAGTCCAGAGAAATGTGGCATTCAGAATTTGGGACTCACATGAGAAAAGCCTGAGGCTGGCTCTGAGGTTCAGGTTGAAGGGGCCAGCAACCCTGGACCCTAGAAGATCACTGCAGTAAATGGGGGATGCATCTACAGATGGATCTTCCAGGTTCAGTTTAATCAAGGAGTCCATCGTCCAGCCTCAGAATGCTGCCAGAGATCCACCTTCCTTTTCCAGAGGTCCATCTTCTTACTTTAATCATGGGTCAATCATGTTGGGTGCCTTTTCGATTTGGTACTCAGACACGATGGCAGGACTCATGTCCGCTCTGCCACACAACACGGCCCCAAATCCCTAGATGCGTAATTAATGCGGTCAGGGCCGGAAGACATAGCGTGGTTTTCCATCGGTCTCTGCAGCGGAAGACAATCGCTGATATGCTCTCGCTACGGGACTTAGTCCCAAACGGAAGAATTCCGCCATATGGCCATTGTATGTGATCATGTCGGGAAACAGCTGGAGCACACTGAAGCAAAGTCAGGGAATTATTCCAAAGGGTTAAAATCTAAGCATTACCTACTCGGTCAAAGGGTTCTGTACTTTTTTTTTCATGACCCTTCTTAGCTCTAGGATGCACAATCAGTACATTATAAGTACTCCCTGGCCGTCTTCCTTGATAAATCCATAGTAAAGTGTAGTGTCATGGAAAATGACACGGTGTAATTAGAGACCAAAGTTTCAGCCCCAAATGCTCAGGAGCCTGAAGCTCCTGTCACAGAGAGTCACTAATTGCAGAAGGCGTGTTGTGATGCAGACCGAGGCCTCAGATTAGTTAGTTAGACAGGGTCAGTTGCAATTTGTAACAGCAATTCAACAAAGAATGGTATCAGAAGGTAACATTAGAGTCTGGAGTGCGATTCAAAGGATTTCATTTGCTCTTTAGATGTTGAGCTCTAAAGAGCCACTTGTAATTTCTGACAACCTTTGCAGCCTCACTGTATGTGCAGTGAAGTGCAGTGAGGGTAAGAAAGTCATTAAATGTCTGAGTTCCTGATAATTACCACTGTCCTTGACATGACCTCCAGGATGCCAGTGTGCTGAAGGTCATATCAGAAAACTGCTCAGTAAATAGCTCTGTGAAAGTAAAAAATGTTCTTGGTCGGTTACCATGAAAAAACAATTTTCTGAATTGGTAACTGAGAGAGCACAGTGGCATAGCTGGTGATGTGATGACCCATTTGCCTTTCTGTATCTCTTCAACGCTCTAGTTGGCAGTGTCGATGATTGAGTTGCTGATGTGGTTTTCTGTGCAATGTTCCAACTGCTCTCACGTGCTTGAGATGCAATTTCCGTATTTACGGCTGGTGCAGTTTTCCCTTCGATATCGGGGTACGGAGGTTGGAGGAGGGGGTCCGCAGATGGGAGGTCGATGGTACAATCTCAAAAGAAAGGTCCAATTCTCAAACAGTGTTTGCGTTCGAAGGTCCGTTTCTCAATTGTCATTGAGTAAACGCAGTGAGCCCAGTGACAGGAGTCTCAGTATATTACAGAATTGCTTTGTGGAGAGGTAATCCTGTATTTTAAAAGGAGCCATAATATGCCACTGCAAACACACAAAGACATCCTCCTGAGGGAACCAGCAGATCCTGAAGATTTTGTCATGTAATCAGCGGAAATGTTCCAATCAGAGCAAATTAATTTTGTTCTTTTCAGGCTTCCTGTTACATAAAAACAGTTTCAATCTGCGCATCACAAGTTATTCTTTCTCTGTCCAATTCATCAAAACACTGTGAAAATTGCTAATTTAAATTAAACTAATTCAGCATCAGATAATCCAACCCATATCAAAACACTCACTCAGAACCTCTCATGCATAACCACATCCCCCAAAACAAATATTTTCCTTCAGCTTCACACTCAACTGTAACAGAAATAAGAAGCGTTATGTTTGAAGGCAGGTGAAATCTGATCACCCTCATCTGTAGCAAATTAAGATCTGCTCAGTTCAATAAAGGGTGAGGAAGAGAGTTTTAATTTTGTTGTTTGAAGCACCTTAAATATCATTCAAAGGAAAAATATTTACCTAACTATGATATTTTCATAGAATTTACAGTGCAGAAGGAGGCCATTCGGCCCATTGAGTCTGCACCAGCTCAGCCACCTAGCCCACACCCCCACCCTATCCCCATAACCCAGTAACCCCACCCAACACTAAGGGCAATTTTGGATACTAATGCCAATTTAGCATGGCCAATCCACCTAACCTGCACATCTTTGGACTGTCGGAGGAAACCCATGCAGACACGGGGAGAACGTGCAGCCTCCGCACAGACAGTGACCCAAGCCGGGAATCGAACCTGGGACCCTGGAGCTGTGAAGCAATTGTGCTAACCACTATGCTACCATGCTGCCCATATTATAAGCAAGGAAGAACTCTCATTTACTTTGAAGAAATGCTGTGTTGGAGATGCAATCCTTCAAATGAGGTGGGTTTTTAAAATTAATTTAGAGTACCCAATCATTTTTTCCAATTAAGGGGCAATTTAGCGTGGCCAACCCACCTCGTTTGCACATTTTTGGGTTGTGGGGGCGAAACCCACGCAAACACGGCGAGAATATGCAAACTCCACACGGACAGTGACCAAGAGCCCGGATCAAACCTGGGACCTCGGTGTCTGAGGCCACAGTGCTAACCCACTCTGCCACCGTGCTGCCCCTATAATGGGGCCGGATATAATGGGCTGGATTTTACGGACTCCAGAGGCCAATAAAAATATCAGACAAGATCCAATCCCCGGATTTCCAACCCTCAATCTTGGTGCTGCCGATTTTTGCACCCAGGACCGACCCCTGCAATTTCTCTGAAGTCAGGCCAGCTTCTCAATGACACTTAGCGCATGGCCCCTCTAGGCACTGGGAACCAGTCTGGAGTTGGGAACCTTTTGAAAGGCATGTTTAAAAGTTCTTACCCAATCTCCCTCCATGCTCTCATCATCCAATGTTTCTGTTGTTACAGTTTTCAGATGGCCTTGTTATGAATGCTTGGCTGAGCTCCCAGATTCACTAATGCATTAGCTCAGAAGGCATCTATTTTCGAAGGTAGAAGTGGAGCATTTGCTATTATTTACATCTCTGTGAGGTTATAATGGTTCTTCTTTCTTTGAACCGTTCTTTCCATTGTTTGCGTGTTCATAGCATTGCAAGAGCAGCAGTTTTTTCAATGCAAACATTTGCACGGGTGGCGCGCCATTGTTATTACGTGGCTCATTGGTTCTATAGTGCATTCTGTGTGAGTGGGCATGGAAGGATTAGGGATCATGGAAGGGGGATGGAGATATGGAGGTGGCATATGGTAAGGAGGGGATATGAGATTATGTGGAGGAGATGGGGAGCATGAGGGGGTGAGAGCTGCAGAGTCGAACAGCCTTCGGTAGAACTGGGACAAAGCTCAGAGATCCAAGGAGGGTATTTTAACTTGCCTGCCTCAGCACCCGCCCACCTCCATGACCGCATCTGAACTGCTTCCGGAATCGGTGAACCCAAATCGATCCCGCCCCCACCTCAGGACTGAAAATAGAACGTGCAAGGACATTTCTATGGAGTTGAGTCTACCAAGTCAGGAAACTCCCCTGTTACAGTGCCCATTGCAATGGGGAAAATCCAGCCCAATGTGTTGGCTTTGTCATGTCCCCTCAATCTGCGATGTTAATGATGGGGCAACATCCCACCTGGACACACGAAGGCTCAATGATCCTATATTAGCTCGGAATTTGGCACAGTCTCATTTGCCACTCTGGGGAGCTTCTGTGTCATTGATGTCACTGCGGTGACTACATGAAAGATAGGAATAGCTGCATTTGACGAGATGGTGGTACACTGGTATTGTCACTGGATGAGTAATTCAGAGACTCATGGCTCTGGGGACCCGGATTGAAATGCCACCATGGCAAATAGCAAAATTTAGATTCAATAAAAATCTGGAATTAAATGTTTAACAATGACCATGAAACTATTTCCAGATATGGTAAAATCCCATTTGGTTCACAAAAATCCTTCAGGGATTGAAAACTGTCATCCTTACCTGGTCTGGCTGTAGATCTGTGACTCCAAATCCACAGCAATGGGATTGACTCTGAAAAGGACCAGAAAACCTCTCCATCCAAGGGCAATTAGGGATGGGCAATAAATGCTGGCCTTGTCCAGCCAATGACGCCCATATCCCAAAAATCTGTAGAGGGACAGATAGTATTGAAGGGGGCTGCAGAAGGACTTGGACAGGTTAGGAGAGTGGGCAATGAAGTGGCAAATGATATACCATGTGAAAAGTGTGAGGTTATGCACTTTGGAAGGAGGAATTTATGCAGAGACTATTTTCTAAATTGGGAAATGCTTAGGAAATCAGAAGCACAAAGGGACTTGGGAGTCCTTGTTCACGATTCTCTTAAGGTTAACGTGAAGGTCCAGTCGGCGGTTAAGAAGGTAAATGCAATGTGTGCATACTTGTCAAGAGGGCTAGAATACAAGACCAGGGATTTACTTCTGAGGCTGTATGAGGCCCTGGTCAGACTCCATTTGGAGTATTGTGAGCAGTTTTGGGGCCCATATCTAAGGAAGGATGTGCTGGCCTTGGAAAGGGTCCAGAGGAGGCTCACAAGAATGATCTCTGGAATGAAGAACTTGTCGTATGAGGAACGGTTGAGGACTCTGGGTCTGTACTCATTGGAGTTTAGAAGGATGAGGGGGGATCTTATTGAAACTTACAAGATACTGCGAGACCTGGATAGAGTGGACATAACATTCCGTAACAGCCTCCCCGAACAGGCGCCGGAATGTGGCGACTAGGGGCTTTTCACAGTAACTTCATTTGAAGACTTCTCGTGACAATAAGCGATTTTCATTTTCATTTCATTTCAAGAGGATTTCACTTGTAGGAAAACTAGAACCAGAGGACACCATCTCAGACTGAAGGGACGGACCTTCAAACAGAGATGAGGAGGAATTTTTTCAGCCAGAGGGTGGTGAATCTGTGGAACGCTTTGCTGCAGAAGGCTGTGGAGGCCAAATCACTGAGTGTCTTTAAGACAGAGATAGATAGGTTCTTGACTAATAAGGGGATCAGAAGTTATGGGGAGAAGGCAGGAGAATGGGGATGAGAAAATACCAGCCATGATTGAATGCGCGGAGCAGACTCGATGGGCCAAGTTGTCTAATTCTGCTCCTATGTCTTATGTTTATGGTCCTATGAGTGAATTAAAAATAAATTGTAAGGGTCCTTCCTTTTATTCCCTTATTTCTCCTCTCTTTTATTTTGCCATTATCATTTTTGATACATGGGTGATTGATGGACATGTATCTTTAAGTCAAACAGCAGAGATAATGACGAGAGAACACTCTGCTAGTCTCTGCTAGTTTGAACAGGAGCTTCAGACCTTTCGGCACCAAAGAGAGAAACCAAACTTGGTTTGATTTATTGGTCCAAAAGGCTGTACTCTTTCTGGTAACAGGTAGTGACTGGATCCTATCCCAGTGGATTGATTTTCAGAGTCCCAGTTTGGCTCCTGGAAGCACAGGGACAAGAACCTTCTCTCTCTCTCTCCTCCGTGCTTTTGCCAGAAAGGCTGAGATTCTGAAACTGCAGAGAACCTGAATGAATGAATCTACAGGAAAACTATTACAGATTGAAAACAAAGACCGAGGCCCTCTCTCTCCAGAAAGTCTGTGAGTTCTATATTTCTGAAACTACAGAGGCCTGAATGAACCAACAGTGAAGCCTCAGAATGAAAGTAGAGGAGTAAGGTACTGGAAACTACCATCTGAAACAGAGACTCTTTTTCCTATTGACGTATGTTTTTTTTACACCTTTCTGACATGAAAAATGGAAATCGCTTTATTGTCACGAGTAGGCTTCAATGAAGTTACTGTGAAAAGCCCCTAGTCGCCATATTCCGGCGCCTGGCCGGGGAGGCTGGTATGGGAATCGAACTGTGCTGCTGGCCTGCTTGGTCTGCTTTAAAAGCCAGCGATTTAGCCCAGTGAGCTAAACCAACCCCTGGAGGACAAGGCGGGGCCTTCATGGATAACCTCAGCTGTAACGGGAATTGAACCTATGCTGTTGGCGTCGCTCTGCATCACAACCCAGCCAACTGAGCTAACCAACCCCAAATGAAAATCGCTTTATTGTCACGAGTAGGCTTCAATGAAGTTACTGTGAAAAGCCCCTAGTCGCCACATTCCGGCGCCTGTCTGGGGAGGCTGGTATGGGAATCGAACCGTGCTGCTGGCCTGCTTGGTCTGCTTTAAAACCCAGCGATTTAACCGAGTGAGCTAAACCAGCCCCCTCAGTGTTTGTCTTCCTTGTCTGTGTGTTTGTGTGTGGAGTGTGGGGATGAGTTAAAGTGCGGAATTAGACAATATTAACCAGTTATATTTGCTGCATTTTTCATTACAATTCTTGTTATTGATAAAAAGTAATTGTGTTTGCATTTGCAAACCTGGTGACTGTAATCATTGGGCAGCCAAGAGCCAAAGACTTTGGGTATTTTTCCAAGAGTTATCGGTTCATTCACTCGTGTTGCGACTCCACATCAAATGGGGCTGGAATTGACCGCGCATTAGCCCAGGGTGTCGTAACAAAACTACATAGCATCTTAAAAATAATAATAATCTTTTTTATTGTCACAAGTAGGCTTACATTAACACTGCAATGAAGTCACTGTGAAAATCCCCTAAGTGCCACAGTCCGGCGCCTGTTTGGGTACACTGAGGGAGAATTCAGAATGTCCAACTCACCTAACAAGCACGTCTTTCGGGACTTGAGGGAGGAAACCGGAGCATACGGAGGAAACCCAGGCCGACACGGGGAGCACGTGCAGACTCCGCACAGACAGTGACCTAAGCCAGGAATTGAAGCTGGGACCCTGGCGCTGTGAAGCCGCAGTGCTAACCACTGTTCTACAGTGTTGCCCAAGAATCATTTCATGAAGTTTAATCCATTATGTTTAAGTTTGTACCATTGTACTAATCAGTTTGTGCTGTGAAGGAAGAAGAATTAATTATTTGTCTTTTGGTTTTAATTGTGTCGAAAGAATGTTCTCAACATTGCTCACAATTTGAACTTTGAAGAAATATTTTGTAAGTAACTTTTTAACAATAACATTCAATCAGTGGCCTTTCTTGAAATGCAGTAGACCTTTGCCAAAATGTATTTTAGAATGGCGCACTGACGGGGCAACAACTGTTTATCAATCAATAGTCTAACATCTAACCCCACTCAAATTGGTGATTCAGAGTATGACTGCTTTCAAATAAAGCCCATGGCAACAATGCTCATAGTGAGGTTGAAATTTAAAAAGGCACAAGAATATTTGTAGATGTCCCAAAGCATTCTGCAGTTGATGAAGTGAAGTTAAACCATAGTCACAGGGATAATGTAGGAGACACAGCAGCCAGTTTGTGAGCTACAAACTCCCATGAACATCAATGAAATAAGTGATGAGATAATCTGTTTTAGTGATGTTGGTTAAAAGATACTTATTGGCCAGGCCACCCATGGCACCCCTGCTCCACCTCAAAACAATGGTATAGTCCATACAGGGCTGACAAAGTCGCAGTTTGACATCTCACCCAAAAGATTGCACCAGTGACCATGCAGCACTTCCTCAATACTGCATAGATCAGGGGTGGGCAAACTTTTCCGTGCAAGGGCCGCATTCAGAAATTCACAATTCACAAAGGGCCGCATAGTATATTAAGTAAAATAATTACTTCACCCGGTTATGATTCTGGGCGCCTCATATAGAACATAGAACAGTACAGCACAGAACAGGCCCTTCGGCCCTCGACGTTGTGCCAAGCAATGATCACCCTACTCAAGTCAACGTATCCACCCTATACCAGTAAGTAACCCAACAGCCCCCCCACCCATTAACCTTTAAAAAAAAAATTAAAAAAAAAAAAATTTTTTTTTAAACAAAATTTTTTTTTTTTTTTTAATGACTTGGAGGGCCGCAGAAATACCTTTGGCGGGCCGCATGCGGCCCGCGGGCCGTAGTTTGCCCACCCCTGGCATAGATCATAGAATTTACAGTGCAGAAGGAGGCCATTTGGCCCATAGAGTCTGCACCAGCCCTTGAAAAGAGCACCCAACTAAAGGCCATACCTCCACCTGATTCCTGTAACCCAACCTAACCTTATTTTTGGACCGGAAGGGCAATTTAGCATGACCAATCCACCTAACCTGCACATCTTTGGACTGTGGGAGGAAACCGGAGCACCCGGAGGAAACCCACGGGGAGGACGTGCAGACTCCGCACAGACAGTGACCCAGGTGGGAATCGAACCTGGGACACTGGAGCTGTGAAGCAATTGTGCTAACCACTGTGCTACTGTGCTGACATTGGGACTGTCAGAGAAGATTGTTTGCCCAAGGGCAGAATTTAACCAAAACATTTCAAAGGACGCGATTTGATGGAAAAATTTCAAAGTGTCATTTTGGGCGTGATTGGCGGATTGTTTCTCGATGGCTGCGATGGTGAGATCACAGCCCGTATTTAATGGCACTTAGTGCCACAAATGAGCCCCCATGAGCTTCATGCCATTACTGGCAGTCTCACCGCCTGATTCGGTGGACCTGCGCATACCTAGCGTTTTGGCACAAACAAGGGAGAGCTGCTTTTAAAACGCTCCCTCAGCACTCGCTCTCAGTGAACACACAATCATGGATGCATGCAGACATTACTCCTTGCTTTGAGGATGCCGACCTGGTCAGGATGTGAGACGGGACATCCTGTTCACCTGAGGGAGTCGGAGGAGCAGCGGCAGGGTCGCCAATACCACCTGGGAGGCAGTGGCAGCGGCTTTCAGTGCGGGCAGCATAACCAAGAGGACGACCATACAATGTTGGAAGAAGACCAATGCCCTCCATCGAGCTGCTAAGATAAGTTACCATCCCTCTCCTGGCATCAGTTCTACCGCCCACCCCTCAAAATCCACCACCCCCCCCCTCTGCACAAAACACTGGCTAACACATTATGTTCGAGGTTATAATGGAGAGACGTGGAGCGGAGTACCAGAAATTTGAGTCCTCACTCCTGTCATGTGAGTGTCCCTTTAAGAAAGGTTTTGTTTGAGCACATGGCTTTGAACATGCCTTCAGTGATGACATTTGTGGTTGGAACTGGGCTGTCGCTGTCAGGTGGGAGGGGTGTTTTGAGTTTCAGTTTCGGTTTGTTGGTTTGGACTGCAGAAGAGCAGCAGTGTTTCCCTGTTCTCTCTGTTTTTATTTTAAAGCTGTTCCAGTGAACTGAAAGCACACTGGGTGTGGCAAACTACCTCGGTAACTTGAAAGATAGAGTTGCTTTCCAGAAGGAGTTTTGTATCTGCTGGGTGGAGGCTGGATCTCAGGGAAAGGACCAGTCCCATTCAAGTGAGATTGCAGTGTGCTGGGCCATGCCCAAAGTGCCAGTCTGGCAGTGCCAAAGTTCCCAGATGCCAGCAGAAGTGCCAGTGTGGCACCCTCCCCTGTCCCCGACCACCTAGGGGTCTCCAATGGCCTGGCAGACCACTTAGTCCATTCTTGTGTGGACCAGTACTAAACAGCCCTCTCGCGAGATTCAATGGCCTCGTCCCAACACCAAGTCAATCGTGACCCAAGTTCCTGAAGTGGGACTTGAACTCACAACCTCCTATCTAAATATCATTTGACAGGAATGTCTGTCCTCAGCACTGCCGGTGCCACCATCAGGTTTAGTCACCTTCTTGAAGCCCGTCCAAATTAATCAATCAATTGGACTCCAATGCCTGGTTATTTTCCATAGAGAAATCGAGGAGCGCTCTGAAAAAATGAACCTCTTTACACTCTCCGACCTCTTTAATATGGTGATATGCATCACTGTAAATACACAAGGGATCAATGCAGATATACTACACCTAGCTAGACACTAGACGGAGCACCAGAGACATCATGACACACAGACAGTAAACCAATAGGCCAGTAAGATAGGACATGACCAATGGGCATTCAAGACACACAGAGGTGACACTACCACAGGAGGGCATTACACCAACCCATATGTAAGGACACAGCACACATGATCTTCTTCTTTCCAGTGGAGACACTTAGTGAGTACAGACAGGGTTGATTGAAACACATCACACCCACCACGTGGATTGTAGCAGACTGGTTAGCTAGTCTGAGTAGCCATAGCAGGATTAACAGAAGAGTCGAATCCAAGTAGGAGAATTGTTAATATGGGCAGCAGGGTAGCATGGTGGTTAGCATAAATGCTTCACAGCTCCAGGGTCCCAGGTTCGATTCCCGGCTGGGTCACTGTCTGTGTGGAGTCTGCACATCCTCCCCCTGTGTGCGTGGGTTTCCTCCGGGTGCTCCGGTTTCCTCCCACAGTCCAAAGATGTGCGGGTTAGGTGGATTGGCCATGCTAAATTGCCCGTAGTGTCCTAATAAAAGTAAGGTTAAGGGGGGGGTTGTTGGGTTGCGGGTATGGGGTGGATACGTGGGTTTGAGTGGGGTGATCATGGCTCGGCACAACATTGAGGGCCGAAGGGCCTGTTCTGTGCTGTACTGTTCTATGTTCTATGTTCTAAATGTGTAAAAGCTATCTCCAAGTCTGAACCTTCCTTTGTCAGTGTACATCAAGGAAGCAGCTTATGCTACGTCAAGAGCATAACAAAACATTTAAGAATTGTGTCGTACTCATTGCACCGCACACTATCTGACTAGCTGAGCCTCTGACTCCTCGGATACCTCCTCGCTCCGTTTCTGTTATTGCAAGGTGAATCCCACTTCCTTAAGAAAACCTTTTCTTCAGCTTTGTGGTTTACTTTCCTACTGCTTGAGAATGTTTCGACAACCCTTTCCGCACCCACACTGCACAGCGACGTGAGCAAACTTTCTCTGTTCTGCTGGAACGGTGATCAGGTTTCGGACAGATTTCTTGGTTGCTGACTGGTTTTTGCATTTCTGAAATGTGGCGAATTGTCATGATTCTCAGAACTATAATTGTCTTACACTGAGAATGACCTACATTTCGGGGCAGCGCTGCTGCCTCACGACACCGAGGTCCCAGGTTCGATCCCAGCTGTGGGTCACTAACCATGTGGAGTTTGCACATTCTCCCTGTGTTTGCGTGGGTTTCACCCCCACAACCCAAAGACGTGCAGGGTAGGTGGATTGGCCAAGCTAAAATTTGCCCCGTGATTGGAAAAAATGAATTGGGTACTCTAAATTTTTTTTTTTTTACCTACATTTTACTGGAAAAAGCAATTTAAATGTGTGTCTTCAACTTCTCACAAATGGAGAAATATTCACACGATCTTGGAAGGAGGTGAGATTTATGCTATTACGTACTATGATTTGCTGCTTACATGGGAGCAGCGTTTGACTCTATTCTCTCTCATTTTGTTTTGTTGCTGTAAAATTTGGGAATGGTAGCTTTGGCTACTGGAGCAGTTCCCCGTTTAGCATCTGGTATGACCATTGAGCCCTTACAGGCCACAGTAATCAATGAGGAGGAAGTAGACGCTCGAGTAATTAAAAACGGACTGAGGACAACTGAGCTGGGTGACAAACATTCTTGGGTAATGAAGGAAACCAGGCGAGAAATCATTAAAGCTTTTGATGTAGCAATGGTCAAATCAGGAGACCAGCTATAAGGTTGTCATATAATGTAAAGGGCTGCACGGTAGCATAGTGGTTAGCACAATTGCTTCACAGTTCCAGGGTCCCAGGTTCGATTCCAGGCTTGGTCACTGTCTGTGCGGAGTCTGCACGTTCTCCCCGTGTGTGCGTGGGTTTCCTCCGGGTGCTCCGGTTTCCTCCCACAGTCCAAAGATGTGCAGGTTAGGTGGATTGGCCATGCTAAATTGCCCTTAGTGTCCAAAATTGCCCTTAGTGTTGGGTGGGGTTGCTGGGTTGTGGGGGTAGGGTGGAGGTGTGGGCTTGGGTAGGGTGCTCTTTCCCTTTCCAAGAGCCGGTGCAGACTAAATGGGCCAAATGGCCTCCTTCTGCACTGTAAATTCTATATGCATGCACTTCCTGTTACAGTCACACAGCTGTTCCGTAACTCAGGCCGGGATTTTCCAAGACGGTTTTTCTGCCAGGAGTCGCAGTCCATCATTGGCGAGTCATAAGATCTTCCAGCCTTGCTGATCTCTGTGGCATTTTGCATGGATAGCCCGTCCCACGGCCAAGGAACCCGTCACGTGGGACCACCCTCGACCTGCCCAGGATTATTTCAAATGCTTCTTCACCCACTTGTTCCCACCATCCCTTCGAATCCTCATCTCGCACCTCCCACCTGCAATTTTCTGGCCATTTTTAGACCCCCCCCCTCCCCCCCCCCCCCAATGCCTTGAGACCTCAATTGTGCCCAGGCTCACCCCCCAGTGGGGCCTCCTTCTTGGCCAACTGCCTGATTCCTCTTGCTGTTGCTTACCTGAATCCTTGTCTGAAAAATGGAGAGGGGACGGGAGAGAGGGGAGAGAACAAAACAAAACAAAGCCAAGGTGACAGTGACAGGTAAAGAGATATTGCATGAACTTCCTTTGAGATCCTGCACATCCTAACATTAAGTTAAAGCAACGACACAACAACTGCATTCCTCCATTATGTGGCGGGGGAGACAAAATTAAGTAACATTGCTACATTTACAAATGACACTGTGAATAGGAGGAAAGAATCCATGGCAGGAAAATCAACTAAATGAGAAGATAGAATGTATGGGACATTCTGAGATCCCTTGCTGCCAGCAAAGACCCAAGCTCACTGGGAGCTCGGGCAGAGCTATGGAGTCTTATTCATTAGCACTGTGAGATTGTACAATTGACGCTATCATTTTAAGTTGCTCACAGTTACTTTCTTCACATGGTTGACTGAATCCATCTCTCCTAAAAGCTTTGACTTTGGGCAGCAGGTTACAGCAAGTGATGTGGGTCAGCTGCTTGTTTTACAACTCTGTCAGTAACTTCAATGAAAGTGAGAATCAGAAAAGATGTTGAACGCAAGGCTGACCCTGCATGTACCCTTTCAGAAGTGAAAATGACCCCTTAGTGCATAAACTGAAAAGTGGTTTTACCGCTGTATTCTTCACAAACCTGACACAAGAGACAATAGTCAGCATGAAGGGCACAGAACGAGAAGGGATGGTTTATACATCCGATTTTATGGGAGCTCCCTCAGCGACCACAGAGTCTCATAGCTGAAAGAACCACGTTCAAATGCAATTTGTCACCCCATCCTTGCCACTAAAATGATCCGGTTGAGTGATGAGGATTCTAATCTTGCTCCTTTCCTTCAAGTTGAAGGGTTTTCAAATTAATGATCGCCTGTGCTCAGTCACCTCATGTCAATTTGTGTCTGCCCCGGATCAGCAGATTGCAGGCTCAAAGTCACCGCTGCCTAGCATCGGGGTTTGACTTCATCGTCCAGGCTATTGTCAGCCAGTGTTACTGTCTCGTTGCAGTGTCAGCTGTAGGTCACTGGAAGCACTCCCACCTCTGAGTCAGAACGTTGCGAGTTCATTGCCCCATTGGAAAAACCTGAGCACAGAATCCCGGTGAGATGCTCCAGTCCCGTGTACTGAAGGAGTGCTGCACTGTCCGAGGCGCTGTTTCTCGGATTCGATGCAAAACCGGGGTCCTGCCTGCCTCCTGAGCTCAATGTAAATGCTCCCATGGCACTATTGCCAAGTAGAGGAGCACCGTTCACCCCAGTACCCTGGCCATAAATTATCCCTCAAACCACACCATAATAACATTCATTTTACGGGGGATCTTGCTGTGCTGTGTCTCCTATATTACAACAGTGACGGTACTACAAAACCATTTCATTGGCTGTAAAGAGGTCGGGATATCCTGAAGTCAAAAAGGACGCTATAGAAATGCAAGTCTTTCTTTTTCATGCAAGGGGTCCTTCATTGCTGGAGAAATTGTATTTTTTTTTACCAAATACCAAATGAGAGCCCTGACTGCTGATTCGAGTAGTTAAAAGATCATGTGGTGTTATTTGACGATCGGCAGCACAACCAAAATATATTTGACCTGTGGTTGTGTGACAGATATTACTGGGGCAGAAATGTTGCTGTGTTTACCATTATAACAAGAATTGTACTTTTATCAAACAAACTACCTTGACGTGATGAGATGTGGTATAAATTGAGCCACTTCTAATTTATGCAGCTGTTCCTTTCACACTGCGATCTGAATTTATTTTTATGTTGCAAGGTGGTGGGAGAGTGGAGATTCAGCAGGATCCATTGTGATATTTTCGTGACTCTTGATGTCATGATGTGTACAGCAAGCATCCTCAACCTCTGCGCCATCAGCATTGACAGGTAATGTGTGCATTTACAATGTAACCCTGCAATTGCAGATTTAGGATTGGGATGTGCAGCCTCCAACAACATATCCAGTCTGACCTGATGAGCGATGTGTGCTGCTGCAGGTATGGCTGTGTGGGTTAATTGCAAAAAAGAGCTCCATAACTTCAATTCACATTTCTTACCAGTCACTGCTTGCCCTGAGAAGATGTTATTCCTAAACTACTGGTAATGTCTTGATACAACTGAGGGACTTGATAGGCCACCTCAAAGGGCACTTTGTGGGAGGTGGCACAGTGGTAATGTCACTCGGCTGGGAATCGAAACAGCCAGGCTAATGCAGTGGTATTGTCCCTAGACTAGCAATCCCGAGACCCAGATTGATGCACTGGGGACCTGGGTTTGAATCCCACCATCACAGATCGTGAAATTTGCATTCAATAAAATAAAAATGTGGAATGAAAAGTCTAATTGAAGCCATTGTCAATTGTTCTAAAAACCCACCTGGTTCATTAATTTTCTTCAGGGAAGCGAATCTGCCGTCCTTACCTGGTCTGGCCTACGTGCTGACTTCAGACCCACAGCAATATAGTTGCCTTTAATTACTTTCTGAAATGGTCCAGCAAGCCACTTAGTTGTATTCAACCGCCACAAAGAAAACACTAAGGGCGCGATTTGTGCCAGATCACAAAGGGCACGCCGGGTGGGAGAATAGCGGAAGGGCCTCCCGACATTTCTTACGCCCTCCCGCTATTCTCCCCCCCACCCCCCCCCCCACACCACCCCCCCCCCCCCCCACGCCCGACCCACGCCACAAATCGCCACTCACCGATTTCTACGGCGAGCAGCAATTCTCCGAGGCCGATGGGCCGAGCGGCCGGGCCTTCGCGCCCGTTTCAACATGGCAGCAAACCACACCTGTTCACTGCTGTCGTGAAATGGGCGCCATATGCCCGTCTGGGGCATCTGGGGGCCCGATTGGCACGGCAGTACCTCGGCCATGCGAAGGGGGACATAGGCCCGCGATCGGTGCCCACCGATCGCAGGCCGTGCGTCCATAATGGACGCACTCTTTTTCCTCCGCCGCCCCGCAAGATCAAGCCGCCACGTCTTGCAGGGCGGCTGAGGGAAAAGACGCCAACTGCGCATGCGTGGGTTGGCATTGTCCAACCTGCGCATGCGCGGCTGACGTCATCGGCCGCGTCAGCCGCGTGACGCTTGACGTGCGGCCTTGACGACTGTGACGCACAGGGCCCGCTCCTAGCCCCGCCCGGGGGGGAGAATCGGCCCTGGAAGTGGGCGTGAAGGCTGCCGTGGGTCACGGCCTGTCCCACGGCAGCCTTTACGATTCTCCGCATTTGCGGAGAATCTCGTCCAAAGGAATTAAATCGGATGGACCACCCAGTATCGACCTTGGCACCGGAAATAACAACAGCAAACCCAGCTCCGTCGACACTGCAAAGTCCTCCTTGCTAACATCTGGGGACTTGTGGCAAAATTGGGAGAGCTGTCCCACAGACTAGTCAACCAACAGCCTGACGGAGTCATACTCACAGAATCAGGCCTTACAGATAATGAGCCTGACACCACTATCGCTATTTCTGGGGATGTCCTGTCTTACCGGCAGGGCAGACTCAGAAGAGGTGGCGGCACAGTGGTAAACAGCCGGGAGGGAATTGCCTGGGAGTCCTCAACATCGACCTTGGATCCTGGTGAAGTTACAAAACAGAACTACCGTGTTCCAAACAGCAATAGCAACAGTGAAACACAGAGTTAAACACTTTCGCGACCAACAGGTCAGATCTAAGCTCTACAGCCCTGCCACATCCAGCCGTGAATGGTGGTGCACAATTAAACAACTCGCTGGAGGAGGAGGCTCCACAAATATCCCCATCCTCAATGATGGAGGAGTCCAGCACATATGTGCAAAAGACAAGGCTGAAGCATTCGCTACAATCTGCAGCCAGTAGTGCTGAATTGATGATCCATTTGGCCTCCCCTGAAGGTCCCCAACATCACAGATGTCAGTCTTCAGCCAATTCAATTCAATCCAAGTTACATCAAAAAGCAGCTGAAGGCACTGGATACAGCTACGTCTGTGGGTCCTGACAATATTCCGGCAATAGTACTGAAGACCTGTGCTCCAGAGCTTGCCTCGCCCTAGCCAAGATGTTCCAGTACAGCAACAACCCCGGCATCTACCTGGCAATACGGAAACTTGCCCAGGTGTGTCCTGTACACAAGAAAGAGGACAAATCCAACCCGACCAATTACCGCGCCATCAGTTCATCAGAAAAGTGATGGAAGGGGTTATCAACAGTGGCTATAAGTGGCATTTACTGATCAATAACCTGCTCATAGATGCTCTGTTTAAGTTCCACTCGGCTCTTGTCCTCATTACAGCCTTGGTTCAAACATGTACAAAGAGCTGACTGCCAGAGGTGAAGTGAGAGTGACTGCCCTTAACATCAAGGTAGAATTTGATCACATTTGGCATTCATGAGCCCTAGAAACACTGGAGTCAATGGGAATCAGGGGAAAACTCTCCTCTGGTTGGAGTCATACCTGGCACAAAGGAGGATGGTTGTGGTGGTTGGAGGTCAATCATCTCAGCTCCAGGACATCACTGCAGAAGATCCTCAGGGTAGTGTCCTCGGCCCAAGCATCTTCAGCCGATTCAGCAATGACCTTCCTTCCATCATAAGGTCAGGATGTTTGCAGAAGATCGCACAATGTTCAGCACCGTTTGCAACTCCTCAGATAATGAAGCAGTTCATAGCCGAATTCAGCAAAACCTGGATAATATCCAGGTTTGGGTTGACAAGTGGCAAGTAACCCAAGTGCCAGACAACAACCATTCCAACAAGAGAGGATCTGATCCATCTCCACATAAACATTCAAAGGCAATACCATTGCTCAATCCCCCACAATCAACATCCAGGGGGATGCCATTGATCAGAAGCTGAACTGAACTAGCCATATAAATACTGTGGCTACCAGAGCAGGTCAAAGGCTTGGAATCCTGTGGTGAGTAACTCACCTCCTGACCTTGCAAACCCTGTCCATCATCTGCAAGGCACAAGTTAGGACTGTAACAGAATACTCTCCACTTGCCTGGGTGAGTGCAGCTCCAACAGCGTTCAAGAATTGCACTTGATTGCTACCCTTTCCACAAACAATCAATCCCGCTCCCATGTACAAACAGTAGCAGCCATGTGTACCACCTACAAGATGCACTGCAGGAACTCACCAAGGTTCCTTAGGCAGTATCTTCCAAACCCACGTCTATAACCATCTCGAGGGACAATGGTAGCAGACACATGGGAACTTCGCCACCTGGAATTACCCCTTCAAGTCACTCACCATCCTGACTTGGAAATATATCGTCGTTCCGTCACTGTCGCTGGGTCAAAATCCTGGAACTCCCTCTCTAACAGCATTGTGCCTGTACCTACAGCCCAGGGACTGCAGCGGTCTAAGAAGGCAGCTCACTACCTTCTCAAGGGAACTAAGAATGGGCAATAAATACTGACCTAGCCAGCGATGCCCATATCACTCAAATGAATAATAAAAAAAATATATAAAAGATTTAAGATTCAAAGTCACATTGGAGGCGACTAGGCAAGATCCCTCCCGAAAAGAAGCTGTGATAATCCACAAGCTTTTTAGTCAGTTTTCTTTTTTATTTCCCGATTTATAAATAAATTCAAATGCTCAAGTTGCCACAATATAGTTAGCAAATTTAATGTATTACTGATTTACTCATTTTATCTGTTTGAAATAACAAAGTTTTGAATGTTTAATTTATTACAATAATCACTTGACTTTCCTGTTGTACTGGAGATGGGTGAATAGCCAACAGACCATAGCAGACACTACCATTACCCACATGCTTAACCCAGAGTCTCACAGAATTCGAGAGATTTGAGAAGATCATCACAGGCCAAACATGGAGATAAATGCATTTCTAAGTTCATGTGCAGCAATAGAATTTATGGAGCAAGATAGAACCATAGAACCCCTACAGTGCAGCAGGAGGCCATTTGGCCCATTGAGTCTATGCCGCCCCTCTGAAAGAGCTTCCTACCTAGGCCCACACCCCTGTCCCTTTAACACCACCCAACCTGCACATCTTTGGACTGTGGGAGGAAACCGGAGCACCTGGAGGAAACTCACATGGACACGGGGGGAACGTGCAAACTCCACACAATCACGCAAGGCTGGAATCGAACCTGGGCCCTGTGTGGCAGCAGTGCTCACCACTGTGCTACCATGCCGTGCCAATCCAAACTTGACCAATGACTCTGATGAATGGCTTATCTGAATCCTGTCAGCTTCAACCCCTGAAATAACCAGGAACTGGCAAATCCTGATAAGGAACTGTCTTTCAGGATCTACCTGGTTACATTCACTTCCACCACCTCAGCAGTAACATGTTGGAGCAGTTTACCTGCCTTTTGACTCATTGACCACTTTGAAGTGTTTAAGATAATAAAGTTGCAGAGATAGGAGAGATAGAGGGGAACAATTTACTCCGGTGGGAGAATCCAGAACAAAGGGGAAGAACCCGTACCAGCCTCCCCGAACAGGCGCCGGAATGTGGAAACTAGGGGCTTTTCACAGTAACTTCATTTGAAGCCTACTTGTGACAATAAGCGATTTTTATTTTCATTTCATTTTCATTCACCTTTAAATCAGAACTAGGCTATTGAAGGAAAATGTCAGGAAGCACTTCTTTACACAAAAGGTATTGAAAGTCTGGAAATTCCTCTCCCAGGAAGCTGAAGGTCAATTGAAAACTTCAAAACTGAGATTTATAGACTTTTTTTCAGGATCGTTTTTAGGATTATGAACCCAAGGTGGGTAAATGGAGTTCGACCATAATCCAATTGATTGGTAGATGAGGCTTCAAAGGTTAAATGGTCTCCTTCTGTTTGTAATAAACCTGGCAGGTTCTTCAACAAATGGATGGTTTGTTCGAACAGATTACTGCCCAGGAGGTGAAAGTGAAAATCGATCTCTCGATTTGTCGAGATGTGCCTGTTTCGATGTGTCTGTCTGTCTCGCTCTGCTCCCCTCTCGACCTGCATGTGTGTACCTGGGACTCTGCGTGCATCGATCATCTCTTTCTGTTGGCTGGGGTTCAATCCCTGTATTGGCTGTGTCCTTCATGGAGGCGTCTTCCCTTACCTCGCCCCTCACTTGATGTGTTTTTTTCCCTCGCGAGCTATAATTTACCAATTCTCTCTGTCTCTCTGATGGAGAGAGATGTCTATTGTCCTTAATGGATGATGGTAAATTACCTCTGCCTGTGTGAATTTTGTTTCTGTGCCTCAACGTCTCTCTGCATGTGTTTATCTTATTTTTTCCCTCTATCCCGTCTCTCTCTTCCTAAATCGAGAATGGCTTTGCTTGTATTTGAGTACTATATTAGGATTGGAAAGTAAGATAAAACTTAATTTCAAGCAGTACGATATTTAAAAGTTAAAAGTTTTTGACTAAAAAATGGATAAGCAAAATATAACAGGGAGTCAGATACAAAGATTTATTATACATGATGCTTTAGCCAGTTACTTAATAATCCCCTTGTATGTCTCATTGTATGCAGATATACTGCTGTTGCTATGCCAATGCTTTACAATACCCGGTACAGTTCCAGGCGAAGAGTCACCGTTATGATCTCCGTTGTCTGGGGCTTGTCCTTCGCCATCTCCTGCCCATTATTGTTTGGACTGAATGACTCAGGTAGCAATATGCTTTTAGCTGAATATGTCCTTACTTTTGTATTTTGACATGTTATTCTGCTCCTGCTGAGGACACTGTTAGAGGTTCATCTTCAAGGTGCGGCTAGGGTTGACTTGAAGTATCTTTGAGAAGGAAGAGTATAAACTGAGAAAGAGCAAAAGGAAGAAATGAGGTTGGATTATAGAACAACAGTTGAAGAGCTACCTACGAAACACACACATTACACATATGCACGCACCTGCAGCACACTTTCCATATATACACACAAACCATGGCTAAATTGTATACCATCTACAAGATGCACTGCAGCAACTCGCCAAGGCTTTTTCAATGGAACCGTCCAAACCCACAACCTCCACCACTTCAAGTTCCCTTCCAAGTCGCACCCAACTCCAATTTGGAAATATATTACATTTCTTCATTGGAAATAAATCAAAATCCCCAACATCAGCACTATGGGAATACCTTCACAACATGCCTGCAGTGATTGAAGAACACGACTCACCATCACCCTGTCTACGGCCAAGAAATGGTGCCTTGTTGGTGATGTCAATATACAAAAAATACATTTTTAAAAATCTTTTGATCTAGTCACTGGGGACAGTTGCTAAATGGGAGGTTAAATGCTTCTTAGAAGGAATAAAAAAAAAAATCCATAGTTCCAAGAAAGAATTGATTTTGGTTAGATAATTTCACTTGCTTCATTTATGATGAATTTGAAATATTACATGCTGTTTAAGGCCCCCTCAGCTGTACTTCTTATTTACATCTCTCTGATAGCAAACCGACTAACATATTTGCATTAAAGCCCCTATTAGGATATTTTAGCACAGCTGTTAGCCCATATCAAATGAACAACTACGAAAAGATTGTGCAAAATAATGTTCTTTCAATGAAAATTAAACCCTAAGGCGCAGTCCAGTGACCAAGGGTGCCGATGTAGCAATTCACCATTCTGGAAGATACGATGATGTTCCAATTCTCCAGTGCCTACTGTGGCGTCATTATATTTAATTAACTATGAAGCCCTCTGGGCATCGTGAAGCTGCAAAAGATGTTATATAAATGCAAGTCTTTCAGGAAGGGGAATGGGACTTCCTCAGGTTGCTGATTTAACTGCAAAAGACTTAACAAACAGCCAATTTTGCTTCTGAAAAATATTGAAGGGAGGAGACGGAAGCCAAATCCAACCCAGAATATAATGAAAGCTTGGCAACAGTGGTCTCTGATGCTACATTTTTCACAAATGAGCCAAATTTAGAGCAACATTGTGCAGTACAGTCCTATTCAGTGGCAGTGGGAATAACCATTCAATCATTTCTAATTACAGACACCAGGGACGATGCCATCTGCACCATTATCAATCCTGACTTTGTTGTCTACTCGTCCATTTTTTCATTTTACATTCCCTTCATCGTCACACTGCTGGTGTATGTCCAAATTTATGTAGTGCTGCGGAAAAGGAGGAAGCGAGTGAACACAAAGAGGAGTAGCAGGTTTGAGTCGGAAATCCGAGCGCCGTTAAAGGTAAATTTGTCACGGCAAGGTAACCATTGCACAATGTTCAGCTCCAATTGCATCTCCCCAGATACTGAAGCAGTCCATGTCCAAGTTCATCCGGGGCTGGACCAGATTCAGGCTTGGACTGACAGGTAGCAAGTAACCTTTGCGCCACATAAGTGGCAGGCAATGATTGTCTCCAAAAGGAGAGAATCTAACAGCTCCTCTTGACATTCAATAACATTACCATTGCTGAATTCCCAACTATCAACATCCTGGGGTCAATCATTGACCAGGAACTGAATTGGACGAGCCATATAAATACTATGACTACATCAGCAGGTCAGAAGTTGGAAAGCCTGCAAGTAACTCACCTCCTGACTCCCCAAAGCCTGTCCACAATCTACAAGGCACAAATCAGGATTGTGATGAAAGACTCCCCATTTTCCTGGATGAGTGCAGCTCTAACAAAACTTAAGAAGCTCAATACCATCCTGGACAAAGCAGTTCGCTTGATTGGCACTCCATCCACATTCACTCCCTCCACCACTGACACACAGTAACAGCCATGTGTACCATCTACAAGATGCACTGCATGAACTCACCAAGGCTCCTTAGGTAGCACCTTCCAAACCCATGACCACTGCCATCTAGAAGGACAAGGGCATATGATGCCTGGGAGCACCACCACCTGGAAGTTCCCCTCCAAGTCACTCACCTTCCCAACTTAGAAATATATCACCGTTCCTTCACTG
Source organism: Scyliorhinus canicula (assembly GCF_902713615.1). Classification (NCBI taxonomy): domain Eukaryota; kingdom Metazoa; phylum Chordata; class Chondrichthyes; order Carcharhiniformes; family Scyliorhinidae; genus Scyliorhinus; species Scyliorhinus canicula. The sequence goes on along the minus strand of NC_052164.1, from coordinate 97,738,438 downwards.
TCACTGGGTCAAAATCCTGAAACTGCCTCTTTAACAGCTCTGGGGTGTACCTGTGCCACGTGGGCTGCAGTCGTTCAAGAAGCCAGTTCGCCACCACCTTCTCAAGGGTAATTAGCGATGGTCTATTTTTCTTGTATATCAAATAGAGATTTCTGGGTTCAAGCGCCTGTCAAGAATTTAGACACATCATCAAGGCTAACATTCCATTATGTTAGTGAGAGAGCGCTGTGATGCTGGATGTAAAATAATTTAAACAGGATATGAAGCCAAAGTGCAGCCTCATGTTACCATGGATCTATTTTACATTAATAGAACTACTTGAAGATCAAAGATTCACTCCCCAACTAGCTTTACCAAAAACAAATAACCTGCTCAATCATCTAGTTTCTCTCTTTTGGGCTGTTACGTTTCCAAGAATTGTTGTCTAATTTGCCGCACTCACATCATTTCAATGCACATGAAACACTGTGAGGACCTGTTACCCATTTTTGTAAACATATCTAATTTCCAATTACTTCAAGGAGGATGTTGTATTTCAAATTTTTATAATTTCACAGTAGTTTGTTAATTAGGTGGTGGGACGTGCAGGAAATAGTACAAAATGGGCAAAACAAAATACACATAATTTTTTAATTGCTGGAATAAACAGTCCATTTTGTGCTTTTAGGATAAATGTACCCATCCGGAGGATGTGAAGCTGTGCACAGTAATTGTGAAATCAAACGGTAGCTTCCCAGTCAATAAGAAGAAAGTGGTGAGTGTCGCTAATTCTATTACCTTGTCGATTTGTTGCAGTTTCACCCCAGCTACCAATGGCAGTCTAATGAGGTAAACAGTTGGAAAGCCCAAGTTACATTGTGAAATATGCAGGACTGTGGGTCAACCACAAATCACCCAAATTTCACAAGGGAGCTCAATGTGTGTCTGTTTTGACCCAGGTCTTAAGGTTATTCGGTAAGCACAGGTTGGATAATCTCATGATCAACAAGAGTAAACTTAGGTCTCCCAGAATTTCCTGTGACTGCAGTGTCATTGTACTTCTGGAATCATTGCAAAAAGGGCACTGGATCTGAACTCCTTGTTGAACATAGTGCTCTAAAAGTAGATGATGGTATCATACTGCACAGAGGGAGGCCATTCACCCCATCATGCCAGCTTTCGGAAAGAGCTACTCAATTGTTTAAACCCCCCCCCCCCCCCCCCCCCCCCCCCCCGATCTTTCCTCCTAGCCTTGCAAATGGTTTTCCCTTCAAGTATATTTCCAATTTGCTTTCGGAAGTTACTACTGAATCTACTTTCACTGCCCTTTCAGGCAGCACATCACTATCAGGGCAGCATGGTAGCACAGTGGGTAGCACAGTTGTTTCACAGCTCCAGGGTCCCAGGTTCGATTCCCGGCTTGGGTCACTGTCTGTGCGGACTCTGCACGTTTTCCCCGTGTCGGCGTGGGTTTCCTCCGGGTGCTCCGGTTTCCTCCCACAGTCCAAAGATGTGCAGGTTAGGTGGATTGGCTATGCTAAATTGCCCTTTGTGTCCAAAAACAAAGGTTAGGTGGGGTTACGGGGATAGGTGGAGCTGTAGGGTTAGGGTGGAGGTATGGGCTTAGGTAGGGTGCTCTTTCCAAGGCCGGTGCAGACTCAATGGGCTGAATCGCCTCCTTCTGCTCTGTAAATTCTATGATTCTATGATCATAGCCATCTGCCACAGCACGTTACCCCCCCCCCCCCCCCCCCCCCCCCCCCCTATCTCCTTTCTGGTTCTTTTGCCAATTATCTTAAAATCTGTGTCCTCTGGTTACCCCTTCTCCGCTGGTGGAAAAACTGAGATGAGGAGGAATTTCTTCAGCCAGAGGGTGGTGAATCTGAGGAATTCTTTGGCACAGAAGGCTGCGGAGGCCAAATCACTGAGTGTCTTTCAGACAGAGATAGATAGGTTCTTGATTAATAAGGGGATCAGGGGTAATGGGGAAAAGGCAGGACAATGGGGATGAGAAAAATATCAGCCATGATTGAATGGCAGAACTGACTCGATGGGCCAAATGGCCTAATTCTGCTCCTATGTCTTATGGTCTTAAGGCCTTACCCTATCTAATGCACATGCAACTTTTGAACACCTATATTAAATTGTCTCTTAACTTTCTCTGCCCAGAGGAGAACAGTCCCAGGTTCACCAGTCTCTCCAGATGACTGAAACCTCTCATCCCCGCGAAAGTATTTTTTTCAGATCCTGAACATGAGTGTTTTGTGTACAACTCACTGCTGGGCAGATTGCATTCTGTCCTTCTTAAGCAATAGCAAACCTGAAGAAAGTCCCAGGAGAATTGGATTTGAAGAGTGGCTCAAATGGTCTTTAATACCACTTGATATTAGAACATTAAAAACCCCGTCATAGGGCTGCAGGAAGAACCACTGATAAAATATTCCACCTACCTTAGCTAATTCATCCATCCAAAATAACATACATCCACCATGTCAAAACATGACATGAGGCAGTGACGTGTTTGCCACCAGTATTTAATCCAAAACTCCCATCCAAGTGTTAATCACAGTTTGGATGGGCTAAGGTTCCTGAAGTCTTAAATTTACCACTAACCAGTTTGAACATCAGCCCACTGACCTGGCACCCTTGTTGTTCCCTTGTTCCTCTATTTAGCGCCTTATTGGCTAATCTCCTGTGTTGTTGCTCACAACTGATGAGACGTCCACAATGTCACGTTTTAGTTGCAGGCAACATTGTTCAATGTCGCATTTCCCTTCAGTTCTGCTGTTTGTGTACTGTCTGGAGTGACGTGGACTGACTAGTTATGTCTTGCCGTCAATTGTGGGATAATACATTTGCACACCAGACTCCAACAATGGCTAAGATACAGGATCAAAACCCTGATATTTTAACTTATATGTAAGACTGGGAAGAAATGATTCCCTCCAGGAGTGATTGCAGAAAGAAATAGGGAATTTGTAGTTTTAAAACAAAACTTTATTATGAATTCAATATTAACCTCTTTACACACCTGAAAAGTTCAGCTTACAATTGCTCTTTAAACACCACTACTCAATTTCCCATTAAACAACAAAAAAAGAAACATCCAGCTCTCAATCTGCCTTAAAACCAGCATGGCATAGAGTAATACGTGCTTTACAAAACAGGTTTGATTCTTGTTAGAACCCCTTCAGAATCTAGCTGGATGTCTTCAAAATGATGGTTTACCTGGCATGTTTCAGCTTCTTCCTTGTCCCCAGACAAGACTGCTCTGCTTTAAATATTATTACTCCTTTTTTTAAAATAACTATCCTACCGTAAGAGAATTGTGGACTTAGTATCAGACAGATCAGACTTCACCTTGCTCCAGAGCTGTCTCCAAAAGTCCCTCCAAAGATTTCTCAAAATGTCTCTCTGCATCCCTTGTCTCCACCCAGCCATGACCTCATCTCCCCAAGCTGGAAAACAAATTAAATCATCAGACTGAAAGTACATTAACTCCCGGGGACTTTCCCCACTCAAACCACAGTGCATTAGCCCAGACTGAAAAATTGCATTCCATTGGTCATTCTCACCTTCTGGCACCTAAAAGCTCCCAGGCCTTTATAAAATTAAATCCTTTTTTAAAAACACCACTGCAGTCAAACACACTATAACCACAGGCATTTAACCCTTCAATTTCCCCAATATTTAGAAGCCAATATTCCTAAAATCCTCCATTTGTCACAAGGGGAGTTCCTTTAAGTTGGCAGCTGCTTGTAAAACGCTGTCCTTAGACCCGAGGTCAAAATACTGTTAGGAAAAACAGTCCTGAAAGAAAAAAAAAACTTTTTTGAGGGATATGGAAGAGTTTCGTATAAAACTCAAAATAAATATTTTTTATCCCTTTTTTAAAAAATTTTTAAAATAAATTTAGAGTACCCAATTATTTTTTCCAATTAAGGGGCAATTTAGCGTGGCCAATTAACCTAACCTGCACATCTTTGGATTGTGGGGGCGAAACCCACACAGACACGGGGAGAATGTGCAAACTCCACACGGACAGTGACCCAGGGCCGGGATTCGAACCCGGGTCCTCAGCGCCGTAGGCAGCAATGCTAACCACTGTGCCACCGTGCTGCCCTATATTTTTTATCCCTTGTACCTCAATCACTATCCAGTGGTTCCTGCTGGGAGGTAGCTGTGGATGGCACAGCAAAGGCCCCCACAGTTGAATAGCTTACAAGCATTTACTGTCCAGGATCACACATGAAAAATTACCATTTGGGTGAGGTACGGGAGAGGTACAGCGACCTGAGCCAAAGAGGCCTAGTTACTGGATTTAGGGGAGGAGATAAAAAGATAAAAAGTTCAGCAAGAAACTGCAGAAATAAAAGAGTTGCTTTTTAATTGATAATTTAGTTGTACAGAGCTTTAATCAAACCACATTTGGAGTATTGCCTTCTGCTCTGGGTTCTGCATCCCAGATAGGGTTGCCAACTCCGAAGTTGGCGCTCAGGTGAAGTTGCAACTGTTCCGGGAGGTTTTAGTCATGTGGTGTCTGATCATGTGACATCTGATGATGTGACATTTGCAAATGTTACTGCGTCGACCTGTAACTTGGTGTATTTCCTCAAAACCTAGCGGAGGGCTGTGAGAGCTTCCTACAACTGGGAGGCAGCACGGGTGGGTGAAGAAACAGTGCAGGCACAAACCTACTTTCTACTTTAAATTGCCCCTGGTTGCTAGCGGCAGTTCCCGTGAAAGACAAAGATGAGTCCACGGACTCCCAGGCAATCCTGCCAAGTTGGGAGTCCTACCCTCTGGCAGCGCCGGCCCTAGGGTTGCTGGCGCCCCGGGCAAGCTGAACTTCGACGCCCTTGGGGGGGGGCGGGGCCGAGAGGGGGGGCGGGGCCGAGAGGGGGGGCGGGGCCGAGAGGGGGGGGCGGGGACCCGAGGGGGGGGGGCGGGGACCCGAGGGGGGGCGGGGACCCGAGGGGGGGGAGCGGACCGAGCCGGGGACGGACCGGGGGAGCGGACCGAGCGGGGGGGCGGACCAAGGGGGGGCGCCCTGGGGGAGGGCGGCCACCGCGCATGCGCTGGTTGGCACCGGCCCAACTGCGCATGCGCGGGACCCGAGTCTCTGGCGCCCCCTAGCACATGGCGCCCCGGGCGACTGCCCGAGTTGCCGGTGCCTTGAGCCGGCCCTGCCCTCTGGGAAGGTGGTGTATAGGCCATCCAGACGAGGCAGTGCAGATTCACCGGACTGACACCGGGTCTTAGGGAATCAAGTTTGAAGAAAAGGTTGCAGACGCTAAGCTTGTATTGCCTTCAATATAGAAGATTGAGGGGTGATCTGAATGACGTGTTCAAAATGTGAAAACAATTCAATAGGACGCCCAAGGAGAATGTCTTTCGGTGGGTAGATCAAGAATACGGTGACATTTGCTTAAAATTAGAGTAAGAAGCCTTACAACAGCAGGTTAAAGTCCAACAGGTTTGTTTGGAATCACTAGCTTTCGGACCACAGCTCCTTCATCAGGTGAGTGTTGAAGGAGCAGTGCTCCAAAAGCTAGTGATTCCAAACAAATCTGTTGGATTTTAACCTGGTGTTATAAGATTTCTTACTGTGCCCATCCCTGTGCAACGTCAGCATCTCCACATCGTGGCTGAAAATTAGAAGTAGGCCATTTAGGAGGGGAACATAAAAAGTACTTTCTCAATTAAGTGTCAGTGGGAATCTGAAACTGTCAAATCTGAAACCCCAAAAGGCTGTGGATGTTGGAGCCATTAGAGATTTCTCGATCGAGATTATTATTAGGTGGAGTATCAAGGGATTTGCAGCTGAGTTATAGGGCAGCCATTATCTAACTGAATGGTGGTATAACCTTGAAGTAACTCAAGTTGCCAATTTTAAAACAGCTCATGTATTATCTTGGTGTAAATTTACTATTCAATGTCCTCACAGGGTCCATTTTTGCTGGCATTGATTTTCAGTGGCCTAACATGCACATTGCATATTTATCTGGTTTTGTTTTGGGATATTTGATCCTGGTCCAGGAAGCTGTCAACCACCAGGTCGATCTGGAGATGGAGATGATGTCATCGGCCAGCCCCCCGCCAGCGAAGCCCAAGCACAAAATGGCAGCTGTCAACCGCCAGTTGAGTGTGCCAGCACCCTCCAACCAAGGCGCCAGCACCAGCATGCCCTCACCTGGGGGCAGCCCGGTCAAAGGTGAGAAGAACGGACACCCTAAAGACATTGCCAAAGCACCCAAAGCTTTCGAAATCCAGTCGCTGCCAAATGGCAAAACGAGAACTTCACTGAAGAGCTTGAGCAAAAGGAAGCTGTCTCAACAGAAGGAGAAAAAGGCAACTCAGATGCTGGCCATTGTCCTCGGTTAGTACTGCCCAGTCTAAGCTCAGCGCCCACATCATATATGGCACTCATAATTTGGGGCCATATTGCCAATCCTAATCAGAAATGCCATAATGTGGTAAATGTATAAAATTAAACAGTTGAGGTGGGACATGGAGGGTTTGCTTATCAGAGTTTGGGCTAAAGAATATGCTAAAGTAGAGTTGAAGGAGACTTTTCCCCTAACTAATATTGCAAATTATATGGACGAGTTTAAAACTAACAGTTTCTGTGACTGTAACACAAAAGGAAATCCCATTACTTGGTGACCAAATTATCTTATCACAAAATGGGGCTCGATATATTGCCTCAGTGATAGATCTCAGCTGTAAGCATCTGCTAGGGATAAGGAGCTTAAAGGATCATTTGAATGTGGTGTTCAAATAATGAAGAAAGTTGATCGGGAAATTAGGAAATTACCTATACAGCTAGTGAAGTGATCTAAAATGAGTGACCGTAGTCTGGGCAGCACAGTAGCACAGTGGTTAGCACTGTTGCTTCACAGCTCCAGGGTCCCAGCTTCGATTCCCGGCTTGGGTCACTGTCGGTGCAGGGTCAGCACGTTCTCCCCGTGTCTGCGTGGGTTTTCTCCAGGTGCTCCGGTTTCCTCCCACTTCCTGAAAGACGTGCTGTTAGGAAATTTGGACATTCTGAATTCTCCTTCTGTGTGCCGGAACAGGTGCCGGAATGTGGTAACTAGGGGATTTTCACAGTTAACTTCATTGCAGTATTAATGTAAGCCTACTTATGACAATAAAGATTATTATTATAAATATTGAAGCTAAGTCAGTTATAGCAAGAACACGTATTTGCATAGAATTACGTAAAAATAATACAGAAATAGGCCATTAATCCCAAATAGACTATACTGTAATACAAGTAATGTTCCATACTACTCAAACCTCTTTCCAGTATGTTTCATCTAGCACTTTCACTCAGCACAGACCTGTTCCCAGGATGCCTTCCCCACACAGTCAACAAAAACTCAGCTCAACATCACCCCTTAAATATCCCTTTTTCCCTTTCATCTTCGATTCCATACTTATCAGCACCTCTTTAAACTCAACATTTCCAAAATATAAAAATCTTTAGTGTTTTCTATTCTCTCCACTTTCAGGTCAAATAAAATTACACAATCTTCCTTTGTTTGTTTATGAAACTTTTGTAAATTGTAAAACTCCCTTATTCCCCTTTGAAATTTAACAGCTGAAAAGCCAAGTCCCTATCTATCTCCTGATGCAAATTTCTAGACCTAACCTATTTATTGAAAAATCCACTTCACTATAGCCTCTTATCACAAATGCATTTGACACCTATACCCTTTTACATCACAATTCCTCCAAACTTGTTGTCACAATTAAACTATTAACATTTCCCTGGGTTAATCAAATCATTTACACACGCAATTCCCTACAAATGTACATATTTAAAATAACGTCCATTCTCACAATTTGAGGTTTACTACTCTTAGTTTTATCCACCCTAATAAGTGCAAAGTATGTCTACAATGTCAAACCCTTTCATAATACACAGTGGTTGGCACTGTTTCTTCACAGCGCAAGAGTCCTTGGTTCGATTCCCGCTTGGAGTCTGCATGTTCTCCCCATGGCTGCGTGGGTTTCCTCCAGGTGCTCTGGTTTCCTCCACAAGTACTTAAAGACATGCTAATTAGATGAATTGAACATTCTGAATTGTCACTCAGTGTATGCCAACCGGCACCAGAGTGTGGCAATTAGGGGATTTTTCACAGCAACTTCATTGCTGTCTTATTGTAAGCCTACTTGTGACACTAATAAAGGTTATTATTTAGTCACCCCTCAACCCTCTCTATACATATCAGCTAAGTTCTACATACTGAGATTTGCATCATGAGAGCTCTCCCTGTCTCCTGGTCAATACTTATCTCTCAACCATTGTCGCTAAAACAAATTAACCAGTCATATATTTCACTGTTTGACTTACGAACAGTGGCAGCTATGTGTACCATATACAAGATGCGCTTGGTTACTTACGGAGCACCTTCCAAACCATGACCACTATCATCTAGAAGGTCATGAGCAGCAGATACCTGGGAACACCACTACCTGGAGGTTCCCCTCCAATTCTCTCACGACCCTGACTTGGAGATATACCATTGTTCTTTTACTGTGGCTAGGGCAAAATCCTGGAACTCCCTCCCTGACAGCACAGTGGGTGCACCTACAACACAAGGACCTGCAGTGGTTCAAAAGGCAATTTGGAACGACCTCCTGATGGGCAACGAGGGATGGGCAATGAATGCTGGCCCAACCACAACTACACTTCAAAAGTACTCCAATGGTCAAGAAGAATTTGCTAACATCCTGATGATGCATAAGGTCACTATTATTCAGAGGTCTTCCTTTTAGAGGCTAAGGCTAAACAATTGGTTCAGTGGGTTAACTGTCACACAGGAGATTTTGGCACTGTAACGTTCCATTACATGCCAATGATTCTGATGTGTACTGTGCACTGTGTTTATGTCCTTATTTTCTCTGCAGCCTCTCCAGTTCAATTAGACTCAGGTGGCAGCCAGATGTGATCAAATATAAATGACGTTTATTCATGACTATAAAGAGATCCCATTCATTCAGCCACATAATAAAAATTGAATGAGCAGCTTCACATTGTCTGAACAGGAAAAGGCCGCAGATATTAAATAATTTGCATTACAATTTATTCCATGCTTCTGACATGTTTAGAGATACAAAATCAATACAATTATAATATTCATCAGAAGAGAGAGAAAACTCTGAGCCTCGTCTACAGAAATATCACATAAGCAGGCTGACTCATTAGGCTAAAAAAAAGTGTTTTATACTGAAAACAGATCCCTGAATTTTAGAAAGCACTTGCTTTAAATCCGAACCAAAGTTCCTACCAACAATTACTAAGGCTCTCCGGTTAAAGATCACGGCTAAATTCAGGTCTTGCCATGTAAGACATCCCTGTCTATTTGTGTGAGAGACAGTGGTGTCGTGGATGTCACTAGACTTGTAATCCAGTGCCCCAGGCTAATGCCCTCATCGTGGGTTCAACTCCCACCAAGGCAGCTGGTGGGTTTTGAATAAATCTGGAATTGAAGGTTAGTCTCAGTAACAGTGACTGTGAAACAATCGCTGATTGTCATAAAAACCTAATTATCTCACTGAGGTCCCCCAGACTCTTAGCTGCTCATTGAAATGGCCCTAGCAAGCTACTCAAGTTGTACTGAACTGTCACAGAATTGACTGCAACAATCGGAGGTAAATAATGAATGCTGGCCCTCCCAGCAACACCCATGCCCCCTGAGAGAATGTTTAAAAATGGGGTAGCTGCATAATGAGGGTATGTGGACCAGCCATGTAAATACAGTGGTCACAAGAGCAGGTCGGAGGCTCGGCATCGTGCGGCGAGTAATTCACCTCCTGACTCCACAAAGCCTGTCCACCACCTTCAAGGCATGAGGCAGGTGTGTGATGGAATACTCTCCACTTGCCTAGATGAGTGCAGCTCCAACTATACTCAAGAAGCTCGTTATGATCCAGGACAAAGCAGTTGCTTGATTGGCACCCCTTGCACAAACACTCACTCCCTCCACCACTGGCACACATCAGAAGCCATGTGTATCATCTACAAGCTGCACTGCAGCAACTCACCAAGTTCAGCAAGGCAACACCTTCCAAACCCACAACTACTATAATCTAGAAGGACAAGGGCAGCCGATACATGGGAACACCACCACCTCGATGTTCTCCTTCAAGCCAATCACCATCCTGACTTTAAAATATATCGCTGTTCCTTCACTGTCGCTGGATCAACAACCTGGAATTCCCTCCCCTAGTGGCGCAGTAATTTTACCTGTACCACATGGACTACAATGGCTCGAGAAGGGAGCTCACCCACCATCTTCTGAAGGGCAATTAGAGATAGAATCATAACCCATTGAGTATGCAGTCCTGGGAAAGAGCACCCTACTTAAGTCCGCACCTCCACCCTATCCCCATAACCCCACCTAAGCTTTGTGGACAACTTAGTGCAATTTAGCATGGCCAATCCACCTAACCTGCACATCTTTGGACTGTGGGATGAAAACGGAGCACCCGGAGGAAACCCATGCAGACATGTGGAGAACGTGCACACTCCGCACAGACAATGACCCAAGCCAGGAATTGAACCTGGGACCGTGGAGCTGTGAAGCAACAATGCTAACCACTGTGCTACCGTGCTGCCAATATACAGGAAAACTATTGCAACTTAAAAGCTTTTTCGCCTTCCCCCCCTGCCAAACACTTTGAAACAGAAGGGATTTCTCTGGGGGTATTAATTAAGATGGGCAACAAATGCTGACCTAGCCAGCAAAGCTCTCATCCCATAGAACATAGAGAACATAGAAGAGTACAGCACAGTACAGGCCCTTCAGCCCATGATGTTGTGCCGACCATTTATTCTAATCTAAGATCAACCTGACTTACACCCTTTCAATTTACTGCTGTCCACGTGCCGGTCCAAGAGTCGCTTAATTGTCGCCAGTGACTCTGACTCCACTACCTCTGCTGGCAGTGCATTCCATGCACCCACCACTCTCTGTAATGAACCTACCTCTGACATCTCCCCTATACCTTCCTTCAATCACCTTAAAATTATGTCCCCTCCTGACAGCCGTTTCCACCCTGCGGAAAAGTCTCTGGCTATCCATTCTATCCATGCCTCTCACCATGAAATTGTTTTTTAAATGGTGATACTATTTACCTTTCCAGGTACCATATAATCAGATGTATACTGAGGTGGCACAGTCATTAGCACTGCTGCCTCATAGCTCCATGGCCCCGGATTCAATTCTGGCTTTCTTCCCATGGCTGCATGGGTTTCCTCCGGGTGCTCCGGTTTCCTCCCACTGTCCAAAGATGTGCAGGTTAGGTGGATTAGCCAAACAAAATTGCCCTTTGTGTCCAACAATATGCAGGTTAGGTGGGGTTACGGGGATAGGGCAGGGGGAGTGGGTCTAGGTGGAGTGTTATTTCAGAGGGTCGGGGCAGATTCGATGGGCTGAATGCCCTCCTTCTGCACTGTAGGAATTCTATGGTACTGAATATTATCAGTGATTGCCTGAGACAGCTAGTAGATCTATTCTCTCTTCTCCAAGTCTTTCTGATGTGTGCTCCCCTTTTTAATTGTCCGCACGATCCGTGATTCTTCAGCTTACCCAAAAGGATTCTTCTTTTCCTCCCTCTTGATCTATCCATCCTTCTAACAACTCTTTCAGTTACCTGTCCTTGTGTGTGCTCGATCTGATTGATTGAAATGTATAGCATTATACAGGGTATTTCTCAAATCCTTTTAAAATTTAATAACTTTGGGTGCATTTGGCATCATACGAGGGAGAAGCATCTTTAGGAAAAGATGGAGAGGTTTAAAGGTAAAATTCTAGAGCTTCAAACCAAGATGCTATAGGTATTGCTGAGGGCAATCAGGTGAAGGAAACTGGGGATGCACAAGAGGATAGAATCAGCGCAACAAAGAGCTCCCAGTAGGCTGCGGCGCTGGTGTCAGTTACAGAGTTAGCGGGGGGTGAGGCATTGGATGAATTTGAACACAAGAATGAAAACTCTGGACGGATTATTCCGATCCTGCACACAGCGGGATCGGGAATCCTTGCCCAAAGTCAATGGACTTTTGGCTTCTCCAGATTTTCAGTCTCGCCTGGGGTAAGAATCCCGGCCATTGTATCTGAGTCATCGGTAGACCAGGAAACAATGCAAGTCAGGGAAACACGGTGATGATGGCTAAACAGAACTTGGTGCACCTCAGAAAATAGGGCATTAGAATTTTGGCTGAGCTCAAGAATGCAAGACCAACAAGGAGGGCAAGAGAATTGTTGAGTGTAGTGAAAGTTTCCTCTTAATGTGCCACCAGATTTTAAATGTATTTTGCCATCAATGTTAAATACTAATCTCAGCTTCTCTTTTTCTTTTACAGGTGTCTTTGTTATATGTTGGTTGCCATTCTTCATCACTCATATCCTCAATATGCACTGCACAAAATGCTTGATCTCGCCAGAAATGTACAGTGCTGTCACCTGGCTGGGATATGTCAATAGTGCTGTGAACCCAATCATTTACACGACCTTCAACGTGGAGTTCCGAAAAGCTTTTATCAAAATCCTCCACTGCTGAAGAATGTGCCCAAAGGATGTAATTGTGCCACATTTCGAAGCTCCACCCTGAAAGTGTACAGAGATAGCTTCTCTCAGCAATGACACACTCTGCATGCTCTTCTTTATCAAAGAACTGCATCTAACACATGTGTCATTATGGATTGGAAAAAGAATGGCGAAGAATGAAACTCAATCACTGAGGACACTAAGGGGCTTTGTGCCTCTTTGCTGTTGATGCCACCTGTCCTTCCAGCACTGAGAGTCAATAGCGTGATGTAAAATAAGTCCATCCTCATGGCTCGACATTTCCATGTAACTACTACTCCATGACTGCCAAAAATTGGTTTAGGATCAGTGAACTTGTGGACCGATGGACCAGTCAGATTTGGGTTAGTACCTGGAAAGCAAAAGCAATTCTCACCAGTAAACAACAGGCTTGGACACCTTTCTCTCTTCACTTCAGAACATTAACTTGGAGAATCAAAATCCTCCACCCAGCAACATGCCAACAAGAGATAGCATCCCAATATAACAGGATGTAAAGAGCTTATATTATACTTTGAATGTAATTACTGAAATTAGTATTGGAAACTTTTGTTATTTGAATTATTATGGACTGGTTGTCTGGGGCAGTTTTTTCAAGTAACAGATTTGACATCATGAATTAATGTTCGCTTAGGCCAACCACAGCGAAGATTGCCCAGTGTTTGTTTTAATCTCACTCAGAGATGATGTATTGAAGATAGGACTCGCTCTCAGCCAAACTGAATTATGATCAAACCCCAGCCAATCAAGAATGTAAATTTCAACATACCCCTTTTCACATGTGTAGAATAAAGAGGAGTCAGGAGTGTGATAAACTCTATTAGTTTGATATCAACGGTTGGTCCATGACAATGTGTTGCAGTATTCCTCCTCTAGTAAGGGGAAATATCATTGAGGATTCCCACTGCTGATCCAAGGATCTTTCCTGTAAACAGAAGTGGTGCTAGTGTCAGTTGAGGTCATGAAACCCTTCAAGACCTGTTCACCCTCATGCCCAGTTGCCCATTCAATAATGGATTGAACACCTTCAGGGCAGACTGCAGCAGTTCAAGAAGGGCAGCACGGTAGCATAGTGGTTAGCACAATTGTTTCACAGCTTCAGGGTCCCAGGTTCGATTCCCAGCTTGGGTCACTGTCTGTGTGGAGTCTACACGTTCTCGCTGTGTCTGTGTGGGTTTCCCTCGGGCGTACTGGCTTCCGCCCACACCCAAAGATGTGCAGGTTAGGTGGATTGGCCATGCTAAATTGCCCTTAGTGTCCTAAAAGGTTAATTGGGGTTACTGGGTTAAGGTGGTGGGGTGGAGGAGGTGCTTGAGTGGAGTGCTCTTTCCAAGGGCCAGTGCAGACGCGATGGGCCAAATGGCCTCCTTTTGCACTGTAAATTCTATGATTCTATAAGAAGATAGCTCTCAGCACCCAATGCTCAAGGAGCTGGGTAAGAGATGTCAGTCTTGCCAGTGGTGCTCACATCTCAAGAATGAATCTCTTTTAAAACACTTGAGTAAGGTACGAAAGATTCTGCAACTCCTCCCTGGCAAGATTCAACAGAAATGTGGGGAAAATATTCAGAAAGATACAAAAATGCCAAAACCGCAGTTTGAGGAAGTCAGAAGCAACATTGACAGATTAAGATAATATGATGCAATGAATTAATTCTCTGGAATCATATTTCAATTAATCTATACCGTTTCATTGGGAAATGGGGATATTGTATAGTACTTCAGAGATTTTAATGACAATGTGTGGTACTTCCTTAATGCTTGATTCAGATTCAGAAAAGGGCAATGGTACTTTGTGATTTCTGTAAAAGGACATTAATGAAATCAATGGTAGCTTGTAAGGATTTTGTAGCAATTTCATGTCATCAAAGTTATCAGCTGGAACTATATGAGTAGCACCACCTTACAACACCTCCACTTGCATTAAGATTGGGGAAAATAGGGATAATATTGATGACTATTAATGTTCACATCAGGATTTTATAGTTGAGTGTCTGATCATCAAGAACAGCTCTAGAATAAGGGCCAGAATTCTCCGGCCTTGGGATTTTCTTTCCCCGCTGGCAGCGCACCCTCGCCCGCAGGTTTCCCGGGAGCATGTGGTGGCTTCAGTGGGAAATCCCATTGACAAGAGGGAGGAAGAGGGAATCCTGCTGCCAACGAACGGCGTGCCGCCGAGAAACACGGGGCAGGGGGTTCGAAAAATCCCGCCCAAGGTAAGATACTTCAGACCAGAAGTCTAAATTCTAGATCTGGACATCTGTCCCTCAAAGCCTGGGAAATTCAGTCTTTGTGCCTAAATTTCTTACCTTCCAGTTTATCTGTTTAATGCTTTTTGGAGCCTCCATGCTTGGTCCTGCTGTCCATATCAGACCACCGGGGGCTGTAAGGTATCCACGCCTCAAGATATAATTAATGGGAACATTGATATAAACATTATTGTGGTGAAACTGGTTTATATCAGCGGTGCAAATAGGGCTCAGAGTAAAGCGGCAGTTTATTTTCCAACCTGCTAGTTTTTATTTCCCATTAAGGTGGAAAGTATTGTGAAGATTTTTAATCTCAACCTAGTGAGACTAGGAAACGAGCCTCCGAAATGGTGAATCGTTCACCTGTGGTCTTCATGGAAAGAGATCACAAGCGATGAAAAAACGGCTACCAGTTCAATACAGCTCTATTTCTGACTTAGGCCAATTGCGCTCCTCACCACGTGGCTCACCTATAAATCCCACCTATTTTGCTAATAGAGACAAACAAAACTTTGATACAATAGACAAGAGCGCAGTCAAAAATTCTGCCCATTCTAAATTCTAATATCTTAGTTTGTGGACAGTTAAAATTAGCTTCCTCAACAGGTGAAAGCAAAGTATTTGAGCAACATCAAGGTGGAAAATAAGGAGAACAGCCAGCCTGCAAAGATGATCACAATTTTTCAAAATTCAAGTTGTTTGCGCTGGACAAGCAATTTCTCACAGGATTCCTCTCGGTTCAGAATGTGTTCTCCCATCCAACCACATGAAGGAGAAGGCTTGGATGAGGAAGCCTCATCAAGTCACCAAAGCTTTGAAGATTCCATGGGGTACCTGGAATTGACCAACACATATCAAATACCTCCCAAGATTGTCAAGGAGAAAATTCAATTGCAACAATGAAGGTGCATAACGTAAAGCAGGGACTTGATTGGCCAAAGTACACTGTGACCAAACATTTCAAACTTTTCGATAAGAAAGACAGTATTTTCCACAGAGTCCAATTGCGTGGTAAAGATGATGAAGTGATTTCCAATATTTAACTATAGTGTAAACATTTAACAAAAGCATTGTTCACACTGTTACTTTTTTTGCAAAGTCATGAAAGCACATAAAAATATTCTGCTCAACTTGAACTATATAAATTATTCTCTGTCACTGACATTTTGCAATAGTCCTTTTCTATGCAACTGTCATCCAAAGGAACTAATTGATCATTGTACTTGTCCTTCGTAGAGAAGCCAATTTTGTCTAGATCAGCTGAAATCAACTTTAACTGAAATTCAGAGGCCTGCTGCATACATTGCAACATGCAGTATCAGTGTGTGATGCTTCCTCATGCAATGGTAAATTCTGCACATCATTAAAAAAGATGACCTGAATAACAATAATTTTAGTTTATTGGCCTTCTGAAGAGTTGGACTTAGCATGATCCATAATACCATGACAATACACCATGCAGCATGATTGAAGTTAATTGGATCCACCACCACAGAATAGATGTACTTAGTGCCTCATACAGACTATTTATCACATTCCCAAATCTGTTTAGGAAGGTGTGATTCAGCATTAATTACACCCAAAGAAGTCTCAATGTCTGCACTGCTATTTTATGCATCGCCACAAGCAGTAGAAAAATACTATTGACGATCCTAATCCCAACCACACGCTTCAATTTGTTTTAAAAAACCCAAGGCCTTCAGGTTCTATTGTCACTGGATTTTCCATAAAAGGGGACTAGTTGCACTGGCATTCTGGAACCCTGCATCATCCAGCAAGATGGGCATAAACATGAATGAGGAGATGGTTGCCCAAGCTAATGCTCTGGGGTCACGGGTTCCAATGTCACTGTGGTAGCTGGTGGAATTTAAATTCAATTTTTTAAAAATCTGGAATGGAAAGCTAGTCTCAGTAATGGTGACCATGAAACTAGAATCGATTGTTGTAAAAAAAAAATTTAGTTCACTCATGGCCTGGGTGACACAATGGTTGTCACTGTTGCCTACGGCGTTGAGGACCAGTGTTCGATCCCGGCCCTGGTCACTGTCCGTGTAAAGTTTGCACAATGTTCCCATGTCTGTGTGGGTCTCACATCCACAACCCAAAGATGTGCAGGGTAGGGCAAATTGGCCACGCTCCCTTAATTGGAAAAAAATAATTGGGTATTCTAAATTTTTTTTAAATTTCACTTGTGCCCTCTAGGGGAGGAAATCTGCCATCCTTACCTTGTCTGATCTACATGTGACTCCAGACCCACAGTAACGTGGTTGACTCTTACTCCCTCTGAAATTGCCTGGCAAGCCATTCAGTTCAAGGGCAGTTAGGAATGGGCAACAAACGTTGGCCCAGCCAGCGATGCCCACATCCCACAAAACAAAACATCAGGCTGAGGTAAGAATAAATAAGAAGCCCTTTGTTTTGCATCCAATTTTGTTTTTATTTCAATCTTGCAGCACAATCCAGGTGATCTGATGTCTTCAATGACAGAAAATGGGTGACAATATGACTTTCTTGTAAATATTGGTGAGATTTTCTCTGGTAACAGGCATATCTCAATTGGAAGAAATCTCAGGTGCATGGCCCAGGATCAAAATTTGCTCTCACCTGAAATTCACACTGGGTTCCTCGAAAATGTCCGTCCAGGTTTGCCCAGCAGCAGAGGAAGAATTGGGCATTAAGTGTGTTGCTGCACTCAGTCACAGAGTTTGGCTATGGCAGGTTTCCAAGCAAGGTAGGAGTTCACTTAGTGAGGAAATAATCAGCTCTTTTCTTAATTAAATGTTCTCCAAGCATACCTTTGAAATGAATCAATTTATAAATACTTTACAGAATCCAGTTTGCAAAGCACAGTACTGACATCCGAAGGCCAGTTCTACCGCCTAGTGTCAGTGGAAACAGTTTAGCAACAGATCTCGTTCGAATGCTGCTGAATGCAGTTGGTCAATGAGGCGAGTTGGGAGGGGATGAAGAAAAGTTGCCAGCAGCGAGATAAATCCTGGACTTTGTTTTCCGCAGATATTTTCCGCAAAATTGACCCAATATCAATACTTACGAAGCGTGGGCGTGATTCTCCACTGCCCACGACGGGTCGGAGAATAGCGGGAGGGCCTTCCCGACATTTTTCCCGACCTCCCGCTATTCTCCCCCCCCCCCCCCCCCCCCCCCACGGCCGCCCCACGACACGAATCGCTGCTTGCCGTTTTTTACGGCGAACAGCGATTCTCCCCTGGCCGATGGGCCGAGTTTCCAGGCCTTTACGGCCGTTTTCACGAACGGAAACACACCTGCTCTCACCGTTCGTGAAGACAGCCGCAAAGTGCCGTCCCGGACAACCATGGCACCGACTGGCACGGGCCCGCGATCAGTGGGCACCGATCGTGGGCAGCGGGTCCGATACCCACGCACTCTTTGTTCCTCCGCCGCCCCACAGGATCAGTCCGCGGGGCGGCTGAGGGGCATGGCGGCCCGCGCATGCGCGGGTTTGACGCATATGCGCGGTGAAGTCATCCGCGCATGCGCGGGTTGGAGCTGTCCAACCCGCGCATGCGCGGCTGATGTCATCGTACACGTCAGCCGCCGTGACGCTTGGCGCGCGGGCTTAGCGACCGTCGCTAAGCCCGCGATCCCGTTCTTCACGGGGCCGCGCTGCTAGCCCCGACCGGGGGGGAGAATCGGGTCCCGGGAGGGGGCGCGGAGGCTGCCGTGAAACATGGCCAGTTTCACGGCAGCCTTTATGACTCTCCGCATTTGCGGAGAATCGCGCCCCATGTCTTTCTCAAGCGCATCCATGTACAGAAACACAATAGGAGACAAGTGAAGGGGTAACATGTGGGTCTTTTAAACAGCCTACAATGCTGGAATGCCAATATTAACTGCTATTTGCACTCCTGATTTCAGGGGCTCCAACGCACATTTATTTTTGACAAAATCTACCCATCAGCCGCATCAATCCAGCCCACAAAGCTTACTCGCTGGATTGTCCTGTGTCTATTTGAATATCACAGGACCCTGGAGCTGTGAAGCAATTGTGCTAACCACTATGCTACCGTGCTGCCCCGCCTGACAAGGTCACTCCTTGTTGGTCAACCAAGGAGCAGGATTCATGGGGCTGGATTCTCTGAGCCTCTGCGCCGAGATCGTGTTCGGCCGAGAATGGCCGTTTACCCGGATGATGTTGAAATGAAAATCCCAAGAGTTGAATTCCGAGTGTCTCACTTATGGAGGAACTAACGTAGATGGCTAATGAGACCAAATTAACCCAAGACTACGAATATAGAAAATGGAAACCAGTTTTGAATCCCTTTACTGAAATGTCATTCTTCTGGCAACATAAGCCTGCAAATTTATATTACCTTAGTCTCATTTCCACTCTCAGAGAGCTACCTTTTAAAGTCCCCTTCATACTGGCTTTGTCTATATGTATATCAGCATAAATACAATTTTAAAAATATTCAAAGGCAAAGGGCCTTCTGTATATACATTTTACTGTTATGGGACATTCAGTCGATTTAAAGCCAATGATCTACTCTTGAAATGTAGTCACTATTGGAAAGTAGCAAACACAGCTGCCAATTTGCACACAGCAAACGCACACAAACAGTATTGAGGCAATGACGAGATAATCTGTTCTTGTGACATTGATTGAGGAATAAATATTGGCCAGGACACCTGGATAATTCCCCTGGCTATTCTTCCAAGCATTGTCATGGGATCTTTTACTTAAGAGGACAATAAGGACCTCAATTTAACATCGAATCGAAGGACAGTATCTCTGATAGTGCAAAACTCCCTCAGCACTGTATCAGCCATTAGCTTTGTACTCAAATCTTGGATTGATACTTGAACCCACAAACTTTTGCCTTAGTGGCTTCCAAACCATGAGCTCTACCACCTAGAAGAAGGGAAGCTGATGCATGGGAACACCACCAGAGCACCGTCCTGCCTTGGGACTATGTCGCCATTCCTTCACTGTCACTGGGTCAAAATCCATGAACACCCTTCCTAACAGCACTGTGGGTGTACCTACACCACATGGATTGCAGCTGTCCAGAAAGGAGGCCCACCACCACCTTCTCAAGAGTAATTGGACATTGGAAATAAATGCTGGCCCAGCCAATGACACCGACATCCTTTGAATGACTATAATAAAAAGATACCCTGGAGCCATGGCTAAGACGGCTGATTTGAGGAGCCAATATTTGTGTATAGTAGGGATGGGCTTCCCCATCACATTTTCACCTGATGGTCAAGCGCAGCTCCCAGCTCTAACCACAATGCTCCATTCGACTCATAGACTGAACCACCCATGTAATGCTCGGTGGTGCCCTTTGCAGCCGGACATGTTATGCAATAGGACTGGGAGAAAAATGTGGGCGGCACAGTAGCACAGTGGTTAGCACTGTTGCTTCACAGCACCAGTGCCCCAGGTTCAATTCCTGCTTGGGTCACTGCCTGTGCAAAGTCTGCACGTTCTCCCCGTGTCTGCGTGGGTTTCCTCCGGGTGCTCCGGTTTCCTCCCACACGTCCCAAAAGACGTGCCTGTTAGGTGAATTGGACATTCTGAATTCTCCCTCCGTGTACCCGAACAGGCGCCAGAGTATGGCGACTAGGGGCTTTTCACAGTAACTTCATTGCAGTGTTAATGTAAGCCTACGTGTGACAATAATAAAGATTTTTTTTAAATGAACAAGATTTTGCTCATGCATCCATTTTGAAGAACTGATCCTCACAAATAAAATATTTAATTTTGTGATACAGTATTGCACTCTTCTCTGAACGATTAACACTGAAATATAAATGACACATGCACCCAGTTGCTCTTTTTAATGTGGATTTCACATCTGGCTGAGCAGACATTCATCAGATCCTCCAGCGTGCAGTGTAATTAGAATGTATTCAGCTCACTGTATAAATTTTGCAAAAGTATTCAAATTAAAACATTAGTCGGAACAGCCAGAGAGATTTTGACTTGAAACACAACTTGAAAAGACTGAAAGCTTTTTTATTGCCTTCACTTAAGTCAGATGTTTGCTGCTGTTTATTTCTCCTGAAACAATTGTGTGCAGAAACAAAATGTTTTCCTGAATATCCTGACACAATAATCCCTGCCGGCATTGCAGGAATGGTTCTACTGAGGCTGTTGAGCTCCTTGAGCTTGCTTCACATTCAACTAAGTGATGGTGGATCTATATCTGAACTCCATTTACCTGCCTTATCCCCTAATACTCTTACTCAATGAAAATCTATCAATCTCAGCATTGCATTATTTAACTGACTTAACAGTTTCTTCGGGAACAGTTTCAGATTCCCATTGCCCTTTATGTTTGGAAGTGTTTCCTGACACCACCCCTTGAATGGCCTAACTCAAATGTTATGGACCGGCCGCTTGATCTGCACAGCTATCGCCCGCTCCACCCCACCAAGAAAATCATTTTCTTTCATTCAGTGGATGTGGGCATCGCTGGCTGGATCAACATTCATTGTCGATCCTGAATGGCCTTTGAACTGAGTGGCATGCTGTGGTAAACCACTGTTACACCTGTATTAGGTGATGTAAGGTAGGACCTGTACTACAGGTTCACCGGTAGCCCCTGCCTGCTATAACTATGCGTGACCTCTATTCGGCAGCCATTTTGCCAGCTGCTGTGGGAGGCCACACATCTTACTGCAATAAAGCCACAGTTGTATCCAACCTTAGTCTTTGTACAATTGATCGTGCATCACATGCTGGGCCATTTTGGAGGGCATTTTAATGGTTCATCGCATTGCTGAGGTTCTAGAGTCTCAGGGGCTGGTTTAGCTCACTGGGCTAAATTGCTGGCTTTTAAAGCAGACCAAGCAGGCCAGCAGCACGGTTTGATTCCCATACCAGCCTCCCTGGACAGGCGCCAGAATGTGGCGATTAGGGCTTTTCACAGTAACTCCATTGAAGCCTACTTGTGGCAATAAGCGATTTTCATTTCATCTTTTCATTTCATGCAGGCCGGACCGGATGAGGACGGCAGATTTCCTTCCCTCAAAGCCAGTAGTGAGCTTGGTGGTTTTTTACAACAACCATTAAACACTTCATGCCCGATTTTTATTGGACTCAAACATTCACCATCTGCCATGGTAGGATTCAAAGGTGAGTCCCCAGAGATTTACCCTGGTCTCGAGAATATTGGCCCAATGACGTTATCACTGTACCACCTTTATCTACCCTATCAAATCATTGGGCTGGGTTCTCTGGCTTCCCAGCCGCGTGTTTCTCGGTAGCAGGAGGCAGAATGCAGTTCACTGGCAGTGGGATTCTCTGTTCCCGCCCACTGTCAGTGGGAATTCCCACTGAAGTCACCACGCCTCCGGGAAACCCAGGAAGCACGGGTGTGCTGCCATCAGGACCAGAGGTTCCCATCCCAGTGAATAGCCGGAGATCTCCGGCCATCACCTTAAGCACCTCAGTTAGGGCATCTTTAATTTCCTTTACCCAATTAAACACAAATCTATTCTAGTCCTCAAAATATAACCCTCCTGGCTCCAGTATCATTCTGGAGAATCTGCACTGCAACCCCTCCAGGGCCAATATATCCTTCCTGAGGTACAGCAAAGTCCTCTACATAACATAGCTTTGTATAACGGTAACATTGATTCCATGCTGGGACTCTTGGGCAACGTAATTTTTTAGATTCACTTTGCCGCTCACCAAGGTTGAACAGCTCGGGCAGCAATGCAACAACAACCTTGTGTGTGCTTGTTGTCCTACTCCAGTTCATTGGGAGTGACAATTCCAAGTCTGTACCCACTGACTGTTCATTGTGTGCAGCCATCAGGCAAGAATGAATTGCTGGCCTGCCTGGTCACTCGAGCCTGGCCCTCAGTTAGGGAGAACAGTGCCATACATTCCGAGCGGCAACCATTGCAGTTTGGTACCCTCTTGCATTGCTGGCTCTGGAGGAACAGCTGAACGTGCCCTTTGCTCCTGTAAGGGCAGGGGCAGTGCATTGCTTTACCCAAGTCAGATAAGGCAAAGGAGAGGCATTGAGCAAGGAGTGAAGTTCCTGGAACAAGGATAGCATCATCATTTAGCCCATCACTACACTAATCTGTGTAGTGATGCGACATCAGCCAGCCTCCACTGTTACCTGATCATCAGTCCTGCAATTAAGTTGAGGTATTCAGCACATATCCAGCCCCTTTGAAAGGGAGGAAAATTTGCAAGGAAAGAATTTCAAGTCATTATATTGTCCTCATCATCGACCACTAAAGCAGGAGAATTGTTTGGGATTTTCTTCTGCCCAAAACTAAGGTTTGAGGCCTTTAGATGACCAAATTGAAACCTGGGCAAACAGCTGCATTTAGCTGACGTTTAAAAATAGATTTTATGTAAAACGATCATGGTCACACAGCTTCTAGGTTTGTTAGAGAATACTTTCAGACTGCACAAAATATGTGAGGCTGGAAACTGGTAAGACTTTAAAGGAATAATGTTCACATTTTAAAGTTTTACCAAACATACTCGCTGCTAAAAACCACTCATCAAATTAAAAAACCACATCAAATATATCGTAATACTTGTATACATTGCAACAGTGGTGCCTCTCCATCTGTATAGTTTGTCAAAGATTTTCCCATGAATGCGACACTGCTTTAACCATTCCTGTAACAAGTTGTTAAAATGAGCAATTTAGTTGAATGATTAAACAGCCTCCCTCTCTACTGAAAAGCGTTTGACAAATATTTATCTTTAATGAAGACTGTGATACAATGAGAACTCCCAGGTCACTAGAATTATGTTGGGGTAGATTTTGACTGTGTGCAATAGCTTTTTTTAAAAAAGCGATTGAGAGTTGGCAGCCCTGTTTTGCATCTTTCCTGATAATTATTCCCATTTGGGAGAATGGAAAACAGGCTATTGACACGCCATCATCACCCAATCTACACTGTGGCACAAAGCCAGAATCTACCTTGTTGCACTGCTTGTACAGAACATCACTATGGCAGACACCCAGTTTATGTGACAGTTGCCTCTTTAAAAGTTCACATTCATAACGCTGCAGATGGGAATATTTATTTAAACCTAAATGCATTTTTCCAGAAACGCCCGGGACCGGTGAAAATCCCGCCCCCGCCGTGGCCGGAATTCTCCGCCACCCGGGAATTGGCGGGGGCGGGAATCGCGCCACGCCGATCGGCATGCCCTCCGCACCGATCGGCGAGCCCCCTGCGGCGATTCTCCGGCACACGATGGGCCGAAGTCCCGCCACTGAGAGGCCTCTCCCACCGCTGTGGTTTCAACCACCTCTGGTGGCGGCGGGATTGGCAGTGCGAGCCTGCCCCCGGGGTCCTGGCGGGGGTGCGGGGTGATTGGACCCCGGGAGGGGGGGGGTGCCCCCACGGCGGCGTGGTCCGCGATCGGGGCCCACTGATCGGTGGGCGGGCCAGTGCCGTGGGGGCACTCTTTTTCTTCTGCCGCCGCCACGGCCTCCACCATGGCGGAAGCGGAAGAGAATCCCCCAGCGCGCAAGCACCGGTGGTGACGTCAGCGGCAGCTGACGCACTGGCGCATGCGCGAACCGGCGAAGGCCTTTCGGCCAGCCCCGGCACCGGCCGGCGGGCGTCAAAGGCCGTTGGCGCCAGTTTTGGTGGCAGTCAGCGTGGCACCAACCACTCCGTCGCGGGCCTAGCCCCCAAAGGTGAGGAGAATTCCCCGACGCCGGAGTGGTTGGCGCCACTCCGCAACGCCAGGACCCCCCCCCGCCCCCGCCGGGTCGGGGAGAATCCCGGCCGTGGTTTGATTCTGTTGACAGATTCTGGCCATGCTATCTTAATCCATCTTAACCACCTGAGGAAGGAGCAGCGCTCCGAAAGCTATTGATTCGAAACAAACCTGTTGGACTTTAACCTGGTGTTGGAAGACTTCTTTCTGTGCTCACCCCAGTCCAGCGCCGGCGTCTCCACATCATAAATCAACATGTAGGTTGAGGCCTGCATTAAAATAACAACAGAGACCGATGGAACTGCGTGGGTGGGGGGGACCTAAACTATCAGGCAGAGGAAAATGGCCCTCCGTCCCTTATTTTAATGCCAGCCTCTGTCCACAATCAATAAAGCTTCCTGTAGGTCTAAACCATAGGAATTCTGTGCCCCTACACCTGGGCTTGGATCCAATCAGTTATTTTCTATCCTGAAGGGACTAAGAAACACAGCTGGGTTCATCATTTTTCTAGACAACTGCCGCAGCCAAATGGCAAAAAGCAAGACATGTATCAACTGAATTAATTTCTTGATAGTCACCCCTTCAAATAGTGGAGCACAAAATTCTCATGAAGCCAATAAACTGAGGTCAGGACAAGGATGTTTTCCAACATGGTACCTGGAGGATTACCAACAGAATATGAAATTGTAACTGGCGATTCCTGCTGTCGGTAGGTTTGATAAAGTCTGTGTTGTCTTTAGCAGGATAATTGTAATTCTTTATCAACTATTTGCAAAGATATTGGGCAGCATTCTCTGTCCCGCCAGCCTGTTTTCCGGCGTGCCCCCCCCCCCCCGGACAGTGGGATTCTCCGTTCCTGCAACTGGACAATGGGGTTTCCCATTGTGGAGCCACCCCATGCCGAGGTGTGGGTGCACTGCGAGGAGGGGTGGAGAATGCAGCCAATGGAGAACCCCACTGATTGGCTGGGATTTCACCACCCCGCACCCCTAGAGCAGCATGTTTTTTGATGGCGAATGCGGCAAGCTACTGGCCGTTGGCAGGATCATCCGTTCTGTCGAAGACTATGGGCTCCTGCGTGGCTCGATTGCCCTCCTGCCAGGGAACCTGCTGCAAGGGGGTGACTTCAGCAGCACTGAAAAATCTCGCCCATAGTAAAGGGGACATGCACAGAGCTGTCTCCACGCTCGGTCCGCACGCGGTTCTGCCCAATACCACACTGTCCCCTAGGTGGGGCGACATGTGCTCACTTACATCACTGTGTGAGCAGTACTGTACTCAGACCCACATTAACTCTGCATGTGCCAGACCCTTATACTATAATACCACTCCCAGGGACCAACACAGTCAATCACAGAATGTCTGGTATCCAATCTCCAATCTTCTCAAAATATGTGCTGTCTTATTTCAGTTCCCTTGCTAGATTGGAGCGGTTGGGGCTGGCGAATAGAAGGTTGAGATAAGATTTGACAGAAGTATTTAAAGTCATGCGGGGCTTGAACAGAGTAGATAATGAGAAACTGTTCCCACTATGGAAAGATCAAGAACAAGAGGGCAGCTTTAATGTCACTGGCAAGAAGGACAGAGACGTGGGCAGCACGGTAGCATGGTGGTTAGCATAAATGCTTCACAGCTCCAGGGTCCCAGGTTCGATTCCCGGCTGTGTCACTGTCTGTGCGGAGTCTGCACGTCCTCCCCGTGTGTGCGTGGGTTTCCTCCGGGTGCTCCGGTTTCCTCCCACAGTCCAAAGATGTGCGGGTTAGGTGGATTGGCCATGCTAAATTGCCCGTAGTGTCCTAATAAAGTAAGGTTAAGGGGGGGGTTATTGGGTTACGGGTATAGGGTGGTTACGTGGGTTTGAGTAGGGTGATCATGGCTCGGCACAACATCGAGGGCCGAAGGGCCTGTTCTGTGCTGTACTGTTCTATATTCTATATCTATATAAAGAGAAACCTTTCACGCAGTGAATGCTTAGGTTCTAGATGCACTGGCCCAGAGTGTGACGGAGTCACGTCCAATCGAGGCAGTCAACTGTGAGAGAATTGGGTTATTATCTGAAAAGGAGGAATGTGCAGGGTTACGGGGCAATGGTGGGGGAATGACACCTGGTGCGTTGCCCATTTGGAGAGTCAGGTCAGACACGATTAGCCTCCTTCTGTACTGTAACGCATCTGCGATTTAACTAATGTTGTTCCTTGCGTTTTGGCAATGCAATGGGCCCTGAGGTGTAATGTGCCATGCAGAACATCCAAATAAAGTTCCAAAGTCTTATCCATTTGGTGTTCAACTTCATGATCAAAAAACAATTCAAATGCTCAGTACTGGAGTGCAGTAGTTATTTCATGCTATTGCCTTTGAGAGGATACCTACCATCGCAAGGATTAAGAAGTTATGAGAAAAAGGCAACCACACGTCATCACATTAATATTTTCAAGATTATCGGGGAGTAGCAAACTCGATTCAGGGAAATTGCTTCATTATTTTCTTTAGTTAAGGGTTCAACAGTAGGAGGAATAAATTAAAAGTGAGGGAGTTAGGAATAAGAATGGGATCAAGCAAAACTTTCGCAACACACCCAAGTGTAATAAAGAGAGATGCCTGAGTGTTTCGAAACAGCGATGACTGTAGGTAATTTGTGGGTGTTCCTGGTAGAACAGTGTGACAAGTGCTAAGTTACCTAAAATGAAAAGTCAAGAAAATTAGCAGTCTCAGTGTTAGTCACAGGATGTAAGAGAGAGTTTTATATTTGGTGGCGTGAACAATGAGAAGTTTGCAATCTGTAATTTTAGATGAAGGATTGTGCCATTATTGGGAAATGTTTAGCTATGTGAAGTGATAGCATTTCATCATTTTTTTAAATCTCCCCCCCTCCGAAGATGGGCTGGATTCTCCCTTCCCGATGCCAATTTCATAACCACCGATTGGGCAGAGAGCCCTTTTTACGACCAAATAAAATGAAAATCGCTTATTGTCACAAGTAGGCTTCAACTGAAGTTACTGTGAAGAGCCCCTAGTCGCCACATTCCGGCGCCTGTTCGGGGGGGGCTGGTACGGGAATTGAACCGTGCTGCTGGCCTGCCTTGGTCTGCTTTCAAATCGGGCGCGGTGCCTGTTTTCGGATGCTCCGCCCCCTCCAAAACGGCATCATCGAGGAGCGCGCTGCACGCCATTGGGACGGCCTCAGGACGTCACCTGAAGGCCCTCGCTCGAAGCTCCGCCCTTGATGGGCCGAGATACTGACCGCGCGGGACACGTGTGGTCTCAGCGGTTGGGGACCCGGCGTGGCGGCTGTGGACTGTGTCCAGCGCCGTCAACAGTCAGGCCGGAACCGTGCTGTTGGCCGAGGGGTCTTCGGCGAGGGCTGGGGGAGACTGGCGGGTGGTTTCCAGGAGGGAACTAACTGGCAGGTCGGGACCACGCACGGCCGGCGCCATGTTGTACGGCGCGACCGCTGCAAATCGGCACCACAAGCATGCACGGCCATGGACCCGACAATTCTCCAGACATTTATATAGGGAAGGCCATGCGCTTTACGTAGTGTGGCTACTAGCCCCTCAACGGTCGGTGCTGGGGCCACGCCGATTTTTCCCACGTAGAACTCCACCGATCCTCAGGACATAGTCCCAAAACCGGAAATTCCAGCCCCATGAGTTTAGCGCTGGCTGAAGAATATGGTCAAGTTAGAAAAAGGGATTGGAATTGACAGAGGAGGTGTGTTAATAAATACCTCATGCCTATTGGCCTTTTTGTTTCTTTAAATCTTTTCTCGGAAGGATAATGGTGACATTTCAGTCTAGTCTCTGAGGACATCTCAGTTTTGAAGAATGCTGCTGTTTCCAGCTTCAAAAGGTTCAAAAGATCGAACTCTGTCAACTGAAAGAAACAGAAACAAGAAAGCATGGAAGGAGAGGAGAGGCCATTCGGCACATCAAGTCCTATCCCAATCCGACCAATGGACTCAACCGTACGCAGAGTTCCAAGGAGAAGTTAATTACTCTTTGATTCGTAAAGACTGTCAAATAATTCTCTCATCTGTAACAACTCTCACAATATTCTATCACATCCTTTTATTTCTCCGTGGTCCATGCACACAAACAATGGAACTATTTTCCGATTGGTAAAATTAATGCATGAACTATTTTTTGATCGTTCATGAGCATAGTTTCCGTGAAGGCGATTGGCTCTCTTCTACAACTGCTGCGCGCAAAACGTACAACTGTGTGGTTTGTTTCAGAGGGCAGGTCAGAGTCAACCACATTGGTATGCACCTGGAGTTACATGTGAGCCAGGCTGAGTAAGGGCTTAAGGGCTTATCCACTAAAGGGACCTTCGTAATGGAAATGTAATAGTTTCACACTCACACTTACAGCTTTCGTTTCTAGATTTTTCTTAATAAACAGAGTGAGCTCAAATTCTCAATTTGCTATGGTGTGATTTAAACTCATTCTCTGGATTACTCATCCCAGCTTGTAATAGTCCAGCATCGTAAACGCTGTGATACCGTTTATTTTTTCTAATTAATTTATGAGATGTCGGCTTCACTGGCCAGGTCAGTATTTATTGCACATCCCTAATTGCCCTTCAAAAAAAAAATTGCTTATTGTCACGAGTAGGCTTCAATGAAGTTACTGTGAAAAGCCCCTAGTCGCCACATTCCGGCGCCTGTCCGGGGAGGCTGGTACGGGAATCGAACCGTGCTGCTGGCCTGCTTGGTCTGCTTTAAAAGTCAGCGATTTAGCTCAGTGAGCTAAACCAGCCCCAGAAGGTGGCGGTGAGCTCCTTCTTCAATCGCTGCGTTCCCTGTAGTGTAAGTACACCCACAGCGCTGTTAGAATGGGAGTTCCAGGATTTTGACCCAGTGACATGTGAAGGAACGGCGATATATTTCCAAGTCGGGGAGGTGTGATTTGGAGGGGAACCTTCAGGTGGTTTGGTTCCCAGATATCTGCTGCTCTTGTCCTTCTAGATGATGGCGGTCATGGGTTTGGAAGGTGCTGCCTAAGGAACCTTGAGTTCCTCCAGTGCATCTTGTAGATGGTACGCACGGCTGCCACTGTGCGTCCATGATGGAGGGATGGGATGCCATTCAAGCGGGCTGCTTTGTCCTAGATGGTGTTAAGGTTCTCGAGTATTGTTAAAGCTGCATTCATCCATGCAAGTGTAGAGTGTTCCATCATTCTGACTTGTGCCTTGCAGACGGTGGTCAGGCTTTGGAGAGTCAGGAGGTCTGTTACTCAGCATTGAATTCCCAATCTCTGACCTGCTCTTAAAGCCACTCGAGGTATGGCATTGACCTTGGCATTATTTTTAAATGAAACTGCTTTGCTCAGTCGTCATCCACTCACCTCCAAATCAGGAGGTCATAGATTCAACGCCGAGTCAAATATTTGAGTACGTTATGACATATCAAGGCAGTACCAAAGCCGACAGAATAGGGCAGCACGGTAGCATTGTGGATAGCACAATCGCTTCACAGCTCCAGGGTCCCAGGTTCGATTCCGGCCAGGGTCACTGTCTATGCGGAGTCTGCACATCCTCCCCGTGTCTGCGTGGGTTTCCTCCGGGTACTCCGGTTTCCTCCCACAGTCCAAAGATGTGCCGGGTAGGTGGATTGGCCATGCTAAATTGCCCTTAGTGTCCAAAATTGCCCTTAGTGTTGGGTGGGGTTAATGGGTTATGGGGATAGGGTGGAGGTCTTGACCTTGGGTAGGGTGCTCTTTCCAAGAGCCGGTGCAGACTCGATGGGCCGAATGGCCTCCTTCTGCACTGTAAATTCTCTGTAATACGTCCGCCTCCGAGGACAGCTGGTTACTCGGGATGAATGCATTTCTGAAAATGTATTATGTGACCTCCCACTTCTAATTGTCCTGTTCCATCAGGCGCTTTCCCCACTCCCTCCTGCATCTCCAGCAATTTTTATAATTAATAAACTAAACTAATTAGAAAAAAACGCACATTTTTTTAATACTCATTTGTTTCTGAGGTTATGAATGATGCTGCATAAATACAGGTCCATAAATTGGTGGCACGGTGGCACAGTGGTTAGCACTGACTCCTCACAGCACCAGGGTCCCAGGTTCAATTCCGGCCTCGGGTGACTGTCTGTGTGGAGTTTGCACTTTCTCCCCGCGTCTGCGTGGGTTTCCTCCGGGAGCTCCAGTTTCCTCCCACAGTCCAAAGATGTGCAAGTTGGGTGGATTGGCCGTGCTAAATTGTCCCTTAGTTCAGTTGGGCTATGGTGATAGGGTGGAAGCCTGGGCTTAAGTAGGGTGCTCTTTCAGAGGGCTGGTGCAGACCCGATGGGCCGACTGGCCTTCTTCTGCACTGTCAGGATTCTATGATTCTTTAACCTTTTACAGAGGGGGGAATTTCTTGATCTGTGTAAATCTGCAAAATATCAGGTGAAGAATTCACTGAGCCATTTAAACAACAGACACAAAAGTCAGTGAAAGTGAAAGGGTCAATTATTAAAAGAAAAAGACTAATATTAATTTGTTGTGTTTGGGACTGAAAGGCATGTTGGTACCGCCCCCGTTTGGAATTACGTGGCAATATTCCACAATTACCAGAAATGAACCTTTCTGGTGAACAGAAGCTGCTGGTCTGCACACTTTCCATTTCTTTTATAAACCCTGCCTTTGGGAGACCGTCCAGTTTGCCCCAGCCCTATTGCATCTTTACCCCGTAGCTGGGCTGGTTCCATCGTTTGTTCGTCTCTCTCCGAGACTGGAGGCACTCGCTCAACGCCAGCCACTGCGCGAGAAAGCAAGCATGGCTGCAACAGCCACAAGTGCCCGTGTGGCTGAGACATGAACGCCATCACACTGGCTGTACCTGTGCGGGAGTGTGCCGTTCAGTTAAAGGGACTCTGGGCTGCCAGGGAATCCAAATCCTGACGGTTTAAAAATCTCCCGCACTGCTTCTAATAGCCGCTGGGAGGTTGCGGGCAACTCCAGGAGTCCCCCGGCCCTTCCAAGAGGACTAGCAACCCTACCTCCTGGATTAAGAGGTTGTGGTTTCAAGGACACCAGGACCTGAGCACACTCTCGGGCAGTACCGAGGCAGTGCTACATTGTTTAAGGTGCCATCTTTCAGATGGGATGTCAAACTGAAGCCTTGATTGCCAAGTTATGTAAAAGGTCCAATGGTATTATTTCAAAGGACATAGAACATACAGTGCAGAAGGAGGCCATTCGGCCCACCGAGTCTGCACCAACCCACTTAAGCCCTCACTTCCACCCTATCCCCGTAACCCAATAACCCCTCCAAACCCTTTTCTGGTCACTAAGGGCAATTTATCATGGCCAATCCACCTAACCTGCACGTCTTTGGACTGTGGGAGGAAAGCGGAGCACCCGGAGGAAACCCACGCCGACACGGGGAGAACATGCAGACTCTGCACAGACAGTGACCCAGCAGGGAATCGAACCTGGAACACTGGCGCTGTGAAGCCACAGTGCTAGCCACTTGTGCTATCGTGCTGCCCCAAAAAGAAGAGCAGGGAGTTCTCCCCGGTGCCTTGGTCAATATTTATCCCTCAATCAACATTACACAAATGATCTGGTCATTACAGATTTTTGTGAAGTTTGTGGAAACTTGCTGTGTGCAAACTTGTTGCTACATTCCTGACATTACAACAGTGACTACACTGCAAACTACACTTTACTTCATTGGTTGTAAAGTGCTTTGAGACGTACTGTGGATGTGAAGGATGCTATATGAATGTGTGCCTCTCTTTGGGGACACAGTGCTTTCCTATTGAGCAATTGTCGTACAATAGCAAAAAAACCTGGGGTAATTTGTGATTTGTCTCTCAGATAGATCCTTCAACATTTCTAATTTTATGCACAAATCTTCACCGGCAATCAGAAAGTTGTTGGAGGCGGCCAGTCACAACTCAGGCTCCTCAGTAAAGTTCAGATCTGTCAGTCTGTTTTTAATATAGTGAAATCAAGCAAATATTAAGTCACCATTGAGTGTGAGAGAATTACTGGTACCCAGAGATAATACTTTGTGATACAATGCACAAAATAGAAAATTACTGTGCCATATGGGGGCTCAACATTGCTTATTATCAATAACATTTATTTTATTATTATCTTTTTCGCAAGAGCAACAGTGCCACTCAAATATCAGGGGTAACATTATTAAACATAGAAAATAGAAGCAGGAGGAGGCCATTTGGCCCTTCGAGCCTGCTCCACCATTCATTATGAATATGGTCATCAAGTTCAATACCCTGGTCCCGCCTTTCCCCATATCCCTTGAAGACAAAAGGAATGTCAATAGAGGTGATCAAGGCTAAGAAGGGAGCTGATTGTGGCACATTAAAAGATTAGAATGTTCAATGGCAGAACAAAAGTGAGCAGTGTGTCAAAGAGCAACAAGGAACAGATGGCCCAGGTGGGGTGGGGGGAGGGGGAACAATGGGAGGGAAAAACAGATCAAGGAAAAAATGAAAATAAATTGATAGAAAAAAAATGGGGTGAAGGTGGAGGAGGGAGTTCACAGTCTGAAGTTGTTGAACTCAATGTTAAGTCCGGAAGGCTGTAATGTGCCCAATCGGGAGATGAGGTGCTGTTCCTTCAGTTTGCGCTGGGCTTCACTGGAACACTACAGCAGGCCAAGGACGGACATGTGGGCGTGAGAGCAAGACGGTGAGTTGAAATGGCAGCCACAGGAAGGTCTGGGTCCTGCTTGCGGACGGACCGGAGGTGTTCTGCAAATTGGTCACCCAGTCTGCGTTTAGTCTCGACAATTGAGAGTGGACAGCGTATGATCTTAAAACGAACACTTTTCTGACTGCGAGTCGATGTCGGCCGGTGGGAACGGGGCCGTTGGAGAACGGGACTCGCTGCCTGTTAAGACGCCGGAAGCAGAGATTTGGGTGCCTTCCAGGTAATGGAGGGTGGAATGTGGGAGGTCACTCAGGATTGTGTTTAAATGGTCGAGTCTACAGACAATGAAGGTCTGAATGAGGTTCTTCCTGGGAGGAAAACTTACAAAAGTCTCCAGCTTGTCAAGAATAATAACGAAAACCGCTAATTTTATTCTTATGAGCTTTCTTTTTAAACACACAAAATCATAATTCAATTTTAGAGATGACATCTTTTAGGCATATTTGTTTTCTTGGCACTTTTCCCAGGGACAGTGAGCATTACTCTGGGACAAGGTTTGGTTGTTTTTGAAGGAAGCAACCAATTTGCCAAATGTCATTTATCCCAGGCTTCAGT
This sequence comes from Scyliorhinus canicula, assembly GCF_902713615.1. Taxonomy (NCBI): domain Eukaryota; kingdom Metazoa; phylum Chordata; class Chondrichthyes; order Carcharhiniformes; family Scyliorhinidae; genus Scyliorhinus; species Scyliorhinus canicula. Next base: position 97,704,688 of record NC_052164.1, on the reverse strand, counting down.
CCTTTCATGAATTTATGGTTGATAACGGCGTCTTACCTTGACCCGAGCATTTTCCAACCTTTAATCAATCAGCAGAGACTTACTTTCAAGCCCCTTCTCACTCACAGGGTTCCTCCCCTCTTTCGCTGAATGCATCGACGATGGATTAGAACAGCTGCTCTCCTCAGCTGACCTCCAGCATTTCAGTCGTGTTATCATTCTGCATGTGTGAGCCGAAAGACTGAATGTTGGCAGAACGGGAGGGTTATAGCTGAACTTGACCCTATTTTCACCTAATGTCCACCACCGCATATTTTCCAGTAGAAATCACTCAATAGCAATCGTCAAAAGATAACCTGGCTGATCTTTCTCCTTCACACTGCAGGGCTCGCATGGCCAAATATAATTACCTCAACATCAGTGCTGAATTTGTTTTTTTTTTGTAAGAAAATACATTTTTTTCTGGAGCGGTATTTGGGAACAAGCACCACTAATGTCTGCCCCTGACAGATTCTGACTTTGACGCTTTATGAGGTGGACATCCCCTAAATATTTCACATTTGTTTTGTTCCACCGATTATATTGAATGAACAGTTACATCTTGTATAGATTTTTTTGTCCCTCGCGCTTCAAGCATTGCACTTCAAAGTGATGGGCTTGATTCTCCGGGAAGATTTCTAAGTGTGGTAGCGAGCGTGAACTGCCGCGGGATTCCTAGCCCAGCAACGCTATTCAATGTTAATTGGCCCACTTAATAAGGCCCCACGCTGAAAATGAAACTTCGCCAGCTGTTTCGCCAGGATCGCGTTCACCAGCCCCCCGCTAACAAAGTCGGGCAGGACCTAAACAGGACTTGCACATCCAATCCCACCCAGCTCACAGCCATGGCACCGAGGAGACTGACGGCAATATTTGGGAAGCAGACCTGACGAGGTTCCTCCATGCGGTGGAGGCCAGGAGGGACGCCCTGATCCCCCGAGGGCCCCGGAGGGTGAGGCACCAAGCTGCCAGTGCCACCTGGGATGAAGTCCGGCAGTGAGTGCAACCAGGAAGACTGCCCTCCAGCCTCTCAAGAATGTCAACGACCTGCACGGGCAGCATGGGTGAGTTGACACCAATGCCCCCGCAACTGAACCTCCCCCCCCAAGAGCTTTCCGCCTCATGTGAGTATCCAACCGCCAACTCTCCATGTGGTCCTAACCCTTCCTTCATGCCCCCTCTCCCTTGACACCCCCACAACCCTTCCAATCGCCAGGAGAGGGCTTGGACCGTTGGACGGATGTCAGATACACAAACCCTCACCATATTTGAGGAACGGGCCCTGACGGCGATGGGGGAGGCCAAGGACAGGGGGGGGTCACTGATGTGGAGGTTGGCGGACACCACAGAGGTGAGGATCCTCCAGGCCCCACCCAGCAGATCAGTCAAACTTGAGTTACCGCCATACTGAATGGCCCATCCTCCACTGACCACATGTTCATTCGCCCGCAGGTCCTCCAGCCGATGGTAGTGGCACATTCAGGGTGTCCCCCCTCTCCTGCCTCCCATGAGACCACCTCGGAGGAGACCACTGAGGTGGCCGCCGTCGATGCGTCACAGCTGTCATCCCCACCCTCCACCAACGCAGAGAAACACACCTCGATGGGAAACATTAGTGGACAGGCTTCTGGGGCACAATCTGGTGAGCACCACACTGCTGCTGATGTGCATCAGGTGGACACAGGAACCCCCAGGCGAGACAGCTGTCGGAGGTCTGCTGGATCCCAGGACCCAGCTGGGTGCCTGCCAGATGCTGAGCCTATGGGACAGGTATACCCGGAGCTGATGGAGATGTTAGGGAGCAGCTGGGACATTCAGAGGGATATCTCAGTGCCACTCCAGCAGGTCCATAGCTGAATGGAGCAAACCCAGAGGCTACGGCCGTAGGAGATCTCGCGGGCAATGTGTGGCACCGAGGCCAAAACTGCTAGGGTGGCGACTGCAGTGGAAAGTCTGGTGCACAAGCCTCTGCCATCTTAGCACAGTGGGCTAAACAGCTGGATTGTAATGCAGAACAATGCCAGTAGCATGGGTTCAATCCCCATACCGGCCTCTCTGAACAGGTGCCAGAATGTGGCAACTAGGGGCCTTTCACAATAACTTCATTTGAAGCCTACTTGTGAAAATAAGCGATTTTCAATTTCTTCCTAACAATATTCAGGCTCTCCTTCCACCACCTTTTCAGGAATAGAGGTCGAAAGACTCATGATCCTCATAGAGGAAGAATTAGCACAGTGGGCTAAACAGCTGGCTTGTAATGCAGAACAAGACCAGCAGCGCGGGTTCAATTCCCGTACTGGCTTCCCTGAACAGGCGGCGGAATGTGGCGACTAGGGGCTTTTCACAGTAACTTTATTTGAAGCCTACTTGTGACAATAAGCAATTATTATTAAATGGGTGGCCCCTTGTTTTTAAAGGGTGATCCTTAGTTCCAGTAATAAGACAACATCCTCCCCGTATCGACCCCATTAAGACACCTCAGGATCGTAAATGTTTCAGTTAAGCCTCTTACACTTTTAAAGTCCAGCGGAAGCAAGTCTAATCTCTCCAACCTTCCCTCATGAGACAACCCGCCCATTCCTGGCTTGGAAATACATCGCCGTTCCTTCACTGTCGCTGGGGCAAAATCCTGGAGCTCCCTCCCTAACAGCACATTGGGTGTATCTACACCTCAACGACAGCAGCGGTTCAAGAAGGCAGCTGATCACCACCTCCTGAAGGGCAACTAGGGATGGGAAATAAATGCTGGCCTAACCAGTGACGCCCACATCTCGTAAATGGATTGAAAAAAATAAAAACAATTCCAGGTATTAGTCTGGGAAATCTTCTGTGAATTGCTTCCAACGCATTTGGCGACTAGGGGCTTTTCACAGTAACTTCATTTGAAGCCGACTTGTGACAATAAGCTATTATTATCGGGGCTGGTTTAGAGCAGTGGGCTAAACAGCTGGCTTGTAATGCAGAATGATGCCAGCAGCACGGGTTCCATTCCCATACCGCATATTTCCTTAAATAATGTGAATAATACTGTATACAGTGTGGTGATATGCATCACTGTAAATACACAAGGGGTTAGTGTAAATACACGTAGACTAGATAGATACTAGAGGGAGCACCAGAGACATCATGACACAGACATTCAACCAATAGGCCAGTAAGATAGGACGCAACCAATGGGCTGTCAAGATACACACAGAGGTGACACTACCACAGAGGGGCATTACACCAACCCATATAAAAGGATACAGCACACATGATCTTCCTCTTTCCAGTGGAGACTCTCAGTGAGTACACAAGGTTGATTTGAAACACATCACACCCACCACGTGGATTGTAGCAGACTGGTTTGTCAGTCTGAGTAGCTATAGCAGGATTAACAGGAGAGTCGAATCCAAGTAGGAGAATTGTTAACAGTTTAATAAATGTGTTAAAGCTATCTCCAAGCCTGAACCTTCCTTTGTCAGAGAGCACATCAAGGAAGCAGCTTATGCTACGTCAAGAGCATAACAAAACATACAGTACTCCAGCTGTGGTCTCACTAGTGCCACGTACAACTGAAACGTAACTTCCCCACCTTTGTATTCAATTCCCCTCACAATAAAAGCCTCTAAGAACAATTTACGACCAGCAAGATTAAGACTGCACAGTATGAATTACTCTTTTTCTGGGATGAAAAGTTTTGATGGCATTGCAGGAACATCATTCTCATCATTAAATGGTCCCTTTGGGCTTCGAAGTAATAACTCTCATTTCCCGGGGGAGTTTAGCACTGTTAATGCAGTGAATCCAGTGAAACAGGGAGTTTGAGGTTGAAGGTGAGCTCTCGGTTTCTCGAGCCTAATGGCAGAGTGTCAAAAATCATCCAGCAACTTGTGGTGATCTAAAGGCGACCTCTTCCTCATCACAAATTCCTGAATGACTTACCCACTAATAACAGATTACACAATTAACCTCAGCATTATTTCACCAGCAAAATCTTATCTACTACTGTATCCTAACTCGTCAATTCCAATTCTTCCTTTTTTTTCAAGGAGCAATTAATAAAAAGCAGAGAAAAAGAAACAAAGCACAGATGCAGTTGAGATGATTTATGTGGTGATTTAATGTTTCCCAAAGAGACAAGTGCTCTGGCCTAATTAATGCTGCTCAGGTTTCTGTTCCAATCTGACAATGTAGATTATTCATTGATACAAAGTGCTCCTCTCGTTTCCACAGTAACACAAACATTATGAGAATGCACACCATTTTATTTTTGTAAGTTTAACCAGCTTATTTGGCATAATGCAAAAAAAAGGCGAGTCAAGATGAAAGTGGCAGTTAAAACAGACTGAAATCTCGGGGTAAATTATGCTTCAAATGATAAATTACACAGCAGCCTGATTTAGAATTACTTCCAAAAGATCAATGATATCTGACTGTGGTTGAGAACACGTACGGTCCAGACGTATAACCTCGATACTTCGCCATTTTATAAATTAAACATTCTCTGTCATCGCCCCTTCTGGAGGTGTTGACCCCTTTCAGTTTCCAATGTCGCCCATCGTATCTTGGCACAGGTTCCCAATCTTGAGTGGCACCCTCGTCTCTGGGTCATTCAGAAGGCTTTACTCCAGAGCCTGGAGCACCTAATCTAGGCTGACAATTCAGTGCAGTGTGAAGAAATGCTACAGTGTCAGAGGTGCTATCTTTCGGATCAGATTTTGAACCAAAGCCCCACCTTCTGTAGAAGATGCAATGGCACTGTCCGAAGAACAGCACGGGAGCTCTCTCTGATGCCCTGGGTCAATAATTATCCTTCAATCAACATCACTAAAACGGATGATCTGTTCATTATCATCTTGTACTTTGTGAGACTTTGGTCTGTGCTAATTGACTGCAGAGTTGACCTACACCATAACAAAGACGAGACTTCCAAAGTACTTCCTGCTTCTGAAACATTTTGGGAAAGAAAGTTTTTCTTCCCTCGTTGATCTTCCCGTGGAGAAATATTGATCATGAAGCACACCATGGCCCAATTAAACCTGCAAATTCTACCAGCTAGTAGGACAAGGGTAGCAGACGCATGGGAATAATACTACTTGCAATTTCCCCTTCAAGACTCAGACAATCCTGACTTGGAAATATATTGCTGTTCCTTCACTATTGTTGGGTCAAAATCCCGCAACTCCCTCCCCAACAGCACTCTGTGTATACCTGCACCAGATAGTCGACAGAAGACAGCTCGCCAGCACCTGCTCAAGTGCAAATGGGGATGGGTAACAAATGCTGACTTAGTCAGCAAAGCCCACAGCCCATAAAATAATGAACAAAAAAAGATTCTCACATCTCATCTCACCCACATGAAAGGGATCATTGTGAGTTCACAAGAGTGTAAGTTGGGGAACATTGATTCAGCCACCTGTTGTATTCGTCACTTCCAAAATGGTACCAGTTATTATTAATGTACTGCTCTTCTCATTCAAGCCATATATGTTCACTACATGTAGTCCATCATCTGGAATGCCCTGCCTGAAGCCACAGTCAATAGCAACTTTCAAAACGGAATTGAATAAATACTTTACGGAGAAAATACTTACAGGGATATGGGGAAGGAGTAGGGCAGTGGGACGAATTGGAAAGCTCTTTCAAAGAATTGACACATAGAGAACAATAAGATGAATCATGCCTTTTTAAAAATTCACTTTTATGGGATGTGGGCGTTGCTGGCCAGGTTGGCATTTATTGCCCATCCCTAGTTGCTCTTCAGAAGGTGGTGAGCTGCCTTCTTGAACTGCTGCAGTCCCAAAGGTGTAGATACACCTATGTGCTGTTAGTGAGGGAATTCCAGGATTTTTGCCCAGCGACAGTGAAGGAACATCGATGTTTTCCACATCAGAATGTTGAATGACTTGCAGGAGAACGTCCAGCTCATGGTGTTCATGGGTATCTGCTGCTTTTGTCCTTCTAGATTGCCGTGGTCATGGCGTTGGAAGGTGCTGCGTAAGGAACCTTGGTGTGTTCGTGCAGTGCATCTTGTAGATAGTACATATGACTGCCATTGTTCGTCGATGATGGAGGGATTGAATGTTTGTGGAAGGAGGAACAATCAAGCAGGGCTGCTTCGTCCTGGTTGATGTTGAGCTTCTTGAGTGTGTTGTATTCATCCAGGCAAATGGAGAGTGTTCCCTCACAGTCATGATTTGTACCTTGTAGATGGTGGACAGGCATTGTGAGGTTCAGGAGGTGAGTTACTTGCTGTAGGATTCCTAGCCTTTGACCTGCTCTGATAGCCACAGTATTTATATAGCTAGTCCAGTTCAGTTTCTGATCCATGATAAACCCCCGGATATTGATTGTGGGGGATTCAGCGATGGTAATGCCATTGAATGTCAAGGGGCAATGGTTAGATCCACCCTTGTTGGAGAAGGTCATTGCCTGGCACATGTGGAGCAAATGTAACTTGCCGCTTGTCAACCCAAGCCTGGATATTATCAAGGTCTTGCTGCATTTGGACATGAACTGCTTCAGTATCTGAGGAAGCATGAATGGTGCAGAACATTGTGCAGTAATCAGCGAACATTCCCACTTCTAATCTTTTGATGGAAGGAAGGTCATTGATGAAGCAGCTAAAGATGGTTGGGCCTAGGACATTACCCTGAGGAACTCCTGCGCTGATGTCCTGGAGCTGAGGTGATTGACCTCCAACCACCACAGCCATCATCCTTTGTGCCAGGTATGACCCCAACAAGCAAAGAGTTTTCACCCTGATTCCCATTGATCCTGGTTTTGCCAGGGCTCCTTGATTACAAAATCGGTCAAATGTTGCCTTGGTGTCAAGGCCAGTCACTTTCACTTCATCTCTGGCAGTCAGCTCTTTTGTCCATGTTTGAACAAGCGCTGTAATAAGGGGTCTGAAGTGACCTTGGTAGAATCCTAACTGAGCGTCCATAAGTAAGTTATTGCCGGCTTGATAGCACTGTTGATTACCTCTTCCATCACATTTCTAATGAAGGAGAGCAGACTGATGGGTTGGCAATTGGCTGGATTGGATTTGTCCTGCTTCTTGTGTACAGGACACACCTGGGCAACTTTCCACATTGCCAGGCAGATGCCATGTTGTAGCTGTACTGCAACAACGTGGCTAGGGGTGCGGCAGTTCTGGAGCACAAGTCTTCAGGATTATTTCCGGAATGTTGGCAGGGCCTAAAAACTTGGCCGTATCCAGTGCCTTCAGCTGTTCCTTGGTATCCCGTGGAGCAAATCAAATTGGCTGAAGACTGACATTTGTGGCGCTGTATACCTCTGGAGGAGACTGAGGCGGATCATCCACTCGGTAATTCTGGAACAATGTTGAGAAGTCTTCAGTCCTGTCTTTTGCACAGATGTGCTGGGCTCCTTCATAATTCAGGATGGGGATATCCAGTGAGTTGTCTAATGTCCACCACCATTCACAGCTGGGTGCAGCAGGACCACCGAACTTAGATCTGATCTGGTGATTGTAGAATCACTTAGCTCTGTCTATTACTTGCTGCTAATGCTCTTTAGCACACACGTGTTGCAACTTCACCAGTTTGACACTTCATATTGTGATACCTCCGGTATTGCTCCTGGCGTGCTCTCCTGCACTCTTCATTGACCAGGGTTGATCCACTGGCTTGGTGGTAATGGTAGAGCGGGGCATATGCCAGGCCATGACGTTGCAGATTGTGGTTGAGCACAATTCTACTGCTGCTGATGTTGCACAACGCCTCATGGATACCCAGTCTTGAGTTGCCATATCTGCTCTAAGGTTATCTGATTTACACGGTGGTAGTGCCACAAAACATGATGGACGGATGAGGCCAAGTATGTTTTCCCTTCTTGTTGGTTCCCTAACGACCGCAGTCCCAGTCTAGCAGCTGTGTCCTTTAAGACCTGGCCAACTCTATGGTGGTCCTACCAAGCCACTCTTGGGGTTGGACATTGAAGTCACACTCCCAGAGTACATTCTACGTCCTTGCTACCCTCAGTGCTTCCTCCAAGTGGCCTTGAACATGGAGGGGTACTGATTCATCAGCGGGGGGCAGACAGTATGTGGTAATCAAGATGAGGTTTCCGTGCCCTTGTTTGACCTGGTGCCATGAGACTTCATGGGTCCAGAGTCAATGTTGAGGATTCGAAGGCAACTCCATCCCGACTGTATACCACTGTGCCCCCACCTCCGCTGGGCCTCTCCAGCTGGTGAGGCAGGACATACCCAGGAATGGTGATAGTGCTGTCTGGGAAATTACCTGTAAGTTATGATTCCTTGAGTACGACTATGTCAGGCAGTTGCTTGATTAGTCTGTGACAGCTCTCCCAATTTTGGCATAAGCCCCCAATAAGGAGGATTTTGCAGAGTTGACAGGACTGGTTTCTGTTGTCGTTTCCAGTGCCCAGATCGATGCTGGTCCATCCGGTTTGATTTCTTTGTGTTTTCTTGGTAGAGGTTTAATGAGTGGCATGCTCGGCCATTAAGGGTGGCACGTAGGCCAGACCAGGTAGATTTCCGGACATAAGTGACGGGATTTTACAACAACGGTTTTCCGTGGTCACCATTAGATCTTTTTAATTCTAGATGTTTTATTGAGTTTAAATTTCACTATCTGCCGCGGTGGGGTTCGAACCTGGCCCCCAGAACATTACTCTGGGTCTCAGGATTACTCGTCCAGTGACAATACCACTGCCTGACCTGTGACCTAACCCCGTAGTCTCGCCTTTTCCCATATCCCCTGATAGCTTCAGTTAACAAAAATCTATCAATCCGTGAATTCAGATTCACAATTGATCAAGCACTTGGGGAAAATTTCCAAACTTCGATCATCCTTTGTGTGTGGATATACTTCAGGGTCTCAGTTTTAGACTATCCGTCTTAAGCTCCCTGACTAACAGAAATAGTTTCTCCCAATCTACCTCATCTTCTCCGCTTAATAGCTCATAAACTTTGATTAAATCACCTTCACTGGACTAGATCCCAGGGAATGCAACCTTAGTTTGTTGAAGTTTTGATGTGGCTTCATCCTTGGAGTCCAGGGGCGTGATTCTCCGCCGGCGGGATGCCCGGTTTTGCCAGCGCATGGGGGTTTCCCGACGGCGTTGGGCTGCCCCACAACGGGAAATCCCATTGACCGGCCGGCGTAACGGAGAATCCCGCTGGTGGATCAGGGCAGAAATGTGGCGTAGTGGGGCGGAGAATCCAGCCCCAGGTATCAAATCTATAATGCACCCCCCCAGGGGCCAGAACACCCTTCCTAAAGTGTGTTGCGCAGAACTGCTCATGGCCTCCACCGTGTGCAACTAGAATTTTATAAAGCTGAAACATGACTTCTACCCCCTTGTATTCATAGATCATAGAATCTATGGCACGGAGACTGGCCCTTCAGCTCAAACTGGTCCATGCCAACCAAAAAGCCCATCTCAGCTAACCCCATTTGCCTGCTCCAAATATAAAAATCCCAAACGTACTCTTGATCATTTTCTCTACTTGTTCATGACATTTTTAAAAATCTGTGTATGCAGACCCCCAAAGTCTCTTTGGATCCTCGCTGTTTTGAGCTTTTCACTGTTTAGAATCTTACCGGGTGCTTTACGATTCTCGGAAATACAACAGTTAATCAGAAAAAAAATGTCTATCTTAATTATCCTGCAAGTATTAACCACAGTTCAGACAATGCATCTCAGACTGTCCCAGAATGTTATCTAATCCAATTAATAGGAAAGGTAAATGGCAAAACGTCAGAGTTTAACAAATTTGCTTTTAACAATCCCGTGTGTTTAATCCTTCTGGAAGCCCTTAAACCAATTATCACTGATTTCATTCCCGATTAGAGAAATTAACCAAAAGACGTGAAAGTGCTTGCTGGCTGATCAAATTAATGTCTGTCAGGTGTTAACGTTGCAGGGACATTGAATTTGAAAGAACAACAGATCGAGAGAAAAGGGCATTGTGCAAATGTCCTTCACCAAATGACTTCCGAGCCAAGGTCCAGTTTAGGCCAGCTTGTCGTGGGTTTCACCCAATGGGATCGGTGTGGGCAACAAGTTAAATCAGCAGACAGACAAATGTCACTGCTCTCCTCTGATTCCGACCTTTTGTGCATCTCCATCATTGGCAGTCGCACCTTCTAGTTCTTGCCTAAGTTCTTAAAGCCCCCAGCTTGGCCTGCCTCTCTGCTTTTAAAATGCTCCTTACAACGTGACTCATGGATCCAGTTTTTAGGCATCGTGCTGTTAAATACTTTTGGTGGCTTGGTGTCAAATTTGGCGATGCTACTGTGCAGTACCTTATGAAACTGCGTTACATGAAAGATATTGGGTGGGATTCTCCGACTGTTGTGATTCGCTTTTCCTGCCAACAGCGCGCCCCCACCCGAGTTTCCAAGTGGCATGGGGCGGCTTCAATGTGAAATCCCATTGACAAGCGAAGGGAAATGAGAATCCCTCCGTCAGTGAACGGCACGCAGCTGAGAAACACGAGGCCTGGGAACCAGAGAGTCCCGCCCACCATTCAAATGTGATTTGTTCTTGCAGTTGGAAAAACTGAAAGTTCATTGCCTGTTCCTTACTTCCTTTGACCTATTTTCATTTTTCTCACTCCTCTAGAAAACATCTGGAACCATTTTCTATGCAAACTGTGGGATGTAAGGGCAGCACGGTGGTGCACTGGTTTCGCCCCCACAACCCAGAGATGTGCAGGGTAGGTGGATTGGCCACGCTAAATTGTCCCTTTGTTAGAACAAAATAATTGGGTACTCTAAACTTATAAAAGAAAAACTGTGGGACATGAATCCAATTTATTAAAATGTACTTTCTAAACTTTGATGGCTGAAAATTCTTCTTTTTAAATATATTTAGAGTACCCAATTTCAACCCCCCCCCCCCCCCCAATTAATGGGGAAATTTAGCGTGGCCAATCCACTTTCCCTGCAGATCCTTGTGTTGTGGGGTGAGATCCATGCAGACACGGGGAGAATGTGCAAACTCCACATAGACAGTGAACTGGGGCTGGGATTGAACCTGGGTCTTTGGCGCCATGAGGCCGCAGTGCTAACCACTGAACCACCGTGCCGATGGCTGAAATTTCTACCCTAAAATGTATCCCTTACAGATGTCAGGAATTCTGTACCCTGCATCACTGTCCTGCCCCATTCCTGCACATTCATCTCTCTCAAATACCCTGCTCCCAATCTATGGACTCAAACCCACCCGAGACACTTCTTTAGGCTAAATTAGAGTACAACCTACTCTTCTGTTTTACGCAGAGATAAACTTCAAAATCACATCTTATTCACCACAAATACTGTTTGGTTCTATCTCTGCAATGTAACTCGCCTCGATTGCTACCTTGCCCCTCACACCATTAAAATATCTATCTAATCTTCCAAACTGGCCTTCTACAATTCCCTCACTGCCAACCTCAGCCTTGTCCTTCCAAAAACAAGGGAAGCAGACATTTGTAGGTGACGGTGTGTCTCAGGCACACACATGCTGAATTACCATTCCATCGGTTTCAAAATCCTGGAATACCTTCCCTAACAGCATTGTTGATGTACCTACATCACATAGACTACAGTAGTTTGAAGAAGGTAGCCCATGATCGCATTCTCAAGGGCAACTGGTTTGGTGAATAAATATTGTTCTCGCCGGTGATACTCACATCTCACAAGCTCATCAAAAATGCTCGAGATCACCTATAGCTCCACTGCTGTCATCGTGTCCTGCATTTAGATACTTGCCACTGTCTACAGCCCCCGCTACGGGGTTGTCCAATTTTCTTCTATCTCTGCAGTCTTCCTCCCCATCCATCCTCCCCATCACCCTTACCCTCCTGCTCCATCCTGCAGCTCTGTCGACCTGGCCTCCGTATATTACACTGGCCTCCACCAAGCCTCTGATGGCCAGGCCTTCAGCCGCCTTTATCCTAATCTAGAAAATTCCATCCCCAAACGTTGCTGTCTCGCTCCCTCCCTCCCCATTCTGAAAGGTCTTTTCCAAACACATCTGCTCAAACACATTTTTAATCGTTTCCCTGAATTTTCTTTCAAAGATTTGGCCCCGTTCCTTTTCCTCCCTCAGTGAAGGATGCTTTTTTTCCTATTTTAAAGATGTTACATAAATAAAAGTTGTCATGAAAGGACTCACAGCCTTTTGCGTAGTTAATGCTTCCCATGTTCCTCTCCCACTGTGCACGGAGGGGTGACTGGCTCAGGATTAAAAGTAATGGAGAAAAGCTTATAGAAAATAATTAGAGGTTTCCTGTTCTCAGATAATAAATCCCATTATTTAATGGACGCATTCAATGGACGTGTGCAGAACGACAGGGAAGCTTTTATGAATGTTTATATTTCTGCGATTTTAATTCATCTACTTTCACCTCCACGTATAATTCGCTTCCTAAATTACTGATCATGCACTCCACCTGTCATTCCGTGTGTCACCAAATAATTGTTGATGTGTTGTTGTTTTGGCTAAGCCAGTAGACTGTGGCAGGGTGGTAAGGTAAGGAATACAGGGAGGTAAAGAGTTTAACAGCTCTGCAATCCCAGGGCAGCATGGTGGCACAGTAGCTAGCACTGCTGCCTCACAGCTCCAGGGACCTGGGTTCAATTCCAGCCTTGAGTCACCATCTGTGTAGAGTTTGCACTTTCTCCCTGTGTCTGCGAAGGTTTCTCCTACAGTCCAAAGATATGCAGGTTAGGTCGGTTTACTGGGTTACAGGGATAGGGTGGAGGCATGGGCTTAAGTAGGGTGCTCTATCCAAGGGCCGATGCGGACTCGATGGGCTAAATGGCCTCCTTCTTAACAGTAGATTCTAATAATAATCTTTATTAGTGTCACAAGTAGGCTTACATTAACCCTGCAATGAAGTTACTGTTAAAAGCCCCTAGCCGCCACACTTCGGTACCTGTTCGGGTATGCAGAGGGAGAATTTAGAATGTCCAATTCACCTAACAGCAAATCTTTCGGGACTTGTGGGAGGAAACTGGAGCACCCAGAGGAAACGCACACAGAAATAGGGAGAATGTGCAGACTCCGCACAGTCACCCAAGCCAGGAATCGAACCCTGGGATCCTGGCGCTGTGAAGCCACAGTGCTAACCACTGTGCTACCATGCCGCACCATTAGTCTATGAATAAGTTAGAGATGGGAATGGTGCAGTAAACTGTGATTTCCACAGAGCAAGGAAGCTTATGTCAAAAAAGGATATTTTGCAAACCAAATTTAGTGTTTCGATAGAACAGGAGGGTAAAATTCAGAGAAACCGTGGGCAAGATTGTTTGAAATAAACTGCAGATATATTATTCAACTTGTAATTGCACGCATGAATATTTGATTTTTTCAGTAATTGTCTTTCGTACACAATCTCAGACAGATGCAGCAACTTCTTAAAGATTATAATGGTGGAATATCATGCAGCCAAGAATCGGGGTTACTGATTCCTGCATCTAAATTCTTGTTATAAACTCATAACAGGTTTGAATCTATGTGCTTGAAGCTCTGAATCACAAAATTTATCCTTGCTCGTCTCCTTCATGTTTATTTTTCCATTCTGAATGTACATGGAGAAGTTGATAAGGACATTATTTGGGAATTCTAGTTCCCTTCTCCTGTCGTCCGTGCCCCCCCCCCCCCCAGCCCCACTCCACTGGTATAAGTGCAGGTGAGTGACTCATCCAAATTTGGAAGCCCTGTCCTAAATTCCAGGGATAGGGTCATTTGTTAGTTGGAATGAACCATTGGTGCTTCAATGGGAAGCACGGCAACAGGCATCCAAATCCATCTGATCTCCCCTTGAAAGGTGGATTGGACATGTGCAGAAGCCATCCTGGCCCAAAGACTGACACTTCAACGCTCCACTGAATGATTGCTGCATTGTCGGTGGCGCTTCTCTACCTTTTTGAAAGAAATTAAATATCCAATCTCTTGCGTGGATATCAAGGATACTTTGACACTTTACAACAAAGATCAAGGAAATTTTGCTGGTCCTCCAGCCAATAGGTGAGATCATTAATTTCAGTGATGGCTATGGCTTTTACTCTGCACAAACTGGGCTGGATTCTCCAGCTGCGGGATGCTCCATTTTGCCGGCAGCCCGGGAGGGGTGGGGGGGGGGGGGTTTCCTGACAGCATGGGGCTGCTCCACAATGGGAAAGCCCATTGACCAGCCAGCGAAACGGAGCATCCCGCCAGCGTCCTGAACCAAAAATCTGGCACGGTGGGACAGAGAATCCAACCCACTGGTTTTAGGTAAGAAGAAAGGGAATGCAAAGTGGGAATTAAAAAAAAAAAAATTCCCCTCTTTTTTTAAAAAATAATTTTTATTGCAATTTTTTTGAAAAATATATATCAACAAAACAATAATAACAATAACAATAATAATAATAAACACCCCCCGGCACCCATAACAACGCATAGCAAAGTGGGATTAAGAAGCAACAAGAGGAGGGGTGGGGGGGTAGATACTGGTGCATGAAAACAGTCACCATGGGTGCAATTCTCCGCACTCACGACGGTGTGGAGAACAGCGGGCGGCGTAAATTTTTACGGCCACGCTGGTCTGACGCCCTCCCGCTATTCTCCCGCCCCCACGCCCACCTCCCGACACGAATCGCTGCCCGCCGTTTTTTTACGGCGAGCAGCGATTCTCAACTGGCCGATGGGCCGAATTCCAAGGCCTTTATGACCGTTTTTATGAACGTCAAACACACCTGGTCTGACCGTTCGTAAAAACGGCCGTAAAGTCCCGATCTGGGTAACCATGGCACCGATTGGCACGGCAGTACCACGGCCGTGCCAAGGGTGCCATGGGCCCGCGATCGGTGGGCACAGATCGGGGGCAGCGGGTACTTACCCCGCGCACTCTTTATCCTTCCGCCGCCCCACTGTATCCATTCGCGGGGCGGCTGAGGGGCATACCGGCCCGTGCATGCGCGGGTTTCACGCAAATGCGTGATGACGTCATCCGCGCATGCGCGGGTTGGAGTCTTCCAATCCGCGCATGTGCGGCTGACGTCATGTGACGCGTCAGCCGTCGCAAACTCTGGCTAGCAGGCTTAACGAAATTTGTTAAGCCCGCGATGCCGGAGTTCACGGCCGCGGGATACTAGCCCCGACCGGGGACCAGAATCGGTTTCCGGTCGGGGGGGCGGAGGCTGGCGTCAAACCCGCCCGTTTTTGCCGCCAGCCTCACGATTTCTCCCGGGTGCGGAGAATCACGCCCCATGTTTCAGAAGTACTTCATTCACTGTGAAGTACTTTGAGACATCCCGAGGCCATGAAAAGAGATGCAGAAATTAAAGTTCATTCTTTTTTATGCACACAACAATAATATGCAGACGGGTATTGGTATTGTTGTAATCCGCTTTTAAGGGATATCTGCATGACAGCACCAAAAGGGGAATGTCTCATGTAATCCAGTCTTAGTTTTACTTTTGCTTTGAGCAGAGCACACACACAGCTCTGATACTTTTGAGCATTATACCTAATGTACAACTGCTCGCATGTACCTAGTCTTAATAAATGAACCCAACAAAGCGTTTACCAAGGCTTTATGAACGATCGGTGCATTGTGTCTTGCTCAGAAAATAAGCCCGAGGTATTATATCATTAAAATAACATGATCAGTATCTTTAAAAACATCCTGTCCCCATCTCAAATGTTACTTCTTCAATAACCGAGAGTTTAAATTTATTCTAAAATTTTGCACCCAAACATGCATTACACCTGGGACTTCGCACAGACATGCATACCAACCACAGTAATGTACAGGAAATTAAATCGACAGAGAGTGGGGGAAAACCACCATTTTAAACACCTCTCTTGCAACTTTGGAGTTTGGGACACTTCTTCAGGGGATATAAAGTCATCGGAATATGGCGATCAGTATGGTCGCCTTTCTCAATCCTAATTATGTTTATGCCTTAGAGTCGCCAGGTATCTCTTGATACCGCCACAAGGTTCAAACCCGAATACTGATCAAAGAACCAATGCACCAGTTAGTTAGTTCAAAGTCAATACTATTTATTTACACACACAGTAATATCTACTCAGGCACAAAGTACTACAAACTAAACTATCTCTAACGCTAACACCTATATTTAACTTCGGGTGCCTACTCAGTCAGAGGAACAATGGCCGTTGTTCGGATCGGAGGTTGTTGGGTTCGAAGAAGTAACAGGAGAACAGCTAAGGTCGTCCGTCTGATGGCGAGCGTTGACCTTGAACTTACTTGCTTCTGGTGCAGCTGGTGGAAGGGTCTCTTCGCTTTGAGAGACAATTGCAAGAGAGCGATTCTCTCGTGGGGGTTCCTTCTTATACCCAAAGGGGGCTTTGCGCGTTATTAGGCGGGCCTTAAACTTGGCCCCAATTAATTGGGCCACTTCTCGATCACTGTTATAGATCTTGACCAATAAAGGGGTGGCTGCCCTGATGGCTGGGCGTGTCCTAGGTGGCCGTTGGCCTGGCTTTGTTTGTGCTTTCGGTTTGGGGAACTGGTGCTGGGATGTCTGAAACAGTATCGGTTGCTTTAGTGTCGTACCTTGATTCCCGGAGATGGGCCATCAATATGCTAATTGACCCATAGTTTCGATTCAGTCTGGGAGCTGTTTCTCCAATATGCATGCAGGCCCTGTGCCTGCTTATTTTCCTAACATTGTTCACAGTTCCCTACATTCTTTGCGAGCGTCCATTTTGTATTCTGGAAGTGGCCATCCCAAATGGCTACAGGAGGATGAAAGGTGAAAATGAGCTTTAATGAAATTCCAGTTTGAGTGCTCCTGTGAATGCAAATGAATTTTTAACTAACATTTAAATCAGAAATGCACAAAGGTCCCTAATTAAAATGATCTCTTTGACTACAATACGAGTAGGAGGCATATAGACACACTGCTTCAGCCTGTTCCCATACGAATGAGCTGGTTGCATTGTTATCTATCAAAAGCATTTAATCCCTTTAAGCATGTCATCTGTCCTTTCATTTAAATACATAAGCAGCACCGTTTTTAATCAATACTTTTGTCATGTTCTTCAGCTTTACATCTGAACAGAAGAATATTTGTGCTGTGTATTGAGTGGTGAGGTGGGGGAGGTGTGTGGTGGATGTTTTTGACTAAAGGGACATAAAATGAAAAATGAAAATCGCTTTATTGTCACGAGTAGGCTTCAATGAAGTTACTGTGAAAAGCCCCTAGTCACCACATTCCGGCGCCTGTCCGGGGAGGCTGGAACGGGAATCGAATCGTGCTGCTGGCCGGCTTGCTCTGCTTTAAAAGCCAGCGATTTAGCCCAGTGAGCTAAACCAGCCCCTATGTGATGTGATGATGTGATGATCAGAAGATTTTAGGAATATTTCTTCTAAATATTGGGATGTTAAGAATTCTGCTTGCAGAGCTTGGGTGTTTTCAGCAGCAGAAGATTAAATTGATGAAGGATTGCATTTATCAGTTTGGGGTAATAATAAATACAAATAATTGTAATAATAGACAAGTCTCCTGGGCCTGAAGGGATATATCCAAGGATTCTATGGGAAGCAAGAAATGAAATTGCAGAGCCGTTGGCAATGATCTTTTCATCCTCACTGTCAACAGGGGTGGCACCAGGGATTTGGAGAGTGGTGAATGTCGTGCCGCTGTTCAAAAAAGGGAACAGGGATAACCCTGGGAATTACAGGCCAGTTAGTCTTACTTCGGTGGTAGGCAAAGTAATGGAAAGGGTATTGAGGGATAGGATTTCTGAGCACCTGGAAAGACACTGCTTGATTAGGGATAGTCAGCACGGATTTGTGAGGGTTATGTCTTGCCTCACAAATCTTATTGAATTCTTTGAGGAGGTGACCAAGCATGTGGATGACGGTAGAGCAGTGGATGTGGTGTACATGGATTTTAGTAAGGCATTTGATAAAGTTCCCCATTGTAGGCTTATGCAGAAAGTAAGGAGGCATGGGATAGTGGGAAATTTGGCCAGATGGATAACGAACTGGCTAACCGATAGAAGACAGAGAGTGGTGGTGGATGGCAAATATTCAGGTTGGAGCCCAGTTACCAGTGGCGTACCGCAGGGATCAGTTCTGGGTCCTCTGCTGTTTGTGATTTTCATTAATGTTTTGGATGAGGGAGTTGAAGGGTGGGTCAGTAAATTTGCAGATGATACGAAGATTGGTGGCATTGTGGATAGTGAGGAGGGCTGTTGTCAGCTGCAAAGAGATATAGATAGGATGCAGAGCTGGTCTGAGAAGTGCCAGATGGAGTTTAACCCTGACAAGTGTGAGGTTGTCCATTTTGGAAGGACAGATATGAATGCGGAATACAGGGTTAACAGTCGGGTTCTTGGCAATTTAGAGGAGCAGAGAGATCTTGGGGTCTATGTTCATAGATCTTTGAAAGTTGCCACTCAAGTGGATAGAGCTGTGAAGAAGGCCTGTGGTGTGCTAGCGTTCATTAGCAGAGGGATTGAATTTAAGAGTCATGAGGAGATGATGCAGCTGTACAAAACCTTGGTAAGGCCACATTTGGAGTACTGTTGCAGTTCTGGTTGCTTCATTTTAGGAAGTATGTGGAAGCTTTGGAAAAGTTGCTGACGAGATTTACCAGGATGTTTCCTGGAATGGAGAGTAGGTCTTATGAGGAAAGGTTAAGGGTCGCCTCATTTTAGGAAGGATGTGGAAGCTTTGGAAAAAGTGCAAAGGAGATTTACAGGATGTTGCCTGGAATGGAGAGTAGGTCTTACGAGGAAAGGTTGAGGGTGCTCGGCCTTTTCTCATTAGACCAGAGAAGGATGAGGGGCGACTTGATAGAAGTTTATAAGATGATCAGGGGAATAGATAGAGTAGACAGTCAGAGACTGGGTGGAACAAACCATTACAAGGGGACATAAATTTAAGGTGAATGGTGGAAGATATAGGGGAGATGTCAGAGGTAGGTTCTTTACCCAGAGAGTAGTGGGGGCATGGAATGCACTGCCTGTGGAAGTAGTTGAGTCGGAAACATTAGGAACCTTCAAGCGGCTATTGGATAGGTACATGGATTACGGTAGAATGATGGGATGTAGATTCATTTGTTCTTAATCTAGGACAAAAGTTTGGCACAACATCGCAGGTCGAAGAGCCTGTTCTGTGCTATATTTTTCTATGTTCTATGCTTAACAATCTTTATTAGTGTCACAAGTAGGCTTTCATTAACACTGCAATGAAGTTACTGTGAAAATCCCCCAGTTGTACACTCCGGTACCTGTTCGGGTCCACAGAGGGAGAATTCTGAATGTCTAACTCACCTATCGGCACATCTTTCGGACGTTGTGGGAGGAAACCGGAGTGCATGGAGGAAACCCACAAAGACACGGGGATAATGTGCAGACTCCGCACAGGCAGTGACCCAAGCCGGGAATCGAACCCGCTGTGCAGCAGCAGTGCTAACCACTGTGCGACCGTAACGACCAGTGGATTGACTGGGGAGGTTCCTGGAGAGTTAAAGTGTTTCCCAGCATGGGGAGCTGAGGTCATTGCTGGGTGGAGCTCACAAAGGCAGAGAGGTAGTGAGTTTGGAGAAGCTTTTAGTGAGAGAGGAGCTGAGTTCTGATCTGTCTGATTCTGAGTCCACAATTCTTTCCAGATAGGATTAGCTAAAAAAAAAAGAGTAATAATATTTTAAAGCAGAGCAGCCTTGTCTGAAGACAAAGAAGAGGCTGAAACAACTTAGCGGAAGCTGCTATTTGAAGACATTCAGCCAGAGTCTGAAAGGGTTCCAACCGGAGCCAAATCTGTCTCATAAACCAAGTATTATTCTATACCCTGCTCATTTTAAGCTGGATTTAGATCTAAATGTTTATTTTCTTGTTGTTTAATGGAAAATTGTATAGTTGTGTTAAGGGATAATTGTAAGCTGTTCTTTTTGGGTGCAAAGTTAAAAGTTTAATATTGTGTTCATAATAAAGTTTTGTTTTAGAAATACCAAAGCCCTATTTCTTCATACAATCACTCCTGGAGCGAATCATTCTTTCCACACAGTCTTACAAATAAACAAAAAATATTGGGGTTTCGGTCCAATATCCTGGCCACTGTTGGGGTCTGGTCTGCGATCGTAATAGACTATCTTTGACTGTCTCCATTAACACAAGGCAAAGTAACTTGTTGCTGACGCTCTCTGAACTCCTCACTTTGCAGCACAACCCAGGATTAATTACAGAAAATAGAGCAATGCATTGCATTATCTTCTATTCATCACTTGAAAGTGCACTGCAGGGAAATGATCTGAAAGCATTAAAGGTTCGCTGGGTCTTATGTGGGTTGGGATTGATGTTCTATTTGGGGTTTTTTTCAGTTTGCTTTGTTCTCACTCTGCATTATGTCAGGGCATCAGATGTAGTAGGAAAGGACAATAAGGGCAAAGTAATTATAGGCTACGTGATTTAGTAGCAGCTTTAACACAAACCATTACCTATCATATTGGCTCTATTCACAGGAAAGTGCCAGAGAATATCTAAGGCACTTGGGAATAATCTATCATTCAGTTATCCAGAAGCATCCATTCCCCATTCTCCAACTGAAATTGATTCTCTTCTCTGCCAGCAATATATCAGAGTTACCCCCTTTCATAAAGGCCACGGAGAGTCCACACTGTGTTAGTAGAAACAAAAACTTATTTTATTTTACGATTATTATATCCAGCTCCAGGAGTTTGCTACTGGGTCGTCACGAGCTGGTACCGTACTGGCCGACTCTATTTATACAAAGCCAGATATTACCAGAGTTCCCCCCGCTCCCTTATCGGGGGAGATTGTATTCTGCAAGGTCCACGGGGTAGATAATCATCCCAACCCCATATGATCCATGCGGGCTATAACACCAGTCTCTCTGGGACAACAGCACTTCATTGGCCTGGAGATCAACAGATTCCTGGGCTCCGGCATCCCTCCGAGAGCCGGACGTTCCTTCCTCCGCTTGCTGTGGATCCTCAATTGTGAGGTGCTTACCAGTGAGTGGCCCAGACGCCTGCCGACTACTTAATTCCCACCGAGGTCTGAATATCTGCAATGGTGAAGGGTGCGAGTGACAGCTTTGACGCCTCCTTGATACTCGTCTCCGAGACGTCTCCCTCAGAGCTGCTCAGGACTGTGGTCCCCAGAGGGTACGAGGGTGGTCCGGGCTGGCCGACAGATTGACCTGCAAGGGAAGCGAGATGGCATCAGTGCATCACAGGGGCAGACTGCCGTGAGAAAGTTAACTAACGTGAGGTTTGCACCGTGGCTGCATGTGTTGAGGATTCTCACTTTTGTCTGATGCCCCCCCCCCCCCGCCTTGCCCTCTGTACAGGTGCGGCCCTTTTCTTGTTGGCCAGTTGAAGGGCTCTCTCCTCAAAGGGCATTAGGGTTCTCAGCTCAGGCATGACTCCGGCAGGCTGTGCCCGTTCTCGGCAGTTTCCTGCAATGAGACAGATGGGGGCGAGTGTCGGCGGAGTCCTGTCAGGTCGGAGGGTGATGAAGTCTCGCATGTGTGGGAGGTGGGAACAGGGATGTGGGAAGCAGATTATCTGCTGGGGGGGGGGGGGGAAACCATGTGGAGTTTGGGGGGTGCATGTCAAGTGTTGGGACCCCATGAGGTGAGTGGGAGAGAGATCACCGTGGAGGTGTGAAGGCTGTGTTAAGGGCTGCAGTGGGAGACATGAGGAGGCAGACTTCTCCTGGTTGTACCAAGAAGGTCATTCACCTTCTTCCGGCATTGTAACCCCGTCCTCTTCTGGACCGGGCTGACATCCACAGTCCCAGCCACTGCCGGGATTGGTGACCTTGCTGGCTGGACGTCTGCATGGTCACAGGTAGAGGATGTTACGCCTCTGCTCAACACCAGCCAAAGGTTTGGTGAGGGTTCCCTCTGTGAAACCTGGTGCTCACTTCCTGATAGTCGTCCTCCGACTGGACTTAATTGTAAATAATTTCTCTACAAACCATTTGTAGAGAAATCTTGTACACTGTGTATTTGCCGTGTGCCTTTAGCCCTGGGCAGGTTTGGTTTGCTCCTGTGCCGGTGCCTTAACTGCCCCTTCCTGTGGCCTGAATAGCGTTTTGCTTCCTTAAACCTGCCAGTTTCTGGGGAGTGATTCCCCCCCCCCGTGACTACCCCCCCACACCGTGATTACCCCCCACACCGTGATTACCCCCCCACACCGTGATTACCCCCACACCGTGATTACCCCCCACACCGTGATTACCCCCCACCGTGATTACCCCCCCACACCGTGATTACCCCCCACACCGTGATTACCCCCCACACCGTGATTACCCCCCACACCGTGATTACCCCCCCACACCGTGATTACCCCCCACACTGTGATTACCCCCACACACCGTGATTACCCCCCACACCGTGATTACCCCCCCACACCGTGATTACCCCCCCACCGTGATTACCCCCCACACCGTGATTACCCCCACACACTGTGATTACCCCCACACACTGTGATTACCCCCCACACCGTGATTACCCCCCACACCGTGATTACCCCCCCACACCGTGATTACCCCCCACACCGTGATTACCCCCCACACCGTGAATACCCCCCCACACCGTGATTACCCCCCACACCGTGATTACCCCCCACACCGTGATTACCCCCCACACCGTGATTACCCCCCACACCGTGATTACCCCCACAGACCGTGATTACCCTCCAACACCGTGATTACCCCCCCACACCGTGATTACCCCCCACACACCGTGATTACCCCCCCCACACCGTGATTACCCCCACACCGTGATTACCCCCCCACACACCGTGATTACCCCCCACACCGTGATTACCCCCCACACCGTGATTACCCCCCACACCGTGATTACCCCCCCACACACCGTGATTACCCCCCCCACACCGTGATTACCCCCCCACACACCGTGATTACCCCCCACACCGTGATTACCCCCCACACCGTGATTACCCCCCACACCGTGATTACCCCCCCACACCGTGATTACCCCCCACACCGTGACTACCCCCCCCACACCGTGATTACCCCCCCACACACCATGATTACCCCCCACACCGTGATTACCCCCCCACACCGTGATTACCCCCCCACACCGTGATTACCCCCACACACCGTGATTATCCCCCCACACCGTGATTACCCCCCCACACCGTGTTTACCCCCACACTGTGATTACCCCCCCACACCGTGATTACCCCCCCCACACTGTGATTACCCCCCCACACCGTGTTTACCCCCACACTGTGATTACCCCCCACACCGTGATTACCCCCCCCACACTGTGATTACCCCCCCCACACCGTGATTACCCCCCATACCGTGATTACCCCCCCCCCCCCACACTGTGGTGTTGCATAAACTCTCCTAAATCTCCTGACTCTGCTGACTGCTTCATTTGCTTCCCAATTAAAACTAAGGTCTTCACTTTTGGCACCCCTGATAACTGCAGATTTTCGCCCTCACTGATGAATCTCGCCACCATTTTGCACACTCTGCAGCTCCCGTGCATCTTTCCCGGTGCTTTCCAATGTTAGCGCTATCGCCAGCGCCTTTTTAAAATTGATATCTGTCTCCGTTAACAGCCTTCTCTGGATGGCTTCATTATTGACTCCACAAACTAAGCGATCCCCCGGCACATCACTCAGGGTGGCCCAGAAGTCACAGTGCTCTGTGATTTTCCTTAGCTTCGCAATACAGATTGCAATGGTCTCTCCTGGGGCTCTCCCTATGGAATCTAACCTAAAACACAGCAGTTTGACTGAGGGCTTTAGATGATAATGTGCTTTCACCAAATTCTCTAATCTCCGTGAATGAACTAGAATCAGGCGTGTTCAGGGGACATAAGGCTGCAGATTAAATTGTAGGCCTGGGTCCCTCACACACTTAAAAGGATGATCATCTTCTTGTTCAATATAGATGTTCTATATTGTGTCCAATCCTCAATGGGGGCCTCAAAGGGATCAAATCGACTGAATAGAGGACTTATTCCTGCAGCACACTTAAGTTTTGCAACCTGGCTTTGACCTCAATGGGTTCTGCATTCACAGTCTTGGACCACACATCCTCTTATCCTCGTCGCCAATGTAATAACTTTGGCTCACCAGCTAGATATGAAACAGCTGGGGCGCGATTCTCTGCCCCCCCCAAGCCGGGTGGGAGAATAGCGGGAGGGCCTCCTGATATTTTTCACGCCCTCTCGCTATTCTCCCCCCCCCCCCGCCACGCCAACCCACGCCACGAATCGCCGCTCGCCGTTTTTTACGGCGAGCGGCGGTTCTGCGAAGCCAATGGGCCAAGCGGCCGGGCCTTCACGCCCGTTTCAACACGGCAGCAAACACACCTGCTCGCTGCCGTCGTGAAACGGGCGCCAGATGAAAGTGATGGAGGGGTGGAAACTGGAAGCGAAGTTGATGATTTTTTCCCCAGGTCCAGACGAGAGCATGACACGGCACCAAAATAGTCATCAATGTATCGGTAAAGGAGTTGTGGGAGGGGGCCTGGAATAAGGAATGTTCCACATACCCCATAAAAAGGCAAGCGTAGCTAGGACCCATGGGGGTACCCATTGCTACACCTTTGATTTGGAGAAAATGGGATGAGTTAAAGGAGAAGTTGTTGAGAGATAGAACAAGTTCAGCCAGGCGGAGGAGAGTGGTGGTGGATGGGAATTGTCTGGGCCTCTTTTTGAGAAAGAAGCAAAGAGCTCTCAGGCCATCCTGCTGTTGGACGGAGGTAGAGAGATTGCACATCCATGGTGAATAGAATGCAGTTAGGATCCGCGAACTGGAAGCTGTCAATATGACGCAGTGCATCAGAGGAATCCCGGATGAATGTGGGGAGGGAATGGACCAGAGGAGTGAGGATGCAGTCAAGATAAGAGGAAATAAGTTCGGTGGGGCAGGAGCATGCTGACACAATGGGCCTGCCGGGACAGTCCTTTATGTGGATTTTGTGAAGTAGGTAAAAGCGGGCTGTCCGGAGTTGGGAAGCCGTAGGGGGAAGGCATCCAGAGGAAATTAGGTCGCTAATGGTGTTGGAGATAATGGCTTGATGTTCAGTGGTCTGCTCATAGTCCAGGGGGAGGTAAGAGGAAGTATCGGAGAGTTGGCGCTCAGCCTCTGCGAGGTAGAGGTCAGTGCGCCAGACGACAACAGCACCCCCTCTGTCGGCAGGTTTGGTGACAAAGTCGGGGTTAGACCTGACGGAGTGAAGAGCAGAAAGTTCGGAAGGAGAGAGATTGGAATGGGCGAGGGGTCAGAAAGATTAAGACGGCCAATGTCCCGTCGACAGTTCTCAATTAAAAGATCAAGGGCAGGTAATTGTCCGAGCCGGGGGGGGGGGGGGGGGGAGGTTCCACTTGGAGGCAGAACGTTGGAGGCACATGAAAGGATCAGTGGAACAGGAGGAGAACTCTTGCCCAAAGAAGTGGGCACGGAGACAAAGGCGGCGAAAGAAGAGTTCAACATCATGTCGAGCCTGGAATTCATTGAGGTGGGAACGTAAGGGTACAAAGATGAGTCCTTTGCTGAGAACAGCACACTCAGCCTCAGAGTGGGGAAGGTCGGAGTGTATGGTGAACACGCGGTAAGGGCTGGTGTTGGGAGAAATGGGGTACGAGGGATTGGGACTGGTGGAGGGCCTGGGATGGACAGTGGTGTTGATGAGTTGCTGAAGTTTGCGTTCCTTAACATCTGTAAGAAACAGGAAAAGATTTTTGTTAAGGCGTCGAATGATGCGAAGGATGAAATGAAATTGGGGACAGGGACAGCTTTGACAGAGAGTAAGATGGTGCTGCTGGAGAGAGATGTCGAGTGTCTTCATTGCCGTTTGCAATATAGTGTAGGTCAGAAATTTCAGAAGTGGGCCAAGCTGGATCTCAGGAGTCATTGCAGCCAAGACAGGACTTGTGAAGTGAATGTATCAGATAGAATTGGCAGGATACATGTGGACCACTTATTTGGCTGAGAGTTGTCCCAGCCGCCAGAACTAGTCTGAAATTATGGGCTGGCTTCTAGTCACCGCCGGCATACCGCGTTCGACGATCGGCCGGAGAATCCCAGTTTCCGATGAAATCGGGGGCGGAGCCGCTTTCATGACGCAGCGTATCGACGGCCTCAGGACTGAGACCCATCCCCGATGCTCCTCCCCCGACCGGCCGAGCTACCGTCGGCATCGGTCGCGTGAGCTCATTGTCGGGAACTCGGCGTGGCCGCTGCGGACTCAGTCCAGCACCGCCACAGTTAGGAGGGGCCGATCTGCGGTCAGGGGGGACTTTGGCAGGGGCTGTGCGCACTGTTGGGGGGGATTGGTCTGGGGCTCGCGAGCCAGCCAAAGGGCTGCCTCCGTGCGCATGCGCGGCCACGGACCCGGCAATTCTCCGGGCCGTATCAGCAGCTCGAGCCGGGGGGGGCCCCCAGCCAAACCGAGGATTGGTGACCGTTTTGCACCAAATTTTCGGTCGGAAAACACCACCGGTCCCACGCCGGCGTGAGGACATCGCCTGAAAATCGGAGAATCCAGCCCCACATTGGCAGCAGGAAACGTTGATTGTCTGAGTAATGGAATACCGAGTCAGCCTGTGACAGGAGAGCCCGCTGTCGTCACAGAAACAAATGAGGAATGTCGCCAGGACCTGAGCA
Source organism: Scyliorhinus canicula (assembly GCF_902713615.1). Lineage (NCBI taxonomy): Eukaryota > Metazoa > Chordata > Chondrichthyes > Carcharhiniformes > Scyliorhinidae > Scyliorhinus > Scyliorhinus canicula. Next base: position 97,678,061 of record NC_052164.1, on the reverse strand, counting down.
GATTCCAGGTGCAGCAACTTCTGCAGAACGTACCCAGCAGAAGCATCAATGTTGGTGGAGTTCCGCCACTCTGTCAGAAAGCTGAATCCACCAGAGAGACTGAGGGACACAATTCACCCAAAAAGTGACGGTATCATTTTGGACAAGTTTGGCGGGGTGATTTGTGCCGGCTTTTTTGGTGAGGTCCAGATTGGCATTCCTCCACACTTACTCATTTTCCTTGGAGCTTTGGGAGTTCCTCACCGCTAAATCCTACACTTGAATATTTTTCTGTGGTGGGGGATTTAACTAGCCGGCAGGTCCGGCTCCTCAATGATGGGGGCACCCATTTGAAAGGTTGCCCCAATCTCACAGTGAGGTTGAAGGTACGCCAACCACCTCCCGTAGACACAGCGACCCCCCCCCCCCCCACAGACATGGGCAACACCCTTAACCCTCGACCCCTGAGGGGCAACCTCCTCCCCATGACTAAATGTTAGCTTGAGCTCCCCCCGACCCAGACATGAGGGTGACCTTGCCCCACACCCATCCATCCTTGTGAGCATCGGGCCATCGCCGCCACCCCCCCCCCCCCCTCTCCCACTCCCCAAGTGAGCATACCCTGCAGTTTGGCCGCTGAGGGCCCCCCACCTTCAGGGCCCCCCTTTCAATTCCCTCCCTTTCAGGATGTACTCTTTCAGGACGTCTCACTTCACCACCCCCAACCCCCCCCCCCCCCCCCCCCCACCCGCCTTACGGTTCATTTGAATATGATTATATGGATCATGCCCAGTGGGGGACTGGGGGGGGGTGATCCAGTTTGCACGAGGCATAGCAAGTCGGGTGACCCGCTCAGCGCTTGGCAATGGGATCAGCACTGGGTGCAACACAGTGAGAAAATCATGATTCAAATCTATAATGGAGTGGTTGAATGGGTTAAATGTTAAATTTATTGAGGACTGGAATTTAACTGTTTTCACTGTATGAAAGAACTTAGAGCGGGACGTGGTGGCTGGCCCCTTTAAGGGGCGATAAGCCGGAAGGGTCATGTGACCTAGAAAAACCAATCAAGGACCAGGGTGGGGGTCCACACTAGCAAGCGTCAGGCCGATTCCAGACGCTGATCTGCAGCCACGAAGTTGCAAGACTCTGTGCGCTGTGAATAAATGTTAGTTCTTCCATACCTCGCCAACTTTGACAGATATATTCATGCCATGTTTGCCAGACTCATTTTAATTGCCCCCAGTTGATTTATTTTTTTCCCCCCACATCAGCAGAGGTTTTCAGAAACTATCCCCAGGCAAGGAAAAAAAGATGAGAGCCTGGGCAGAGGTGGAGAACGCTAACAAGTTCCAGTCCTTTTAATTGCACTCACAGCAGATGCACTCCTGCTGAGTTTAATTAAGCAACAACCACATCAAAGCATCCATCATGTCCTAGCATTGTGCAATCACCTTAGAATGGAGATGGAACATTCTGAGGCAGACTTTTTGATTATATCACCTGCTGATTGGTAATGTTAAAACAGGCGTCTGAGAATTGAAGTGAATTGTGCAGTCAATTATATTTTTGATCCCTTTATTTTGCAAAACAAAAATGTTTTCTGAAGTGGTTTTCATTATTTTCCCAGCTCCACTCTCTTGCCTCAACTCGACCAAGCGGCTCTTCTGGATGTCAAAGGTCACTCGCAGGATGTCAATGAAGCGCTCCTGTCCAAAGACTGGGGAGTACTGGAAGAAGGTGTTTAGGGTCATTTCCAAGGCGGTGCATGTGAAACTGGAGCCGGATCCCCGGGAGGCCATATTCGGGGTGTCGGATCAGCCAGGGTTGGAAACGGGTGCGGAGGCAGATATCATAGCCTTCATCTCGTTGATCGCCCGAAGGTGGATCCTGCTGGGATGGAGAGCGGCCTCTCTACCCTGTGCCCTGGCGTGGCGGGGGGACCTGTTGGAATTCTTGACCCTTGAGAAGGTTAAGTTCGAACTGAGGGGAAGCTCGGAGGGGCTCTACAAGTCATGGGCACTATTTATTATGCACTTTCAAGAACTGGATAACATCGAACATTAGTTGGGGGGGGGGAGAGGGGGGCTGTGTATGTTGAAGATGGCTATGGCTAATCCCTGATTCCTTTTTTTTTCTTTGTCATTTGTTTATGTTAACATGCGGGCTGATGTCTGGGCTTGGTGGGAGGATGGGATCGTTCTTACTGTTATGGGGTTTGAGATATTTGTTGTTGGTTATTGATTGTTGTTGGGTGTAAATTCAGGAGAAGAATTGTGAAAAAGGAAGAGAATAAAAATATATTTTTTAAAAAATAAATAAATAAATGGGATGGGTCTTGCCATGGAAACCCCAATCAAATGGGTTCCCTTGATGACACAATTGAGATTTTCCAGGCAGTACAGATTCTGGGGGTCTCGGCAATGAGTTCAATAGTTTCAGATCATTAACACAGTGCCCATTTTATCAGGTAGCATGTTCTGGTAATGATTCTTCTGTTTCCATTTGCAGCTCTTCAAGATCCAATTTTCTATTTCTTAACGTGTCAAAAGGCCATCTTCTGTTTGCCTCACACTGTCACCCCTTTTGTGATTTTCTCCCTCCTACCTTTCCCCCTTTTTCCGCCCGATCTCACCATTTTCTGGCCCTGGACTTGCTTCAAATGGATCCTTTTCCAGATTGGTGAAAGCTATCAATAGCCCCCCCCACCCACCCCATCCCAACCGCACCCCCACCACGGCGTATTTCCCAGTGATAGAGCATTATCCTCAGGCCACGTTTCGAAGACTAGCCATTTGCCGGTGGCAAGTCCTTCCAGTCCCACAGATGTATACAGGGTTTTGCATGCCCCGCACCCTCTACCGCGCAGGGAGAATGCGCCATCGGCAGGACCGGAAGATTCCATTGGCCGGAAGGGCTGGAAAATTTCAGCCAATGCCTTTTGAAGAGATGAGACAGCGAGGAAATGAGCCAAAGGGAGAAAAAACTATCTGACACTGCGAAGGGTTTGAATAATTAGCTTTGACAAAGGGTCATCTGGACTCGAAACATTAGGGGCGGGATTCTCCGACCCCCCACCGGGTCGGAGAATCGGCAGGGAGCGGCTGCCAAATTCTCTGAAGCCGGTATTTGGGCGGAGGCGGGGATTGCGCCACGCCGGTCGGGGGCCGTTGGCAGCGCCCCCCCCCCCCCCGGCGATTCTCCGGGCCCCTATGGGCCGGGCGGCTGACCGTTTTCGGGCAGTCCTGCTGGCGTGGATTAGACAGGATCCATACTGGCGGGACCTGGCTTGGAGAGCGGATTGCGGAGTCCTCGCACCCCAGGGGGGGCCCCCACGGTGGCCTGGCCCGCAATCGGGGCCCACCGATCTGCGGGCGGGCCTGTGCCGTGGGGGAACTCTTTCCCTCCGCGCCGGCCTGTGTGAGGCTCCGCGAGGGCCGGCGCGGAGAAGAAACCCCCTGCACATGCGCAGGAAACACACCAGCGGTTCTCCGCATGCGCCAGAACATGCTAACGCTCCTGCGCATGCGGCAACTCGCGCCGGCCGGCGGAGGCCCTTCAGCGCCGGTTGGCACGGTGCCAACCGCTCCTGCACCGGCCTCGCCCCCGGAAGTGCGGAAGATTGCGGGAGAATCCCGGCCTGGCTCTTTTCTCTCCCGGCAGATGCTGCCAGACCTGCTGAGACTTTCCAGCATTTTCTCTTTGGTTTCAGGTTCCAACATCCGCAGTAATTTGCTTTTATCAAGGGTTCAGTGTGATTGGCTGCTGATCCAGAACTGTTGCCAGAAGAAACTAAATTAAATATCGGCTGAACCGTCTCCACATCACACATAATCACAGCAGGTGTCTCAATGCGGACAAAGCGGTCACATCACAAAAAACATTGGTTACAAAATTCCTCAGGGATTTGGCATTGGGACAGCAACAGAGGAAACCAGGGGCCTTTTCCTGGCTGCCTCGTGAGGAGACGGTGGAGAAGTTAGAACACAAAGTGCTGGAATAACACAGTATATCTGGAAGCATCTGCGGCGAGAGGAGCAGAGTTAAAGCTTTGAGTCCAATGTGACACCTCGGAACTTTAGTGAAAGGGTCTTTGTGATCAGCGGGGGTATGTCGGGAGGATGAGGGACCCAGGACAGACAAATATCCCAGATGTCCATAAAATTCTAAAACGTATATCCATTAAATGCAGATTGGCGCCATAGCTCATGGACTACTTGTACTATTGTTGGGATCAAGTGGAGAAACCTTGGCAATCCCAACAAATCCCATCTCACCACCAACGGATAGGCAGGAAGCAGGGCTTCCAGTGAGTCCAGTCAGGTGGACACCAGAGATGGTACCTGCAGGTGAGGAGCCCCCAACGCCCCCCCCCCCCCAAACAGGGTCACTGCGATCCTGATGTAAATTCTGGGATGGCACCTGATGGAGTCCACGGCATGGGTCACAAATCACATACACCACATGACGAGAATTGTGATAACCTCCATCAAGACCAAACGACATCAACTTTCGACAAATTTTAGATTTCAACTTTTCATTGAGGTCAATGGGCGGGATTTTCCGCGCAACCCGCCGCGTGTTTCGTGGCGGTGGAGGCAGCCCACCATCGACCAGCGGCAGGATCCTGCGGTCCTGCCAATGGTGTGCCCCCGCCATGAGTTTCTCGGTGACGGGAGGTGGGGGGGGTGCAAACAAAGGGGGTTTCTCATTGTACCCCACCACCACCACCATCTCCCCCCCCCCCCCCCCCCCCCCAACCACCACCACCAGGAAACCTGCGGCAGTGGTGTGCCATCGGCAGCACTAGAAGATCCGGCCAACTTGAAGGGTTGGAAAATCCCAGCCGTTGTTCCCACAGCTTCCTGTCAGACAGCTTAGGTCAAAATCACACTTAATATCCAAACACCAACAGAAAGCCAATGGACTGAATCACCCACAAGCTACTCACTTTGAATTATATTGGGCTGGATTCTCCGATTCTGCGGCTATGTCCGCAGGATCTGTCTGGTCTTCCGAACAAAATATCGGCACCGTCCCCACACCGATGCTCCGCCCAGTGGGGGGCAAGCAGCCATGCTACGTAAAGACCCCGGCTTCACCTGCCGATACGCTGCAGAATGGCTGGGTCCCTGGCCGCACCACACTAGTTGGCATCGACCTGCCAAAAACTGCCCCCCCCCTGTAACCCCCTCACCACCCTCGGACCACCCCCGCACACCCCCGCCCCCCCCCCCCCACCAATCCTCCCAGCCCCCACCGAAGGTCCCCTGCCAGCGGAACGACTCCTCCCCCCCCCCCCCGACTGTGGCGGCGCTGGACACAGTCCGCAGCCGCCACGCGAGGACCCCGAAAGTTGTGAGGACACGTGCCCCCTGCCGTCGGGGACTCGGCCCATCGGGGGCGGAGCATCAGGGGAGGGCCTCAGGTGACGTCCTGAGGCCGTCCCGATGGCGTGTGGTGTACTCTCCGAGTATGCCGTTTTTGACGGGGCGGAGTATCAGAAAAACGGCGCCGACCCCGATTCCAGCGTAAAAACGGATTCTCCGGCTGATCGCCGAACGCGATTTCGGCGTAAGAGAATCCCGCCCATTGAATTTACAAACATTCCATTCAGTTCAACTATTCCACGTCAGGGCTTATGCTCCACATGACCCTTCTCCTTCTGTACTTTATCGATTAATTAATTGCTTATTGTCACAAGTAGGCTTCAATTGAAGTTACTGTGAAAAGCCCCGAATCCCCACGTTCCAGCGCCTTTTCGAGGAGGCTGGTACGGGCCCAAGGCAACATATCTTTTTATTCTTTTCTCCTTCATATACCTGTCCAGCTTCATCTGAAATCTGTCTTTGGTGTTTTCCTCAACCGTTCCAACCAAGTTCTACCTCCTTTACACTCTACATTAAAAAACCTGCTTCGTAATTTCTAATTTGCTTTATGATTGATGAGCTTATATTTTTGGTCCCAAATCTACGCGGGGATGTTTACCCCATGAAATCCCATCATTATTTAGGTCACCCCCACCCCCCACCACCACCTCCACCCCACTCAGCCTCCCCTTTTCTGAAAATAACCCCGCACTCTGTATATTTTTCTCTGATGGTCAGAACTACTCAGAGTGCCTCCCTTGTCCATTTTGGGTTTTTTTTCCACATTCTGCAGTGCCTCCGTATCCTCTTTCGTCAGAAAAGAGACCAGCACTTTGCACAAGTGTGGTCTGACAGCTGACCAAATAAAGGCAGGAGGCCGTTTCGGAACACAATCATATGCAGTGTATTTCATTCCTCAGGAGTACACGGACCCGTTGTGCAGGTTTGTGCTTTGGTCAGGGCCATATACTGTGACACATATTGATTCAGAATGGAGAGAAATGTAAAACTTTTGAAAAAATCTATTTGATACAATTCTCTGTAATTACAAGAAAATAACCCCTTGATATTGTTGCTTCTACAGATACACTGAGGAAGTGCTCTGTCACAGATTTATTATTATTTCAGATTCTAAATCATAAATAAATCAATAAAGCTTCATTATCTGTACCATGTACCTTCTTTAGTGAGAGCAACATTGGATTTCTTCCCGCACAAATACTAATTGAATTTAGCAGTAAAAATACATCTTGGGATTTAAGTACAGTTCTTGCAGCTGATATTACACCTTGATTGATAGATTGTACTTACTCTTTGCAAAGCCATCCATTGTCCTCTATGTTCCAGATTGGCGTTTTCCCTCTCATACCTTGGCAACAAGACATGACATGATTGATGATACTGGAGACCCTCTCAATGAATTAGAAGCTGAAAGATTTCGAACTTCCTTCTCTGAAGATTCCGCTCCTCATTTCTCACAGTGTTAATTGCAGGACAGTGAGAAATCTTACAACACCAGGCTAAAGTCCAACAGGCTTATTTGGAATCACGAGGTATCGGAGCACAGTTGGTGAAAAATATGGTGAGAAAATCCGCCAGTGCAGCCGACTGGCGGCGCTCCACTTTTCCCACCCAAGTTGACACTTTGCCAAAAGAAATGGATAAATTCTGCCCATTAACTTGTGTTTTTTCTCACAGACTGCGCTGTTGATTATTTCCAGGATTTTCTGTTTCTTTGTCGGATGTCCAGCGTCTGCTGTGATAATTTTGATTTGCTGAACTGGGTTGTGTGTGCCCTGACCCTGGCCCTGGAGAGTGAAGCAGATATAATGGTCAGAATGTTCCCGCCGTTCTCACCGGCATGATCTTCTGGTCTTGCCGATATCTGTCACCCAGCCCTAATTGCCCTTGAACTGAATGGCTTGCTTGGCCATTTCAGAGGGCAATCATGAGCCAACCGCATTGCTGCGGGTCTGAAGTCAGATGTAGGCAAGACCAGAAAAGGACAGGTTTCCTTCCTGAAAGCGCACAGTGGTTAGCACTGCTGTTTCACATCGCCAGGGACCCGGGTTTGATTCTGGCCTTGGGTGACTGTCTGTGTGGAGTCTGCACTTTCTCCCCGTGTCTGCGTGGGATTCCTCCGGGTGTTCCGGTTTCTTCCCACAGTCCAAAGACGTGCTTTTGGGTGGATTGGTCAAGATCAATGAATGGGGTTGCGGGGATAGGGCAGGAGATTGGGCCTAGGTAGAGTGCCTTTCAGAGGGCCGGCACAGACTCGATGGACTGAAAGACCTCCTTCTAATAATAATAATCTTTATTGTCACACGTGGGCTTACATTAACACAGCAATGAAGTTACTGTGAAAATCCGCTAGTCGTCACTTTCAGGCACCTGTCCGGGTACACTGAGGGAGAATTCAGAATGTCCAATTCACCTAACAGCACATCTTTCAGGACTTGTGGGAGGAAACTGGAGCGCCCGGAGAAAGCCCACGCAGACACGGGGAGAACGTGCAGACTCCGCACAGACAGTGACGCAAGCTGGGAATCAAACTGGTGCTGTGAATCAATAGTGCTAATCACTGTGCTAATAATAATCATCTTTATTGTTGTCACAAGTAGGCTTACATTAACACTGCAATGAAGTTACTGTGAAAATCCCTGAGTCACCACACTCCAGCCCCTGTTCGGGTACACAGAGGGAGAATTCAGAATGCCCAATTTACCTCACAAACAAGTCTTTCGGGACTTGTGGGAGAAAACTGGTGCGGAGGAAACCCACACAGACATGGAGAGAACGTGCAGATTCTACGCAGAAAGGGACCCAAGCCGGGAATCAAACCTGGGGCCACGGCGCTGTGAAACAATACTGCTAACCACTGTGCTGCACTGTAGCAAAATTATAGCTTCTATGGAGTCAACCAGATAGATTGTTACAGCACTCGATGATGACAGTCATGCTCACCATTACTGACACTAGCTTTATATTGCACACTTATTCATTGAATTTTTATTCCATCAGTTGTCACCATGGGGTTTGAACCCTTAGCCCCAGGACACTAGCCTGGACCTCCAGATTATTCGTCCAGTGACACTACCACTATAACACCACAACCTATTAAGTTTGCTTAATATTTTACAGAGGATGAAAAAGAAATTCAGTAGTTTACGCAAGTTCATGAATTAATGTATTCATACCAATGTGATGGAATTACAGTTAATGAAAATTAAACATTAAAACAATCATAAAACCAAACATGGTTATGCATTAAGTAAATGTTGAATGATTATGCCATACTTACTATATCAAGTTAGATTTTATTACTTTTATGGTCACTTCATTACAGTTTTAATGAAGGTTGTTTAACAGCTGTCGGAGGGAGTAAGAGCTGCAAAACCCATTCGAACATGGAAAAAATGATAATTAAGTGACTGCAAAAGAGCAGCTGACCCTAATTGATCATCATCTGTCTCCACATCACACTATCTGGAACGCACATTAACCCTCTCCTTTCCCTCAAACGCGCAGCGACTCTTTATTGCTCTCCCAAGCACAGACATCCACCTTGTCCATGTACTTCTCCCACATTTAATGACCGATTTGCATGAGTCGAGAAGATTCTGTGGACCTTTAAAAATGATAATGGGGCCTGAATTTTCACATAGGAGGAAAACCCAAACTCAGCCTAGCCATTGAAATCAGTTCTAAATTCAAGCAGACCCAATTCTAAATGTTGCAAGGACCTGAATCTACAGTATGAGGGGGTGGCGGCTTGGGGGGGGGGGGGGGGTCACAAATCTCTTGAAGGACTGCTAAGGTCTGTATAATCGTCATGATTTTTAAAAATCTCCTGCCCTTTAAGTTAAAAAAAAAAAGGCTGCAGCTGTCACTGAGAGTTGGAAAAAGGAACTCTGCTGGTCTGTTTTGACTGACAGGTCATCCGCTGGAGAGTCTGGTTATGCAGTTTTAATGGAGTTCTTTGTTGACGAAGGCAACTACACAGGCAAATGCAGCTATGTCTGGGAGAATTTCTGTTCTTTCTGGTCAGCTAACAACCTTAAAAGGTGCTGAAATATTTCGGAAAATTAAAGCCTTGACGAAATCAGGAAGTTTCAAACTCAGCATGGCTTCTTTAGCTTGATTAAAAACAGGAAACAATCTTCCTCAGAACTGGAAGCATTTCGGGCTCGAAGTGTTAACTCTGTTTTTCTCTCCAAAGATTTTGCCAGACCTGCTGAGTTTTTCCAGCACAGCCTGCTTTTATTTCAGATCTCTGCTCCGAAGACGCAGGAGGCCAGAGGAGGTAAGTGGACAGAGGTTAATTTGGGTCAACGAAAACGGCCGCAGTGGCAGCAGGCACACAGTAAGTCTTTGTCGGGAGTACCTGAATGCCGGCCCTCGGCTGGGCCGGCTTTTACAGAGCAAGATAATGAGCCCCAGCTGGGTGGGCCTCCACCCACTTACAGTGAAGTTTCATTTTCCGTGAGTCCCAGGGGGAGATCGATTATGGTACTCCCGTGGGCCTCGTAAAGGTTATTACTCCCCTCCCGCCCAATACAGACGTTCCCCTCCAGTGACCAGTTGAGGGGGGGGGCTTCTTCGTCGCTTTGCGCGTGACTGCGTCTCTGCTAGCAGTGGGGCTGAGTCGGGTGGGGGGGGTGTATCGAGTCGTCGATCGTCGTTTCCATGACGAATGATGGAAGGTCACTGCTGGGTGTTTGGCTCCGGTTGCGTCATCAATCCGGAGGTGCTGATACTTCCATGTCCATCATCAGGCCGAGTCCTCATCGTCCTGTTGGCCTGGATGCCGGCTCACGGCAGGCTGTGCCTCTTGATTGTATGGGGGAACAAGGGGCACATGTGGAGGCATTAATATGTCTGGCGTGGTTTCCTCCAAGCGGGGTTCCCTGTCCTTGAGGTGGTCCATGTGTTTCCATTCGGTCTCCTCTCGGTTTCTGTCCATGTACGAGACCGTCATGACCCCAGGGATCCACTGGGCAGCATCCTCAAAATAACAGACATGCCCTGGTTTCCTGGTTTAAAGCCTCTCTCAGGCACCTGGAGATCACGGTGCTTATTTTGAAGGTCCTGCTTCAGTTCTACTTTCCTGCCAAGACTCTGGAAAGTTATGCACAGGCGGATTTGGAGGTGACAGCCTATTAATAGCTCAGCCGGTACTACCCCAGTTTTGACGTGAAACATAGTCCAATAATGTTCCAGCATTTGTACCAAAGGAGCCCGTATTCTGTTTCCTCATGCCTTGTTTGAATGTTTGAACTTTCCACTCCACCAAATGAGTGGTACGATGCAGTCTGAAGTTGCCTTATCCAGTTGGTACGCATAAATGATTGGAATTCCTCACAAGTGAGCTGAGTCTCATTGTCCGTGACCAATACCTCAAGTTTACCGTGGGTGCTGAACATTTGGCATATTTTCTCCACAGTAGTCCTCGAGGTGGTGTTGGGCATCCAATGCATGTCCAGCCACTTGGAATGGGCATCCACGAGGACCAGAAAATTGAGCATGGTAGCACAGTGGTCAGCACTGTTGCTTCACAGCGCCAGGGTCCCAGGTTCGATTCCCGGCTTGGGTCACTGTCTGTGCAGAGTCTGCACATTCTCCCCGTGTCTGTGTGGGTTTCCTCCGGCTGCTCTAGTTTCCTCCCACAAGTCCCGAAAGACGTGCTGTTAGGTGAATTGGACATTCTGAATTCTCCCTCTGTGTACCCAAACAGGCGCCGGAGTGTGGCGACTCACGGCTTTTCACAGTAATTTCATTGCAGTGTCAACGTAAGCCTACTTGTGACAACAAAGAGTATTATTATTATTATATGAACATTCCGGTGAAGTTGGCATGCAAGAACAGGTGGCCACTGCACTACCTTCTGAGTCTTTTACTGTTCCTGATGGTCATCCATTCCCTTTCTGCCTGTGCAATCATCACCTGCGGTATGACCACCTCGCTAAACGTGCTATCCGCAACTTCCTCAGCATCGCGGATGCTCCACAGTGAGTCCACCCGCAGACCCGCTCCGAAATCTAGAAGCTGCGTTTGGACACACCTTCCGCATACATGGTCACCTGGGACCCTGGAAGCATCCCTCATGTCCCACATTGTGCAGGAGGAGCACATCAAAGGACTGAGGCCTCCTGCTTGACATCCCTCTCGATTAAGTTAGTTACTCCCTTAAAACAATTTACGTTAGCTAGGGGCCTTATTTACATTAGCGAGGATCCCTGTTTCTTACCAAACACCTCTATTATAATTGTTCTATTCTGTACTCTTTTTTTTCGTCCCGACCTTAGTATTAAGCAATTAATTGCTTTAATAGATGGAAAATACTCACCGAGACTTACTTACCAATCAGCTGCTTTGGTAGGTCCCACGTGACTTTCTGAACCAGCGTTTGTTGATTGCTCTTCCTATGGTTAAGCACGGGATCCTCTGCAATCCCCTCCAGGGTTATGATGACCGAGCCCAATTGTTCCAGGATGCTCCTCAGTGACTCTGCAACAACGGCATTTGTTTTAATCCAGATGGGTTTTCACAACATGGTCATCATTAGACTTTTAATTCCAGATTTTTAAAATCAAATTCAAATTCTAACACCTGCTGTGTTGCGATTTGAACCCGAGTTTCCAGAGCATGATGCTAGATCTCTGGATTACTAGTCCAGTGACAATATCACTGAATCACTGCTGATTTAAAAAATAAATATTGTTTCCAAACTATGCCAAACAAAATATTCCATGTTAAGGAGTCTCCGAGATATAAATTCAAGTTGTCACAGTTGCTGCCACAACTGGGATGAATTGGTATTGTTTGGGAGCACAGAACAACAGAAAGAAAGGCTTTAAGCAAATAAAAAGCATTGTTATTTTAGTTACATCACCGATCTATAGAAAAGGCCAGTGTGATGATGTGCTATATCTTTGCAAACAGGATGATTTGTATGAACTCGGCATCTATTAATATTTGATCCCAATATACGATAAGTGAAAGAATACTAAGAGGTTTGTGTTAAGATATTCTTACAAGAGATTTAATTCAGAAGCCTTAGAATTACCTAAACCTCAGCTTTGACTCATTCGTGAATTTTTCCTTGCCACCAGCAGAGATGCTTTTGAACAATTTTCATTATTCATATCTGCATTGATGGTATAAGAAGAGATATAATCAGTAACATACCTCTCAGTAAAGTTGTGGCCAATGTTAGAATGTAGTGTGTGGATTGAAGTGGGGTCTGATTACATTGCTTATGTGACATTATAGAAAAGTACAGCATGTGAAGAGTTAATGTCATGTTCCCATAACAGCTTCCCCGAACAGGTGCCGGAATCTGGCGACTAGGGGCTTTTCACAGTAACTTCATTGAAGCTTACTCGTGACAATAAGCAATTTTCACTTTCACTTTCACTTTCAATTAGCCACTAGATGGAGCTAGGGACAGTACTATAAAAGGCTTCTGGAGGAGAGAGGGTGGAGTAGAGAAGAGATTGGAGTGAAGTGCATAGTAGAGCTAGAGAGGATAGCATATAGTTATAGTTAGAGTATAGAGATAGTGGGCGGGATTCTCTCAGCCCGGGGCTGGGCCGGAGAATCGCCGCGGCCAGCGCGAATCGCGCCCCGACGCCGGGACGCGATTCTCCACAGAGCAGAGAATTGGCGTCGGCGCGGCGCCGGTCGGGGGCCGCTCTACGGGGCACCCCCGGCGATTCTCGGCCCGAGATGGGCCGAGCGGCCGTAACAGAAAACCTAAGTCCCGCCGTCGCCGTATTCCGCCCAGGGTTAGTGAGTCGTTTAATATAATCTATTTGTTTACTATAGTAATAGGTGTTGAACATTAATTTAAGTAGCGTAAATATATTTAGCTTTGTTGATGAACATTGCTTCAAGTGTCTTTATGAACACTACGCTTTCCAACCTGAAGTCAACCTCACAAAGACCACCTGAGTTTCCTAAAACTAGATCAAGTCAGGTTCTTCACGACTTGTTGAAACTTGGGGCGCGTTGCGAGATCCTCACCGGTTAAATAGCAGGAAAGGCCAAAATCCAGATTTGTCCCGGGAGCGAATCAGTTTGCTATCTAACCGGCCCCCTCCCAACGTCAAGTTCTGGATCTCGCCCAAAATGGCGAGCATACCATTAACCCTCATTGCATTCATTTCCTTTTCATTACGAGATTGAAGTCGAATGTAACGGCCAGCCGGGGATTAACCGGCTCCCCAGCGGGAAATCACGCGGGTGTTGTTCAGTACCCCTTTTTAAAAACGTGAAGCTGGCGCAATGGCTGCTGAGGGAATCTGGGGAGGAGAGCAGCCATTTCCATTTTCGTGCTTGCAGCTCAAGGCCGCCGGAGCGCCTGCCCCAGTGCTCGGGCGGGAAGTGGGGGGACCCTTCAGGAGAGTTAGACTTGGTCGGGGCGCTGAAACATTCCAGGCCAGGGATTACCCTGGGCAGGGGGGGGGGGGGGGGAAGTGGGTGGGTAGGGGGGGGGGGGTTCCTTCCGTGAGGACTTCAAGCCACCTTTAAATATTTTGGAGACCCATAACAGGAACAACTACAACTGCTGCCTGTCTGTTCTCCCAAACACTTACAGGACGGAGCTCTGTTCTTGGTTATATTCTGAAGGTCACTTTTACTCTCTTTGACTGTGAGCAGCCTCTAGCTTCACAGCTGAAGGCTATTGCTAATAAGAAGTCAATCAGTTTGAAGCAAGGAGACGCTGCGGGACCTGGTGTGCGGCATTGATTCAAATGGGCCACCTGATGAAGAAAGGCTTTCGCAGATTGCTGATGCTTTTGCTGCTGGTGTGGTGATTGCTGCATGTAACAGGCACGTCACCGCGGGTTAAACACGCAGGAAGTCAAGGAATTTCAACTGAGCTCCAGTGGAATACGTGGATGCAAGGATTTGGTTTCGGTGAGATTGGGCTGTGTGGGAGGGGCCGCTGCAGCTCTTGGGCGGAGAATAGCACTGATATGTGGAACAAGTAACACAATGATGGACAGATCATTTCTATGACAAAGATCTGGCCATGATAACACATTCTCAGGCTTATCCTCTGTGTCTGTTGAGGAGCCTGCAAGGGTTTGTACCGTGTGTCTGCTTTTTTGTGAAAATGAGCTTTTTAATTGGTACCTATATGGAACAGTGATATGTTCTTGTTGTTTAATGATTAGTGTGACATGTGGAATGTTACGTAGTTGATTTTCAAATCTTTGTTACAGTTGACCATTTAACAAACAAAATATTCTCAAGTGGATTCTCGTGGGTACACGTGCCATGTCTGAGACGATGATTATTTCATCGCATTTCAATCAAACTTTGAAACCTGAACAGTTTGCCTGACCTCTAGAAGCGTCAGCACCATAGAGGCAGCAGTCGGCAATCAAATACTTCCGTGGGTGAAAGCCCCAACTGATTGTTGCTCTCTTTCCTTCTCCAATTCCTTACAGATACCAAAATGGATGGAGGTGTTGGTGCCGCAGAGGTGACCCTCACGGTGCTGGTGGCAATCCAGGCGACCAGACGCTGGAGAAGGCGGCAGCAGTGCCGACGCAGGTTGGCAACGGACTTGGCACCCCGTGAGGTCACGGATGCGCTGTAAGCTCCAGCATTGGACTTTATCAACTTTGAGTTGGACCAAGCCCGCCAAGATGTCCGTGCTGCAGGATTCTCCGCCATCGCTGGATGCCCCAGTTCCAGGGTGTAGTTGTTCGCACACAGTCTCCTTGCACACATCAGGGAGTGCCCTTCATTAACCAAAAGGGATTCACGCCCTGAATGTTTCTCTTGCATCTAAACACCACCTCCAGATCATGCACGTGTGTGCAAGTTTCTCAGGGAGCTGTAGTATTCTTTACAATTCTTGTTCTTATGATGGATGTGGTTGTGTTCACGAAGACCACAGAAGCCAAGTTAATTAACAAAGCTAACTTTTATTTACACTATTTATTAAAACTCGACCACGTACTCCAATAGTAAATAATAATCCAGTAACCCACAGTCTACACTCTACTAACACTAGTCTCGACACTATCTATAACTGTAGTCTGCACTCTCTGGACCTCTCCTCTGCACTCACTCCAGCCCTCCCAGAAGCTTGTGAGTCAGTGCTTTGTATAGTTCTACATCTAGTTCCATCTAGTGGTTAGTTATGATAAGACATTAGCCATTTGTACTCTGAACATTTCACATGATGTCACAGGAACGTACATGACAGCTAGGTCCTGGGACATTCAGAAATCCCCGGCATCTTCGAGGGCCACCCCAGGACAAATGTTGGCTCTTGGGGATAAGGGTTACCTGCTGATGTCCTGGCTGATGATGTTAGTGCGGAGGCTGGAGACCAAGGCGGAGACCCGATATAACCAGGCCCTTGCTGCCACCAGTGCTGTCATTGGGCAGTGTATCAGACTGCTCAAAATGTGGTTCCGATGCCTGGACCAATCTAGTGGTGCACTGCAGTACAACCCCCAGTGGAGGTTTGCTGTGCCCGCCATAACCTAGCACCGTAGTGGGGCGACATGCTGGAGGAGGAGGGACAATCGGCCTAGTCTTAGGAGGAGGTGGAGCATGAGGGGAATGGAGGATACAGCCTGAGGAGGAGAAGCCAGAGAATGGAGGACAGGCGCTGGTGAGGGTCTAGGATGAGGACCAGGAAAGCCCTCATCCTCACAAGATTCTCATAGGACGAGCCTTTATCCGTCAGCTCAACCCCTTCCCCCCATTCCCTCCTTCCTCACCCCCTTCCCTGACCCTACCACAACCCTCCGCTCCAAACCCAACTACCCTGTCCCACCCTCCCAGGGTCACTCCAGCATGATGGGCCTGTCAGTGGGTCAATATACAAGGCAGGAGAATGATGATTACTCGCTGTGAGGAAAGCTCTGGTGCTCCTCAGTTTATGCCACAGTCTTCCTCCCGTCTTTCTGCTGACAGCCCACTCACACCCATCGTCTGAATGGGTCTGCATCCAGGGTGTTTGATCTTGGACCATTGTGTCCGGGAGGGTGAGGGGAGCGGAGGACAACATTGGGTGGGGAGGCCGGCAGGGCATGGAGATTGACATGTCAGAGGCTTTATAAGTATTAGGTGTAACTTGTTTCAGTCGTGAACATTGTACATTTCCATTTCCCCCAGCTACATATAGTGACACACCACCACCCACCCCTCCCCCACCCTGTGCCGAATCAGTGCTCCTCAATCTTCTTGATCTTACATGGTCTCGTGCTCTGTCTAGGTATGTCACCAAGATGCACATCGGAGATGGCGGCAGCCGGCTGCTTTTCATGCCCTATGGCCTTTGATACCCTTGGGGGAAGCCCTCTTGAGGGCCAGGAGCCGGACGGCCCTGGCTAATTTACTGGTGTCATTGGCTTCACCGTGCCAACCTGTCTGCCCGCTGCCTTTGAGTTGCTCTGGTATCAGGTGGGGGGGGGGGATTCAGAAGAACTGGACATCTGTGCCTTTTCCTTGGTTGAGGCCCTGGGTTGGCCTCCAGTGCTTTTTTCTCCTTGCTGGTGCCCGTAGGGCCCTCGGGGTTTCCACGAGGTGGAGGGACCGCTGGAGTGAGCTTCAGAGGCCTCTGAGTCATCTGGCTCTGCCAGTCCGAGCGCCTCGCATTGTCTGGACTATGGTGTTGACGCTCTCAGCAATGTCCCTCAGTGACTGGGACATGCTGTGCAGTGCCTCAGCAATGTCCACCTGCATATGGGACAGGGATTGGGTCATTATGTCGAGGCCCTCAGCCATGGTCGTCACAGACTAAGCCATGACTTGGACACCACCACTCAAGATGCTGAGCTCGTGTTCCAGGCTTTCCACTGCAGCCACCATCCTAACAGTGTTGGCCTTGGTGTATTGTTGGCATCATCTCCTGCATCTGTAACCTTTGGGGCTCCTCCAATCGGCAATGGACTCCCTGGGATGTCCCTGACATACCCTTCTGAATCTCACGGCCGTGTCCTTGCATCTGCATCAGCTTTGGGAGAACCTTGTCCAGCAGCCCAGCATCTGACTGGCACTCGGCTGAGTCCTGGAATCCAGCAGACCTCCGACTGCTGTCTTCCTTGGATGTTCCTCTTCCACCTGAGGTGCATCAGAAACTGTGAGGTGCTCACCAGATTGTAGTCCAGAAGCCTGTCCATTAATGTTCCCACCGAGGTACGTGTCCCTGCGTTGGTGGGAGGTGGGGGTGATAGCTGGGACGCCTCAATGGTGGTATCCTCGGCGCTCTCCTCCGAGGTGGTCTCCTGGGTGGTGGGGGGTGGGGGGGTTGGGGGTTGAAGTCACGACTCCGGGTGACCTGGCCTCATAAGATGGGACAATGGACATGTGGTCCAGAGGGAAGGATCATTTGGCTGACATGACCAATTCACTTGAGACAGGTCATCTGGGTGAAGGTGCTGTGGATCCTCACCTCTGTGGTGCAGGCCAACCTCGCTGTCGACGACTGCCCTCTCAATTTTGGGCAGGGAATCTGTCGAGATCATTGAAAGCAGGGTCTGTGGAGAACCCCTAATTCCTGATTGCAAATCTGACTGTCCACTCCTGCTGTAATCCCTCCCAAGATTGGACTCTGAGCCTCAATGGAGACGCTGACAATAGATGGTCCTGTCCGACGGGATTGCAGTTTGCTTTTTCCGTCGTAAAGCTACTTATTCTGTGCAATGTATCTGCTGGGTGCTCACGTTCGTTGCCAAACGTAGCCCAAGCACCTCAACCCTCGGAGGTATGCTGACCAGCCGCCCAGAGAGAAATTGAGGCTGGGCCATGTCAGTGTGAAGATTTGGGAGGCTATGAGATCACAGATACAAAAATAAATCTTTGCTTGCAACTGTTGAGCTGCATCTTCCATCACCATGGGAACAGATTCATACTCTCCTTGTGTGGGATGGTGCCTGCAGCGACATTGTATAAATTGTACCAAATTATACCTCTGAAATAGAAGCAGTAACATTGTGTACCTAACGCTGGAAGCGAATTTAGAATCAATACTGGCAAACCATTTACCCAAAATTAAAGCACGGACGGTTTGAATCCCTTATCTGCTCTCCTTTCACCTTTCTAAGAAAGCATCTCGAGAAATGTTTCTGTTAATGGGTATTACATAAATCCACGTTATTCCCGTAGTTAGGCCTGCAGAGGTTCAGTCATGGTTCATCTATTTTTTATGACTTCCTTTGTTTAAAATGAGCAAAAGTAATATAAAGCTTGAACTGTATTTTAAATGACGCTTACAAAAGTAAAATGATGTGCATATATTCAAAGGGCCATTTGTAGAAAGACAGAACTGCACATTTGCGGATTGATTGATTGATGTGACCGTTTTACGCACCAGGGATTTTTTTTTATTTACCTTGCAATTGGCGATTTAGTTTTCCTCCAAGGATCCATCAGCCAACACTTCCTTCATTGCTACGGCATAAAACTTTCACAGATTTCTTTCCATATCCTTTCAGTGGCCCTGTGCACCTCGTAATCACAAAGCACTCTCCACAACACACATTGAATACTCTAACCTCCTCTCCACTGGAAGCAATTCCACAAGAGATCCGCCAATTAGCAGCAAACCTTTATTTAAAAAAATATTGAAACATAACCTGTCAACTATTTTATTCAGCATCCTTGTCCTGTGCAATATGAAGGAATTCAGCCAACATGATCTCAATGAGTATTTCTTGTAATATTGTATTATGACTTGTTTGACATTATATTCCATATCATGCCGTCAGCTGCCTGTCCTTAGCCTTTCAAACTCCTGAAAAGCATCAGTCGCAGTACAATAGAGGACTCCCTCATGAATTATAAGATAGTTGACCTGCAATGCAGCAGTCTTTGAATCCAAATGTCACTCTGCAATACACAATGTGAGTTAGAAATGACAGAGTTGAATATAGAGAATATTTCCATTCCCCAAAGATTTTTGAAGATTACCAAATCCCACGGTTTTGGGAAGATACAGCTGGGAGATGTCACAAAGAGGAGAAAATTAAATTACTTTTTCAGCCCTGGAAGCCAGTGTTGTCTGGTGGACTGCGGCCGCTGATTGCCTGAGAGTTCGGCACTCCGAGTTTACTTCTTCCTTTTGCAGTGCGACTTTGATAGACCACAATTGGCGACATCACAGAATGGTTACAACACAGAAGGGGGCCGCTCAGCCCATCTGTGCCGCTCCCCTGAAAGAGCAAATCACATAGTCCCACTCTCCCTCTCCGACTTCCCACCGCCTCCCACCAACTAAATCCTGGAAATACTCATCAGGGCCATCAGCATCTGTGGAGCAATTCACAAAGTTCACGTGACAGATCTCCTACCTTTCATCAGATGCTGTCTAACCTATCGAATATTCAAGAACAGCTTCTTTCCCACTGTTACCAGACTCCTAAATGACACTCTTATGGACTGACCTGGTTAACGCTACACTCCTATATGCTTCACTCGATGCCGGTCTTAGGTAGTTACATTGTGTATCTTGTGCTGTCCTATTATGTATTTTATTTTTATTTTATTTTATTTTCATGTACTTAATGATCTGTTTGAGCTGCTCACAGAAACATACTTTTCACTGTACCCCAGTACTTATGACAATAAACAAATCCAATCCAAACCAATATTTCCAGCAATTTCTGTTTTTGTTACTTCTTTTAACTTTACTATATGAAATGAAATGAAAATCGCTTATTGTCACGAGTAAGCTACAATTAAGTTACTGTGAAAAGCCCCGAGTCGCCACATTCCGGCGCCTGTTCAGGAACCAGAGGGAGAATTCAGAATGTCCAAATTACCTAACAGCACGTCTTTCAGGACATTTGGGAGGAAACAGGAGCACCCGGTGGAAACCCACGCAGACACGGGGAGAACATGCAGACTCCGCACAGACAGTTGGGAATTGAACATTGGACCCTGCCGCTGTGAAGCAACAGTGCTAACCACTATGCTACCATGCCGCCCGCTTGGAGGGCAACCTCCAGCACAGTGCAAAAGACAATGCTGAAATGCTTTGACTTTCCTTCAGCCAGGAGTGCCGAGCAAATGAACCAACCTCAGCCTCCTCCGAACATAAGAACAAGGAGCAGGAGTAGGCAGCACGGTAACATTATGGATAGCACAATTGCTTCACAGCTCCAGGGTCCCAGGTTCGATTCCGGCTTGGGTCACTGTCTGTGCGGAGTCTGCACATCCTCCCCGTGTGTGCGTGGGTTTCCTCCGGGTGCTCCGGTTTCCTCCCACAGTCCAAAGATGTGCTGGTTAGGTGGATTGTCCATGATAAAATGCCCTTAGTGTCCAAAATTGCCCTTAATGTTGGGTGGGGTTACTGGGTTATGGGGATAGGGTGGAGGTGTTGACCTTGGGTAGGATGCTCTTTCCAAGAGCCGGTGCAGACTCGATGGGCCGAATGGCCTCCTTCTGCACTGTAAATTCTATGATATCTGGCCCCTCGAGCCTGCTCCACCATTCAATGAGATCATGGCTGATCTTTTGTGGACTCAGCCCCACTTTCTGGCCCGAATACCATAACCCTTAATCCCTCTATTCTTCAAAAAACTATCTATCTTTACCTTAAAAACATTTAATGAAGAAGCCTCAACTGCTTCACTGGGCAAGGAATTCCATAGATTCACAACCCTTTGGGTGAAGAAGTTCCTCCTAAACTCAGTCCTAAATCTACTTCCCCTTATTTTGAGGCTATGCCCCCTAGTTCTGCTTTCACCCACCA
Source organism: Scyliorhinus canicula (assembly GCF_902713615.1). Lineage (NCBI taxonomy): Eukaryota > Metazoa > Chordata > Chondrichthyes > Carcharhiniformes > Scyliorhinidae > Scyliorhinus > Scyliorhinus canicula. The sequence continues at coordinate 97,656,989 of NC_052164.1, read as the reverse complement.
GTGGAAACAACCCGCCCGCATCTATCCTATCTATTCCATTCATAATTTTATATGTTTCTATAATATCCCCCCTCATCCTTCTAAATTCCAACGAGTACAGTCCCAGTCTACTCAACCTCTCTTTGTAATCCAACCCCTTCAGCTCTGGGATTAACCTAGTGAATCTCCTCTGCACACCCTCCAGTGCCAGTACGTCCTTTCTCAAGTAAGGAGACCAAAACTGAACACAATACTCCAGGTGTGGCCTCACTAACATCTTATAAAATTGCAGCATAACCTCCCTAGTCTTAAACTCCATCCCTCTAACAATGAACGACAAAATTCCATTTGCCTTCTTAATCACCTGTTGCACCTGTAAACCAACTTTCTGTGACTCATGCACTAGCACACCCAGGTCTCTCTGCACAGCAGCATGCTTTAATATTTTATCATTTAAATATTAATCCTGTTTGCTGTTATTCCTACCAAAATGGATAACCTCACATTTGTCAACATTGTATTCCATCTGCTAGACCCTAGCCCATTCACTTAACCTATCCAAATCCCTCTGCAGACTTCCAATATCCTCTGCACTTTTCGCTTTACCACTCATCTTAGTGTCATCTGCAAACTTGGACACATTGCCCTTGGTCCCCAACTCCAAATCATCTATGTAAATTGTGAACAATTGTGGGCGCAACACGGATCCCCGAGGGACACCACTAGCTACTGATTGCCAACTAGAGAAACACCCATTAATCCCCACTCTTTGCTTTCGAAGTTCTTATGTTCTTATGTTCTTATGATACAGGCACAACACTGGCACTCACCCAACAAAGTGGAAAATTGCCCGAATACATCTTAAGCACAAGAAAAAGTCGGACAAATCCAACTTGGCCAATTACCTCCTCATCAGCCCACTCTCAATCATCAGCAAAGTGATGGAAGGGTTGTCACAGCATTGACTCAGCCATAGTCTGCTCAGCGATGCCCCGGTTTAGATTCCACAAAAGCCACTCAGCTCAAGACCTCATCACGGACAAAGTAGCTGAATTTCAGAGATGAACGGAGTGAGACTTCCATCTTGTGAATGGAATTTTAAAGAACGAGAGGGAATCAAAATTCTGAAGGACAATTGAAAGAATACAGTTGTTGGGAGCTGATTGGAAATAATTTTAAAGTTCTCACAAGCAAAACCCCTTCATCGTATCTCATTGGGATTATTTTCAAGCCTTGTTGCTTAGTTTTGTTATTTTGGTATTAGATTCCCAGAAAATGCAGAGAGTTGGTTGTCTGCCTGAAACAGGGTTTTATTGGAAGTACGTCCGGTGATAATGAAATGGTTACTAATATCACAATATAAAAACCTACCCAATGGTCAAGAAGCATTTATTACTATGAGACCAAATATAAACAACAAAACTCAAAGCACAACATGAAAATGTTTTTTAAAAATTTATTATCGCTTTTCTTTCTTTGGGCCAGATTTTCAAGCTGTTCACGCAGGCGGCGTCTTCCAGTCCCGTCGACTGTGCCCCTGCCGCGGATTTCCAGGCGGCAAGAGGTGCATTCAACGGGAAACCACATTGACAACTCTGGGACCAGAAAATCCCTCCGCTGGCCAATGGCGGGCCATTGTTGTGAAACACAAGGCGGGTTCTCGGTACATCCCGCCCACAACACCATCCAGGCGAAAGCCATTGGCTTGATCAGCATCCCATCCACCACCGGTGCACAGTGGCAGCCGTGTGCGCCATCTCCAGGAAACTCCCCAATGCTCCTTCAACAGCACCTCACAAACCCGCGACGTCTACCACCTAGAAACGTAAGGGCAGAAGGTGCTTGGCACCAGCACCACAGGCAAGTTCCCATCCAAGCCACGCACTATCCTGATGTGAACTATATAATCATCACTTTTCTGTAGCTGTATTAAAGTCTCCCAACTCCCCCCCCAAGGGGTTGTTACCCTTGGAGCAGAGAAGGGTAAGGGGCACCTGATTGAGGTATATAAAACTACGAGGGACATATATAGGACAGATAGGAAAAAATGTTTCCCCTTTGTTGGGGTCAATAATCAGGGAGCATACATTTAAGGTAAGGGGCAGGAGGTTTGGGGAGAGTGGTTAGAATCTGAAACTCACTGCCTGAAAGGGTGGCAGTTTTCTCTCAGAGGGTTGAGAATCTTTGGATTTTTCTTTCATAAAAGGGAGAATTTTACCAGCCGTTCCTGTCGGTGAGATATTCTGGCCCCGCCAACAGTGACCCACGCCGCAGGTTCCACGGCGGCAGAGGGTACAAACGACAGGAAGCACCACTGGCAGCGGCAGCACAGGTAGATCCCACCGCCAGTCAATGGCAGCCGCTTCAGTGACTACAAAACATGTCGTGGCGGGTGGGTGGAAAATCTCGCCCAGTACCTTGGAATATTTTGAAGGCAGATATGGATAGATCCTTGAAAAGCAAAGGGGTGAAAGGTTACCAGGGTTAGGCATGAACTGAGGAGTTGAGCTTGCAATCAGATCAGCCATAATCTTTTTTTTAAATATTTTTATTCTGTTTTTAACATTTAATACATAAAACAAAATGATACAAAGCAGACAGAATAACAAACCCCATCCCCACTCTACCGAGCAATAGATATATGACTCAAAAAGTGACCCCCCCCCCCCCCCCCCCCCACCCTCCCACGCCCATTTAGCAGCTGACGTTGATCAACTCTATAAAGTGAAGGATAAACTCTTATGGAATCCCTCAATCGCCTCCCTCCAGCTGAACATAACTTCTCAAGTTACAGAAACACCATCAGGTCCCCCAGCCACACTGGGGCACAGGGCGGAGAAGCTGATCTCCACCCCAACAGGTCCCACTTGTGAGCAATCAGTGAGGCAAAAGCTAAAACCTCTGCCCCCGCCCCTGTCTGCCATCCCTGCAGGTCCGACACCACAAACATGGCCCTCAAGGGACTGGGCTTCAGATCCAAGTGCAAGATCGCCAACATGCTGCTCAAGAAAGAATCCCCAAACTTCTCCAACTTCGGACAGTACCGGAATACATGTATCTGGTTAGCCAGGCCCCTCCCACACCGCTCACAAGCGTCCTCCACCCCCTCAAACAGCCGGCTCGTCGTTGACCTCATCAGGTGTGCCCTGCGCACCACCTTCAATTCAGCCATGATCTTATTGAATGGTGGAGCAGGCTCAAGGGGCCAACTGGCTTACTTACTCCTGCTCCCAATCCATATGTTTGCAGGCATCAGATCAGCATGGGTGATGCATATGTTGATTTAGCTTGAACCTCTGACTGGCAGCAAGGTAACCAGAAGAGACAGCAACAGCCTTCTGCTCAAGCTGCTATCAATCTCGCTCAGTCAGGAACACTCTCACCTCTGAGGGAGGCGGTTGTTCAAATGCCATTCCCCAAGATGAGCACGAGCCTTACACTCCAGTGCAGTATTTGGATGGCATCTTAAACAGAGTGCCGGCTCTTCCAGGTGAACATAAAAGATCGCAGAGCAATATTTCAAAGAAGCGCCGAGGAGTTATCCCTGGTGCCCCCAGCCAATTTTCATCCTTCAGTCAATAAATGAAAAAACAGGGCAGCATGGTGGCACACCTGTTGCCTCACAGCGCCGAGGTCCCAGGTTCAAATCCCGGCTCTGGGTCACTGTCTGTGTGGAGTTTGCCCATTCTTCCCGTGTTTGTGTGGGTTTCGCCCCCACAACCCAAAGATGGGCAGGCTAGGTGGCTTGGCCATGCTAAATTGCCCCTTAATTGTAAAAAATGAATTGGGTATTCTAAATTTATTTTTTAAAATAAAAAAAATTAAAATAAATAAATAAATAAATAAATAAATAAACAGATGACTTGTTTGTTAACAGATTGCTCTTTGTGGGAGCTTGCTGTGTACAAATTGGCTGCTGTGTTTCCTACATTACAACAGTATTTCAAAAAGGAGCGCTTTGTATTTCAAGCACTTTGGGAAGTCCCCAATCATGGAAGGTCCTGTATAAAGGCAAGTTTTTTTTTCTCCTTTATGCTGCTCCACAGGGCATCTCACAAGAGAGGATGTGCAGAATGAGGATCACCTCCAGACAAACAAACACCAGTGTCTCAGAAGGTTCTAAGGTTAACATGGCATTCCGTATGGCGCCCAGCGCCAACCTCGATTTTCAGCTGACGCCCAAACGTGTTTCCCAATTCCAGCGTTGGCTGACAGAGAATCTCGCCCATAATCTTTCCATAGAATTTACAGTGCAGAACGGATTTTCAGTGCAGAAGGAAATTTACAGTGCGGAAAAGGGATTTTCATCCTTAATAAATATCCTTTCATACATTTAAGAGCGTTCACGTGGGAAAATGTTCTTAATACAACTTTCAGGAGTTTATCACAAAAATAGAGCGAGTAAGTTGATTTTAAATAATTGAAAATGACTTTATAAACTAAACAGAACTATCGAGTAGTTTTGTTATTGCGAAGTGGTCAGTTTCTCAGTCAATTAAAAATGTAATGTTCTGACGCTTTTCAATAAGGTGGCTATGACAGCCGTTACACCTGAAGAAGAGTTTATATTAAGAGCCTCCTTGAAGACCCTCAACAGGTATAATTAGGTAAATTTGCAAGGGTGAGATGTTTGGTTGGCGAGCAATTAAATTACACTGAAAATACCAGCGGAAACTCTACCTGCAGCCCCCCCCCCCCCCCCCCCCCCCCCCGCCTTCCCCATGAATAAGTCGCTTGGCAGCTTTTTCATCCATTGTAACTGTTGGCTGACTTTGCATTACCTCCAAACTAAACACATCCCAAAGTTACCTCCAAACTAAACACATCCAAGGCATTTTGAAGCCGTGTGTTGCTGTGAATTTAAATGACGAGAAAACCAGTCTTTTATCCATTTTGAAGGTAAACACGGAATCAAGGCTATTTAATTCTCTCAGCAATGGCCACAAGTGTCTCAGAACGCAAAGAACATGATCGGCTCAGTACTATCTTACTTCGTTAGACAATACAATTCACCGGCAAAAGCCGATTGTTCATCTTCCACAGCTCATTGCCTTATAGCTAGGTATATATCAGACCCCAGGGGATGAAGAAGCAGACAGGTCTTCTTATAGAAATACCTTATCAACACTTCACCAAGTGCTCTTGGATTATCGCCTTGGAGTCAGATCAAAGTTTTTTCCGGGCTATCTTTTCCAATTTGTTTTTTTTTTATTGAATGCAAAGTTTTACTTGTTTTGGGAGAAAAAAAACAATCAAATGGAGTTCTTTCATGTTGGATTTATCGCCCGTGATCATATTGACAATTCTCCAGCCTACAAAAAGAACAGGGTGCAGCAAACTCATGCCGAGGGAGGAGGTGTAACAGACAAAAGTGTTCTACAAGCTTTGATATTTTATCTCCAAGAGTGCACACATGCAATACAGCACCAAATGTTAGCTCTTGGTGAGACTCCTGCTATAATTATGCTCCTTCCTCTCCCATTGAAGTCAAGCTTTGTTAGTTAATCAAATAGCTGAAATCTGAAACAGAAACCCAGTGAAGAAACAGCTCAGATTCTGCACTAAAATGACTGCATATGAATTTCACATTAATTGAAGTAAAGTTTGAAATGAACAATCTCATTCATTAAAGTTTTTAAATATGGTTTACTAGGATACAGATAATCATTTAATTAATGCTCAGCGAACTAGACAGAGGTCAGGCCTGGCATCTGCCTAATTCATTGCGAAGTAATTAAAATGATTTCTGTCTGCTTTTAAACCATGATGACATAATGACACTGGTGTGCAAATTGGCTGCCACATTTCCGACATTACAATATTGATTGTGCTTCAAAAGTATGGAATGTTTTAACATGCCCTGAGGTCCTGAAAGGTTCAACTTTGTGCATCTTCCCACAACTATATTTACACAACTGTTCTGGCACAAAGTTCTACAGCCCTTCCCATCAGCGGGATATTCATGCCCCACCGAAGTCGACTTGCTGACGGATTCCCTGACGGTGGCACGGGCGAAGAATGCAAATCGCCATCGACTTTGGAAGGACCGGAAGATTCCGCAGGGGGAAAACCCGCCATGGGGAGACTGGAGAATTCCACCCTTTATCATCATAGAATTTACAGTGCTGAAGGAGGCCACTCGGCCCATCGAGTCTGCACCGGCCCTTGGAAAAAGCACCCTACTTAAGCCCACACCTCCACCCCATCCCCGTAACCCAGTGACCCCAGTTAAGCTTTTTGGACACTAAGGGGCAATTTAGCATGGTCAATCCACCTAACCCGCACATCTTTGGACTGTGGGAGGAAACCGGAGCACCCGGAGGAAACCCACGCAGATACGGGGAGAGCGTACAGAGTCCGCACAGACAGTGACCCAAACTGGGAATTGAACCTGGGACCCTGGGGCTGTGAAGCAACAGTGCTACCCACTGTGCTACCATGCCGCCCTAATGATCTATCCATCATTTCAATCCAATCTCAATTAAAAATTGAAACCCCAATGACATGTTGAGCAAATGATTCACCACCAGGGTACTGGACCAAATTTACTTAAGGTTTCTAGCATCTGCCTTATTTGGCATTCAGTTCAAGGTACTGGGCCACACAGACTAAAATTCAGCCTCTTCCAACCTTCACAGGACCCCCTAATTCAAAATTTCCTCTTGAAGTCCATCACTATCTTCCTCACAGTTCATAATACTTCCAAGTTTTATGTCACCTGCAAATTTTGAAGTTGTGTCCAGCGCACCTGAAGTGGTTAATTCCTGCTGAGTACAGTTCGAGAGGCACCGCATTTCATCATTGCCTGGCCCATGCGTCTCTTCTTGGTGTTTGAGTCTAGGGTTGCAAGCATAATCAGGTTAATTTGACTGTGGGGATATACAGCAAAGTCTACTCTCACCCTTTTGTGGCCTGGGTCAAAGGTGATGGCTTTGGTCTTCCTGATATTGGGCTGGTTGAAGCTGGGATTCATGCAGCACCTAATGTAGACAACACAAGGCAATCATGCATTGAGAGGAGTGCTGGAGAGGTGAACTTGACCCCGTGCCTTGGGAAGGGAAAGACACAGGTTGGAAAGGGGCCAGACCACAGGGGGAGAAGGCGGCAAGGTGGCAATGTATCTGGACCAATAATCCAGATACGCAGAATAAGGAACTGGGGACATGGGTTCAAATCCCACCACTTCTGACAGTGGAATTTAAATTCAATTGATAAATCTGGGATGTAAAGCTAGTCTCAGTAATTGCCCATGACAGCTATTATCAAATGTTGCAAAAACACATCCAGGCCCACAACAATGCCCTCTTAAATGGCCCAGCAAGCCACTCAGTTCAAGGGACAGTTATGGATGAATAATAATTCTGGCCTTGGTAGCAACATGGAAGACAAAATTTCCTGTGGCCACTTCTGAAGAGGATGCAGGGACAGTGTGACCTGGGAGTATGTGTGCGCAATTCACTGAATGTGGAATGGCTGGTTGAGAATGCAGCTTATAGGACAAAGGATCTTGGGCTTTGTACGAGAATAGAATAAAGCAAGGAAGTTATGATGAACCTTTATAAAGCTCTGCTTCAGCCTCATGTGGAATATTGTGTCCGCTTCTGGGCCTCACACGATAGAAAAGAAAGGTTACAGAGAGTGTGGAGAAAGGATTTGTGAGAGTAGTTCCAGGGACGAGGGAGTTCAGTTGTATCGATAGACTGGAGAAGCTGAGGCTGTCCTCCTTCGAGAATGGGAAGGTGTAGAAGAGATTTGGAGGTGTTCAAAATCCTGGGTTTAGAAAGAGCAGAGAAAGAGAGAAACTATTCCCACTGGCAGAAGGATCTAGAACCAGGGGAAACCAATTCATGGTGATTGGCAAAGGAACCACCAGTGACACGAAAAAAACAAGTGGACAGTATCTGGAATACATCACCGGAGAGTGTGGTGGCAGCAGATTCAGTTCTGGCTTTCAAAAGATGACTGGATAAGTGCCTGAAAGGGAGTAATTGGCAGGTTTGGGGAAGGGCGGCGTGGGGCTGCCTGAGGTGCTCTTGCAGAGAGCCAGAACATTACAGAGACAATGGGCCAAAGGGCCTCCTTCGTTGCATTCAATGGTTCTATAATTGAGGAGAGGAGGAAAGAGATTTGGTGAAAACAAGGTGTGGTATTGTGCGAAGCAAATAATGGCATGATGGGAAAACTAGTCAAGTTCCTTGGGACAATTAAATTTAAACTGACTTCGCATAACCTAAGGCACAAATACAAGCAACCAAGGTCAACTCGACCCGAAAACTGGCTGACTCTAAACTCGGATAAAGCTCGTTCGTCATAAGACCAGAGCCGTCTAAATACATACGATAAGCTAAAAACTTGTCTCTTTCGGGACCATAAACAAGTTTTATCCATTTCTTAAAACATGCACCAAAAGACAAGATAATGATATGAGACCCCGAATCCTCTAAAGGTCAGCAAGGTGACGCCATTATAATGATTATTACTTATGTTTTACTTTTGATCAAATTCCTGACCAAGCTGTATTCATGTTCTCTTGATCCTATAATGTATAAAAATCGTCTTATTCTTTTGTGATATTGCAGACTTGGAAGGGAACCAGCAGTTTGTACTTGACTGCTTTCCGACTTCAAGTCTCAGCCATACTGCTAGCAGTTGTAGTCCGTAAATGAAGCTTAGTTTTGCTTACCTAACGAATCATGTTTGAATCTTTCTATCACAGTCCAGAAGCGGGGAAAATATTGACTACGACAAAGGAATGTAGTTGAACATAGCTCAATATTTGTCTTGGGAGAGGGAAAAAAATGAAGATCTCACCTTGAAGATTCCTTCATTCCAGCACACATTGCAAATGGCAGCACTGTTTGAGGAAGCTGACATGACTTTCCTTACTTGAATCCCTGGTAGAGCATCAAAAGATGGCATTCTTGCCCAGTGATTTAAAAAAACACAAGATTCAGGCTTTCAAAATTAACCATCTGTTTTCAAGCTGCCAAAGAAATATTCCAGGCGGTTTGCTCCACACAGTTGGCGAGAAGTCAAAGCCAATAATCTTGTTATCGCTCCATTTATTTCGGTTCAAATGTTCATTAATCCTCCACAGCTCTTTCGTCCGTCCGTCATTGTGACCAACTTTGTTCATTCATTTGATGTGCTTCAAGGAGATAAAATAAGAGGCTGAATTTAGCTTTGGCAATTGTAAAACAAACCAGACCTTATAGAGATTCAGCCGCTGTTTAATCAGGGAGCACATCAGTAACGGAAAACGCCTTCTTAATTTATTTGTACAGTTTTAATTAACTCAACCTTTATGCTGTTTAATGGCAGGTGAATTCATCAGGTGAATAAGGGTTCAAAAATGGGATGGGCGTCGCAGAAGGAAGGAGAGCAGAAAGAGTTTCCTTGGATACAAGTTCAAAACAATCCTTTAGTTCCTGCAAACAATAAACAAAATGTCGGCCTAAACAGTTTTCAAAACCATCAGTGGCTGTGACTACTTTTTGAAAAAATCTTTATTGTCACAAGTAGGCTTACATTAACACTGCAATGAAGTTACTGTGAAAATCCCCTAGTCGCCACATTCCGGCGCCTGTTCGGGTACACTGAGGGAGAATTCAGAATGTCCAATTCACCTAACAGCATGTTTTTCGGGAGGAAACCGGAGCGCCCGGAGGAAACCCACGCAGACACGGGGAGGACATGCAGACTCCGCACAGACAGTGACCCAAGCCCTAATTATTATTATTATTAAACAGTCGGTGTCCCCATTACAAAAAGCCCATAGAGCCATACCTGCACAAAAGGAGGTCATTCAGCCCAGCCCATTAAGTCTATGCTGGACAATGCTACTCCCCTTGCCAAATATCTCCGTCCGTTATCAATTACATTGCCCATTTGGAGCATCCATGTTCATTTATAATCAAGAAAGGACCTTTAATAACTGACGAGCTTTTAATTTATGAAGTATATTTTAACTAAGGCAAATACTGATGTTGTTAATCCCGTTACTGAAGGAAATGATTGACCGCCCCTCATTTGTAACTGTCGCTATGAACTGCAAAGAAAGCAAATTGCAAAGGTTTTGAGAAGCTTTCAAAGGCATCTGGAACTTCATGGACTTGGTAAAGCAGTCAGAAAGCCTTTGGGAAAGACAACTAACATTCGGCACTTGGCTTCCAGTAGACAAGGGGCTACAGGAGGTTTCACCTGTTGCGTTTGCCACGGTAAAAGTCACCGCGATTCACAAGCTTTGCAATGGCCCATCATGTGTCGGTCAAGTCACTGGCTGTCTGAGATAGATAGGTTCTTGATTAATAAGAGACTTGCAAGGAGAAGGCAAGAGAATGGGGATGAGAAACAACTCAGCCATGACCGAATGGCTGAGCAGACTCTTAATGGGCAGAATGGCCTAATTCTGCTCCTATTGTGGCAGATTCTTTATGAGAGTTGAAGAAGTCACAAGGAACTTGGCCAAGAGGAGGGAATGCCGCGAACCAAGAAAAAATAATTACAAGAGCTACAAAGGGACAGATTGCTCCATTGATTTGATGTCAAAATCGTTTCTGTAAAAGGTTGTATGCATTTATTGATTTGTTCAATGCTTGTGTGAACAGTTCATGTTTTAACTATTATAGGAGACTTTCTTTGAAGCAATGCCCAGCTTCTCAAATCGCTGGAACATCCAGGGGCGGGATTCTCCGACCTGCCGCCGGGTCGGAGAATCGCCCAGGGCCGGCGTCAATCCCGCCCCCGCCGTGTCCTGAATTCTCCGCCCCCCGAGATTCGGCTGTGGTGGGAATCGCACCACGACGGTCGGCGGGCCCCCCGCGGCGATTCTCCGGCCCGCAATGGGCCAAAGTCCCGCCGCTGACAGGCCTCTCCCGCCGGCGTGGATTAAACCATCTCTCTTACCGCTGGGATTGGCGGCGCGGGTGGGCTCCGGGGTCCTGGGGGGGCGCGGGGCGATCTGACACGCAGCAACCTGAAGACTCGGGCTCGGATGCGCTGTTCTGGAAAAAGACAATGTGGATTTTACAACAAGAATAGCCTGGAGCTGCAGCACAGTGTTTTGAAGTGCTTTCGGAACGCAGAGGGGAATCAACGCCCTATTTGATGGAATGTGATATAAAAAAGCTGCACAGCCCAATGTCTTTGATGCCCCCTACCTGCCTACAGGATTTGAATGCTTCCCTCCTGGATAATAACAGACAGTGAAGAAAGCTGTACTTAAAGAGAATGCAGGGCTCAAGCTGTTTGAAACAATGGCCATCTTGTCATTCCATTGGCATGCCACATCCTAATACAGCTGCTTAGGTAGTGTGAGATAACAAGAAAGCCTCATTCAAAATTCTGTTCCTTGACAGCTTCCAAGCTCAATAGCTCATTGCTCTAAATGACAGAATACCGTAGTTGGTTAACGGATGGGAACAAAAACTTCAGGCAGCGTGAGGCCACTGGGGGTCAAAGGCAAGTCTGCACAACAGTTTCTTCGAGGCTGCCTTCTGGTGTTGGGGTACAGACTTCATTGAAGGGGTTGTGGTGATATGCATCACTGTGAATACACAAGGGGTTAATGTAAATGTATGTAGACTAGCTGGACACTAGAGGGAGCACCAGAGACATGACACACAGACACTCAACCAATAGGTCAGTAAGATAGGACACGACCAATGGGCATTCACGATACACACAGAGGTGACACTACCACAGGGGGGCATTACACCAAGCCATATATAAAGGACACAGCACACATGATCTTCTTCTTTCCAGTGGAGACACTCAGTGAGTATAGACAGAGGGTTGATACAATATCACACCCACCACATGGATTGTAGCAGACTGGTTTGTCAGTCTGAGTAGCTATAGAAGGATTAACAATAGTGGCGAACCCGAGTAGGAGAATTGTAAATAGTTCAATAAACGTGTTGAAGTTATCTCCACATCTGAACCTTCCTTTGTCAGAGTGCACATCAAGGAAGCAGCTTATACTGCGTCAAGAGCATAACAAGACATGGTACCAGTGAGTGAACTGTTTCAATCCATATAGTTACGACTCAGCAAACAGTGACAACAAGCAACAATGCCCAGGCAAGATGTTCGAGATCCCGGTTCCGCAGCGGCTCCACTGCCACGGCAATCTCCACGGAAATTGACGGGCATTCCGGCAAAGGGGCGAAATTCTCCGACCCCCAGCAGGGTCGGAGAACCGCCTGGGGCCGCCGAAAATCCCACCCCCGCCGTGGCAGAGATTCTCCGCCACCCAAGAAGTGGCGATGGCGGGAATCTCGCCACTCCGATCGGAGAGGCCCCTGCGGTGATTCTCCGGCCCAGATGGGCCGAAGTCCCGCCGCTGAGAGGCCTCTCCCACCGCCGAGGTTTGAACCACGTCTGGAACGGCGGGATCAGCAGCGCGAGCGGGCCCTGTGGTCCTGGGGGGGGCGGGGTGCGATCGAACCCCGGGGGGTGCCCCCACGGTGGTCTCCGGGCCAATGCCCTGGGTGCACTATTTTCCTCTGCGGCCGCCACGGCCTTCGCCATGGCAGAAGCGGAAGAGAACCCCACATCGCGCATGCGCCGGCCGGCGAAAGCCTTTCGGCCAGCCCCGCTGCTGGGGGCGCCGGTTTTTTGCACCAGTCTTCTGGTGCAAACCGCTCCGGCGCAGGGCTGGCCCCTTTGGGGAGGCCTAACCCCTGAGTGGTTGGCGCTACTCCCCTACGCCGACACCCTCCGTCACGCCGGGTAGGGGAGAATGCTGCCCAAGGTTTGAGATCTTCCTGGTAGCAGCCGACCTACAAGACGTGGCCGATGCTGAAAAGACAGAGCTTCTGCTCACCATCGCCAGTGCCAGAGCAGAAGAAATCTTTAAAACGTTCAAGTACTCCAAAGGGCAAAACAGGAGCGACTTCCAGGCAGTCCTGGACAAATCAGTAAATACTGCGAGGAAAACATAATCAAACCAACAGAAAACGGTAAGAGAGGCGCCAGTAGTTCCCACGAAGCCGAGATGCCGGAGAAGAGAACGCCAATCTTGATTGGCGGCCATCTTAGTAAAGGTACTGCACACGCGCAGTTGCGTGAGAAGTGCACAGAACGGGAAGGTCCGTTTGTGCGCATGCGCAATTGCGAAAAAGGCCCCCTGTACAGGAACAGCGATATGCGCATGCGCAATTGCTTCCTCCGACCGACGTCACACGCTTCGTGACGTCAGAGGCCCCGACCACGCCCACTTAAAGGGGAAATGTCCCAAAATTCGAAAAAATTTCTTAAAGCTGTAAAACAAGATTCTTTCACCTGGAATGACAGCACAATGCCTGAAATTCAACCAGTGAAATTGAACCTCTGCAGAACCCTTCAATAAGCAGTTAGCACCACCCAAAGAGATGATTCAGTCATTGAATACTACGCCTGTGACCTTTATTTCTTGTCTGGACATCGCAAGCCCAATGCCAGCTCCGACACAAACAGTGATGATATGGTCCTAGAAGACAACGACTCAGACAAACCTTTCACCTTGGGAGGCTACCCCAGTACCAAATCCGAACCACAACTAGACGTGTTGTACTTTCAAGACTCCGATGACGAGTTGTTTGAATTTGAGGATCTTCAACCCAGCATATACAACATACCGACTCGTGAGTGCAGGATTATACTGCGGCCTGACACCAAGAGACAGAGAGCGGCACAAGCCCACAGAGAGCGGCCTGCTGCCACACAGAGAGTGGTCCACACACCACAAAGGGTCCCAGCCTCCACACAGAAAGCAATGAAAGACTCCACGATAGAAGACACGCAAGACTCCACACCGCAGTCCTTGCATGAACAAGAAGTGACTCCAGTGACACAGACCTCCACAGCGAGCTCGTGGACAGCCTCCACGATAGAAGCAACGCAGGACTCCAAAGCGCAGTCCTTGCCTGAACATGAGCATAAGGGTCTAGCAACCTCCTCTGAGCAACCAGCAGACAATGCAAGTCTGCCACACTCAAGTGAACAACAGCAAGGCTATGACAGTCTACCCAGCTCAAGTGAACAACAGCAAGACTCTGACAGTCTACCAAGCTCAAATGAACAACAAGAAGCTACTGAGGCCTACCCACTGTATGTGAGACGAGTGACGACAGCAACCCACTTCCTATACAAGATGTGCAATGTGACAGACCTCAGCTAGAATGTACGGAGGCACTCGACGATCACAGTGAGACTACTGGTGACTCCGCTGACACCACATTACTTCAAACCTCATTTGCTCGAGCCTCTCCACAAGCAAACGCATCCCTGAATGTTTTGACTCCAGACATGGAGCATCAAGAAAACTCAGCTGACTCAAGTGAACCTGAAATGACTCTGGACGGGGAGCATCGACAAACCAAAATTGACTCAGGTGACAAAGACAAGACTCTAGATGGGGAGCAACCAAATGCCAAAGCTGATTCAAATAAGCTGGACATGACTCCAGACGGGGAGCGCCGCAAACTCAGTGACAGCACGCTCAAGAAAACAGCAGATGCCACAAAGCCCGCTGATACAAGTAACTGTGTGAAGGACTTGTATTATCCACAGAGTGTGGTCCTTAAGCGCAGCGAACACAACAACGTCCACAACAAGCACGACGAAAACAGCACCAATGGAACAACAACTGGTACGACATGGTACAACTCTGCCCATGAGGGGCACTGTTACTGCTCAGCTCAGTACAATGACATACCATGGCAGGACGATGCATCTTCCCAATTCACATGTGCTGCACTATCAACAGCCAACCTGGCTTTCAGGACAGATGCCATCCAACATCGCTATCACAAGCATCGGAAGAAAAAAAAGACTCCAAATCAGACAACAAAGTGATTTGACCACTTCTTGGTTCCTGATGCACAAGGACACTGATGGCGTTCACAAGGACATGCCTCCATCAAAATCACCAACTCACCAACCCAACAAGAAAGACATTCAGCCATGATAATTGATGGGTTTTGGACTCATACATATGATTTGGACTTATTGTTCTCATGACTTGTACATCGCATCACTTATCTATCTGTTTTTGTTCAATTTTCTTTATGTGTACAGAAAATATGTAACATGAAGAAAAGGGGGATGTTGTAATATGCATCACTGTAAATACACAAGGGGTTAATGTAAATACATGTAGACTAGCTAGACACTAGAGGGAGCACCAGAGATATGATACACAGACACTCAACCAATAGGTCAGTAAGATAGGACACGACCAATGGGCATTCACGATACACACAGAGGTGACACTACCACAGTGGGGCATTACACCAAGCCATATATAAAGGACACAGCACATATGATCTTCCTCTTTCCAGTGGAGACACTCAGTGAGTACAGACAAATGGTTGATTCAACATCACACCCACCACGTGGATTGTAGCAGACTGGTTTGTCAGTCTGAGTAGCTATAGAAGGATTAACAGTAGTGGTGAACCCGAGTAGGAGAATTGTAAATAGTTCAATAAACGTGTTGAAGATATCTCCACGTCTGAACCTTCCTTTGTCAGAATGCACATCAAGGAAGCCGCTTATGCTACGCAAAGAGCATAACAAGACAGGGGTGAAGGGAGGGAAGAGGAGCCTGGGGCGTGGGCTTCAGTAAATTTGCGGGGGAGGGGGGGTGGGAAGGGGGGGAGTGCGGGGGAGTCAGCATGGACTGAAGGTTCCATGCAATTACCTGGCCGGCAATGCGGGGGTGGGGATGACGATGTATGGCGGTGGCGTGAAGGCAAGGGAAAACCATGTGAATGGTGAGCACCCTGTTGCAGCTGAGACCATTTAGTTTGAGCTCAATTGACATGCTTGGAGTCAGACTGGTAACACGATTGTGCCCACTCAAGCAGCAATAATGCGTGCGAGTGCCAATGATTGCTGCCTTGCATTTAATCCATGGAGCACAGACTTCCAAGTTCAATGACTGATATGGTGTGACAGTGCCATTGTCCGACTGAGCAACCTGGAATAACCCTTTAGAAAATCGGCCATGCCACACTGCCCGAGGATAGTGCTCCTCATCCTTTGCTCTATGCTGAAGTAGCTATTAACAAGTGCCCCCTATGATCCAAGCTGAACACAAAGCCTTGGTGTGAAGATCAGGATAATGGCTGTGCCTGAGATGAGAGCTCAGGATGCTGAAGCTGTCGTTCATGTGGTGTGTGGCGGGGTGGTGTCAAGTTTTGGACAACCATCATGTGACTAAGGACTGGGCATGAATATTGCGGCCAGGACATGATTCAATGGGCTTTGAGAGGCAACTCTAGATGATGAATGGACAAAGAGTGGTTCATAGCAGACAGATGCTGACTGTCAAGTCTCTCTCTTTGATACTGCAGTCAGGAGATCATCAGAAAGATGGAGCCTGGTAATCTTGCTGTCTGCAAGATTAGGCAAGAGAGAAGAAGGAGAGAACACAACAGTGCCTCACCAAAGGCCGGAGCAGAACGTCAAGAGCAAAGAGTGACAGGCCTCCTTCGGATGCAGAGGATGAAGCCAGAGAGCCGCCGCTCTTGGACACCTCACTAGACCCAGTGAGCAGACAGCACTTGCCATTCCTGCAGATGATCAAGAACCAGCATCGCTGAAGTTTGCACAAGAACAGGGAACTGGTTGCTCACATCTGCCACCTGCTGCAGGATTTGGCGCCACGGGGACTTTGAGGGAATCCACTGTCGGTGTCACTGAAAGTGACTGCGGCTTGATTCTTACGGCAGTGGCTCCTTCCAGGGTTCCACAGGTGGCCCCTGTGGGGTCTCACAAATCTTCGCACACCTGCATCCAGGAGGTCACAGATGCAATCTTCACGGGGACACATGAATAGTCCATTTCAACCGGGATCAGGCAAGCCAGGAAGCAAGAGCACTGGGGTTTGCGCACATCTTGGGTTTTCCACAGCTGCAGGATGCCATCGACTACACTCACGTGGCACTAAGGTCTCAAGGGTATCAATCTGCCAACCATGAGGACCACAAGGGCTCCCACTTGCTGAATGTTCAGCTGGTCTGTGACCACACCAGATCCATCCTGCCTGTAGCTTTGCACATAAAATAGCGTGGAGACCTCAAAAAGAACATGCTGGGAAACGACATGTTACAGCTACCTTCTTCACCAGTTATGTAGCTGCCTCCAAATTCACTTTGAAGAGTTTCTTGTAAAATTTTGTACACCCTGGGTAATGAGCTCCTGAACGCGAAACTTCAAACATGACGATAATGAAAGAAAAAAATTATATCATTAAAATGCACACTTTGAATGAATCTTTGGCCACAGTTCTGCCAATAGTTACCCAGATAACCAGTGAACTTTGCCACCTTACTGTGAAATCACTGTAACTGACGTGACATTCATTCACATGCTCAATTTCAAATATGTTCGAGCAATTCTAAAATAGTGGACAGTGGATTTGCATATGAAAATGTTCGGTCATTACTAATATAGGTGCATAATGCGATTGTTTTATTTTAACAAAAACATGGAAAAGGTTTGCTTTGTGCTTCATGAGATTCAGTCCTTGCTTTTCGTTAAATTTAAGAGATGCTGAAAAACATGAGGTGAATCAAGCATAATTGTTTCTTTGACCTCCCCGCCACCTTCGCCCACTTCTCTCTCTCGACATCCACGTGTCCTGCAGGAATCCCCAGGTGGCGACCTTGTCGTTGAGGCCCTGATTTTTATGGCTGTGTAACAAGCAGCTGGGAGTCGTGCCCTCTGAGCCTCCCTCCCCGAGGGGAAGCATGTTTGCCTTTTCTGACTGACTACACACCTGATACAACAGATGGGGGTCAGAGGTTTTACCAGATGGGGGATTCTCAACAGCAACAGTAGAATATCAACAGATTCATTTCTTCTTTCGACGAGTTTCAGCTCAGTCTAGTTGCGAGAGTTCCACTTAGAAATCAACCTCCGGTGTCGCAAATACAACACGACAGCAAAGCTGAACAAAATGTCGCTGGATAGATCGCACTAATTCACACTTTACCTCCATTGTCCTTTAACCTTCACCGATTCAGTCTCCATGTCAACTCATTATCGTTTATGGGTAAAAGGCCTATCCCTGGAATCAGCGACAAATTATCTATTGACACATTTGCAGCAATGTCACCCTTCGACATAGGCCGTGTTTCGCCGTTGCCAGTCCACCCCACTATCATTGCTAGCTGCTTGTCAATGGGATTTTCCCATTGAAACCACCCCACGCTGCCGGGAAACCTGCAGGAAGGGGTGTGCTGCAGGCGGGTCCAGAGAATCCCATCCCAGCTAACGGGCGGAGAATCCCACAATTCTTGCTGTTAACCAGATGCACCAAAGTGAACTAAAAACAAAGATTATCACTAAATGGCAAGAATTGTGTGATGAATCATATTAAATTATATTAGAGAGTAGAGTTTGCAATCCAAGAATAAGCATAAATGGGGTTCAAGCCTCCACTAAACCAATTCTTGGACCATCATTGGTAGATGCTGTGCACTCCGCTGCCAAATGAATGGACGGTCCAACATTTGCCCAGCTTGGCCAGTTCCTCGTTATTCACTGACTTTAATCTATTGGTTGCCCTCTTAGGTTGACGTAAAAGATTCCAGGGCACTCTCTCAAGGAAGAGCAGGGAAGTTATCCCCAGTGTCATGGTTAATATTTGACCTCGCCAACTTCACGAACCACAGGTACACTGCACATTAGTTGCGGGATCTTGCAGTGCACTCGTTGCTTGCTGTGCCACTACACTACAAGATTCCTTCATTTGTTGTAAAATATTTAGGGACTTACTGAGGTTTGCGAAAGGTGTTGTAGAAATGGAAGCCAATCTGACTTTGACAACTGATAAAAGGTCATCATTACGTGGTTAAGATTAATTTATATTTGTCGCATGAAATCACACGGTCAGAAAAAAACACTTTTCCTTGAAATTTCATTAACAGCCCGTATGTTACATCGTTAAATGGACACTTTTCAATGCAAGAGGAAAATCAAATCCTTGCACTGCTTACCGCCAATAAACAGATACATGTTAGATCAGGGGTGGGCAAACTTTTCCGTGCAAGGGCCGCATTCAGAAATTCACAATTCACAAAGGGCCGCATAGTATATTAAGTAAAATAATTACTTCACCCGGTTATGATTCTGGGCGCCTCATATAGAACATGGAACAGTACAGCACAGAACAGGCCCTTCGGCCCTCGACTTTGTGCCAAGCAATGATCACCCTACTCAAGTCAACGTATCCACCCTATACCAGTAAGTAACCCAACAGCCCCCCCACCCATTAACTTTTTAAAAAAAAATTTAAAAAAAAAAAATTTAAAAAAAAATTTTTTTTTTTTTTTTTTTTTAATGACTTGGTGGGCCGCAGAAATACCTTTGGCGGGCCGCATGCGGCCCGCGGGCCGTAGTTTTCCCACCCCTGTGTTAGATGAATATAAATAAAGAATCAAGCCATCTTCGATCATGGAATTCCTACAGTGCAGAAGAAGGCCATTCGGTCTATCAAGTCTGCACCGACCCTCTGAAAGAGCATCCCACCTAGAACCACTCCCCTGCTCAGTACCCATATCCTGCACACCTTTAGATACTAAGGGGCAATTTAGCATGGCCAATCCACCTAACCTGCGCATCTTTGGAGTTGCGGGAGGAAACCGGAGCACCCGGAGGAAGCCCACGCAGACACGGGGAGAAGGTGCAGACCGTTACCCGAGGCTGGACTTGAAGCCCAGTCCCTGACGCTGTGAGGCAGCAGTGCTAACGGCTGTGCCACCCACCTTCATGTCCGACCACGAAAACTTATTCATCCAGGACCCACTTACAGTATTGTCTAATAAAGCCTTGACATTAAAGTGCCTCAGTGATTTAACTGCGCACTCTATTCATCTAAATATTGCACAAGGCCCCATCAATGACTGAGTCATTCTGAAGTGGTCTAGTTTGCTCACAGCAGAGCTAAATCAGAAACAAGCACTTTCTATCTATTATTTCTTTATCCATTTGTGCTTATTTAAAACGAGTGCAATCCTGTTGATAAAGTATGCTGCAAGGTAATGTTGCCATAGCTAGCTACAAGGGAACATGAACTGCTTTCTGCAGTCACAATGCAGAGTTATATTTCATATCACCATGAACAAAAGTATGAAGGTACATTCAAAGTGCATCTGGGTGTTATCATTGGAAAGCTACAACGCCAGGGAGGTGAGCTTTGCTGTGCCGAAAGGGCCTTTTCTTAGCCTCCAAATTTAGTATGCTCTGTATCTTATATCTGACACTTAAAGTTGCAGTAAAATAAATCAGGTTTTATGATGAACTACTTACTGTGTGGAGCAAGATAAAAACACATAAAGACAATAATCTACTAACTATCTGTTGTTAAATCTGCAACTATGCCAAAGAAGATCAAGAAGGACAATTAAGGGTGGGCAACAAATGCTCACCTTTCCAGTAATGCTCACATCTCATGAACAGTAAAAGAAAAAAGTTGGTACAACATTCTTGGGGTGATTACTGTACAGTATGGTTTCCCTATCCTGTACACAGCAAACGATAAATATGGCAATTAAAGCAGTCAATGGAGCATTTTCAATTTGCATTGCTTCCTACCAGCCCAAAGGTGTACACGTTAGGCTCATTTATGTGGTTAGAGTAGGGGAGAGTGGGCTGAGGTAGAGTGCTCTTTCGGAGGGTCGGTGCAGACTCGATGGGCTGAATGGTCTCCTTCTGCACTGCAGGGATTCCGTGGATTCCTTTTCAAAAAATTTAAAGGGCCCAATTCTTTTTATTTCCAATTAAGGGTCAATTTAGCATGACCAATCCACCCACCCTGCACATCTTTGGGTGGTGGGGGTGGGACACATGCAGTCAAGGGGAGGGAGGTTTTCTAGTACTCTTCGGGAGGGTTTAAACTAATTTGGCTGGGGAATGGGAATCGGACTTGTAGTCCAGCAACTAAGGTAGCCGATGTTCAGGACGTCAAAGCGTGTAGTGAGGCATTGGGAAGGTAACACTGACAAACGAGAGTACTTGCTGGCACGGAGATGGGCTGAAGTGTGTATACTTCAATGCAAGAAGCATCAGGAATAAGGTGGGTGAACTTAAGGCATGGATCGGTACTTGGGACTACGATGTGGTGGCCATCACGGAAACTTGGATAGAAGAGGGGCAGGAATGGTTGTTGGAGGTTCCTGGTTATAGATGTTTCAATAAGATTAGGGAGGGTGGTAAAAGAGGTGGGGGGGGGGGGGGTGGTGGGGGGTTGCATTATTAATTAGAGATAGTATAACAGCTGCAGAAAGGCAGTTCGAGGAGGATCTGCCTACTGAGGTAGTATGGGTTGAAGTCAGAAATAGGAAAGGAGCAGTCACCTTGTTGGGAGTTTTCTATAGGCCCCCCAATAGCAGCAGAGATGTGTAGGAACAGATTGGGAAACATATTTTGGAAAGGTGCAAAAGTCACAGGGTAGTAGTCATGGGTGACTTCAACTTCCCAAATATTGAGTGGAAACTCTTTAGATCAAATAGTTTCGATGGGGTGGTGTCTGTGCAGTGTGTCCAGGAAGCTTTTCTAACACAGTATGTAGATTGTCCGACCAGAGGGGAGGCCATATTGGATTTGGTACTTGGTAATCAACCAGGGCAAGTGATAGATTTGTTAGTGGGGGAGCATTTTGGAGATAGTGACCACAATTCTGTGACTTTCACTTTAGTAATGGAGAGGGATAGGTGTGTGCAACAGGGCAAGGTTTACAATTGGGGCAAGGGTAAATACGATGCTGTCAGACAAGAACTGAAGTGCATAAGTTGGGAACATAGGCTGTCAGGGAAGGACACAATTGAAACGTGGAACTTGTTCAAGGAACGGATACTACGTGTCCTTGATATGTATGTCCTTGTCAGGCAGGGAAGAGATGGTCGAGTGAGGGAACCATGGTTGACAAGAGAGGTTGAATGTCTTGTTAAGAGGAAGAAGGATACTTATGTAAGGCTGAGGAAACAAGGTTCAGACAGAGCGCTTGAGGGATACAAGATAGCCAGGAGGGAACTGAAGAAAGGGATTAGGAGAGCTAAGAGAGAGCATGAAAAATCTTTGGCGGGTAAAATCAAGGAAAACCCCAAGGCCTTAATATGCGAATGACTAGAGCGAAGGTGGGTCCGATCAAGGACAGTAGCGGGAAATTGTGTATTGAGTCTGAAGAGATAGGAGAGGTCTTGAATGACTACTTTTCTTCAGTATTTGCGAATGAGAGAGACCATTTTGTTGGAGAGGACAGTGCGAAACAGACTGGTAAGCTCGAGGAGATACTTGTTAGGAAGGAAGATGTGTTGGACATTTTGAAAACCTTGAGGATAGACAAGTCCCCTGGGCCTGAAGGGATATATCCAAGGATTCTATGGGAAGCAAGAGATGAAATTGCAGAGCCGTTGGCAATGATCTTTTCATCCTCACTGTCAACAGGGGTGGTACCAGGGGATTGGAGAGTGGCGAATGTCGTGCCCCTGTTCAAAAAAGGGAATAGGGATAACCCTGGGAATTACAGGCCAGTTAGTCTTACTTCGGTGGTAGGCAAAGTAATGGAAAGGGTACTGAGGGATAGGATTTCTGAGCATCTGGCAAGACACTACTTGATTAGGGATGGTCAGCACGGATTTGTGTGGGGTAGGTCTTGCCTCACAAGTCTTATTGAATTCTTTGAGGAGGTGACCAAGCATGTGGATGAAGGTAAAGCAGTGGATGTGGTGTACATGGATTTTAGTAAGGCATTTGATAAGGTTCCCCATGGTAGGCTTATGCAGAAAGTAAGGAGGCATGGGATAGTGGGAGATTTGGCCAGTTGGATAATGAACTGGCTAACCGATAGAAGTCAGAGTGGTGGTGGATGGCAAATAGTCAGCCTGGAGCCCAGTTACTAGTGGCGTACCGCAGGGATCAGTTCTGGGTCCTCTGCTGTTTGTGATTTTCATTAATGACTTGGATGAGGGATTTGAAGGGTGGGTCAGTAAATTTGCAGATGATACGAAGATTGGTGGAGTTGTGGATAGTGAGGAGAGCTGTTGTCGGCTGCAAAGAGACATAGATAGGATGCAGAGCTGGTCAGATGGAGTTTAACCCTGAAAAGTGTAAGGTTGTCCATTTTGGAAGGACAAATATGAATGCGGAATACAGGGTTAACGGAGTGTGGAGGAGCAGAGAGATCTTGGGGTCTATGTTCATAGATCTTTGAAAGTTGCCACTTAAGTGGATAGAGCTGTGAAGAAGGCCTATGGTGTGCTAGCATTCATTAGCAGAGGGATTGAATTTAAGAACCGTGAGGTGATGATGCAGCTGTACAAAACCTTGGTAAGGCCACATTTGGAGTACTGTTGCAGTTCTGGCCGCCTCATTTTAGGAAGGATGTGGAAGCTTTGGAAAAGTTGCTCAGGAGATTTACCAGGATTTTTCCTGGAATGGAGAGTGGGTCTTATGAGGAAAGGTTGAGGGTGCTAGGCCTTTTCTCATTAGAACGGAGAAGGATGAGGGGCGACTTGATAGAGGTTTATAAGATGATCAGGGGAATAGATAGAGTAGACAGTCAGAGACTTTTTCCCCGGGTGGAACAAACCATTTGAAGGGGACATAAATTTAAAGTGAATGGTGGAAGATATAGGGGGGATGTCAGAGGTAGGTTCTTTACCCAGAGAGTAGTGGGGGCATGGAACACACTGCTTGTGGAAGTAGTTGAGTCGGAAACATTAGGGACCTTCAAGCGGCTATTGGATAGGTACATGGATTACGGTAGAATGATGAGGTGCAGATTAATTTGTTTTTAATGGAGGACAAAAGTTCGGCACAATATCGTGGGCCGAAGGGCCTGTTCTGTGCTGTAATTTCTATGTTCAACACGGACAGTGATCCGGGGCCAGGATCAAACCTGGGTCCTCGGAGCCGTGAGGCAGCAATGCTAACCACTGCACCACCGTGATTCTGTGGATACTATGGGTATCATGCTATGGCAGTCAAAAAGAAATGTCCATTGCCAAGATTTTGCCAAAATGACTCCGTAATCAGCTGTGAACTGGTGCAAATCAGTAAGCCATCCCTCACATCCACAATATCACCTCCTCAGGTGGGATGTGCGGTATTGCGATAGTCCTAGAAATGAATGAAAATGAAATGAAAATCATTTATTGTCACAAGTCGGCTTCAAATGAAGTTACTGTGAAAAGCCCCTAGTCGCCACATTCCGGCGCCTGTTCGGGGAGGCGGGTACAGGAACTGAACCGTGCTGCTGGCCTGCTTTGGTCTGCTTTAAAAACCAGCGATTTAGCCCAGTGTGCTAAACCAGCCCCTAGATAGCCAGGCTAGAGAGTCAGGGTGGCTAAGACCCGGAATCAAACAATGGAGTGGAAAATTACCAAACCTCAAGCACAGCTTGAAATGAGAAAAATAATAATTATCATGGATTTGTGGACTAGATTTCAGCTAAAGCAGTAAAGATTAAAATTTTAACTGGATCAATATTGTGCAAAAATGCAATGAATTGAGGATAAATGCAGAGAGCAATGATTAAATCCTGAGTGCAACATAATTTATGTGTTCAACCATTTAAATATTTGGGATGGGATTATGAATTGAGAGCTCAGGTTTTGTTAGATTTCATGTCTATTCAGGCTCCATGCCATCAATTGGGATTCACACGTTTGCTCTTTAAAGAGTCACGATTAAAGAAAATTCAAGGCTACATAAATATTTCATTTGATTTACCTGCAAGGAATTGGGAGAAAGCGTTGCATATTGGGTCAGAACCATGTCTATGATCGAGCAGGTTGTACCGCAGTCTGTGGAATGAATGGGTTTGATTGATTGGATGGCATTTTCAGCATTACTTGCACTTTAATAAGACAGGCATTCCTCGCGGGGCAGGATCGTGATGGTCTGGCCTCCAGGGGCAACTGCAGCAGCGTTTTTTTTTCAACAGCACTGAAGTCAGAGAAGGAAGTGCCTTTTCAGCTTGACTGGGTCTACAGGAGGATTATAGCTGACTCGTCCTCAGAGGAAGCTCAGGCAGCCTCAGGAGATCCAACATTCTTCAAACACGTTGTTAATGAAACTGAATTGGGGAAGGCCAGCTGATCCTAGGCAGATCTCAATTAAAACCAAGACGATTCTTAAAAAGTTGCATTTGTGAATTATACCCTTGGCTGTTTTTACACAGAATCCACACAATACAAAGACAAACATTTACAGAAGAACTGGATTTCTCATCAACAATGTTGGTCACATTAATCTGCACAATACCATCCATCCAGCGTGCTGTTCATTATTTTATTAGCGACAGATGTTAAGCTTTCCAATTTCTTTTCATGCAATCTCTGCACCAGAGCCAAATATGTAGGAGTGGCATTTAAATTCATAAACATCAAAATATTTGACAGCATGTGATAATAAACTCATATGATTGAAAATAAAATAAAGAGCAATGTATTAGAAAGATACCTTCACCCCGGTCTCTTAGTCAAATTCACTGATTATAGATTGTGAATAGCAGAGGTCCAATACTGATCTTTGCTAGTTACAGCTGCCACACCAAACATATCCCATTTATTCCTACACTGTTTCCCGTCCGTTCCTCAATCCATGCTTATATATTACCCCCAATCTGATGAGTCCTAATTTTGTGCAATTACCTCATGTGTGCCACTTTATCCAATGCTTTTAAGAAAATCCAAATATACTACATCCACTGGTTCTCCTTTGTCCATCTCACTCTTTGCATCCTCAAAAAATTCTAATAGATTTTTCAAAAATATTTGACAGAAGTGTTGTCCAATTTGGGTCTGCTTTTTATTATTTTCTAAGTGTTCTGTTACCATGTCCCGAGTAATCGTCCAGCATTTTGCCTCTTCCTGATATCAGGGTAAGAGCAAGGGTTCCCTGAATTCTTGCTTTCTTCCATCTCAAAAAGTGTGGTTATGTTTGCTACTTTGCAATCTTTGGGAACAACTACAGAATCTAAGGAATTCTGGAAGATTAAAATCAATGCATCCACTATTTCTGCAGTGACTTCGAGGACGCAAGGCTACAGATTCAGGGGATTTGACATCAGCTGTGTTGCTCGCGATTTGGAGGTGTTAATGTGAAGATATCAATTCTGGCTCTAAACAAATGCTTACAGGCTAAAATGCATCAGCATTAAGTCACAATGATTAATTGACTCATGACCCACTGTTTTCTAAGAGACTGTTGTCTCTTTTCTTTGTAAAGTCTGACTGCAGGATGAATTTAATAATTATTTTGAAATCCCAATTTGTTTAGAGAGCAAAAATCTTTCTATAATCTGTAATCATGCAATATTTGCATTGAAAGCTGGGAAGATGATTCATCCATCAAATGCTGAGTTTGAAGAATATCTGCATTGTTGAATGGATGTACTTTATTGAGCATAATCCTTTCCATTTACCATTGCTCATTTTTGTTTTGCTTTTAAGGTTAAACATCTTTCCACATCTGCATAAAAGGGAACATAGAACATACAGTGCAGAAGGAGGCCATTCGGCCCAGCAAGTCTGCACCGACCCATTTAAGCCCTCTCTTCCACCCTATCCCAATAACCCCTCCTAACCTTTTTGGTCACTGAGGGCAATTTAGCATGGGAAATCCACCTAACCTGCACGTCTTTGGACTGTGGGAGGGAACGGGAGCACCCGGAGGAAACCCACGCAGACACGGGGAGAACATGCAGACTCCGCACAGACAGTGACTCAGTGGGGAATCGAACCTGGGACCCTGGTGCTATGAAGCCACAGTGTTATCCACTTGGGCTACCGTGCTGCCCTAAAGCTGACAACCAGGCATTAGGCACCTAACCAGGATGAGATTTCCAATGTTTACCCAGCAACAATTCTCTCTTTCCTCCACCCACTCCCACTACAGCGAACCCAAGACCAAAACGTAGCAGTGTCGGGATAACTCTGTTCTCCAGTACCAAATCCTGGTGCTCCACTGGTGGAACAAATACCATATTCAGGTTTTCCTCTTTCTTAAGGGCCTCGGAACTAAGTACGAAAGATGCCTTCAAGGTTCTTGATGGTGCAGTCGATTTAAACACAAATCTTCTTGGGGTGGCACAGGAGTTAGCACTGCTGCCTCACAGTGCCAGGGACCCAGGTTTGACTCCAGCCTTGGGTGACTGTCTGTTTGGAGTTTGCATGTTCTCCCCGTGTCTGCGTGGGATTCCTCCGGCTGGGCGCATGAAAAACTAGCATTTGCACGCATTTAAGTCCGATTAGTGGTTGGACCCTGTATGCTCCCTACTTCCACGATGCT